>NC_051196.1:18695317-19356243 GCF_015220075.1 Falco rusticolus | reverse complement strand
ATCTGCAGGACAAACCTCCAGCCCGTCATCTCCAAAAGGGAGACGTGAGAGCAGAGTATTTGGGAAGATTAGCTCGTGTCTGAGCTCAAGAGAGCAGTGACTAGCAGAAAGCAGAACAAACTCCAGCAACTAGAAAGATGATGTTTCAGGGAGCTTTTTCTAAGCAGATGTAAGGCAGCTGTGCAGAGAGCTCACACTGCGTTACACCTCTGCACTGGCCAAAGCGCAGAGCTGCTGCTGAAAGAAACCCACGCCTGGAAAGACAGCGTTTGCTATTGCACCCGCTCCTGCTCTTCCCCCTTCAGCCCCTGTGAGAGAGACGGCGCAAAGCACTCACCTGCAGCTGGGTGTACTGACAGCTCCCCATCAGGCACTCAGGGAAGAGGAAGCTGGGATTGCTGGGCCATCTGAGCGGCGGTTAAGGAACATGGGACAATCCAGCCCCAGGAGCTCACAGAACTAGTCTGAAAGTCAGCATGCCTCTTGCACTCAGTTTGTGGGGGGAAAGGAGAGAAGATTAAGCTGCTCTTTATACAAGTCATTATTCTGTAATAAGATTTATCCATATTAGAACAAAACCATTAGTACATCTAATCCACAACTACCCAAATCTTGTTACTCTTCCAAATCTTGCAGCACCGCACCTTGCCAAGTCAAGTTGCTAGAGCTCAAGGGCTTAAAGTCAAAAACTCAAATCCTTTCTTGTGCACCGGAACAGGACTGATTCTGTGAAATCTTAAAATACCTGCAAATCCCATTAATGCTAACAAGTCACTTGTTCCAGAGACTTGCCTTTGAAATGCAGGCGTGGAAAGCACTGATTTTGGAGTTGTATGAGGCTTGGTGGCAGAGGTGGCCAACTTACAGCCCCCAAGCACTCTGCAGCCCACCACCCTACCGCCTCCACTAGCCCCAACCCTCCTCCCACAGACCCACCGATGCTCCCAGCCTCCGGATGCACGGAAGCTCCGTATCAGGATCTCACACAACTCGCGCAGGGGCTCTGGCACTGCCATGCCGTACAGAAACTCCTCCTGATTCCAGCCCGGCAAGAGTGAGCACCTCGCAGCCGGTTTACAGTCAAGGATACAGAAGCGGCAAAAAGTCAGTCACTATTGCGGTAATGAGATGGGGCCAGTTCAGGCTTGTTTCAGCTAAAGAGGTGTTCGATTGTAAGAAGAGTCGAGATATAATGTGCTTTCTGGCCACTTCCTGGAAGAACAGCTCCACAATTGTTTGAGGGCTGGATACTAAAAATATAAGTTAAAGAAACACTGAGAAGAGGGCCCGCAGCAGACATCCCAGGCTTTCTACATCGTGCTGTGCTCATCAGCCCAAACATCACAGATTAAGACAGAGCAAAACAATAAGCACGTTCAATACTCAGACTTGTTGGTTTTGGATTTCTCTTGCCGTCTGGTTAAGTCAGAGGGAGTAGCAGGAGATCAAAGAGCCACATACTGCAATGTTTATTAACCACAACTCAATTACAACAGACAAAAAAGGGTTGTGCTCTCTCTCCAGTTGTGCTATTCGCAACACAGCTGCAGCTTTCCAGCGCGACCAAGTGTTGTGCAGGGCAGGGCTGAGGGAGTGCTGATTTGGCTATCTGTTCAAATGCCTCCATCCTCGTTCCAGCACCCTCAGCAATCCAATCTCCCATTAGCTAACTGTTCTCAACGCCTCTCCCCAAGCTGCCATCTCCTTTCAATCTTTCCTACGTTTCACATATTTTTCCTGCAGCACAGCAGCCAAACAGGACTTTCCTCACGAGCCGGCCAAGAAATAACCCACGACACTGGCACAGACAAAGGATGTTTTCAGTTTTGCTTTCATGTGCTGACATTTACATCGAGGCAATTGCCTCCTGAACCAAGACTCTCATTCAGGGAGAGTTCGGACTCCAAAGACTGCAGTGTGCTTACAAAGAGCACAAATGCCCCAGGCCTGTAAGCCAGTGGAGGAAATTCTTCTCCAGCTCACAGCCCTGCACACGTGGCACTGCTGCCTGTTTGTCACCAATTTTCTCAGCTCCCTCCGAAGTGTCTTAGGCTCAAAGTGCAGACTACTTACAGCAGCATCTTACCTCTGCATTTTCTCCCCCATCCTGCTCACCACCTCCCTCCCTAACTGCTTCAAGGTACACATCCTCCTAATTACATATTCTATATCCTAAATATACGTTCTCCCCCACTGGGATTTCTCCTCCATGACAGTAACCCAAAGCATATGTCTTTGCAGCAAGACTTTTAAAATGCAAACGAATTATCAGCTGCAATTTTCCCCTTGAGGCGCTGGCTGTGAACAACACTCAGTCTCAACTGCAAAGGGCTGGAAGCACAAGTATGTTTTGGGGAAGTATTGCTACATTCTCTCCTTTCCCTGAGCTGCTGCTCCTGCTTACTGTGGGATAAAGGCTGGCGAGCAGGACAGAGCTGGTCTGACCCACTACAGCCGCTGTAACGTAGGTGAGTGAGAGGTGAGCTTGGCTGACACTGCCAGGGTCAGCATTAATAATGCTTGGCTGAGCAAGGCCTTCCCATCCTCCTCAAGTTGAGGATAAGATCCACATCTCTGGTCCCAGTCCAATGCTACAAGATCCTTTGTTGTTTTTTGGTGGACGGCATGACAAACATCTCCACCTAAAGTGGGGTCATTCAACCACGCACTCCATTAGCTCACTGCAGAAAGCATTTCCATAGAGTGGCAAAGACAGAGTGCCAGAGGTATAAATAACACAAACACCGAGAGCTGATGAACTGTGGACATCTTACCTAGTTTATGGGGCGTTAGAACAGTGGTGTCTGCTAACTCCAACACAGATAGATGCTGCAGATTAGATTCCCTAGAGAAGAAAAAAAGCCATCAGTGAAGAGGCAACAAAACGCCTCCTGCTTTAATTGCGCTCATTGTTCAACTCAAATGACTCCTACTGCCAAAAAAGGCAACAGTGCACAGAACAGCAAGACCTCACACGGCAGAATTAGCACAAGGCAAGGAGTCAGCTCAAAACGTGGAAGAAAAAAAACCAACCCTCCCCAGCACAACCTGACTGCTAGAGTGATACTCCCACAGCAGCCACCAGCTTTTCACATCAGGAAGGGCATTTCAGGTGGATTTAGCAGGAGCCTACAATCAAAGACAGAAGGGGCACGGTATTGGTATAGAGACTTACAGCGTGTCAACGGGGACATCTGATGCCAGGCATTGGCTCGCCCACTTAATCAGGTAGTAGGAGAGCAGCAGGGGAGAGGTGCGGTGCAGCAGGTCCTGCTGAGACTGGAACAGCTGTCCCCCTCCCAGAACCATCTGCAAGCAAACCAGAGGTTGGCGCACTGAGAGACCAAGCCCAGAGCCATGGCAGGACAAGGGCAACCATTGAGGTTTATATCAGGCGCAGCTCGTCCCTCCTGCAAACACCAAGGTGCTCAATAGCCCGGCAGTTCACTCAGCCCACCCAGGAGACCAGTAGGACTCTTGCATGTACCAGAATAACCTGGTCATAAATTAGTGTCACCTCAGACCAAGGGGCAACTCAACTATTCTGGTGGCCCAGACCCCATGGGGAAAGTTTAACAAGCAAAGCTATGTGCACACAGAGTGCTTCTCTCGCCTGTGAATACCCACACCTGCTGATGCCAGGGACACCAGCAAAAAGGTGCTTTGCACTGCCGCAACAATGTCACCGAGAGTGAAATCACGGCTTTGCTGCAGAGACCATCCCAGGGCCCAGCCTTGCATCCCTGTAGGCTCCAGCCAAGAGCAGCATGGCTAGGTGACACGGAAGAAAAAGCAATCCATGCCTGTGGAGGACACAACTGTGTCAAGGTGGCAAAGCAGTAGTTCATCATCAAACAAGCAGCAGGTCACATGCCCTGCGGTCTGTGAGAGCCTGGCTCCAGAAGGGCACCTTGCAATGTGCTTTAAATGCTACCAGGGCAACCTTATCCGGGAAGAAGGGGATTTCTTTTCAACCAAGAAACTACTGCAGTAACATTTCCAAGCAAATATCGGTTTAAACAACACTCCTCTTGTCTGGGGACTGGTTCCACACCCCTGCATCCAAACCATCAGCACCATCCCTCACGTGGCCACAGAACGGACCCAGACCAGTCCCCACCATGACCACAAACACAGCTGCCATCGTGGCGGCTGTTTGCACTGGCTGGAGCAGCCTCCAAGAGGCTGAAACTACGGCCTCTGGGTAAACACTGCTGCCCTGACACAGAGGTGCTGTGTGCTGCATTGCCAGAAAACAAGGCTGCAGTCCTGTGCACGCTAGGCTGCGCAGCACCAGGGGAGGGATGGGGAACAGATGGGAAAACTACATGTTCAGGCAGTGTTGTTTCAGACGGGAGGCTGGAAACAATGCCGCCCTCCTGCAAAGTTTTGCTTCCTGGATGCTCATCGTGGAAAGAGGTTAGGGTGTGAGCACTGCTTTGCTTAGGATGACAAAAGCAGCTGGAGAAAGAGAACAGGCCTTGCCCAAGCCTCAGGCTAGTTCAAACAGCCTCCAGTGTTCTGTGGGAAGAGACAGTGCTCACAGCCTGGCACCACCAGAACCCAAGACCCAAAAGTTCAAAGAGCGTAGCAGTAGCTTCAAGGGCTGTACTCACAGGATCTCCAAGCCGGAGCAACAGCTGTTGGAGGATCAACAGGTCCCGACAGATCAGGAAACGGATGGTAGCAATCTTACACACCCCCCAGCAAACCACGCTGACAGCCCTACCGCTACCATACAGCTGGGTGAGGTTCATGCGCATAGCTAGATGATGAGCTGAAAGATAAAAATCACTGAGATAAGGGGAGGAACTAGACAGACAAGAACACTTGCTGAGACACTGCTTTCCCAGCCCAAACACACCGCTGTAGAGCTCTCACCTCTTTCCATGTCAGCGTCTGTCTCGTAGTCCATTTCTCGGATGAGCACTCCAATGGCGTGGATGGGGTTTCTGACCTCCTGCAGCTTGCTGTGTATATCCTCCATCACATTTTCCCTGCAAAGTGAAAAAGATAACAATAATGATAATCATCGGCAACATGAGATTTAAACTCAAGAGTGCTCCCTTTCCTCCCTTACTGATCCTCTCTGGAAGGCAGTGTATCTGATCAGCCTGGACATTCTTGATGAGAATCCTCTTCTGGCTTGGAGTTTTATTACGGCACCTGCAGGAACCAGTCTATTTATTCCACCCCCCAGGCTACCAGGAAATAACAGTCAGATAGCTGGCATTCCACTAATGATTTCAGGAGGTTAGCACAGTAACCACATGGTTTGACCAAGGCTCTGACCTCTACCTAGTGTCTGCAGGCACTTGCTTTCCACACTGCAATGATTACCTAACAGGAACTTGTTCCTCTTCTGCTATCTTACCTGAGAATCATGAACATTTCTTTTCTGGAGGACCCCAAGCAACAGCAAAGGGGTTCTGGACGGAAGACCCTGCTAACGTCACTGATACCCACGCTCCCCAACTCTAAGGAGACCTGGAAAAGTCTCCTGCAGCACAGGGAGAAGCCCGGACATCTCAAATGTGCTTTGATGCCAATCAAGGATGGCTCCAGGCAATCCCTGCTCAGCCATCACAGCCTCCCTGCAGGGGAGCTTCTGCAAAAACATCTCCTTACGTGTCATTAGCTATCAAGTCCTCCAGGATCTGCTCTGCAGCCTTTTCTGGAGGCTGGAGGCGGGAGCAAGCCATTTCCATTATGAATGCCATTTCCATGGAAATTGATTCTCCGATCAGTCGAAGGCACTGGACAAGACAGACAACATCACGAGACATCTCCAAATCTGTAATGAAAGAATCTAACTGTATATTTACAAGAGATTTCAAAGCAAAGGTGGGAGGGCCATTCAAAAACCAGTTAGTTCAGCTCCTACCACCAAACAACTAGCAGCACATTGGTCTCAATCCTGCATGCCAAACTGCCCCTTCCCTGCTATGAGGCCAAATTAAAACTTAGAGGTTAACAAAGAAAGATTTGGGCTTTATATTTGGAAAGTAAAAACTACTGATGCAACAAGAAAACAATGAAATTTCCTCCAAGGGATTTTCTCCAGCCACAGGTTGAAAGGAAATAATTAGTGCGCCATAAGAGAAAAAAAAACCCAGAGCAAACGGCTCAGACAACTTAGGTCTGCCAAGCAGAAAGCACTCTCCTTTCAGCAGCTATCTGTTTGCAGCACCACCTCTCACAGCTGCGAGAGGATTTTCACAGTCTTAGGAGTGATCTGAAAATTCAGTACTGAGGGTTCAAATCACTGCTTTGCAATGCAATCCTTCATGTATGCGTTTTGAAAATTAAGTTAGATTTTTTGAGAAGTCTGAAACAGACAGGGCAGGAACTGCTAGCTGCCCAAACCCAGCCCTCCAGCTTTCCTTCCCTCAGATCCAGAAATAGCTCAACCAAATGGATGACAAGTCTTCTTTATAAAAAATATAAAGATCACTCGAGCATGAAAGTAGAGCTTAGGTAACATTTTCCGTTGCCTTTTTCTTGTGAAACGTCATTCCACAGCCAGTAAAGCATAGAGGGCACTGTGGCGACAATATTAACGACAGGTTTTGCACACTCTGGCATTTACTCCGCTGAGACAAGGAACAGCACGGTCCCTCTCCAGTGCTTACATGAAAACATTTATACAAAAACATTGCACTAAAAACTAAGTTTGCAGAACTGGGCAGCTGAGCCCAGCCACAAGTTTCCTTCTCATCTGTAATCTTCGAAAGGAGTTTACTCCATCAGCAAGACACAGAGATTGGGGAATTTTACAAACAGAACCACTTGGACCGTGTCAGAGTAGGTCTTACAGCTCTCAGTGGGCATGGAAAAGCTGAGCAAGCACCCAGCCGAGATAATGGTGAGGAGGGTTCATATTGGTGGGGTCACCCACATGGTCAGAAACACTGCACCCCACTCTCCCCACCAGCACACTACCGGGCTCCAACCCAGCAGATCTGCCCCACACAGAGCTGGCATGAAGAGGGCACCAGCTAACCGCAGCCTACACAGAGTGTTTATAAAGCTACAAGGGCAAAGGATCCACCAATGCAGGTCCTTACCACGGAGCAACACGCAGCCCAAAATCTGAGATGCTTCCTTTTTAAGTTATCTGAAAGGGATCATGGCAGAACTGCAGCCTTGACACCACTTTCTAACTCCTGGTGTGAGCACGATCGCAGGTTTCACAAAATAAAACTCCCTACAAGTGCCAAAATAAAAAAACTAGCTCCATGTACATAACTATGGAAGAGTCAGGAGCACTTCAAGAGACCTCTGGGAACTCCTGCATCCCTCCCTCTGTCTAGGGTTTCCCTGACATGTAGTGTTAAACCTCCAACAATGAAAAAGCTCCACATCTCACTTACCATCACAGATTGCAGCATCGTCCTCAGTCAGGAGGTGCTCATTAGAGAGGAGATAGAGGTGGTCCACCAAGGAGCAGGGCATGAGGAAAGACAGGGAGCCCTAGAAAGGTGAGGAGAAAGCCCTTCTTTGAGGTCCCCAGATCCACACCTCTGTCAGATCATCACTGCTTCAGTTGGCCACAGAGGCCAAAAAGCCACCGCCGCTCAGTCTCACCTTCTTCAGCAGGCACACCATGCTGGTGTAGGGATTCAAGTGCAGGGCCAGGGGCCGTGAGAGCGCTTCTTGGTACTGAAGGCAGCAGGCATAGAACTTGGACCAGAACTCCACCTGCAGCTGCCAGAACTCCTCCGGCGAGCACTCATATTCTGTCACGCTGCTCTGGAACTAGCAGGACCAAAACAAGACTTCAGGTGAATACAGGCAGTGAACCAGAGAGAAAAACTGTAGCATTCAGACTGCTGTCTTGTCTCTCGTGACTAGTGTCACACCTTTATATGGTTAAGGTTTATAAACACCAGCTACAGTTCTCTTCCCCACCACCTTTCCTACAGCACTGAATCACACAGCAAACAGCGAGGGGAACAAAGCTCACAAGAACCGTATCGATACAACCTTAGACAAAGAAGCACCAATGATATCAAGAAAAAGGGCAGCACTGCAGGCCTCTCTAAAAATATTGTGCATGACAACTGCTATAGAGGACGTATAGCCTTTTTTGTAAACTTTCTAGTAATACTCTAAGCAGCCTCAAGGATGAAGAGCAGGTGGTAGGACTGCTGGCTTACAGAGTCAAGCATATCAAAGTAAAATCTGGAGCAGCAGGATAAAATGGGGGAAATTTAGACCCAAAAGGACAGCCAGTTGATCTTTCAGATGGGTCCCCTAAGCAGATTATCTTTGGTGTCCAAAATTACGAGTGATAGCACCCATTTGCAGGGAGCTGGGAATGGGCACCATATGATGCATTACCAGTGAAGTGCACTCAGGGAGCAGAGACAGCAGAACACTGAGAAAGGACTCCAAAAAAGAAGAGGGAATGGAAAAGTCAGACAGGAAGGATGGTGATTTGTACTTTTTAAAAAAATGTACGCAACTTCTTTGGAGAGAGAAAGGACAAAACAAGGCCTGGAATCACTCTGCACCTCATTAACTTCACTGAACCATCACAATACTGCATACAACAGATGTAAGCACAAAACATCATGAAGAAAAAAAAAAAAAAAAGAAAATCTCACCTCACTTTCCACAGCTAAAGTAACCTCTTTTTTTAACTCCTCCCACGTCAGATCCATGTGTCTCTCAGTTCCTTGAGAAAAGATCTGAAAAGCAACAGAGTGAACTTTTACTTTAAAGCAAGAGAGCTGTCTCCCCAGGGTTCAAGCAGTACTGAGTGACGTAAAGCAAACACAAGAGCGTCAGCCAGTGCTTTGCAAAATGAAAGCATCAAAAAACATGGCTGGCTGCTGAATGTGGGGTACACAGATGTACAGCCAGCTTCACTCTTCCTGTGGAAATGGAGGAAGCTTCCGGGTAGGCAGTGCACCAGAATGTAAGGAAAGAAGTGACGCACACCTTGACAGCAGCGCTCTCTTGTACCTTGCTATAGGCCTCTAACAAGGTCACAGCACAAAGAATCAGTCGCAGGAGCAGAAGTTTGGCTTTTCCATTTTTCCTGAAAAGGCACTGCATGTTGCCCTTAACAGCCCTAGAGGAGCCAGAACCGAGCAGATATATTCTGAAAAAGACCACTACAGTGGGCTGAGAGAGTCTCTATTCCCCTGGCTAAAGCAGCAGGCACTGCAAAGCAAGTTCAGCAACCTCTCTGCTATCTAAGGGGGAGAAAGCCCCGAAACTGGAAACCACATTCTGCCTCCCAGCATCAGCACACACACTGGATGAAGTATGGCACAACAGCCGCTAACTTGCTTCAGTGACTGCTGACAGGTCTACAAACTGTCAAATGCAAACTGATGCCTGCCAAGAGCCCCAAGGAGTCCTGCTGCCTCACAGCTAAACAGCCAGGAAGGATGAAGCCGAGCAGCACGTGCACAGAATGCCCTCTCACTGACCTGCAAAGCCTTCTGGATAGCTGCATTTGTGAACCTGCCAGGCATGAAGAGATACTCCAGGTAGGTTTCCTGCAAAGAGAAAAAGATCACAATCTAAGAAAACATATGTGTCAGGAGCAGAGCATTTAAGATACTGCTTCTGATCCTTACTCCTGTTCTCAAACTCATCCCCTGGATCTGTTCTTCTTTCCAACTTGAGTTCATTCCCATATCCTGCTCGAACCTCCCCCCTACCAGCCCCTTCACAGTTCCTGAAGTGACCAAACACTGCTTCTCGCATGCTCCAGATCTTGTTTATATACACGTCTTGTCTCAAGGCTCCCTCGAGTGACTCCACATTCTTCTCATCCCTCAACTTTTGGTTTCATCACCATGCTTAGTGCTTTAATGCTGTGGTAATAGAGGCTAAGGCCTGTCCCCTTTAATTTGGAGCCATTTTAAGACCGAATCAATACAATTTGTACATTTGAACTGTCTTCATGTTCTCCTGGACAGAGCAGCCTCATTACTTCTTGTTGCTATCTCATAGTTGGCTCACCCTGGGGTCCTGATCGTGTCGAACCGTCACTTCTTCTTCAGGCAGCGGCTGCACAAAGACCTGGTTCCACTGTCCCGCGACATTTCTGGAAGAAAAACAGAACCAGACTCAGTTCTGCATTGCAGTGCTCCAACACAATGAGCCCAGAAGCAGCCACCCGAACTAAACCTGTCACTTCCACCAGCAATCACAGATTTTACAGAACCCTTTGGATCTGGTAACAGGAGCTTTGATTAATAACAACCAACAGATTTAGCCAGGAGAGCTTAACGGTGGCATCCTTAGCTCTAAACTAGCAGAACAGGTTGGATGTGCTCACCAGGTGACTCTCTCTCAGACTGACCATTAGGTTCTTCTGCCTAAACTTGCACACACTCACAGCACTTTTTCACCCATTATTTAACTCCCTGGTCTGGTTATGCACCAAGTCTGCCCTCTCAGCTTCCTGTATCCTATTCCTCAGGATCCTTATAAAGACAGGGATGATTCTTTCACATCACTGGTCTCCTCAAAACATGATCTTTCTTGGAAGAGACCAGCTGGTTATGTTTTGAAGGAGCTGTCGGTGAAGTACAGCCCTCCCTCTGACACACTCACAGCAGACTCCACTTCCAGCAAGCCTGCTGCCTGGCTTTTTAAATTTTTCACATTCCTGCAGCTGAGCTGTAGCTTTATCATAAAACAGAACCAAGAAAAATAAAATTCCATGTAATACGCACTGAGACACAGTGGTGCACGCAACACAGAAACAATAGGAAGAACTAGGTACCGCTGCGCCTCCACACACTTCAGTCAGCAAAGCAGGACAGGAGAAATGTTGAAGAGCTCTATCAGTGTTTTTAATGAGCAGCATGCAGAGCTGCTCCCGCAGATACCCTCACGAGGCTATCAACGCTACCAATTCAGCACAGAAACTCACTGCTCAAAGTTGATGTATTTCACAACGGTTTGGTTCTCTTCGTTGTGCCACAGCGCCCAGATCTCAGACGAGGTTAAGGCAAAGTCAACGAGAGTCTCCTAGGAGAGAGTGCAAATTTACTTTCTTATCATAAATTCACGTACAATAGAGACACGTGTACTTAACAGCAATAAAATATTCCCTCGTATCATTTAACCAAACATTGGGAACAGTTCTTTATTCACAGAGGCAGTCCAGGCCTCTGATCTCTCAGTAAGCAACCCCTTCCTTATCGTCTCAGTGCCCTCTGGGGAGCCAGGCCCCAGCACTCACCTGCGAGGAGAACAGGGAGGATATGTGGTCAAGGCTGTAGCGGTTACTCTCCGTGCTCACCAGCTGGAAGACACAGAACTACAAACACACCTCATAAGTAATTTGCTAAACAATGTAAGCCACTAACCAGCACATCATGGGGAAGCTCATCTCCAGTCCCTCCCCTCGCCTGATGCTACAGTCAATAGACCCCAAAGGGCCAAGGGCAGGAGGGCCAAGCTGAGCCACAGACCCTGCCAAGCTGACCTTCTGCACCACGTACTGGTGTTGCTGCCTTCAGTCTTCTCAGCAAGGACACTCATCTCTGCCTGAACCTGAAGGATTTCTAGCTGTCTTTTGAAAGACTAAACTAGAAAACCAGTAACGTGGGCAGTAACTGCTGGGCACTGCTAGTGACAACACAGTGCGGGCAAGTAAGGACACTAAGGTGGAAAAGTCCAAAATCCCCAAGCCACTTGCTGCTAACCAAGCTCTGCGTGTTCTTACCAGAGCAAGCAGAGTGCTAGTGGGACAGAAGTCACAATACACACTTCTACTCTGTACGCGAATGCCCTGGAGAATGCAAAGAGTAAGCTGTCCAACAGATGAGACTACTCTGTGCCGTCATTCCTGTCCTGCTAAATTTATTATTCACTGCAAAAAGCAGAAGTTCTAAAGAAGTCAACGTCTGGCAAGGCAGCGACGCATGCGCACGCTCCCAGGAGCCTGACACACACGTACTATCAGTATTTCCAGGCTTTTAGCTCCTTTCAGACCTTTCCTTTTCCCACGGCACATATGTGCTTTCGGGATCCTACTGGAACAAGAGGTGAACAAGTGCTCACAGATCAGCTTAGTCACACAGAGAATTCCACTCCCAGGGTGAGGGCACATGTATCCTGCAGTGTTTTGAGAGCAAAGATGTTTATTCAGAAAGTACTGCTCTCCCCAGAGGACCAGCCATGAAGCTTTTCCCTATTTCTTGCCTTACAGACCCAGATGCCAGGAGGAACAACGTATTTTCCATGCAGCCCAAGAAAGATGCATTCACAGCGAGGAAGCCCTGTCCCTCCATACCTGCCCTCGCTTGGGTGCGTGCATGTACACACCGAGGTAAAGCCCCAGGGACTGGGAGAAGGCCAGTCGCAGTCGGTGCCCAGTCCCAGCTGCAAGCCGCAGGTCCCTGCTGACCGGCACAAACTCCAGCAGATCTGCAACCATCAGGCACATTTGGTCCTACACAAAATAAAAGATTTCAGGAAAACAGCACAGGAAAGATGCAGGACTGAAAAAACCACGCTTCTCCCTCATCCTTCCCTTCCTGGCCAAAGGCTACCCAGATCTTCTTCTAAAGGATGCACATAAAGCATCCATATGTGTGCGCACCTAAACCACTGTTTAGCTCTTCTCATCTCACCTGTGCCCTCTCCCACCAAGCACATGGGCTTTCAGAGTCCAAGCACGGAGGATAAAGCTTCCCCTCCCTGCCATAACGCACGCACGCATTCCAGTGCAGATGAGCCGTGAAAGCAGTTGCCCTGGTCGATTAGCTTTGGCACTGATATTTGGAGCAAGTGGCATGCAGCAAGCAGAGGCTTTTATTAACTTCTTGTTGACAAGAAGCCATGTCACAAAGAAGCTCTTATTACTGCTAAAGCAGTAGAATATCCATTTGGTGTGCCTCCTCGGCCCTTGAAGCACTCCTGTCTGCCCTCCTGAACGCTCCAGTATGTTTGTAAATAACCTAATACTGCCTCTTACCCTACGGACAAGGCTTTGCTGCAGAGGAAAACCCACTCGCTCTCCAAACACAGCTACAAACACACGCCACAACAGTTCTCACAAACTGCCCTGAATCCCAGCGTGCAGAGGTTGTAGTGACAATTTGATGGCAGATCAAGCCTTTGTCCCTTAAGCCTCAGACTATCGCCTGAGCAGTGACGGAAGACACTGCCCCCCTGAACCCAGGCTTCACTCACCTTATAGGACCACATCCGAAGTTTATGGTCCTGGCAGAGTGCAAAGAGAAAGGCATCGTGATCTAGGCAGTGAACAGAGAGGCTGATAGGCAGGTCCGATGGGCCACAGTCACCTCTGAAAATACAGAGCTTATTTCAACAGCTTAAAAGAAAATCAAGGCTAGCACATAAATCCATGGCACAGGGTTTCTATCACACTGTGTCTAAAACCAAATAAATCAGTGGTGTGAGACCAGGAGGAGAGTGCGCGTTTCAGGACTGTGTTGGTCAGCATCCGAGGTGCAGAGGAGCCCACCACACCGGTAACAGCCAGTTTTTCACCTGCTTTGGCAGAGCCAAAACACAACCCTGGCTTCCCCAGCCCCAGCCTAGCACATGCAGAATGCGGGCGAAGGACATGGAGGGAGGTAAGGATCCGACCAGCCCCAAGCACTGCACCACTGATGGTCAAAAGTCATTCATGGCACCAGGAGACCCGCTCCCATTTCCGAGTCACAGTCCCTAAATCTGTTTGTGCTGTCGGAAACATCATAACAATTACAATCCAACACTGAGCCCAGCTTGCACACAGAGCATCCGTGTCACCCACACGTAACCTCTGCCGGTCAGGAACCAGCCTGACATTTCAGAGCAAGGGCAAGAACATACAACTGTTGTAATCCTTAATCTGCGCTGGCTGCAAGCCATATCCTGGGCAAATCCTTGGAGGCCAATTACTAGATATAACATGTTCAGAGACACAGACATACAGAATCAGCAGGACCCCATTAAGATGAAGTAATCCAGCATTCAAGTCCCAACTTCCGTACTGCGATAGCTCCTGTGACCCAGTTAACTTTTTTTGGCAGAGTATTTATAGATGCTGACTTGCCTGCCTTTGAGTTCAGCTAGAAACTCTAGGTGAGGGAATCGAAAAAGACAAAATTATTTCCACTTATTCATCACCAGACACTAACCTGATGGCAGTTGGCATCCAACCAGTAAGGAAACGCTGCACCACCGAGCTCTGTTTTAATTCCACAACCGAAACTGTTCCTTTCAAAATAAAAGTGGTATTAAGAAACATGTTGAGTACCCGTTAACAAAATATTCACTGCCACCAGCAAGGGGCTTCACAGGCATGATGTAGGAAAGCTTTTGCTTGTATGTATGTGGAGAAATATGTTAAGACACGTAAAAAATCAAAATCAACAGAAGTTCAAAGCTGGGAGAGGGGATGCTACACTGAGCAGTGTTTCACAGAGGCGGATGCGAGGAGGCAGCCTGTTCCCGCTCCTTACCAGGTGCATCGTGAGGAGGCAGCTTAAGGACGAAGATCCCTCCTGAAGCAGAGGGCAGAGCGAAGAGAGCCTCCCCCTCACTGCTAAGCCACGCCGCTGAGGCGACAGAATTAGATGCCAGGCCTGGCACGCTGGGAATCACATAGTAATTGGAAGGATCTCTGAAGTTGATTTTGCTGATATCTGTAAACACGGACTGCATTTGGCTCTCTGTTATCAGGTCCTGGAGGGAAACGGCAGAGTACAAATCCTGAGCACACATACACAAGGCACAGAGAAAACAACCAGACACCTGTGGAATGGCAATGGCCACACTGCTACTTGATAACAAGGATTTTTTTCTGTTAAGGACTTTCATCACTACCACTCCCGTTTCCTTTACTGTTAACCCTTTACAAGCAGATATGCAAGGGATTTCAAAACCTGCCATTTTCTAGCAGAATACTTGCTCGCTCTCTCCCTCATACACTATAACGCTCCCAAAGGAGCTCTGCAGTCCATCAGCTGCTTTGAAACAGCTCAGAGCAAAATGCTGGTAATGAGTTCCGCGAAAAACAGCTCTGCAGTAGCACAGCATCATCCCTTGGCAAAGCTGTCTGGAACTGTAAAAGCAAGAGATAAGCTCTCCAAGCGAGGAAAGGCACCTGACAAGACACACCAGAAGCAGACATGAGAGAAAAAGTCACAGCAAACAGGTAAACGTGATGTAAATTTTGCATAGGATCCATCTTCCACATGAGATAAAATATCCTATACCTTGCTATGTACAGAGGGCAAGTTACAAACACAGCCAGCCTTTCCTCTGAAGCACTCAGTTGCTACCTTCAAAGTGTAATTTGTCCCCATTGTCACAGGGCTGGGCCCCCAGGACCTCCAGCAGAGTCACCTCCAACCTCTGAGCCTCATTTCAGGTTATGTCACCAAGTTTCAACAAAATTAGAGCCCTAATCACCAATCTGAAACACTCAGCTTTGGGGCAAACGCTGCGAATCCAATGCCTACAGCCTCTGCCTCCCCAGCATGTGGTCTGAGTACATTCAGTCCCAAACAAAGCCAGAGATTTCCAGCTTGTTTTTCTTATTTGACTCTTTTCCCCAGTAGTTTTCACTTCCACTACCCCATGCGGATGAACACACCTGCTCTATCTGGCCAAGAATCAGAGGCCTTGGGAGTTCAGCAGTTTATAACATCTACAAAGAAATTTAACTAGAAAAGTTTGGAGAGTAACTAAAGCAGAGAGTTTCCACACAGCTCAAGAGAGCCTGATATGCTCCAGCTTTGTGCCTCTGGACACACAGGAGGGTTCCAGTCGAGGGTACAAATCCCCACCACAGAGCTATGAATCGGATCAGTCGTGATGGACTGATCCAGCTGGCAGGTAACTGTCATCAGCTGCAGGCCTCAGCAGAGCACAGGAGAATAAGTGCAGCAAAAACTCGGGGGTCAAGACAAAGATGGTCATGTAAGTGAAGGAAAGAGGAAGGAGAAGAAAATAAACCCAGACCCAGCAATGCCAAGGCAGTCCCTCACCACCTCCTCCAAGCAGTGTGATGCCCAGCCGGGCACCAAGCAACGGTCGCCTGCCCCAATTCCCTCCCCTCCGTGTCGCTGAACACTATCATGTATGGCACAGGGACCATCCCCTTGGCCAGGGTGGGCTGTGCCCCTTCCCAGCCTCCTGCCCACCCCCAGCCAGCTCATTTTGGGGGGCAGCATGAGAATCAGATGAGCCGACAATGCCATGCACACACTGCTTGGTGACAGATGAGCCGACAATGCCATGCACGCACTGCTCGGTGACAGCTCAAGCAGTGGTGTGTCCCCAACTCTGCTGCGGTGACAAATCCACCACACAGTGCCATGTGAGCAGCTGCAAAGAAAACCAACTCCATTCCGGTCAAAAGCAGTATACAGTCTGCTCAGCAGGGAAAAAAATCCAGCCCAATTGGAAAGGGCTCAGGAAACACCGAGCTTCATACCTATCAGCAGCTCACCTCCAGCATTTCTACAGCCAGCCCACACGTGATGGGCACAACTGTGGTGACAGGGTTTATGTGAAGCCCTGCAACAAGACAGTGTTGGGGTTTAATCCTGCTGGGCAGCAAAGCAGCACACAGCCACATGCTCACTCCCCCCACAAGTGGGATGGGGGAAGAGGAATGGAAGAATAAAAGCAAGAAAACTTGCAAGGTTAAAGTAAAAAAACCAAAATAATCACTTAATAAGTGAAGGACAAGGAGAAGACAGAAGAAAACAAAACCAGGGACACAAAGGCTAGATAGACCAACACCCAGCCCGCTCCCCAGCAAAAGGTGGCTAACTGCCCCTGAAACCCTCTTTTCCCTTTTATTGCTGAGAATGATATTATTCAGCAAGCAACATCCCTTTGGTTAGTTCAAGTCATCTGCCCAGTCGTGCCCCCTCCCAAACCACTGCACACCCCCAAATCTATTCACATGGGGGACAGAGTGAGAAACAGAAGGCCTTGAAGGCTGCTTTCAGCAAAAGCTAAATTACTAGCACATTATCAACACTCTTTTGGTCACAAATTCAAAACCTGGCACCACACAAGCTACTACAGTGAAAATTAACTCCATCATGGCCAAAATTAACTATGTCACGACCAAAATAATTGTCACAGCCAAAAGTGGTATGGGTGGGAAGCAGTACTTTGTGCTGAGAAGCACGCCAAGGCTTTTGCTATTTCGAAATGCACTTGGCTCTGCTGAGGGCTGGGGCAGGACCGAGGCAGGTGGCTGACAGAGGCAGGCAGCAGGCCATGCCAGTACTCACGCTGCGGTACATGCGGGCAGGATGCGGCAGGAGCAGGCGATGCACCGTCTGCCCGGTGATCAGCAGGATGACCAAGTGGCTCTGCACCTCGCAGAGGTGCACACCGCCCGGCAGAAACGGGCAGCCCTGGATGCGGAGGCGTACGGCATTGTGTAGCAAGTTAACGTCCAGAGATTCCTCCACCAGCTCCACCGTGTCTCCCGATGTGGTCCTGAGGGAAGAGACCGGGGAAGGCGTGAGGACGGCGGGCACGGGTGGGGGGAGAGGTGGGCCCCAGCAGGAGGGGAGTGAAGCCGGCACAAAGAGAAGGGCCCCAGCCGGGCCCGGGGCCAGGCCCAGCCGCGGAAGGGGCGGGGGCCGGGGCAGGCCTGGGGCCGGGCCTGGGACTGGGCCTGCCCCCGGGCCCGTACTCACCACCGCACGAAGCGGTTCCTGGTGGCGGCGGCGAGCTGCGCGCTCTCCTGGTAGCAGAAACCACCCGCGCTGTCCCCATAGCGACCGGCTGGGAGCGGAAGCGTCCCCGGGGGACTAAAAGCCACCTCCTGAGGCCGCCGCGGTGGGCCCCGAGCCGCCGCGCTCAGCTCCAGGCAGCTCCGCTCCGTCAAGCCCGCCGCCATCTTGCCGCCTGCCTTCCCGCCTCGGCCGCACGGGGCATCACGGGAAGGGAGGCGCGGGGGGTGCCGGGGAGGGGCGGGGCGTGCTGCTGCGCCCCCTGGTGGGCGGGCGGGGGGGCAGCACGGGGGGTCTGGGGACAGGGTGTCTGGGGAAGGGGGCTTTGGGGAGAGGGTTTGCAGAGGAGGTTTGTGGAAGAAAGATCTGGGGGGCGAGGGGAAAGGGAGGTGGTCCAAGGATGGGGTGTGTGGAGGGGATATGGGGTGTCCCGGGGATGGGGTATGGGGAGGGGATATAGGGGGTGGGCCTGGGAAGGGGGGGGAGAGGGGCATCTCCAGGGCACCGGATCTGGGTTCGGGAGGCCGGAGCAGCGCCCGCGCCCCGCCCCCCCCCCCCCAGCTGCCGCCGGCGCGGCGTGTCAGGCACGCGGGGCCAGGCTGCTGGCAGAGCACGTGCCGGTGTCCCAGCGAGGGCGGCGGGGACCCCTCTGCCCCCCCAGCCCGGCCATGCCAGCACGGTGCGCACGGTGCCCCCCGATGCCATGTGGTGCCGGGGGCCCGGCCGGGCACGCCGTGCTGGCCCCAAACAATCCTGCCTTTGAGCGGGAGCCCTGCTCCGGCAGCACGAGGCCGCGGCAGGACAGCCCCATGCTGGCGGTGCGTGCCATGGGGCGCTGGGGTGCTGCGCCTGGGCCGGGGGCTCTGCCTACCCCCTGCTCCATCGCAGGGGTTGGAGCACCCTGGGTGCTGCAGCACCCCCAGGAGCTGGGGCCGGTGGCACAGCGGTGCCGTGCCATGCTGAGCTGGGCCACGCTGGGAAGGGCAGGGATGGGGGTCCCAGGTGCATCCCCCTGCCCCTGGCACCTGCGCTGCCCTGGCCCCAAGGGGGTCCCGCTGGTGGTGCCCCACATCTGCCCCATGGCTGGCAGCACCTGCGGGCTCTGCCCCTTGGTGACCATGTCCCCCTGGGCTGGGGTCCCATGGGGTGGCCCAGTGGGCGTGGTGTCCCCCCACACTGCGCCTCGGTGCGTGCAGGGACATTGCCAGGATCCGGCTGGGACTGTGCTGGGACCATACCAGGACTCTACTGGGATGATGCCTGGACTGTGCTGGGATAATACCAGGACAGTACCG
Organism: Falco rusticolus; assembly: GCF_015220075.1. Lineage (NCBI taxonomy): Eukaryota > Metazoa > Chordata > Aves > Falconiformes > Falconidae > Falco > Falco rusticolus. The sequence continues at coordinate 19,337,255 of NC_051196.1, read as the reverse complement.
GGACTGTATGGGAACCATACTGGGACTGTGCTGGGATCATGCCTGGACTGTACCGGGACTGTACTGAGGCTGTACCGGGCCTGTACTGGGACCGGGCCTGGACAGTACGGGACCGTACAGGAACCAGACCGGGACTGTCCGCCGTGCGGGCGGCGGGCGGGGCGGGGGTGATGCCGGGGCCGGAGCCGCCGCCGGGCCGGGCGGGGCGGGCGCAGTCCCCGCCCCCGGGGCGCTCCCGCCGCTTCCTGCGGGCACGGCCGGGCCGGGGCGGCGGCGCGCGGTGAGTGCGGCCCGGGGCAGCGGGGGGGCGGCCGGGGGGGCGGGGGCTGCCGAGCCCCGGGGGTCCCGGTGGAGCGGGAGCCGGGGGTGCCCGGCGCCGGGGGTCCCGGTGGAGCGGGAGGTGTCGGTCCCCGGGGGTGCCCGGCACCGGGGGTCCTGGTGGGGTGGGAGCCGGGGGTCCCGGCAGAGCAGGCGCTGTGGATCATGGGGGTGCCGCGGGTCCCAGTGGAGCAGGAGCCATGGATCCCGGTGGGGCAGGAGCCGTGGATCCTGGTGGGGCAGAAGCTGTGGATCCCCGTGGGGCAGGAATCACTGCATCCCAGTGGGGCAGGAGCCGTGGGTCCCGGTGGGGCAGGAGCCACTGCATCCCAGTGGGGCGGGAGCCATGGGTCTCAGTGGAGCAGGAGCCGTGGGTCTCTGGGACAGGGAGCCACGGGGCCTGGAGTGCCCAGTGCTGTGGGTGCCAGTGGGACAGGGAGCCGTGGGTCCCAGGGTGCCCAGCAGTGTGGGTGCCGGTGGGGCTGGCACCATGTGTCTCGGTGGGGCAGGAGCTCTGGGTGCCCACGGGGTGGGAGCTCTGGGTGCTGGGGTGCCCACAGCCATGGGTCCCAGTGGGGCAGGAGCTCTGGGTGCTGGAGGGGCCATAGGGGTGGAGGGCCCTGGTGAGCCATGGGGCAGGGCTGTGGGTGCCCAGGGAGGGCAGGGGACTGGGGGTCCTGGGAGACACCCGGTACAGGCAGCCATGGGGCTGGGGAGGACCCCAGGCCCAGCTGAGGGGTGCAGGGCACGATGGTGACCCCTGTGCGTGCACTGGCAGCTGGGACGGGGGTACCACACCGGGACCCCGAGTCGCATGTGGAGCGGGGTGCCTTGCACCCCTCCGGTGGGATCAGGTGGCTGCTGGCCACACGGGACGCCATGGGCGCGGGACACTAAGAGGCTTTGGCAGCCCTGCGGGCTTGATGCCACCGTGTTCTGGGCACTCTGCACCGTGGGCTCGGGCTCCAGTCCCACCCGGGCATGGCGTCACAGCTGCCGTGGTGTGTGGGGGTCTCACTGCTGTGGCATGGGGACCCCTGTCGTGCCGCACCACCTGCGGCACCGCGATGCTGCGGGCAGGAGTGCCAGCACCCAGGCTGTGCCTGCCGGGCACCGGCGGTGCCAGCCGGGGCCAGGAGCGACGGCCGCGCCGAGCCATGGCAGCTGGGCTGGAGCCGGCAGCGACCTTCCCCGCTCCCAAGGCCGCTGCGATCCTGGAAAATGCCTGGAAATGGTGAACTGCCTTCCCTTATATGGCTCCGCCAGGCTGGCCTCCTCCAGCCCTGCTCGGCCGGCTGCCCGACCCTGCACCCCCGGCCTGCCCACCCTCGTCTCCCGGCGTGCCGTGCCGTGCTGTGCTGTGCCGTGCCGTGCCAGGGCCCTGGGAAAGCACCGTGGGCTGAGCCTCACGCCCCGGCTCCCGCGCAGGAATGTGCAACAGGGCCGGCAATCCCGCGGCGGGGAGAAAACCTCACCCCGCGAGCACCGGCACCAGCGGCTCGGCACAGCACCGGCCCCTGCTGCAGTTTCCCCTGCTGGGGAGTTTTGGGGTCCCCCCATGCCGGGGCCAGCCGGCAGCCTCCTGGTGTCCTTCCTTGCCTGTGCTGCCAGCAGCACCCATGGGCCACATACAGCTCGGCACCCCGGGGGTCTCTCCTGTCCCCAGCAGCAAGGCTGGGGGTGCCCCGGGGTTCTGGCAGCCCCCGGGGTTGGGGGCAGCATCCTGTCCCGGCAGGGGTGAAGGTCAAGGCTAATCCCAATCCCCCTCCCCCCCCCGGGAGAAGGCGGCAAGTGGGAGCCGGGGGGGCTCTGGCTAGCAGCGTGCCCACCGCGGCGGTGCTGGGGGGTAAGAGGATAAAGCCCCCAGCCGGGTGGGCTGGCGGTGGCCCAGGCGAGTGGCCACGGTCCCTGTGACGTGGGGCCGGCGCAGTAATCCCGGCGCGCTGAGCGGATTAGGGTGGCCGGGGGCGGCCTGCGGGGACGAGCCGAGGTGGCCGCAAATCCCTGGCCGGGCATCACGTGGGGGAGCCAGCGCGGGCACTGGGCCACCGTCCCCCCGTAGCAGGCGTGGGGTAGCTGTGCCCTGTGTGCCCCCCACGGTGCCACCCGGGTGTCCCCTCTTGTCCCCTGGAAGGGACATGGGTGGGGGCGGGGATCGGACCCTGCCGGGTGTGGATGCTGGGGGTCTGCTGGCCTCAGTGGCCCCGGCAGGATGGGCTGTCCATGGGGCTGGGTGCCCCCCACCCAGTGCCAGGGTGTCCATGGGGCCGGGTCTCCCCTGGCCAACATGACCATGGGGCCAGGGCAAGGCTGAAGGATTCGGGGTCTGGGCGGGCTGCTCCCCAAATCACTCAGAGCCAGGATGCCGAGGGGGTGCCCCATGGCAGAGCCAGCTGTGCCAGCAACAGGGATGCCTGGGCTGCAGCACAGTCTGGGGATGTGGGGCTGGGGGCGGCACCATGGTGGGTATTTGGGGGGCTCCTGGCTTGCATGGGAAAGCTGTGGGGAGGGCGGCGGCGGGATCGCAGCCATGCGGCATGGCGGGTGCAGGGAGGAGCCGGCGGGAACCGGCCTGACCGGTTCAATACTGGCACCCCCCCGGTGGTGCCGGGGGGCTCGGGCAGCCCCGCCGCCGGCACGTGGCCGGGCTGAAGGTCACTGTCCCTGGGGCCACCCACCTGCTGGGGTGAGCGGGCTCGGTGCCCTGCTGCAAACTGTCCCTCTGCCAAACAGCGCAGCGGTGAGCCCTTGCTGCCGCTCTGGCACGCTTTGCTGCTGGCAGCTGGTTTTTGGGTGCCCCAGCTGGATCGGTGGCACCGCACGGTTTCGGTGGCACAGGAGGATACTGGTGCCGTAGGGGAGTAGCCGGTGGCACCGGTGGTCCGGAAGGGCGGGCCAGCGCTCAGCTCACCAGGAAGGTGTCCCACAGGCGCGGCAGTGACGCACAGCGGGGTGCCAGCGGGTGGGGGCTCGGCATGGCGATGGCGTTGGTCCCACCGGGGAGCCTCTTCCTCCTGGAGCATGGTCTCTGGCTCCTGGAGTGCATCACCTGGCTCTGGGGCAAGGGAGGGGGTGAACCCCTAATTCTCAGGGCCCTGGCGGGTGGGAGGCCTTGTTGGGCTGTGCCAGGATCCGGCCAGGCTGTATCCTGCCTCGGCTGTTCCGTAGCCGGGGATTTTTGGGGTTGAGGGGTGCTGGCACCACCCTGGCCTGAAGTGTTTGGCCATCAGGTCAACCTCGGGGGCTCTTTGCAGGGGGGTCTCCACACCCCCCTAACCATGCTGCTCTCCCCCCTCCCAGACCCGTCCTGCACCCCACCAGTGCTGAGGGATGCCGGCATGCCGGTGCCCGCCTGCCTGCAGCACCCTACCCTGAGCCCGGTGCTGGAGCCTGGCCACGCCATGGAGGAGCCGGCTGGCGGCGGGGCCGAGCCATGGGCTGAGGGGCTGTGCAACAGCAACAACAACGCTTCCCCCGGGGGGTGGCCGGGTGGCCGTGGCGGGCACCCCCTGGCACCTTTTGGTGGCCCCGGGGCCGAGCCCAGCTACCTGGGGCGGGTGGTGCTGGAGATTGTGGAGTCGGAGCGCACCTACGCCCGTGACCTGCGCAGCATCGTGGAGGTGAGTGCTGGGGAGGGACACGGGACACCCCTCAGATGGGGTTTGGGGGTGGCCTGGCTGGTTGCACCAGTGCCGCCACCACCCATGGGTGCCCGGCAGGGTTACCTGGGCAAGATTATCGATGCGGAGGAGCCAGTGCTGCGGCCGGAGCAGGTCAGCGCGCTTTTCGGCAACATCGAGGACATTTACGAGCTCAGCAGGTGGGTGCTCCCTGTGCCGCGGGTGGGGGGGGCACAGCCAGTCCCACAGCTGGGGGGGCTGTTGTCATCCCATCCCCTCTGTCCCCCCTAGCACCCTGCTGCAAAACCTGGAGAGCTGCGCCAATGACCCCGTGGCCGTGGCTGTCTGCTTCGTCACCCGGGTAAGGGTGGGCATGGCGGGGGGCACTGGCGGGGGGCACAGGGCCGTGCCAGGCTCTCACCGTGCTCCCCCTGCCCGCAGAGCCAGGAGTTTGCCATCTACACCCAGTACTGCAACAACTACCCCAGGTGAGTTGGGAGGGGCCTGGCTGGGCAGGGGGCTGGGCAGGGGGCTGATCCCGCTCCCTGCCCGCAGCTCGGTGGCGGCGCTGGCCGAGTGCATGAGGAGCAAGCCCCAGGCCCGGTTCCTCCGTGAGTGCCAGGAGCGGCTGCGGCACGCGCTGCCCCTCGGTGCCTACCTGCTCAAGCCCGTCCAGAGGATCCTCAAGTACCACCTGCTGCTCCAGGTGAGCCGGCATGTGGCGCGGCATGGGCACCCAGCAGGGTACCGGTGCCTGGTGTGGTGTGAGTGCCTGGTGTGGCACGGGGACATGGCATGGCGTGGGCACCCGGCAGGGTACCGGTGCCTGGTGTGGTGTGAGTGCCTGGTGTGGCACGGGGACATGGCATGGCGTGGGCACCCGGCAGGGTACCGGTGCCTGGTGTGGTGTGAGTGCCTGGTGTGGCACGGGGACATGGCATGGCGTGGGCACCCGGCAGGGTACTGGCGCCTGGTGTGCGGTGGGTGCATGGCATGGCATATGGCGCAGTCTGGGTGCCTGGTCTGGCATGGGCACCCGGCAGGGCATAGGTGCCTGGCACAGGCCAGGTGTGTGGCGTGGCATGGGGAAGTGGCAGAGCAGGAGTTCCTGGCACAGTTTAGGCAGCTGATGTGGCACAGGCGCTTGGCACAGCTTGGTTCCCCAGCACAGCATGTTCCCTGGCAAAGTCCAGGTACCTGGCACAGCACATTTCCCTGGCACAGCCTGGTCCCCTGGCATGGCACAGCACCCTTCTCTGGCACAGCCTGGTTCCCCAGCGTGGCATGGGTGCTTGGCGTGGCACATTTCCCTGGCACAGCCTGGTTCCCTGGCATGGCATGGGCACCCAGCATGGCACATTTCCCTGGCACAGCGCACACACCTGGCATGGCACGGGCACCTGGCACAGCCTAGCCCCCTGGTATGGCACACCACCACATCTCCCCCGATGCCGCGTCCTTTGCTGGCAGGAGATCGCCAAGCACTTTGAGCACAAGTCAGGGGACGACTACGAGGTGGTGCTGGAGGCCATTGACACCATGACCTGTGTCGCCTGGTACATCAACGACATGAAGCGCAAGCACGAACACGCCATCCGCCAGCAGGTGGGCACCAGCAGTGTTGTGGGTGGCACTGGGTGGGCACCACCGTGGTGGTGGGTGTCCTGATGCACCCATCCCGGGGCACTCACGCAGGAGATCCAGTCGCTTCTGCTGGGCTGGAAGGGACCGGACCTGACCAGCTACGGGGAGCTGGTGCTGGAGGGCACCTTTCGGGTGCAGCGGGTGCGCCACGAGCGCGCTGTCTTCCTCTTTGACAAGACCCTCCTCATCACCAAGCGCCGTGGTGACCACTATGTCTACAAGAGCCACATCCCGGTGGGTGCTGGGCATGGAGAGGACCAGGGTGGGTGCTGGGGATGGGGGAGTCTGATGGGTGCCAGGGATGGGGGGGACCAGGGTTAGTGCTAGGATGGGGGTCCGGAGTGTGTTGGGGATGGAGGGGACCAGGGTGCGTGCAAGGAATGGGGAGCTCAGTGGGTGCTGGGGATGGAATGGACCAGGGTGGGTGCTAAGGATGATGAGCCAAATAGGTGTCAGAATGGGTGTCCAGGGTGTGCTGGGGATGGGGGAGACTGCAGCATGCTGGGGAGGGATGGGGACCCTGGTGGGTGCTGGGGATGGGGGGGTACCAGGGTGGGTGCTGAGGATGGGGAGCCCGGTGGGTGCTGGGAAGGGGTCTGGGGGGTGCTGGGGATGGAGGGCTGATGGCCTCTGCCTTCAGTGCTCCTCGCTGATGCTGATCGAGAGCACACGGGACTCGCTTTGCTTCAGCCTGGCTCACTACAAGCATGGCAAGCAGCAGCACAGCCTGCAGGTAGGGGGGCACAGGGTGGGGGTCACCCTGGGGAACCCCTGCCCAACCCCACCACCCTCCCTGTCCTGCCCCAGGCCAAAAATGTGGAGGAGAAACGCGTGTGGACCCATCACATCAAGCGGCTCATCCTGGAGAACCATCACGCCATCATCCCCCAGAAGGTGAGGGCAGAGCGGGATGGGTGCTGTGCTGGCACCAGGGCCCCCCCCAGCATAGCAAGGAGGGGGCAGCTGCACCCCAGCTTCACCCCTTGTTTCTCTCCGTCCTCCTTCCCCCCCAGGCTAAGGAAGCCATCCTGGAGATGGACTTGTTCTGTGAGTGCCACTGCCGCCCCACGGTCCCCTCCCTGCCCTCGCCTGTCCCCCCCAGCCCCCAGCATCACCCCTTGTCCCTGCAGACCCCCCACGCCTTCCCCGCTGCAGCCCCGAGCGCCTGAAGAAGAGCTGGTCCTGCCAGCCCCTGGCTGACCCCGCTGCTGAGCTGCGCCAGGGCCGCCGGCAGTCCGGTGAGAGCCGCACGTCCCCAGCGTCCCCACCACCGCTGCCGACCCTGCCCCGGGGTGACACCATGGCTGGGTCGCACCGATGCCCGTCGGGGTGGTGGGCACTGGGTGCTCGTGCTGATGGGTGTCCCTGTGCCCGCAGAGCCCTTCCAGCACCGGGACCGTGCGGAGACACTGCCAGACCGGCTGCACGGGCACACGGGGCGCAGGCAGTCAGGTGCAGATGCATGCAGGGAGTGAGGACCCCAGCCAGGGTGGGGGGGCTGGGGATACTGGTGGGGTTGGGGATAGGTGGGCTGGGAGACATGAGTGATGGGGGGGCTGGGGGACGCTACCATCACCTGATTTGGATGCCCAACTTCTCCCTGCAGAGCCTGCCAAAGAGATCCTGCGGCAGCTGGGTGAGCAAGGTGAGCTGGCACGGCTGCTGGCACCGGTGGGGTGGGCAGAGGAGGTCCGAGGGCTGGGGGAGGCACTCTGGGGTGCCGCTGCCCCCCCAACCTCTACTTTTCTCTCTTTTTTCTGCTTTTCTGGCAGGGCTGAAGGTAATGCTGGGGCACAGGGTGGGTTGGGGTGCCCGGGCCCCCCTAGCCCTGGCACGCTACTTGCCAGGAGTAGAGAGAACAGGACCCTGAGCCTGACACTCACCCCCGAGTAGCACGCTGACAGCGACGGGGCTCTCCTGGAGGCGGGGGAGCCCCCCCAGCACCCCAGAGCCTGGGCAGTGACTGAAGGTGTGGTGGAGGAGGAAGAGGAGGAGGAAGACGAAGAAGAGGCTTTAGACAAGGAATGCCAGGAGGAGCTGCCTGGTGCTGTGGACCTGCCAGAGCCGCAGGAGGAGCAGGTACCCACCCCAGCCCCCCAAACCCCACAGAGGGTACCTACTGCGTAGTGCTACCCTGGGCATCTCCCATCACTCCTGGGGCACCCAGCATCATTCCTAGGGTACCTCATGTTGCTTGCAGGGCACCCTGTTACTTCTGGGGCACCCCATGTCACTCCCAGGGCACCCAGCATCATTTCTGGGCACCCCATGTTACTCGGAGGGGAGGCTGCATCACTTCTGGGGCACCCCCATATTGCTCCCAGAACACCCTGCATCACTCCTGGGGTACCCCATGTTGCTCCTGGGAATGCTGTGGTGTCCTCAGCCATGAGTTTGGCTGGGGCTTACCACCAGCAGCAGTCCTGCTTCGAGCAGCCGGGTGCCCCCCCAGCCCATGACACCCCCCGCTTGCTCTTGCCCAGGCTGGGGGGCACCCACTAGCGCTGGAGGGACCCAAGCGGCCAAGCAGCTGGGGGCCAGGGAGCTGCGAGAAGGTCAGTGCAGCCCTGCAGCTCCTGCCGGGGAGTCCCGAGGGACCCAGCACCCACCTGCCTGCGCCTCCGCAGGCCAGCAGCACCAGGGAGCACCCCGAGGGGCCAGGGGCACCTGAAGCCCCCTCCTCGGCGGGGACCCCGGCACCGGTGCTGCCTGGCGGGGAGAGGGAGCCGGAGCGTGCTGCAGAGGATTTGCAGGGGCTGAGCAGTGAGGAGGAGGAGGAGGAGGAGGAAGAAGGAGCTGCCAGCAGCATCCTGCCCCCCTCGGTGCTGGACCAGGCCAGCGTCATCGCAGAGCGCTTCGGTGGTGGCAGCAGCTTCTCCCGCCGCAGCAGCCTGGCGCTGGAGGGGCGGCCGGCCAGCCGCAGCGGCAGCGCGCTCAGCCTGGATGGTGCCCCCCCACTCGAGGCCGGGGAGCCTGGGGGGTCCCGCAGCACCGTCCCTTCACCCGAGCCCCTGGCCGGAGCCCGTCGGGAGTCACTACTCTCCAGCCGGGACCGCCTGCTCCTTGACAAGATTAAAAGCTACTACGGGCACGCCGAGCACCAGGACGCCAGCTTCAGCGTGCGCCGCCGCGAGAGCCTCTCCTTCATCCCTAAGGGACTGGTGCGAAGCTCCATCTGCCGCCTCAACGGCCTCCCCCGGCCCCCGGCAGCCTCTGAGCCCCCCACCCAGCCAGCGCCAGAGGGGCCCGAGGCATCGCCAGAAGAGCCGTGCCAGGAGAACGGGCTGCAGCCCCTTGAGCCACAGCCCCCCGAGCCGCTGCTCATCCTGGAGGAGGACGACCTGGGCACCGGGGGTGAGGGGCTGCCGGCTGGGCCACCGCCGAGGCTGCTGCTGACCCCCCCGCACCCTGGCACCAAGGTGTACCAGCTGGCACGGCAGTACAGCCTCCGCATCAAGAGCCGCCGTGCCGGTGCCCGATGCCCCCCAGCACAGCCAGAGGAGGGGGACCTGTGCACCGGCACCCCCTCGGTGGTTGTGCCACGCCATGGGGGGCTGGCGGTGGCCCCCTCCCCGGGTGTCCCCCGCAGTCCCTCCAGCCCTGGCAATACCGAGCCCTTCACCTGGCCTGATGTGCGGGAGCTTCGTGCCCGTTTTGGTGCCCCACGGCCCCCACCGGTGAGCCGCAGCCGCTCGGCACCTGACGGGCCGTGCCGGGGCGGCCGGCCAGCCGAGAAGGAGCGAGGCAGCGGCCGGAGCCGGAGCGCCGAGGCAGGCGGGGGTCCCAGCACCCCTGAGCCAGCGCCGGCACGGCACAGCAGTGACGGGGCGCTGTGGGTGGCAGCGGAGGCTCCCCTGGGTCCCGGGCAGCGGGTGCTGGTGCTGGAGCAGCTGCCAGCGCCTGCTGAGCCGCCCACCTACGTGCAGATCCGCTCGCCCACCACCCGGGAGAAGATCTGCTTGAAGGCAGTGGTGGAGCGCTGCAAAGCCTACCAGGCCTCTGAGGAGTACCGGCGGCGCTGCCCCGAGCCCCTCGACACCCCTGAGCCCCCCCGCCACGGCCTCGTCAGGGACCTGCGGCAGAAATTTCAGACCCTTGATGCCGCCAGCTAGGTGGGTGACAGGGAGAAGGGGTGTCCCACAGACCCCCAGAAGAAAGAGCACCCTGTGGACCAACCTACCTGGAAGAAGGGGCACCCGTGGACCCCCAGCTCACTTGAGAGGAGGAGCACCCTGCGGACCTCCAACCTACCTGGAAGAAGGGGCATCCCATAGTCTCCCAGCTCGCCTAGAAGCAGAGGCACCCATGGACCCCCAGCTCACTCAGAAGGAGCACCTTGTAGACTTCCAACCTACCTGGAAAAAGGGGCACCCTATGGACACCCAGCCTGCCCAGGAGAAGGAGCACCCTTGGGACCTTCAACCCGCCCAGGAGCAGGGGCACCCCATGGACCTCCAGCTCACCTGGGAGAAGGAGCACCCTGGGGACCCTCAACCTGCCCCAGAGCAGGGGCACCCCATGGATCCCCCAGCTCTCTCAGGAGGAGCAGCACCCTGGGGACCTCCAACCTACCTGGAAGAAGGGCCACCCCATGGCCCACCAGCCCACAGGAGAAGGGCCACCTCATGAACCTCCAACGTGCCCAGGAGCAGGGGCACCCCACACACACACCCCAGCACCCAGCACTGCACCCAGCTCGCTTTCACATCTTTATTAGAAAAAAAACAAAAACCAAACCGAACCAAAAGTTCCTCTCTGGTCGCCTGCACTCCCCCCAGGGTGGCTTAGCCCGGCCGCGGGGTGCAGGGGTGCCCCCCGCCCCCCCCCCCCCCCCAGCAGTGCGGCAGGGGCACAGGGTGGTGGCTGTTGGGAGGGGGTCGGGGGCAAGCGGTGCCCCCCCGTGCCCACATGCTGATGCTCTTTGGTTGGTGCCTGTGGGGGCCAGGAGTGCCCCCTCTGCACCCACGTGCTGCTGGGGGGGGTGGGGCACGTTATGGCTTGGGGAGGGCGGGGGGGACCCACAACAGCACCATGTGTGGGTGCTGGGTGCCAGGTGGGGGGCATGCACGCGTGTGGCCGTGCGCATGGAGGGGTGGGTGCACCTGCATGCAGGGACACACGTGTGCACACGTGTGCGTGCAGGGACATGTGTGTGCACAGGGCTGCTGTGCACCCCTGTGCAAGGGGGCACCCCTGGGTGCACACGCCTGGAGGGGCCCATCCACACAGACGTGTGCACGGAGGGCGCCCACAGGGACGTACATATACATGTGTGTTCACCTCCACATGGGTGTGTGCATACCCTTAAGCATGGAAATGTATGTATATATAAATACAAATATATATATATACACATGTGCACACAGGCACGTGTTCAACGCACATGGGCTGTGCCCGTTCGTATATGTGCCGCTACACGTATACATGATGTGGGCCCACGCGTGTGCTCACAGAGGTGAGGGGTGCCCACAGCGGGGCTGTACGGCTCCTGCACGCGCATGATGCCAGGCAGCTGCCCCTATAGCCCTGGCTGTACGTATAGAGACATGCACATACAGGTCCCTACGCACACATGGCAGTGGGCACCGCTGGTGAGACAGGTCCCTGGGGTGCAGGGTGCCCAACCCCACCCCGGGGGGGTTATTTCTTTTTTGGGAAGAAGCTGAACCGTTTCTCCTTGTCCTTGCGGGGCAGGGGAGGCTCGGGGGGTGCCGGGGCAGGGGGCAGGGGCAGGCTCTGCGCCTTCCCCCGGCTGCTCCGGCACTCGGTTATTGCTGTGCTCAGCCCCTGCAGCCAGGCCTGCAGCTCCTCCTGTGGGCACGGGCATGGGCTCAGGGGGAGCTCCCCTGGCCCCCCATCACCTTCCTGTGGCCCCCAGCGTGATGCCAGATGCCCCACATCCTCCCCAGCCCCCCATAGCACCCCAGGCACTGCCTGCCCTTCACCATGTCCTCATGGCACCCCTGGCGGCCCCGTGGGCACTGCTAGCCACCCTGTGTGGCACTGAGCACTACAGGTCACCTAGTGTGTCTGCTGGCACTACTGGTACCCCCTGGGCACCTCTGGCCACCCTGGTGTCCCCTGGGTACCACCAGCCACCCTCTGTCCCCTTGGACATTTCTGGCCATCCCCTTGTCCCCTGGGCATCTCTGGCCACCCCCGTGTCCCCTGGGCATCTCCAACCCCACTGTGTCCCCCCAGGCACCACCAGTCACCCCGTGTCCCTCCAGGACACCCCTCACCTCATCCTTGCCATGGAAAAGCCACTCGCTGCCGTTACTGAGCCTGGGGACAGAGCGCAGGTGCCAGTGAGATGCGTGCCACCTCCGTGATGTGCCATGCCGCAGTGTGCTGTGCCAGCCTGGCGCCCTACCTGAGTTTGAAGACGTGCTTCTTCTTCTTGTAGCCAGTGGCCACCTCACAGAGGGCATCCCGCAGCCCCAGGGGCTCCTCGCCGTGGCAGGGCAGCCCCAGCGCCCGGCTCTTGGCATCCTTGAAGAAGGCGAGCTGGCCACCCCGCAGCACGCAGTACCGTGTGCTCCACGACCTGCCACCACAGCAGCGCCATCAGCCTGGCACGCACCCATGCCCCCTGGCGCTGCCACCGTGGCCACCGCCGTGCCTACCGGTTGGATGCCCGCTTGGTGGCTGCCTCCAGGTCGTGCTTGCGGCCGAGGTAGCCCTCCAGCTGGATGCTGCAGGTACGGGCCGGCAATGTGGCCGGCTCCTCTGGCTCCTCCCGCGGTGGCCACGGGCTCGGCGATGCTGGCTCCTCATCGCCTGTCATCTGCACCAGCTGCCGCAAAGCAACAGCCCTGTTACACCACGGGGTCACCACTGCCACCAAAAACCACACCCTGAGGTGCTGTCCCCTCCTATGGTGGCACCCCGCATGTGGCGGGTCCCTGTCCCCAGTGGGGGACTCAGTCCCCAGGCCGGGGGGTGCCAGCTGGGGGTTGGTCACCCCCAGCTCTCAGTGCCAGTGACCCACCAACTCCAGGACATGGGAGCCAGTGGCTACTGGGATGACCCCAGTGAGCAGCTGGGATGCAGTCCTGCCCTGGGACCCGCACCTTGGGCTCAGGACGTGCCAGAGCCCCCCAGATTTGGAGTGATGAAGTTAAGCCAAGGCAGGCAAGCAGCCCCAGGAGCCACCCCAGTGTCACCTCCAACCAAGGGGGCTTGGGGACAGCGAGGGTGTCAGCAGGCAGATGGGGTCTGGTCAGGGGCCATGGTGCCTGGTGAGCAGGGTGCCTGGCCAGGGGCTGGGTGCCACAGGAGGGGCTCGGCCAAGGGGTGCAGGGACCCCAGAGTGCCTGTCCTCTCCTCTTGTGCCCACAGATGGCCCCAGTGCCACACAGCCATGTCTGCCAGCACCACAGGGTCCTGCGGCGTGCCCTGCCGAGAGGGATGCTGTCCCTGGCATCCAGGTGTGACAGTGTCCCCAAGCAGGCAGGCAGAGATGGATCATGTCCTCGAGCAGGCAGAGGGGGTCCTGTCCCCAGGCAGGTGAACGTGGCTGTGTCCCCATGCAGGGACTTCAAAGAGCCAGAAGATGCTGGCGTCCCCCAGCAGGCAGAAGTGATTTTGTCCCCGAGTAGGTACTCAAGGATGCTGTCCCCAGGCAGGCAAAAGTGATCTTGTCCCCCGGGAGCCAGAAGATGCCAGTGTCCCCAAGCAGGTAAAGATGGATCATGTTCCCAAGCAGGCAGAGGGTGACCCTGTCCCCAAGGAGCCAGAAGATGCCAGTGTCCCCAGGCAGGCAGAAGAGGCAGAAGGGGTTCCTGTCCCCAAGCAGGCAGAGCAACCAGAAAGCAACCCTGTCCCTGGGCAGGCAGAACAGGCAGGGGGAGTAGAGAGGCTCGCAGCTAGCGCAGGGTGGATGGCACACAGGGTGACAGTGCCCCAAGGGTGGCAGTGCCCTGTGGGGGGGGTGATGCTTCGCAGGGTGATGATGCTGTTTGGGGTAATGATGCCCCACAGGGTTCTGATGCCTTGTAAGGTGATGGTGCCTCACAGGGTGACGCCGTCTCTTGGGGTAACAATGCCCCACAGGGTGACATCCCCGTGGGGGGGTGATGACAACGTCCCAAGGGCCACGTGTGCTGCAGGGCTGACGTGAGCACGGCCAGCCAGGAACGCTGCTGCTGTGTGTCCGTAGGCAGTGCTGCCCGATGTCCCCTCCATGCCAGGGCAGAGCTGGCCCCATTCCCAGCTGGGTGCCATGGTGCCGGGGCCACGCGGTGTCCCCGGGGGTCTCTCCCGGAATGCATGCTGCCTTGCTGACAGCAGAGGATGGTGTCTGGGACCTGCCCGTCCCAGAGCAGACACTCCAGCTCCAGCTGCTGCGCCGATCCCCGAGACACCCATGCACCCACAGGTGCCAGCCTTTGACAGCTGGCCCGAGCCTGGTCATGGGGGGCAGGGATGCTCCAAGCTGCCACAGGGGGCCCCCCGGCCGCCCCAGGAGTGGGGGTGAAGGGGAAGGTGCAGTGCCCGTGTGCCCACCCGGCCTTTTGGGGGTTATTTAGCATTTATTCAACTCAAGGCAAGGAACAAGGCAAGGAACGAGGCAAGGGCTGGGGGTGCGGGGAGCCGGCAGCACGACACTGTCACGATCACGGTCACGGGGTCTGCCAGGAGCCTGTGGGACATGCAGGGAGACTTTTTGCTGCCAGGGAAGGAGAAAGCTAAATTCAAGAACTGACCGGCTCTGGTCCATCGGTGGCAGATGGAGAGGCATCCCGTGTGCTCGTGCCCTTCCTCTTCTCCTCCTCCTCCTCCTCTTCAGACCTGTGGCAGGGAGGCAGCCTGCTCAGCATGCCTGTCCCAGCCAGCTCGCTGGGGACACGCAGCTGTGGTCCCACAGGGACACGGGCTGGCTGCTGCTCTCCTGTCCCCGCAAGGGATGAAAGCCCCAGCATGGTGGGGCTTGACCTTCATCCCTGCTCTTCGCCTGCATTTACTGCTCTGAAAGGGCAGATTGCTAAAAAACCCTTAATGCTTTGAGAAGAGGGATGCTGGAAACAACGCCCATGCGCCAGGCAGGTGCCACGGGCTGCCTCTGCCCAGGATGCTGCCAAAGCTGCCAGGGGATGGTGCTGGCACGTCTTACCCGGCCTCCAGCTCCCCGTCCAGATCCAGGCAGTAGTCGGGAGCCTGGGGGTGTGCTGCCTCGTCCCGTGCCAACCCCTCACGCAGTGTCCGCCCACCCAGGAGCTCCAGCTGCCAGTGAAGGAGGTGAAGGCGTTAAAGGGGAACGTGGGGTGGGGAAACTGAGGCAGGGCAGGTAGACATGAGCCAGGACCGGCCATGTCCCACCCTGAGTCTTCCTCACCGTCGTCAGCTTCCTCAGGGCGGCGATACGCTCCTCCCAGGTGGCCGAGGACTTTTCGAAAGCCTCATGCCGCTTGAGCAGCTTCTCCACTGCGTCCACTGTCTGCCCATAGTCGCTGCTGGCCAGGTAGGGCTCCTGTGCCATGAGCCATGACTCGGCCACTGAAGCATCCCGGGAGAACTGGCACACCTCCAGCACTATGGGCAAGGACAGGCAATGCTCAGCCCCCTACCACCATTGGCCCCCTGGACAAGCCGCGGTCCTCCCCGGACCCCACGGACACACTCACACAGCCGCAGCCGGTCCCAGCGCTGCTCCCACATTTCCATCATGGCCTTTCTCTTCCCCACCAGCTCCACCAGCTTTGCCTTGATCTACGAGGGGATACTGTCATGCGGTGGCCCTGGTGGCACCGTCCCTGCTGCCCCCCAGCCCTGGCTGCCCTCACCTCGGGTGAGTCCTGGTGCTTGCGATGCAGCAGCTTCTTGCCCAGCTCAAGACAGGTGGAGAAGCTCTTGCTCCGGGCGTCCACCTCAGCCCTGATGCCCTGGTGATACTTCATGAGCAACTCCACCGAGGAGACATCCCTGGAGACAGAGAGGTGCCAGCATCAGTGGTGACATTGGCACTGGGTCCCAGCAAATGGCACCGGACACCCACTGGAGGCAGCCATACCTGGGTTTCTCCTGCGTCTCGATCTGCCGGACAGTGCTCTCCATCCAGGAAAGTAGGTCCCGTGCCATGCCAAAAAAGCGATGCTTGTCGGCCGTGTCCACCAGCCGGGCCCGGCGTCCGCTGCATGCCTCCAGCAGTGCCCGCAGGGCTCGCGCCACCTCCTGCTCCTGCTCCTGGATGCCCGCTGCCTTCTCCCCAGCATAGGCAGTCTGCAGGCGTGCTGCCGTCTCCCGAAACTGCTGCACCTGCCCGGTGGAGCCAGAGAGCACGAGGGATGCTGAGTGCCGGTGGCGGCAGTGCCAGGCATCCCCGGTAGCCTCGGGAGGCAGCCTCACCTGCGTCTCCAGCAGATGGAGGTCGCGCTCGAAGGCGCTGTGCATGCGGTGGAAAGCCTCCACTGTGCCAGCGTCCTCGCCCAGGTCCTGGGGCAGCTCCTGGTGCCGGGCAGCGATGAGGGCCAGCAGCTCGGCGCCGTCGTAGAAGTACTTGTGCAGGTCGTAGGAGGCAGCGAGGAGCTGCATGCGGGTGTCAATCAGCTCCAGGAGGTCAGCCCAGCTCTCATTCAGCCCGTCTTTCCATTCAGCCATGGTGGCTGCCTCTGCATGCCCGGCGTCAATGAGGCCCTCGATGGCCAGGTTCACCCGGTCCACACGTTCCTGCCCCACACTGCCTGTCTCTCGTGCAAACTCCCGAAACTTATCTCGCAGGAGCTGCACAGGGGAGAGAAGAGTCAAGTTTGCCCTCCCCGAAACTGCACACCTCCACGCCTCCCCAGCACTGGCACCCTCACCGTGACATGGTCCAGGTCCTGCCCCATCTCCTGGGAGGAGGCAACCACATCACGCTCGGCGATCCACTGCTCCAGGTCTTCCTCCTCCCGCTTCAGCTGGAAGAGGTGGGACATGTTCTCCAGGCGCCGGCGGCGCTCCTCGGCCGCCTCCTTCAGCCCCGCGTAGTGCTTGTCCACCTGGCCCTGCAGCCGGATGATCTGCTCCCTGCGCGGCCCCGGCACACAGACACCCCAGTTCTCACCCGGGAAAAGATGCCCCTGACCTGCCTGTGTTGCCAGCTGGGGTTTTTTTTTGGGGGGTGGGGGGGGACGACACGACTCGCTCTGTGCTCCCCATGTCCCTCTGCCACCACCTCCCTGCCGCAGCTGGGGCCATGCCAGCAAGGCAGAGCAAGACGCCAGGGCAGCCAGCCCTGCCGGAGCTCCAGCCCAACCATCCACGCACCCGAGTGCTGAGGGCACGGGGCTGCCCTGAGGGACAGGGGACACACACCGGTGGCACCTACCCCTCAGGGTGGCCAGCAGAGAGCAGCTGCTGAGCCCTCCCTGCCAGCTCCTTGATGGTTTGGCCATAGTCCTCAATGGACCGCTGCTGTCGGACGTGTCTCTTCAGCATCACCAAGCTGCTCTCCTCATCCTGTGGCATGGCAGACACCAGCGCCCTCAGCACTGGGCATGGCCGAGGGAGAGGGATCGGGGTCCAGCCCCAGCACCCACCCTATGGGCATGTCCTGCCTCCATCCGATGCAGCAGGGAGCAATGGTGAGCTCGGTGGGGTATGGAATGGCATGGCGTGTAACGGCATTGGCTTGGCACAGGACAGCATGTAACGGCCAAGGCATGCGATGCTTAGCATGGGATGGATTGCAATGGCCAAGCATGGCATAGCATAGGATGATCAGTAATGGCACAGCATGCCACGTAATGACAAGGCATGGCATGGGATGACCTACAATGGCATAACAAAGGGTGGCATGGATGGCATGGTATGGGATGCTGCGTAATGGCATGAGATGGACAGTGTGTTATAGCACAGCATGACATGGCATGTAATTGCCATTGGATAGCATGTGATGGCACGGCATGCATGGGATGGATGGCATATAACAGCACAGCATGGCATGGGATGGTGTGTAACGGCATGACACACCGTAGTACTGGATGATAACAGCATGGCACTGTCTGGGTTGACATAGAATGCACCAGCATGGCATTGCCCAGCACCCCTGCAAGACACGGGGGCACCACACAGAGCCACCCTCACCTTTGGCTTCTCCTCAGCTCCCATGAAGAGCTCCTGCTCGCTGATCCAGGCCTCAGCCTCACTGGCATCCAGGTAGTACTGCTGGGCCTCGCCAGCTTCCCGCAGGCGCTGGTGCCGGGCGGCCGCCTCCTCCTGCAGCGTCACCCACAGCCCCTGCAGCTCCCGTACCCGCGCCTCCAGCTCTGGGCTTGGCTTGTCCCCGCTCACCGCTGCCTCGCCCCGGCTCAGCACCTCAGCCAGGCGGGGGGCATGGCCCGACAGCTCCTTCTGCAGCGTCTGCCAATGGGGTGGGCAGTCATGGTGGGGCTCACCCATGGGATGGGTGTCCCCAAGGCACCGGCCGGGTCTGTGAGTACCACCACTGCACCCAGGCTCACCTCATTCCTCTTGGCCAGGCGCTGCACACTTGGGAGGTCAGTGCCATGCTCCGTCGACCTCGCCAGGGGCAGCCGCTCCTGCACCCACAGCTGTGGGCAAGAACACCCGCTGAGTGGTGCATGGCACCCGCTGGTACCCCTGGCACACCAGACCCCACCACCACAAGGATGCTCACCGTCTCATCCTCCAGATCCCGCGCAAGCTGATACATGGTCTTGGCAGTCTCCAGCTCCTTCCTCTTCCTCTCCAGCGGCTCCAGCAGGTTGAGGCATTGCTGCTGGAGCCTCTGCTCATGCTCATCAACCTCCTGCACATCCTGGGCAGGGGCAGGGCCCTGCCACCGCAGCTCCTCCAGCTCCTTCATCCACGCTCGCACTTGCTCTTCCAGCCTCTGACAAGGCAAAGTCATGTGAGCCAGGGGACAGAGCCAGGCTGGAGACCCCCAGGGCACCAGCCAGCTCCATTCAGGGACACAACCCGGCACCTCAGACCCACTCCCCGCAAAGGAAAGGGCAAGGTGCCAACAGCCTTCGCCCTCACCAGCCACTCGGCTGGCAGTGCCACCACTCACCGTCAGCCTCTTCAGCAGCAGTTTGGTGGCAGTGAGGTCCTTGGCCTGCTCAGCAGCACGCAGCTCCTCCTCCACCCGCCCTAGCCAGCTCTCCAGCTCCTCGTAGCTCCGAGCATACAGCGCCAAACGGTTGGCCTCAAAGAGCTGCCGGCCCTTCTCCTCGGCGGCATCGCGCAGCCTGTCCCACCGCTGGCGCAGCTCACCTAGCCGCTGCACCACCACCTCACCGTACTGCGGCTTGCGGCTCGCCAGATCCTTCCCCTCCTGCCGGCAACACCAAAGAGGTTGGTGGCCACCGTGGTGTGGCTCCATGGTGGCATGGGGACCTCCTGCCCAGCCAAGGGGCTGGGAGGTTTCCAGGCACCAGTGCTGGCACCCACCGTCTCTATCTTCTCCAGCCAGCCCTGGCTGGATGCCAGCTCGGCCATGAACGCCTGGTGCTTCTGCCACTTGCCATGGAGGCCACGGGCTTCGCTGTAGGAGGCGTCCTGTGCTGTCAGCATCTTCTCCTCCACCCAGGCATCGAGCTGCAGGCAAAGGGTGTCAGAGCTTGGCCAGTGGCAACCACCCAGCACCGCTGGCCGTGCTGAATGCCCACCTCCTGGCAGCTCTGCAGGAAGCTCTGCAGCTCGTGGTTGTCCTGCAGCAAACCTGCCGCCTCCTCTGCCTTGGCCGTGACAGTCCCATGCCTGGCAGGGCGACCAGAGACAGGCGGCATCAGTCCCCTGCCCAGGCGCTGCCTGCCCGCCCGCCAGCCAGCCTGCGCCGGACTCACCGCTCCTGGAGGGCCTGGCACTTCTCGGCGATCTTCTCTGCAAAGATGTTCTCCTCAGCTGCCAGCTTGTTGCCACCAGCCACCGCCTGGGGGACCTTCTTGGCAGTGCTCTCCATGCCAGCACGGAAGTCCTGGAAGCGGCGCAGGGCGGTGGCCGAGCCCTCCAGCGTGGTGGGCAGCTCCAGGTGGGCCAGCGTGTACTCCTGGAGGGGCACAACAGGGGGTCGGCACCTCCTCAGGGTGCCCATGAGCCAGGGACCCCCCCTCCTCGGGCACCCACCTGGTTGGTGAGGAGGATCTCCGCCTGCTTGGCATCACGGAGGAACTCCTGGAAGCCATGGCACTGGCCAAGGAAGTGGTGCCGAGCCTCCGCCATCCTGCCCAGGGCAGCCCAGCCAGCCTCCACACCACGCAGGCGCTGCCGCAGCCCCTCATACTGGGGGTCCTCCTGCTCACCCACCACACGCTGCCCTGTCTCCACCAAGGTGGCAAAGGCGGCCGTGTGCTCTTCCACGTCCCGCCGGGCAGCCTCGTGCCGCTGCAGCAGCTCCTCCGCCTCGGCCAAAGAGGCCGGCACCTCGTCAGCGGCTGCCACCGCTTTCTGAGCCCCAAAGAGCCAAGCCTGGAAGTCATCCAGGTCCTGCAAAAAGCTCCGGAGCTGCCCAGCTTCCCCCAGGGAGGCCGCCCGCTCCGCCAGGGCCACCTGCAGCTCATCCCAAGCGGCCACCGTCGCTGCTAGCCGCACGGCCACCTCCCCGGCTGCCTCCGGCCGTTCCTCAGCCAGGCGTTCAGCCTGGGCGCGCAGGGTGGCCAGGCGGTCCTCGGCCACCGCCAGCTCCCGCTCGATGCCATAGAGCTTGCGTTGTGTGGCCAGAACGCCAGCCAGGTCCCGGCCAAGCTCAGCGGTGGCCTTGACCGCCTGGGCTTTGCTCTGCAGCCATTGCCGCGTCTCCTCACACTCCAGGCAGTAGTTAAGGAGGCGCAGGGCTGAGCCCACTGCCTGGCGACGCTCGGACACCAGCTGCCTGAACCGGTCCCACCTGCAGGGCAAAGATGGGTGATGGCAGCCAGTGGGGACGGTCCCAGTGTCACCCCCTCGCCCCGGTGTTGCCTGCCACCATACCTCTCGTTGAGCTGCTCCCGGCACTGCCGAACCTGGGGGCTGCGGGGGTGCCCACTCGCCAACAGGCCGTCAGCTGCCTGGTTGACGGCAGTGATCTGGGAAGCCACGGTGGCCATCTCCTGCTCCAGCCCGTCCAGCCTGCGGGGACAGCTCAGCTGAGAACGGGCAGCAGCTGGGGACATGGCACAGCAGCACTGCCACCGCGGGAGCCCCTACCTGTGCTGTGCCACATCCAGGTCCTCCAGCGCCTGAGGGACCTCCAGCTGCTGCAGCCAGGTCTCCTTGGACCCCATCCAGAGGTGGCAGGCGTCGCTCTCCCCAAAGACAGTGTAGAGGCTGAGGGCATCCTGCAGCTGTCGGCTCCGCCGCTCGGCCAGGGCAGCTGCCTCGGCGTGCAGCTCCCGCAGGGCCACCAGCCGGTTCTGCGCCTCGGGGCCGGCCCGCAGCTCCGGTGGGAAGCCCTCAGCTCGCCGAGCCAGCCCATCCAGCTGCTCCTGGGCCGCCGCCAGCTCCTCCAGCAGCTCCTGGTGCTGCCGCAGCAGGGCACGGGTGCGGGACTCATCCTGACCCAGCTCCTCGGTGGCCGCCCGCCGGCGGGCATCCTGCAGCCCCTCTGCTAGCTCCTCCATGTCCACCTGGAACTGGAAGAAGCCCTCGGCCTCCTGCAAGCCACGGCGACGGAAAGCCGCCAGCTCCTCCAGCTGCGCCCACAGCACCCGCACTGCCGCCCCCCGCTCCCGCAGCTGCCCGGCCGCCTGGCCCGCCAGTGCCAACCCCTCGCCTGCTGCCAGTGCCCGCTCCAGCCGGCTGCCCCGGCTCCGCAGCTCAGCCTCGAAGGTGGCATGCCGGCGCTGGAGCAGCAGCACGCCTGGCAGGTCCTTCCCAAAGTCCAGGGAGGAGTAGAGCTGCTCCTGCTCCTTGATCCAGCCCTCTGCTTCATCCAGCTCCCACAGGCAGGTCCAGAGGGAGCGGGACTGCTCCAGCAAGGCTCTCCTCCGGGCTGCCAGCACCTGCAGCTCTCGCCGGCACAACTCCAGGTGGCTCACACGATCCCGGATGACTTTGGGGTCACAGGGACGGTAGCCTGCCCAGGGAGCAGGGTGGGCACCCATCAGCAGGGCATCCCGGCTTCCCCCAGCCATGCCATGGTCCTGAGGCATCCCAGCATGCCTACCCTCAGTGTCCGCAAAGCGTAGAGCGGCAGCACTGATGGCCCGTGTCTTCTCTGCCTGCAGGGCCATGTCACCCTCCAGCAGCCGGTGCGTCTGCAGCAGCTCTTCTGCTTCCAGAAGGTGCTTCCCAGATTCAGGCGATGCCAGCTGCACCTGCAGGAGAGCCCCAGCTGTCAGGCACTGCCAGCTCCAGCAGACAGCACCCACTGCTACCTAAAAGCCACCGCCAGCACCCCCACACCAGGGTCCAACCAACACTGTGCCGGGTGGGACCAAGGCACCCACCCATGGTGGCACCCAGCGCGCGCAGCTCACCTTGACCTCATCCATCCAGTCGATGCTATGGAGCATCTCCTGGAAGAGGTGCTGCAGGGTGAGGTTCATCTCCAGGCGCTGGCGCCGGGCAGCCAACAGCTCCAGGAGCTGCTCCCAGAGCCGCAGGATGTTGTCCTTGCGCGCATTGATGCGCTGGATGTCATGGTAGCCCTCCACCTCCAGCTCCCTCGCCACCGCCTCGATGGCCTGCACCCGCTCCTTGTAGGCAGCCGTGTCTGTCTCAATGGCCTCATGCTTCTTCTTGGCTGCCTCCACGGCTGGCAAGTCCTGGCCAAAGTTGTCCTGCCCCCACACACAGCCTGTGGTGAGGCTCTGGTGGGGTACCCCACTCCCCGGGTGGGTGTCCCCAGCCTCACCTGGGCCACCAGGCGCTGGTTCTCACTCAGCCAGGCCTCCCGCATGGCCGCTTTGCGGTCAAAGCGCCGCGCCAGCTGCTCCAGCTTCTCCTGCCGGATGAGCTCGGTGCGCAGCGCCAGCTCCCGCTCGTGCTCCGCTTTCTCCAGCTGCTCCCAGGCCTGGGGGAAGGTGGCACTGGACAGGGGTGGCACCTGTGTCCCACGACCCCACCACCACTGAAGTCCTGCTTTGCTGGTGAACACCCATGTGACTCATGGGTAGGGGAGAATGGATGGAGGAACCCAACCTGCCCTGGAATGGACCTGCCCTGCCCTGGGGTGGGCTCGCTGTGTCCCGGGATGGACCCAAACTGCCTCAGAAATTGGACCTGAACTGCTCTAGGACCCATTCCAGGATGGACCTGAACTGCCTTGGGAGATGGACCTGAACTTCCCCAGGATTTGAACTGCCCCAGGGTGGACCCAGCTTGCCCCAGGAGATGGACCTGACCTGCTCTAGGACCAGACCGAATCTGTCCTGAGATAGACCTGACCTGCCCTAGGACCTGAACTGCCTCTGAACGTACCCAAGTTGCCCCGGGACATCCCTGACCTGACCTGCCCTGGGACAGCCTGGGGAGCAAAGCTCCCAGGGATACTGGGCTAAGAGCTGCCCCCAGAGCACTGGGGGAGCAGCCGCGTGTCCGCACGGCACAGCACGGCACAGCACGGCACATGGCCAGGCTGCCGGCATGGGCCCCATACCCGGTTGATGTCAGAGACCAGGCGCCCCTCGTGCGGGGTGTAGACGCGCTGGTTGTTGGCTCGCATCCGTGACTGGATGGTGAAGAGCAGCACCTCCAGATTGCCCTTCTCCTGAAACCTGCCCCAGAGAGAGCACTCAGCCCAGGGCACCCATAGGTGCTCAACACCCCTGCGTGGCCACGGGGGGCTCAGGAGCACTTACTTGGGGGGCTTCTCCACGGTGCGGTACGTGCTGAAGGCTTGCAGCTGGTGCTGCACCCCGGCCAGTGAGTTGGCGAAGCTGCGGCTGTTGAGGGAGGCGATGGTCTGCTCGATCCAGGTGAGCAGGTCAGAGGCCAGCCCCCCGTAGCCCTCGATCATCCGCTCCGTCTCCTTGGCATGCTCAATGACCTGCGGCAGGGCTGGCAGTGAGCGTGGGGTGCTGGCACCCCAGCAGAACCCCCCACTCCTCACTGCCATTCCCCTACCTTGCCCAGACGCCTGCCCTCCACCTCCAGCACCTTCATCTTGGAGAAGTAGTGGTAGAAGGCCACCACATAGGTGATGATGGACTTCTCGTCGGGGTTCTCTGTGAACACATCTGCCCGGTGCGAGCGAGAGGTGTCAGTCCTGACCCAGTCCCCGCATCACCCCGGCATCACTCCAGTGGCAATGGGCCTTATGAGGTCCCCCCTTGCTTGCACCCAGCCCCCCCCTCCATGGGGTGAAGACCTCTCTGTGCCTCCACAGGGCCTGGGCGTGTCCCAGGGTATAACGGGGAAACTGAGGCAGGAGGCTTGGCAGCAGCAGCAGCCTCACCTTCAGGGTCTAGGAGCGGGGTGATGCCCAGGTGCCGCTCAGCCACGCTGAACGCGTGCTCCAGGTTGTGCCGGGCATTGGATTTGGTCAGGTTTTGGAAGTCAACCAGCTCAGGCCTGGGGACAGAGGGTGAGGGACAGCAGTGATGTGCTCATGGGACATCCACCAGTGCCACCACCCTGGCATGTCCAGTGCCTGCCGCCATGACACCTACCTGTGCCTGTGGATGAGAGCATTGAAGGCCAGCCCATCCTTCCAGCTCGAGGTGAAGTTGGTGACGTTCACATGGGGGTACCTGTGATGGGGAAAGGGTGTCACCATTACCCTCTGGGCAGCCCTGGCCCCTGGCATGGTGGGGTGTGGGTCCAACCACCTACCCTGCTGTCTTCATCTGGCACCAGAGCAGCAGCGCATCCCTGGCTGAGCGTGTCTCCCGGCCCTCCTGTGTCTGCACAATGATGTCCTGGATCTGGGGGCAGAAGGACATCACAGGGTTGGAAGAGGACATCCACAGGGGAGTGCTCCTGTTTGGGAATAAGCCACGGGGTGCCCCCCACCCACCCAGACCCACCTGGAAGCGGAGGATGATGGTCCAGATGAGGCCAAGGACAAGGCGGTGGTTGCCATCCACGATGTCGTGGGAGCCCATGTTCTCCAGGTGCACCCTCTGCTCCTTCAAGAACTGCAGTGCCTTGTCCACGTTCTCCAGGCAGTGGATCCGCATCCGTCCCTTGGTGGGCTTGGGCTGAGGCATGACATTTTTTAGCACACTCTCCTCCATGCCAGGCACCCCAACCCCTGCGCAGAGACACCCCTGCACCCCTGCTGCCGCCCCAGCGCTGGTGGAGCCTCGGTCAATGCCAAGGTCAACAGCCTTGGTGGAGCATGGCAAGGGTCCCAGGGTCTCCGGCTGGATGGGAGTCCTACCAGAAGCTCTCCTGACAGCACCTCCAGCAGCTTGATGAGCACCCGCCCATCCCGAAGGTCCATGTAGAGGTCTGAGATGCGGCAGGTGACACGAGCCAAGTGTGAGTTCACCCATTTGGTGAAGGTTTTCTTCTGCACAGCCTCCCGCTCGTCTGCAATGAGAATAGGCACAGTGGCACCGGCACCAGGGACAACCTGGGAGGACCACAGGGACCCAAGACCCATCCCTGACCTGCCAGGGCTTTGATGCGGGAGCGCTCAAAGAGTCGTGCCGAGCTGTTATCGTTGTCCAGCTCATCGTCAGAGGCGTCCCAGCGGACATTGATGCGGCTGTACTGCTGCTGCAGCTCTAGCTGCTCGTAGTCGTTGGCCGAGGTCATGGTCCCAGTGTCCCCCAGCCGGATGGCCGTCGGCTACCGGCAAGAGGCCCCTGGGGGAGAGCAGAGGCAGCAGGCATCGGCATCGCTTGCCGTCCCTGCCGCACGTGGGGATTTGCAGCTCAGAGCTGCTGGTTAAGCTGCTCAGAAGGATTTAGCCTCACCCAGGTGTTGGGGGGCACCCGGCGGGTGCTGCCCACTCGGGGACTCACCCTGCTGGCACAGACTCCTGTGCCCACGGCTACGAATGACAGTTCTTCCTGCCCTGTGTCCTGTCTGCACCCCCAGCACCCTGAGCCAGGTCCCAATGGGTGTCCACCCAACCCTTGGGTGCCCTCAGGAGAAGAGGGTGCTGCTCACACCCACCCCAACACCTGCGCCATGGAGGAGCTTTGCCGGTACCCATGGCAGAAAGCGGGTGACAGCTGCTGGCCGGGGGGGGGCACCCGCCCCCGGGGACATTTGAGATACAGATAGGACACGGCCAGTATCTAAAAATGCCTGCGAGCAGCTGTCGGTGGCCCAGCCGGGCAGCAGAAGGCTGCTGGGGCCCCTGAGGGGTGCAGGGAGCCAGGCTGGGCCCCTCTCTGGCCAGCACCCCAGCCAGGACCCCCCCAGCACCTCGGGGCTGCGGGGAGCCCTCAGCCATGGGCGCCCGGTGCAGCTGTGGGAAATCCCAGTTGCCCCTAAGTCCCTTGTGTCCCCATAAGCCATGACAGCCTGTGGCCCCCCAGCCCCCCAGGGACCCCCCAGGCAGCTGGCGGGCTGGAGAGCTTTATCGGGGCTGGCAGGGCTGGGCTGGGCTCCGCATCCTAATCGCAGCCGCCCAGGCAGGGCCTTGGCTCAGCAGCGGGCTTGCATGCAGGAGTGTGCAAGGACACGAAGAAGCGTGCAAAAGCATGCACATGCAAGCAAGGACATGCAGGAGCATGCCAGAGTATGCAAGAACATGCATGCATCAGCCAGGACATGCAGGAGCGTGCCAGAGCATACATGTGTGAGCAAGGGCATGAAGGAGCATGCAAAAGTGTGCACACGTGAGCAAGGACATGCAGGAGCACACCAGAGTGTGCATGTGCAAGCAAGGACATGTAGAAGCATGCAATAGCATTCGCATGTGAGTAAGGACACATAGGAGCGTGCCAGAGCATGTAAAAGCACACATATGCAAGCAAGGACATGCAGGAGCATGCACACACAGAAAAGGACATGTGAATGCACGCAAGCACATGCAAGGCGGTGCATGAGAGCGTGCAAGGCCACGCAAGCACACACAGGAGTATGTGGGAGCGCAGAAGAGCAGGGCCTGCAGCCCTCCATGCCCTAGCTCTGTGCCACTGCCGGCCAGCACAGCTGGCACTGGGCTCGCCCTCCTGTCCCACCGCAGAAAACCCCTGGGGAAGCCCAAATTCGGGGATCTCCACCCCAACACCACAGGATCTGCAGCCGCCCTGCCCAGGCATTGCGAATGGGCTGAATGTGCTGAGTTGAGTCAGGTCTCTGCAGCACACCACAGCCCGGTGCGGGACCTCGGTCCTGGCTGAGCCCCCCGCCACCACCACAGCGGAGCCATGAGCATCTGAGGAGGCGGCAGTGATCATGCCAAAGGGAGCCACAGCAGGGCCCAAGGGAGCCGCCAGCATGCATTTTGAGCAGTGGTGCTCACTGACCCTTTAAATCTCCCTCTGCCGCACTGGCACCTTCCAAACAGCCCTGTCTGGCAGAGCCACGCCACCACCAGCACCCGCCACCTGGGGATTGCCATTCCACCGGCTCCGCAGGAGAAAAGCCGGGAGCACCGGGATGCCGGCCCTGCTGCCAGCATCCTGTGGCCGGGGCCAAGGCAGTGTTGCTTTCCCCGGCCAGTGGCTCAGCACCGTGAATCAGCACTTCCCACGAGGGGCTGGCACTGTGCCGCTGCCGAGCCCCCCTGCCAGCCCCGGGTGATGTCCCCCCTGCACCCCAAGGGTGGCCGGGGAGCGGTTTGGTGCCTGCTGCCCATGGCACCCTCGAGCCCCTTCCCTGGCTCAGCCCTCGCCACCGCAGCATGCTGCTGAAACATCACCTGCCAGCACATGACAGCTCCTTGGGGTGCCCCAAAACACCCCGAAATAGCTGCCCCATCACCTCCGCCCGCAGCCTGATGGGTCTTTGGGGGCCCTGCTGCCTGGCATCACCCCAGCTGTTTCGATTCACCAATTAACACTATAATTTTGCATCTCCCCCAAGCCAGCGGTCAGCCATGCTCCCGGCGTGGTCAGCCACATTGGGAAGAGGCAGAAGCCGGGGGGCACCCCCACAGCCCCCCGAAAGCTGCCTGCCTCCCAGGCACAGGGCCAGGGCCGGGAGCAGATGGCCCGCTCAGCACGGTTGCTCGGCACAGCACGGGGTGCCTGGGCATGGCACGGCTCCTCTGGCCAGCAATGCCCGCTCCGGCCACGGCTCCCACCCAGCGGGCGAAGGTTTGGGTTTCCCCAGGGCCAGAGTTGGTGTGAATGCCAGCCGTGCCAGGACTGTCCCATGTCACCTAACCCACCAGTGCACTGAGTGGTGACACACACACGTGCTGACACTCCACAGACATTTTTGGCTATAAATAGGCCTCCCCTGTGCATGGCCAGGCCAAGCCCCACTCCCTTCTTAGGAGCTGCCCCTCACACCTCCTCGCCTACCCCAAAACCACCAGCCGGGGCCCTAAAAACACCCGATAGCTGCAGTATGCTCCTCGGGGGGGCCATGAGGGCATCCACCAGGGTTGCAGGGGTCTCCTTTTGCTTGCCACCCTCCCCAAATGCTCCTCCTTGGCTTAACCCAGTGGAGTAAAGGGGACTGCAATCCCCTGACTCCGATAGCTGGAGATTTGCAAAGCCAAAAAGCCGCCCTGAAAGGGGAGCTGGGAAATCAGCTGCCCCCCCCCTTGGCTTATTGGGGTGCGGGCAGGGGTTCCCCCAGCCCAATGCCCGCCCACGAGCATCCTCCTGCTGCTGGGACGAGGGGGCCAAGGGCACAGCAGCCAGAAAAACTCCTCCCAGTAACTCCAGTTTCCCCAGTTGGTGGTGGCGGCAGGCCAGGCAATGTGCCCCACCATGACCCATCACACATCCCCTCCGGAGACACCTTGCCCACCGTGTCCCACTGGCACGTGCCTGGCTGGGAGCGCCCGGGAGTGGTGCAGGGACCCCGCTCGGGGCTGGCACCCCAGGGAAAGTGTCCCCAGGGTGTCCCCAGAAAGTCACCGCCGCTCGCCCGCCCCGTCCTTCCCAAAGCCACGCGTCCCCGCTGGAGATCGCAGCCCCGGGGGACACCCGGTGACAGCAGACTCCCCGCCGCAGCGGGAAAACGGGGGTGCTGAGCTCCCCCGGCGGGGTCCCCCTCCCAAACTTTCCTCCGCGCCCGCAGCCCCCGCGGTGCTCGGGGCTGCACCCCAAACCCAGTGTCCCCGGGACGGGCAGCGCGTCCCGGTGCACACACACCCCCCCCCGCTTTTCCGCGGGGACCGGCGCCTCCCGACCCCCCCCCCCCCGTCCCCTCCCCGGAGGCGGCGCATTCCGGTGCCTGGCGGCGGCGCATCCCGGTACCGGGCGGCGGTGCCCGCGGCTCTCACCTGCGCGGGGCGGCGGGCGGACGAGCGGCGGCGGGCCCGGGGCCGGAGCCGGGACCGGAGCGGGGCGGGGGGAGCGGAGCCGCCCTGCACCGGGATATAAATAACATTATCTGGGCGCGCAGGGACATTCCTGCCCGGGGCCAGCGGCGCTGCCCGGCCCAGATAGCCCCGCTCCCCCCGGAGGGCCGGGCCCAGGCGGGCGGGGACGGGCCGCCCGCCCCGCAATGCAGCACAGCGGCCCCCCCCGGCCGCCGCCGCCGCCACCGGCCGGGCGCGGAGCGGCGCAGGGCTCCGCTGCCACGGGTGGGGTTCCCCGGCGGGCCGCCCCCACCGGTACCCCGTGCTGGCCCTGCTCTGTGTTTCCCCCCGGTAACCCGGGCTGGCCCCGCTGATCCCCCCCCCCCCCAAAAAAAAAACCCCGGTAAACTGGGCTGTCCCCACCGTGTGTGTGTGTGTGTGTGTGTGTGTCCCCTCCGGTAACTCGGCCTGTCCCTGCTCTGCGTGTGTCCCCCGGTAACCCGGGCTGGCCCCGCGGATCCTCCCCCCCGGTAATCCAGGCTGGCCCCTCTGTGTGTGTGTGCCTCTGTCCCGGTGACTCCGCTCAGCGTCCCCCACCGGTAACCCGGGCTGGCCCTGCTGTGTCCCCCCCCGCCGGTGACTCGGGCCGGCCCTGCTGTGTCCCACCCCCAGCTAGCCTGCGGCAACCCCCCCAGCTAGCCCAGCGCATCCCCCAGCTAGTCCCAGGCCCTCCAGCTGGCTCACGGCATCCCCCCAGGTAGCCCCAGGCCCCCCAGCTGGCCCAGAGCATCCCCCAGGTAGCCCCAGGTACTCCCCCTGCTAGCTCCGGGTGTCCCCCAGCTAGCCCCAGGCACCCCTGGCTAGCCCTGGATACCCGCAGCTAGCCCCAGGCACTCCCAGCTAGCCCCAAATGTCCCCACAATCAACCCTGCTTGCCCCCAGCCCAGCGCTGGCCACCCGAACGCGCAGGCGGCTCCGAGACGCTGGGCAGGCGACCGGGGGCGCGCCGGGAGCTGAGCCCACACAGGCACCCAGCCTCAGCCGCGCCGCCGCGGCACTGCCCGCGCTAAATCCCGTCCGGGGGTGGGGGTAACGCCGTGGCCACGCCCCCGCCCTAAGCCCCGCCCCGTGACAGGAGTCTCGCGAGAACTGCGGGGCGGCGGCGGCGGCGGGATGTGCGGGGGCTGCGTGGGTACCGAGTACCCGGAGCGGGTAGGCCCGTGGCGGGCGGGCTGGGGCTGGGGCTGGGGCTAGGGCTAGGGCTAGGGCCGGGGCCGGGGCCGGGGCCAGCGCCAGCCATGTGCTACCGCCGTAGGGTACCACTTGCCTGGAGGGCGGTTCCTTCCTCCTCAACTTCGTGGGGTGCGCACAGTGCGGCCGCCGGGACTTCGTCCTGCTCGGCAACCGCGCTGCCGGCCTGCACGGCGGGGACGAGATCGTCACCTACGACCGTGCGCTGGGGGCCGGCCTAGGGGCTGCCTGGGGGGAGGCCGAGGGCTCCGGGGGGGCTCGGGGGGCCTGGGGGGCCCTTGAGGCCTAGGGGGAGCGGGACTCAGGGGGGCTGAGGCCTCGGGGGGGACATTTGGGGCCATGGATTCGGGGGGAGTTGAGGGCTGGGGGTGGCTATTTGGGGGCTGGGGTTTGGGGAGGGAGCTGAGGGCTGGGGAGACGTTTAGGGCCTTGTACTCGGGGGGCCTGAGGGGGAACATTTGGGGTTTGGGGCTCAATGGGGCTGAGGGCTGGGAAGGGGACGTTTGGGATCTGGGGCTCAGGGGGAGCTGAGGGCTGGAGGGGGGACGCATTTGAGGTCTGGGGTAGGGGGAGACACTGAGGGCTGGGGGTCCTTGGGGAGGGGGGAGGCCTGAGGGAGGGTTAGTTTGGGAAGGGAAGATTTGGGGGGGCTAATACTGGGGGGAACCTGGGGTTGGGGGGTGATTGGTGTTCTTGGGTGGGCAGGGGCTAGGGGTGATGTGTGGGTGGGGTGTCAAGGCTTGAGAGGAGCTGGTGGCTGTTAAGGGTGGTTAGGTGCTGGGGGGTTTTGGGGTGGGTGATTCTCAGGGACCCACCCTGGGGACTTGGGGGTCAGTGCCCCAGAGGATGAGGGTGGGCCCAGTGGATGGGGGCTTGCCCCCAAGGGCTGGGTGGGCAGTACTGCAGGGTCAGTGGTGCCAGTGGAGCCCCTTAACCTGCAATCCTCTCTCCTCCACAGACCTGTGCAAGAACTGCCACCACCTGATTGCGCGCCATGAGTACACCTTCAGCGTGGTGGATGACTACCAGGTACAGCCAGAGCAGCGGCTTGTCCCCCCGCAGCCCCTCTCTGGCTCTAGAAGCATCCTAAGCTGAGCCCTGGGCTGTTCCTCCTGCTCCGGGTTTCCATACCTACCTGCTGATTCCCAGCTGCCCTGGCAGCCACAGACTGGAGCCAAGTGGGTTCAGAGGCAAGCTGTGGCACCAGCCTTGAAGGCTTCAGAGCTGCATCCCTATGCTGAGGGCTACCTGGAGCCCCTGACACTAGCCCCTGCTTCGTGAGGGGCAGTCCAGCTCACCTCTGGCCTCCAGCGCAGCCCCAGCGTGGGAATATCAGTGACATGCATGGCCCAGAGCAGTAAAACGTGGCTGTGTGGCAGGGGCGGTGGCAGGGGTGGGCCTGCAGCTCTCCCAGCCCTCCTCCCTGGCACATTTCCTATTCAGCTGCTAAACGCTGGAAAATGGGCTCAGGGGAGTCAGGCTCATCCTGGGGGAAGAAATGAGATCCCTCCAGGTCTGATTGCAATCAAGGATCAGGTGCCGGCTCTAGCTCGGGTTTCCCTGCGGGAAAGTGGGGCTGTGGCAGATCCGCTCCCCCTCCTGTTCCACCACAGGAGTACACCATGCTTTGCCTGCTCTGTGGCCGGGCTGAGGACTCCATCAGCATCCTGCCCGACGACCCCCGCCAGATGACCCCGCTTTTCTGAAGCTGGTTTGTATCCCAGCACGAGTCCCTGGATGCTTAAGGACCTCCCTCCCTGCTCCCCGCTGCACAGAGCTGCGGCACCAGCAGATCCCAGGGGACTTTGCAGTCCCTTAGGTGATTCTCTTCTCCAAACCTCCAGCCTGGATGTGGCGGATGCCTGATGCCAGATGCTTCCATGCACCCAGCGGCAGCTCAGCTGTCCTTGTTGCATGGTGGCTCTGACCCCAGCTGCAGGGGCAGGGTGGAGCGCCACGGCCCGAGCGCCCCTTGTGCTGAAGACACGAAAGGGACTTAGTGTATTGTCACTCCAAAAAGGGGTCCAAGAGATTGCTCGCCCTGTCCTGCCTCAGGAGCCCACATGTGTGGGGCAATAAATGTGATGTGTTACAGCTCGGTGGTGCAGGTGGTAGTGCTTTGCGGGTGGGCTTCACCCCCCTGGACTCCCTATAGGTGGTGAAGGGTGTTGGGGCCCAGCATGGGGATCAGGGGGGCTTTTTCCTTCCCAGGAACCTGTGGGATTCCTCCCCTGAGAAGTTAATTATTTTCGCTCCCCCCGGGGGCCGTGTGGAGCTTATGTGGGGTCGTTGCAGGCACGCCCCCGGGGCCCGTTTCTCTGGGGGGTGTAACCCAGCTCTGCCCCGCTGAGGGGTGCATGTTCCTGGGGCAGGCAGGAGCCGGGTGAGCCGCAACTGCCAAAATCACTCCCCTGGGGTGGGGTGCTGCTGTTGGCACCCAGCCCCAGCGACACCTGCGGGGAGCTCGGCGCTGCCAGCCTGGCACCGCTCCATCCCTGCACCACTGTTTCCTGGATTTGGCACTGCAGGGCTGCTTCCTCCCGCCGGCTCGTCCCCAGCAGCTCCCCACAAACCACGCGGATGCAGGTGTGCTCCCTCCGGCTCATTTATTGCCACCAGCCCACACTGCCCCGGTGGCTCCAGCCCTCTGCCCCCATCGAACCCCCTCCCCACAGCGGTTTCAGAGGGGGCTGTCACCCGGCAGAGAGCTGGGGCTGTGCCGGGGGGCGGCAGCTGGCAGAGGAAGGGAGGGGGGGATGCTGGAGCCAGCCCTACTTGGCCAGCTTGAGGAGGCGCTGGATGTCGGGCTCCAGCTGGGCGGTGGGCGTGCGGGGGCTGTAGCGCCGGAAAGGTTCCCCCTCGGGACCCACCAGGAACTTCTCAAAGTTCCAGGAGATGTCAGAGCGCCGCACGGGACTCCAGGTGAGGAAGCGGGGCTCAGCCATCAGGTGCGTCGCCTCGTCAGCTGGTGCAGGCAGGTGAGCCTTCAGGTAGGCGAAGACAGGGTGGGTGTCCTGCCCGTTCACCTGGCACTTCTGGAAGAGGGTGAAGTTGGGCTCGAAGCCACCCCCTGGCCGCACGTGCTTCAGGCTGTTGAGGATCTCCTCGTTGGTGCCGTTCTCCTACGGCAGGGAAGGAGAAAGCCGGAGCCATGCTGCATTTTCCCCTTCCTTGCACACAAAGCCAGCCGCTGCGGTGGCCCCCGGGGACTTACCTGGTAGCCAAATTGGTTGCAGGGGAAGCCCAGCACGACCAGCCGCCGGGGATAGCGGGCTTGCAGCTGGTTGAGCTGGGTGTAGTCCCGCACCGTAGTGCCTCAGAGGGATGCCACGTTCTCGATGAGGACCACGCGGCCCCGGAAGACGTTGAAGTCCACCTTCTCCCCCTGCAAGGAGGTGGCACTCAGGTCGTAGAAGGACTTGGCAATGGGGACGGTCATGGCTGCGAGCGCGTCTGCCTTCCCCGCTTCCCGTCGGCGCACCTTAAGGGCTGCCTGGTGCCCACGTGATGTGCCGGCTCCAAAGGTCTTCTTGGCCCACCGTGACTTGGCAGAAACCGGAGCCGTTCCACCTGCTGGCACCCACACAAGGGGGGAAGGAAGAGGCAGGGAGGGTGCGGGTGCTGCAGGACCAAGGCGATGCTCCTGCCTGCCTCAATAATTCATGGCACAGTGCGGTGTGGCATGACTACTCTTCCCCATGCCTGCGAGCTGTGGGATGCCGTGGGGCTTGGCACCACTGGCCTGGTATGGGCTGGCCTCGAGAGCTGGGAACACCCGGGGAGGCAAGAAATAACGGGACTCCAGGAGCTGGGGCTGTGTGGGGCAGAGGAGGGGGCGACTCAGACCCAGGTGTGTGATGGGGGGAACCGGTGCACCAGCACATCTTCTCCAGGGCTGCCTTGGCATCACCCCTGGGCCTCCTGTGCTTGCTGTCCTGGTGCCTGCTGCCTTCCCCCCAGTGCCCCCAAGTCCCAGTGCTCCACTGGTCCCAGTGCCAGCATCCACCCTGGCACTCATCTGCTGTGGCGCCTGCTTCCTGGCATCCTGGTACCTGCCCATCCTGGATCCTGGCAGTATCCCAGTGTCTACCCATCCTGGTGCCTGGCAGCATCCTAGTGCCAACCCATCCTGGTGCCTGGCAGTATCCCTGTGCCCACTGCCATCCCAGTGCCCACCCATCCTGGTGCCTGGCAGCATCCTGGTGCCCGCTGCCATCCCAGTGCCCACCCATCCTGGTGCCTGGCCGCATCCCAGTGCCTGCTGCCACCCCATCCTGGTGCCTGGCAGCATCCCGGTGCCCACTACCATCCTAGCGCCCACCTATCCTGGCGCATGGCAGCATCCCAGTGCCCACTGTCACCCCAGTGCCCACCACTGTCCTGGTGCCCACCACTAGGCTGTGTGACCATGATGGCCCTGTCCCTGCTGGGGCCAGCTCCTGCCTCCCTGGGTGGCTGTTCCAGTAGCCTGGCGGTGGTGGACACGGTGCCCCCACGGACCCGTTCCCCCAGCCTGGAAAGGGGACACCATCCTGGCAGCCCTGGAGCAGCCTCAATTATTGATAACTGCTCGGGTTGCTGCAGGCCAGCTCTGCCTGTGGCACGCTGCCCCACTCGCCTGCGTATCTGTGGCTGCCCCATGGTACGGGCGGCTCCAGTGGGGCACAGCCATCGTGGCACCCTGCAGCCAGCATGGCACCGTGCCCACAGCCCGCCACGGCAGCACACAAGCCACTGGCTTCCTCCAGCATCACCTTTATTCTGCAAACCGTGTGTGTGTGTGTGTGTGTGTGTGTGTGTGTGTGTGTGTGTAAAACTCGGGGGGGGGGGGGTGTCCCCAGGGGCATGGGGTGGGCACACAGCGCCCATGACAGCCCCCCGCCCAACCCCATGCACCATGGGGGAGCATGTGTGCCAGGATGCAGGGTGCCAGGATGGGGGGACACCCCCATGATGCCTGCCTGGCCCCCGCCATCCCTGGGGGGGCACATCCTGGGTCACTCCCCTCCACCAGGCACCGGCCGCACCCCCCCTTCCATTGGGGCTGCCCCAATCCCGCACCCGCCGTGGGCCCCCCAACACAGGCCTGGGGGGGGGGGGGGGGGGCCGAGGCAGGGCCAGGCTTCAACACCAGCAGGCTTTGGGGCTGTCCTCGCTCCCCAGAGGCTGCTGCTCATCCTCCTCCAGGCGGGCCAGGGCGGGGGCGCGGGGGGGGGCCCGCAGCCCCTCCAGTTCCTTGCGGTGCGCCTGCAGCACCAGCTCCGTCAGCCGTGTGAAGGACTGCAGAAGAGATGGGGGGGGAGGTCAGCCCACTGCCCCCCTCCCGAACCCCCCAAGTCCACCCCAGCCCCCCCCCCAGCACCTCCTTGATGTTGAGGTTGCTGCAGGCGCTGGTCTCGTAGAAGTCCATCCCATACTCCCTGGCCAGCTGCAGGGCGAGGGGCCGTCGGCGGCACCATGGTTTGTGGGGGGCGGGGGTGTTCAACACCCTCGCCCCCCCCCCGCCCCCCGGCACATGCACAGCTGGATGAGCTGTGCTGCCCATGGTGGCACTGGGGTGGGGGCATCCCCTGCAGGGGGCACTGTGTGCTGTCCCTGGGTGCTTCACGGTCCCTGAGGGGGGGCACTGTGTGCTTTGGGGTCCCGAGGGAGGTGGGCACTGGGTGCAGGGAGCACAGTGGGGGGCACTGGGTGCTTTAGGGTCCCTGGCGGGGAGGACTGGGTGCTTTGGGGTCCCAGGGGAGGTGGGCACTGGGTGCAGGGAGCACTCAGGGGGGTGCACTGGCTGCTTTGGGTTTCCTGAGTGCTTTGGGGTCTCAGGGGCGGGGGCACTGGGTGCTTTGGAGTCCCTGAGGGAGGGATACTGGGTGCTTTAGGGTCCTTGGGGAGGGGCACTGGGTGCTTTGGGGGTGCAGGGGACCATGCTGGGCTGCAGGGGGGTGTCAGGGTCCCTGGATATGCTGCAGGAGCGGGACAGGGAGGCGTAAGAGCAGCCCCGGAGGTGCAGAGGCTCTGGGGGGGCATCCCTGGAGGTAACGGGGAGCTGGGTGGGGGTTAGGGGGTTTTGGTTACAGACAAGGCTTCAGGACAGTTGGAGGGGGTGTCCCTGGTCATGCTGGGGAGGGGCTACAGATGTCTGGGGGGTCCCTGGCTATAAGTAGGGCTGCAGAAGAGTTGTTGGGGTCCCTGGGGAGTACAGGAGGGGCCTGGGGGGGCCGTGGGGTGCAGGGGGGTCCCTGGCCAACCTGGGGGTGCAGGGGGGGGGCCCTGGCCCCCCCGGGGGCACACACCAGCCCCCGCTCACCTGCAGCCCTTGCTCTTTGGCCACTTGCCTCTTGTGCTCCTCGTCCGCCTTGTTCCCAATGAGGATTTTCTGGACGCCATCAGGCGCGTACTGGGGAGGAGCGGGTGGCGTGAGAACACCACCACCAACACCATGGGGGGGACCCCCCCAGGACCCCCCCTTTGCTCCTGCACCCCCACCTCATCCACGTCGCTGGCCCACTTCACGATGTGCTGGTAGGAACGCTCGCTGCTGATGTCATACACCAGGAAGATGCCCTGCAGGAGGGGGGCAGGCAGCCATTTACAGCCCCCCGTGCCTCAGTTTCCCCGCTCCTGTGTACCAGGATGGGACCACCCCCGTACCTGTGCCCGCCGGTAGTACTGCTTGGTGATGGTCTGGTACCGCTCCTGGCCTGCCGTGTCCCTGCAGCCGAGGGGAGCGGGTCAACACCACCACCCATGGCACGAGCTGGTCAGGGCTCAGCCTCCCCCCTGGCGGGGGGAGCGAGATTCAGGACCACCCCCCCCCAATCCCTGCCCCCCCCCCCCCGCCCGCCCCGAGCCCCAGCACTGGCACTCACCAGATCTGTATCCGCACCTTAATGCCATCCACTTCGATGGTCTTCATCTTGAAGTCAACACCTGGCATGGGGAGGGGAGCAGTTACGGGGTGCCCCGGTGTCCCCCCCATCACAGCAGCTGCTGCCACCAGGGTCCCCGCAGTCCCCTCACCCTCTCCCGGCCCATCCCAAGGCATGCCGTGCTGCCAGACCAGGTGCCAAGGCTCACCCGTGCCCCCCCAATGCCTGGAGCCATGGCCCGGTGCCCCAGCATCATCCCGGGGCCGGTGCCTGGTGCCAGGCCTGGCAGCGGCCTCCGTGCTGGGTCACTGCGCGGGTGCTGGCCCCAGCCCTGCTGCCGAGCGGCTGCTCCCGGTGCTCCCCGTGGCCCCGGTTTTGCTGTGCTGTGGCTCCCCAGTGCCCCCAGTTTCCCAGCCCCACAGTTCCCTGTGCCCCGAGATTCCCAGTTCCCTGGTACCGCAGTCCCCCAGCACCCACAGTTTCCTGGTGCTCCCGGTTCCCCCGTGATGTGGCTGCCCGGTGCTCCTGGTTCATCAGTGCCCACTGCTTCCCATTTCCCCAGTGCTGCAGCTCCCCAGTGCTCCCAGTTCCCTGGTGCCCACAGTTTTCTGATGCTCCCAGTTCCCCAGCTCCTCGGTGTCACCGGTTCTCTGGTGCCCACGGCTTTCCCATTCCCTGGTGCCTGTGGTTTCCCGGTTCCCCGGTGCCCATGGTTGCTCATTTCCCGGTTCTTCACCTCCCCGGTGCCCACAGTTTCCCGTTTTCCCAGTGCTCCTGGTTTCCCGGTTCCCAGTACCCAACGGTTTTCTAGCTCCCTGGTGCTTCCATTTCCCGGGTGCTCCCATTTCCCCAGTGCCCACGGTTCCCCGGTTCCCGCTTCCCCGACGCTCCCAGTGCCCATGGTTTTCCAGCTCCCTGGTGCTCCCGGTTTCCCCGTTCCTTGGTGCCCACAGTTCCCTATTTCCCAGTGCTCCCAGCTACCCAGTGCCCACGGTTCCCCGGTTCCCGGTTCCCTGGTGCTCCTGGCTCCCCAGTGCCCACGGTTCCCCTTTCCCGATGCTCCCGTTTTCCCGGTGCTCCCAGCTCCCCGGTGCCCATGGTTCCCCAGTTCCTGGTGCTGCCGGTGCCCATGGTTTCCCGCTTCCCGGTGCTCGCGGCTCCCCAGTGCCCACGGTTCCTTGTTTCCCGATGCTCCCGGTGCCCACGGTTCCTTGTTTCCCGGTGCTCTCGGTGCCCACAGTTCCCCGTTTCCCGGTGCTCCCGCTGCCCACGGTTTCCCGCTTCCCGGTGCTCCCGGCTCCCCGCTGCCCACGGCTCCTCGCTTCCCGGCGTTCCCGCTGCCCAGCGCGGCTGCCCGCCGCCCGCTGCCCGCGCTGGTGCCGGTGCCGGTGCCGGTGCCGGTACCGATGGTGGAGATGTGGGCGGGGTGGAACTGGTTGTCGGTGAAGCGGCAGAGCAGGCAGGTCTTGCCCACGCCCGAGTCCCCCAGCAGCAGCAGCCGGAAGAGCACGTCGTACTGCTTGGCCATGGCGGGCCGGCGCCGCCGTACCGGGGCCGTGCCGGGGCCGCTGCCGGGACCACTGCCGGGGCCGCGAGCGCTGCGCCGGGCGGGCGGCGGGGCGGGGCGGGGCGGGGGCGGGCGGCCGGGGGGGCACCGGGGGATGCTGTGGGGAACGGGAGGGATGCACCGGGGATGGAACGGGAGAGACACACGGGGGAGGGGGAACCGGGGGATACACCGGGAGAGACACACGGCGGGGGCGCACCGGGGGATGCACCGGGGATGTACAGAGGCATTGGGAGAGACACACGGGGAATGCACCGGGAATGCACTGGGGCACGGGGATAAACACACGGGGAAGGGGAGGGGAGGGGGCGGGCACCGGGGGATGCACTGGGGGGGCCACCGGATGGTGCACGGGGGATGCACCAGGGCACCGGGAGAGACACACGGGGACGTGCTGGGAGGGAGACACGGGGAATGAGGGAGGGAGGGAGCACCGGGGGCGGGGGGGGGGGGCGGGGGGGCACCGGGGTATGCCCTGGGAACGGGGGGCGACACATGGGGCATGCACTGGAGAGTGTGGGGACATCTGGGGACACACCAGCCCCCCCCAGGAGAGAGTGGGGGACACGGCCCAGGGGCTGCAGGGGACACTGGGTGACACATGGAGGGATGGGTGGGCAACAGGGGAACACTGGGAGCAGTGGGGTGGCCCGGGGCTGAGGGGCCTGGAGCAGGGCCACGGCAGGGCTGCGGGGGGGTGCAGTGGCGCAGTGCTGGGTGCTGAGGTGCAGCGCTGGATGCAGTGCTGGATGCCACGGCGCAGCGCTGTGTGCTGGGGTGTAGCTCGGGCGCAGCGCTGTGTGCTGGGGTGCAGCACGCGGCAGAGGAGGATGCAGCGTGGGCCAGGGAGTGCACGGCAGGGTGGCACGGCACAGCGTGGCAAAGCCACGCACGGGGCAGCGTGGTGGTGAAGGTGCTGCACAGCGCAGCACTGCAGCACACATGCTGCCGTGCACCCTGCAGCACAGGGGGCCAATGCAGTGCTGCAGCGTGATGATGCAACACAGTGTCGGTGCAACCATGCAGTGCTGTGCTGAGATGATGCAACACCACACAGCATTGCAATGGTGCAGCGCCACAGCGGGATGACGCCACACTGCACAGCAGCATGATGATGCAGCGCTGCAGTGCGATGATGCAACACAGCGGGTCGGTGCAACTGCGCAGCACCACGCTGTGATGACGCAGCACCACGCGGCAGTGTGCGCCACAGCGGGATGACGCCACACTGCTCAGCAGTGCCATGATGCAGCGCTGCAGCGTGATGATGCAACACCATGTCGGTGCCACCACGCAGTGCCACACTACGAGATGTAGCACCACGCTGCTGGACGAGGCTGCAGCGCTGCGGCGTGATGACGCAACGCCGCGCGGCAGTGACGCAATAAGGCAGCGCTGGGCAGGGCCCTGACCAGGCCGCGGCCAGGTAGCCCACCATGACGTCACGGCGCGGTGACGCAGCGCCCTCCTCGCGCCCCGACGCGCCGCGCATGCGCGTGGGAGGGCGAGGCCGGGAGGCGTGGCCTGGGCGTGACGGGGGGCGTAGCCAGGGGCGTGACCGCGTGTCCCCACCCGGCCGCCGTCGTCCGGCTGCCCCCGCCGGCGCGAGCCGCCCGCAGCATGGCGGGAGCGGAGGCCCCCCCCGGCGGGCGGCGGCGGCTGCGGGACGATGGGCTGCAGACCCCCACCTCCGCCGAACAGGTGCGGGGGGCCGGGCCGGGTGCTGGGAGGGGGGGGGCGGGCCGGGCCGTGTGGGGCTGGGCCCTGGGGTGCCCTGGGGCAGGGCTGTGGGGTGCTGTGGCTGGGTATGAGGGTGCCAGGTTGTGTGGGGCTGGGCTGTGTGGGGCTGGGCTCTGAAGGTGCCAGGCTGCTGGCTGATCCCTGCCCCAGCTCCCCCCATGCAGCCGCTGGCCCCACACTCGCGTGTGTCAGGGGGCCGGGGGCTGCCACCCCCGGGGAACATCACTCGTGTCCCCCCGCAGCATCTCGGGCAGCCCGACCCCCTCCCGAGACAGCCCTGGGGTAGCTCCCCGGGCACTGGGACGGGCCCTGTGGGGCAGAGGGCAATTCTGGGTTTCTCAATCCATGGGGCCCTGTGAGCCTCTGGCCCCCCGGGACGCGGTGCCTGCGGAGGGCTGGCCCTGGCTGCACACCCTGTGCCCACCCAGCCGCTCCATCGCGGCCCCCCAGCCGTGCAGCGGGGAGGGAATACAAGGGAGGGCTCAGGGGTCGAGATAAGGACAGGGAGCTCACTTTGCAATTAGTCGCGGGCAAAACAGACTCTTCTTGGGGAAAATTAGTTTCATTTATTACCATTCAAATCAGAAAAACACCTTCCCCCACCCTCCCTTCTTCCCGGGCTTAACTCAATTCCTGATTTCTCTCCCTGGTCCCCCCAAGGGGGCAGGGGACGGGGAATGAGGGTTACGGTCAGTCCAGTACATGTTGGTGTTGCTGCTCCTTCCTCCTACGCTCCACCCTGCTCCGGTACGGGTCCTTCCCACGGGAGACAGCTCTCCATGAATCCCTCCGGCGTGGGGTCCTTCCCACAGGAGACAGCTCTCCATGAATCCCTCCGGCGTGGGGTCCTTCCCACGGGTGCAGCCCCTCACATGCTGCCCCAGCACAGGCTGCCCATGGGTCACAGCCTCCTCTGGGCACCCCCTGCCCCAGCGTGGGTCCCCCCTGGGCTATGGCAGGGTGGGGGGGGTGGGGGATCTGCTCCCCCATGGGCTTCCTGGGCTGGGGGCACAGCCTGCCTTGCTGGGGGCTCTCCATGGGCTGCCAGGGAACCTCAGCTCCAGCGCCTGGAGCCCCTCCTGCCCTGCCCTTGATGCCTGCGGGGCTGTGGCTCACACACATTCGCTCCTCTCGCAGGCACGGATTATTTTCCTCCCCCTGCTCCTTCCCGCGCTGTCCCTGTGCCGCTGCTGCCGATAGGCTTGGCCTTAGCCTTGATGGGTCCAGCTGGGAGCTGGCTGACATCGGCTCCATCAGATGTAGGGGAAGCTTCTGGCACCTTCTTGCAGAAGCCACCCCGGCAGCCCCCCCCTTCCCCAAAACCTTGCCATGCAAACCCACTACAACGGGGCTGCTTGTGCCCCCCCATCCTTGCCCCCCTGCCCTCCAGGGTGTTTTCTGGAGGGTTGCCCTGGCTGGGACAGTGCTGGGTCCTGAGTTCGAGTTTTAAAACAGGGGGACAGTGTGGCAAGTCCCCGGTTAGCTGGCAATGCTGTCCTGGCGTTAGCGGGAGGAGGGTGTTGTATGTGGCAGGGGGGTCCCAGGACAAAGCAAACCCCATCTTTAAAACTGCTGCATTGGAAAAGCGGCAGTGGATGGAGCTAATCCTAGGTGCAAAGCTCCTAACGGCTTAGCTACGATGCTCCGCGGGCCGGCAGGACTGAGTCGCTTGTGATCGCTTTGGTTTTCCTGGGGAATGCAACAAGATGGTGCCGCTGTCTCGGAGAGTGGCTGTGAGCTGGATAAACCCCTGGGGTGGTGCAGGAGCTGAGGGGGGCTCCGGCAGGACTGCTTGGGATGGGAAGAGCTATTTTCCAGAGCTCACCATGGTCTTTGTTCCCCTCTGCACTGCGGCTGGTGGCAGACCAAGGTGGAAGACATTGTGCAGGAGGTCTTTGATGCCTGCAAGATGAGCCATCATGCTTCACAGTAAGTTCCTCTGGCAGCTGGTTCCCACCAGCTGTAGAAACTCTTGATAATGATAAACAACCAACCCACCCCCAAACCAGTGGCTCTGGCAGCTGCCGAGACCTGCAGCAAGGGACCAACTGCTCCTGCAGGTGTTGGGTGGGATCTTGCCCCTTCTGCTGGCCATGAGCCCGGGGGTCATGGTGGCATCAGCTCAGGGCTGGTGTCCCCCTCTCAGCTGGACTGCTGGTGCTCTGCCTGCTGAGCCCTGCCTGTCTTACAGGTACGTCCTGCAGCGGGAGAAGCACTGCCATTATCTGAAGAGAGGCCTCCGGCAGCTGACCAAAGCCTATGAGGTACCTGCAGTGCCACCAGCTCCTGCTCTGCCCCTTGGCTGAGGCGAGCCCTTCGCCCCAGGGCCCTGGGTTTGCTGGCCCTGGGGCAGTGGCTCCCGACGCGCCCTTGGGTTGCACATGTCCCCATGGTGATGCTTTTGGGGCTCCCCTGCCTGTACCTGCTCCTGTGAGAGCTCTGCCTGCACCCCAGGCCCTGTGCCACCCCCTGGCCACCCTCACTGTCCCCTCTGGTCCCCGCAGTGTCTGGATGCCAGCCGTCCCTGGCTCTGCTACTGGATCCTGCACAGCTTGGAGCTGCTGGATGAGCCTATTCCCCAGTCAGTTGCCTCTGAGTAAGTGGTGCTGCGATGGGGTGGGTCACAGCGGCAGCCTGGGGACCCCCACTGTGGACCTGGCTGTGGCCAGAGGCCCCGTGGGCCACCCGCGTGATGCTGGAGGTGCCACCTCCTGCTGTCCCCGCGTGCTGGCAGGAGCAAAGGAGCGCTTTGTCTCCTCTGCGGCCATCAATGCCGCCCATTCTTCCGGCCAGCGCCTCGTGCTCCAGTGTCTCGTGACGGATGGAGATGGGGGACAGAGAGATAACCCCCGGCTTTGACCTTGGGGGGAGGAACCGGGGCTGGGCTGGCCCCTGCCCCGCTGTGAGCCATGGAGCCCCTGCTGTAGATGGGGGGGTGTAAGGGGAGGTTCCCCTCACCTGGGTGGGAAGTATCCTCCCACTGGGTGCCAGCGAGCGCTGAGCCCCTTCCTCACCCTCCCCGTGCCCCCCTGCAGCGTCTGCCAGTTCCTGAGCCGCTGTCAGAGCCCCCAGGGTGGCTTTGGGGGTGGCCCTGGCCAGCACCCACACCTTGCCCCTACCTACGCCGCCGTCAACGCACTGTGCATCATCGGCACGGAGGAGGCATTCGATGTCATTGACAGGTAGGGCCGGTGGTGCTGGGCTGGGGTCTGGTGGGGGGAGGCAGGATGCATGCCCCCCCCACAGACCGCTGGCTTTCGCAGGAAGAAGCTGCTGCAGTACCTGCACTCGCTGAAGCAGCCAGATGGCTCCTTCCTCATGCATATCGGCGGCGAGGTGGACGTCAGGTGGGTGAGCACTGTGGGGAGGAAGGGGATGGCTCTGCTGTGCTTCCAGCTGGCTGGGTGCTGCGGCAGGGGGGCAGTGCCGTGGTCCTGAGCACCCCTGTCCTGCAGGAGCGCCTACTGCGCTGCCTCCGTGGCCTCGCTGACCAACATCCTCACACCTGAGCTCTTTGCCGGGACAGCCGAGTGGATAGTGAGGTGAGTGAGAGCCAGCGTAGCCAGGGACGGGGTGAGGACGGGGAATGGTCCCTCACGCCTGTGCCATCCTGACCCTGCTGCCCGTGCAGGTGCCAGAACTGGGAGGGTGGCATTGGTGGGGTGCCGGGCATGGAGGCCCACGGCGGGTATACCTTCTGCGGCATGGCAGCCTTGGTCATCCTGAAGAAGGAACATCTGCTGAACCTCCGGAGCTTGCTGGTGAGTCACCCTGCACTCTTGCTGGGACGCCAGGGGTTCTCAGCTGCTCAGTGGGACCCGTGGGGGGGTCCCTGTCCTTGCACTGGCACCCACTCTCGCCCGTCCCACACAGCGCTGG
The DNA here is from genome assembly GCF_015220075.1 of Falco rusticolus. Classification (NCBI taxonomy): domain Eukaryota; kingdom Metazoa; phylum Chordata; class Aves; order Falconiformes; family Falconidae; genus Falco; species Falco rusticolus. The sequence goes on along the minus strand of NC_051196.1, from coordinate 19,293,125 downwards.
GTTACCAGCCGGCAGATGAACTTCGAGGGCGGCTTCCAGGGCCGCTGCAACAAGCTGGTGGATGGCTGCTACTCCTTCTGGCAAGCCGGCCTCCTGCCCCTGCTCCACCGTGCCCTCCACGCCAGGGGTGAGTCTGCCACGGGGAGCTCCCAGCCTCCTCCGCCCCCAAAACGGCATCTCCAGGGGTGGCTGAAGGCGTTTACTGAGGGAACGAAGCACAGCTACTTGGGTGTTCCCGTGTCCCTGGTCTTTGGAGGGGGCTGCTGAATCATGGGGAAATTCATGCCTCCCCACGGGCTTTTTGGCACCAAGGCTTGACTGCTGGGCCAGCGCCTTGATTGTTCCCCGGGGTGTGCGGGAAGACCCAGGTGGGGATTTGCCGCCTTCCTGGGGTCCCCCCAGCGATGTCATCAGCTTCCTCCTGCAGGCGACACGGCACTCAGCATGACCCGCTGGATGTTTGACCAGTTAGCGCTGCAGGAGTACATCCTCCTGTGCTGCCAGTGCCCAGCCGGTGGGCTGCTCGACAAGCCGGGCAAGTGAGTACCAGGCTGGGGGGGCTGCCTGGGGCCCTGGCACCCTGCTCAGCACCCCAATATCTGCCTCACCAGGTCCCGGGATTTCTACCACACTTGCTACTGCCTGAGTGGGCTGGCCATCGCCCAGCACTTTGGCAGCGGCGAGCTCCACCAGGAGGTGGTCCTGGGCGGCCCCGAGAACCGCCTGGTAGGTGCCAGGCATCACTGTCAGCTGCCCGGCCTCTACGCCACCAGAAGCAGTGTTAACCTCCTCCCTCTCTCCCTCTCACAGCAGCCCACGCACCCTGTCTACAACATCATCCCGGAGAAGGTGGCAAGAGCAGTGACGCACTTCTTGCGGCAGCCAGTGCCCAGCCTGCAGCCGGCAGCTGCTGCTGACTAGGGGGTCCCGCTGGCCCCAGACTGTGCAGAGCAGCCCTGCCCCAGGCCGGTGGGGAGCTGCTGCAGCGTCTCGACGCAGACGGGCAGAGCGAGGTCCTCAGGGTGCTAGCAATACCAAAAACCGGCCTGCCCCGTAGCCACCAGCTCCTTCTGCCGTCATGCTGGGTGCCTTGCTGCCCTCCTGGCAGAAGCGGAGCTGGCTGAGGGGGACACGGGACGTGGCAGAGCTTTTGGCATCAATAAAGCGGAACAGACACCTGCCGTCTCCTGTGCGCGGGAAGGGCACATAGCTGCCACTGCCTGTCACCCATGGTGGCCCTGGGGAGACAGGACAGGAGGTGACACTGAGCTCGGGCTGCTTCCAGCCCTGGTGCCACCTCCCCTCCTGCCCCAAGAACACGCGGCTACCATGGGGAAGGATAAAAATAAGTTTGGTTGTTTTTTTTATTATTTATAGTCTTATAGTAAAGGGAAGCCTTAACTTGCAAGACAACTCTGGGCAGTATGTACAACATACCTTAGATCCATGGAATGAATGGCATCAAAAGGGGGACAGGGTCACCTACGGGGCAGGGACGGGACACTAGAGTTCAGAAAATGCCACGGAGGTGGGAAGGGGCCGAGGGAGGCATGGGGGGTGAGGGAGGGAAAGAGGAGGGGGCAGGACGCACACGCAGACCACCAGCCCAGCCCCCCGGCTCCGTGCTGTGAAGAGAGGGGTGTGGGCACTGGCCCCCCGGCTCTCGCAGGTGCTGGGGGCAGGTGGAATTGCACACGCAGAAAATAAATAGCGAGACCCCCAGCGCTTGCCGAGGGGGTGGAGGGGAGGGGGCAGGCACAGCTCCCCTGTGGGGCCTGGCCTTTTTGGGGGGGCTGCCTGGCTCCTGCGCAGCCTCACCCTTCAGCTCTGGACTGCTGTGGTCCCCAGGTATAAATAGAAATGCTCATATAAAATCAGAAGGGAGAGGACAGAGGAGCTTGCTAGGTGTGGGAGGGCACTGGGGACATCTCACGGCCCCCAGATCCCCCCCATGTCTGTTGGGTGGGCGCTGCGAGGCCCTGCCTGGCCGGCTCCCCCCAGGGCTGCGGTGGTTGGAGTGGGGAAAGGGCCGGGGAAGGCTGGGAAGCTGCAGTCCGAGAGCCTCTACGAGAGAAGGGAGAGAGTCCTTACGCAGCCGGCGGGCGGGCAGCCGACAGCAGCAGGGGGCTGTGGGGGGGCCTAACTGGCCTCCATGCGCAGCTTCTTCCTGCTCTGTGGCTCGTCGGGCTCCGAATCGGAGCTGGAGTCGGAACCGCCATCGAAGGCGGAGATGGTGCTGCCCTTGGGGTTGGTGTAGAGGCTGTTGTCTGTCGAGGGGTAGTTGGCCTGCAGCTGGGCACTTGACCGGGCCTTCTCCAGTGCACGCACTGCAAGGCAGGGCCACCACGTCACCTCCAGCATGCCCATCTGTCCCCACCCCTGGCTCCTGCAGAACCCCTGCTCACCTTGCTGCTCCAGGAGAGCGTTCTGCCGCTTGAGGTCATCGATGTCCTGCTGGTGCGTGTGGTTTTTCCGGCGCATGTACTGGATGTACTCTGTGGCTTTGTCCAGGATTTGGGCCCGGGATGCCTGTTGCAATAGTGGGAAAAGACAGAGGCAAGATAAAGTCCTAGCCCTGGGGGAACCAGTGGGATTTCAGCTGCCCTGTCCCACCCACAGCGCAGCAGAAAGGATTTTGCCGTTATTCTGACATGCCTATGTCACCAGGTGATCCAAAGCCCAGCTCTTGTCCCCACCGGGGACCCCCATGGCAGGGCAGATCCTTGCTACCACTGGGAAGGGTCACTTCTGAACACCACTGATGGTGCTCAGCTTGGGTCGCGAGCTGGCCCTAGCCAAAACGCGTCCTGCAGCAGCATCCCAGAATGAGAAGCCACCGCTGTGCACCAACAGCCCCACCACAGCCTGCGCAGCTGCCAAGGAAAGTGCCGCTACCCCCGGTGGGCAGAGCCGCCCCACGGCTGTGCCAGGAAGATTCAGCCACACCGGGTGGATTTGCCCCCTTTGTCTTCCCCAGAAAACCCCAGGTGGTAGCAAAGGCTGGGTGTGTGCATGACCTGCCCTCAGGAATGCCAGCTGGCAGGCCCCGTGGGTGAGGAACCGCAGCTCAGCCTTGCTGCTGTGGCTTCCCATCACCGTTGTGGAAATCTCCGTCCAGCCTCAGTGCTGCGGGCCGGGACCCCGGGCAGGCGCATGGCCAGGCTGCCAGCACGCTCCATAAACTCACCTTCTCTCCTTGGAGGGAGGGGACGGAGTCCCGCAGGCTGTGGAAGCTGTCCTTGATGTGGTCCCTGCGCTTGCGCTCCAGCGCGTTGTGATGAGCCCGTTTGTCGGCCTGAGAAGGAAGGGAGAGGGGAGCCTGAGGGGGTGGCACTGTGGGGGAAACCACGACCTGCTCCCCTCTCCCCAGGTGCTGCGGGACAGCCTGCTGAGTCCCAGGAGTGAGTGTGAAAAGCCTCATTGCGTTTCAGCAGCTGCCCCGCTTTGCCTGACAGAGAAGCCAGGGCAGGAGGAGCCAGGCTGCTGACTTTCACCCCAAAACCCCGTGCTGGCAGCTTGGGATGAGGGGCTTGGAGCCGGTGCAGGAGCTTGGCCGAAGCCCCGACTCCCCTTGGCTGGGCGGTGCAGCAGCCGCGACGCCTCCTGCTCCCATCGCAGCGGCAGCTGAGGGCGTGGGAAGGAGGTGGCTCCCGTTGCTTTCGGTTTCTCCCGGCCCTGTCGGAGCCCGCAGGCAGCTTCCTGCTGCTGGGGCAGCCATGCGCCCCACTGGGGGGGCAGAGCTGGGGCAGCAGGGGGGCCTAGCACAGCCTCAAGGGCCAAGAGCAGCTCACAGCACTCTGTCCTGCACCCCCTGCGAGATGGGCTCCCCATCTGACCTCTGCTGACACAACCCCATGGCTTCCCCCCAAAAGCACCACTCCATGTGTCATACTCCCCCCCGCCCCCATATACCCCCAAGATCTGCCCTCACATCCCCCCCTCCCAGAGACAGCCCCTCCGGAGTGCCAGCTCCCCAGATGCCCCCAAAAGCCATAACCCCCATGTCTCCTCTCCCAAAAGAGCCCCAGGCCCACATGTACCCCCCCCCCGAAGACAGACACCCCCACTCTGCCCCCAAAAGCCACAGCTCCACAATCCCTCTCTCCTGAAGAGCCCCCACCCCACAGACCCCCCCCCAAACACGCACCCCTCAAGAAACACAAGCCCTGTATGTAACACCCCAAACCCATGTCCTTCCCCAAGACCCCCAGCCCCCCAGGTGTGTGTCCCCCAACCCCGCCCCACAGGCCTCTGTCCCCCCACCCTCAGAAGACCCCCGACCCCACAGGTGTGTCACCCCATGAAGACCCCCCACCTCACAGGTGTCCCCCTCCGGAAGACCCCCGACCCTGCAAGTGACCCCCCTCTCCAACACCCCCCAGCCCCAAAGGTGTGTGTCCCCCAACACCTGCAGTCCTGCCCCAGTGCAGTCCCTCCCCCAGAAGACCTCCCAGCTCCACAGGTGCCCCCCCTGCCAGAAGCCCCCAAGGCCCCACAGGTGTGTCCCCCCGAAGACCCCCAGCTGCCCCCCCCCAGCGCCCGCCAGGTGTCCCCCCCAGAAGCTCCCCAGGCCCACAGGTTTCCCCCCCAGAAGACCCCCACTCCCACAGGTGTACCTCCCATGCCCCCCAGCCGTCCCCCTCCCACCCCCAGGACGCCACCAAGCACACGTGCCTCCCCCCCCAGCCCCCCCCGCCCCCCGCGCAGGCGCACTTGCCCCCCGCCCCCCCCCCCACGTGCTCCCGGTCCCGGGGGCGGCAGCCACATACCGCGGACTGAAACCTCGGCTGCTCTTCCTGAGGGGCGCGGGCCAGCGAGGAGGAAGCAGAGGAGGAAGAGGAAGGGGGGGGGGGGGGGCGGGAAACGGGGCCGCGGTGGGGGGGAAGGAGAGAGAGAAACCAACAGTTACCCCCCGCTACCCCTTCCCCGGCGCTGCGGGCACCGGGGGGGAGCGGCGGGGAGGATGTCCCGGTGTGGGGGCCCGACTCACGTCGCTCTCCACCTCGATGTCATCGTTGTCGCTCATCGCTCCCGGCCGGGTGAGCCGCGGGCCGCGCCGCCACAACAACAGCGCGCAGCGCGCATGCGCCGCCGCCGCCACACGTGACCTCTCACCCCCCCGCTCCCCGCCGCGCCGCGGGGCACTCTGGGTGCGGGAGTCCGCCTGGGGAGGCGGGGCTATTAAAACTCCCGGTCTGGGGACTACAGCTCCTGGCGTGCACCGCGGTGGAGCGCAGTGCATGCCGGGAGCTGTAGTCCTCGGGCTGGGGGAGCGCGGGTGCCTGTTGCCCCTTATGGAGGGCGGTGGCGCCGCGACGACGCGAAGGCGGAGGACGGTGGCAGTAAGCACGGAGGCGGTGGGTGGAAGAGCTTTTATTGAGCCGTAGAGGAGCATAAGGGGGCGCGGGCTGGCGTAGGGGTGGCACTTTAGGGGGCGGTGGGGGGCTGCTGACCTGGCCTGAGGGGCTGTGAGTCTGGCCTGGGTTGAGGGGGGGCGCGGGCCTGGCCTGAAGGACTGTGGTCTTGGTTTGGGGGGGGGGCTGTGGGCTTAGTCTGGGGGGCTGTAGGCCTGGCCTGAGGGGTGGTGGACCTGCTTGAGGGGCTGCAGGCTTGGTCTGGCCTGGGGCCGCTGTGAGCCTGGCCTGAGGGGCTGCAGATCTGGTTAAGGGAGTCCGTGGGACTGGCTTGTGGGGCTGTAGGCCTGCCTGAGGAGGGTCTGGTGGGCCTGGCCTGGGGTGGGCTGCAGGCTTGGCAAGGGTGTCTGCGGGCCTGGCTTGGGAGGGCTGTGGAAGTTTGAGCCTGCTCGGGGGTTTGGGCAGCTCCAGGGGGGCTGTGGACTCCCTGCTCAGGTTCAGAGACCAGGAGGGGTGACCACCGTGGTGGGGCAGGGCAGGCTGTCTCTAACCCAGCTGGTCCTCATCATCTCTTGGCAGCTCGTCCGCATTGGTGGCCTCTGCTGGGTGCCTGTCATTGTCATCATTGCTGCTGCCGCCATCACCCTCTGAGCCAGTCTCGTCTGAGTTGTCCTCCTCCAAGTAGCGGTAGCCATGCATCTTGTGGCGTGGGCGGGGGATGCGGGGCAGCCGGTACGCCATGTGCTGTGCCAGCTTGTGCTCCATCCAGAGGTAGGCCCCCACTGCCACCACAAGCGCCAGCAGCATGATGGAGAGCTTGGCCTGCAGGAGGGCAAAGCGGGAGAGTGGCGTGACATTGCATTCCCTGAGCCTGGCAGGCTCTGGAGGTGATGGAGCCAGCAAGGGGGCACTGTGGGGATGACTGCCTGCCTGGCCACGCTTACCTTCATAGGCAGCCCTGACCACAGGTAGACAGTGAAGATTGCCAGGGCCTGCCACCAGTGGTAGATGGTAAAGACAAAGTCTTGGCGCTCCTTGTCAGTGTACAGCATGCCCAGGAGGACTGCGCCAGAGGAGACTGGTTGTCAGCATCACCCTCTTGTGCCGGTGTCCCCTTTTGGGACACTGTTAGCAGGACCCAGCCACAGCGGGTCTGTCCTGCTCCTTGTTAGCAGGTCCAAGGAGCTGGGGACCACCCAGGTCGCAGTGCCCAGGAACATGAGGAGAGGATACATTGGAAAGCTGGGGACAGCCTGGCTGTGCCAGGGGACAAGAGAGGCTGTGCTGGGGACCTTCCCGGTACTCACTGCTAATGCTGGTCTTGTTGAGGGCACTTCCTGTGCCCCAGAGCACGGCTATGGTGTAGAGCAGAGGTGCCTGGACCACATGCCGGGGCTCAGGTGCCCAGAAGAAGAGAGTCACCAGGAGGGCGGCGTGGATGAGTATTCCAGCTAGCAGTGGGATATGCCGCCGCAGGCGCAGCATGGAGAGGGCCAGGCTGGAGCACGCCGAGGCAGAGAAGCCGTAGGCCATGAGGAGGTACGCCAGCTTCTCCAGCCCCAGGGTACATACACCATAGTTCTGCAGCAAGCACAGGCTCAGTGTTGCTTGGCCAGGCTGTCCCTGCTCTGTCACCCCCCCCCCACCCTGTCCCTGGGCCCTACCAGGGAGAAGCCAGTGCAGACGAAGAGCACCTCGAAGCCGCTGTAGATGAACAAGGGGAAGAGGTGGCGCAGGCGGTAGTCCCGCATATGCTTGAAAGGCAGCTGGAAGATGTTTCCCCAGCCGATGCTACGCAGGTCGATCTCCTCCGTGGGCCGATACGCCGAGCCACAGAGCACCAGGACCTGCCGAGTGGCTGTGGGTGAGGCACTGCCGGCATCCAGGCCCATCCCCTGCCCGCCGCAGCACTCACCACCAGCATGGCGAGGAAGGCAGCTGCCATCAAAGCGCTCTCCACGATGATGAGGTTGACGCTGCGGGGCAGGCTCTGCAGCACCGTCTTGTTGAAGCCAGGCAGTGTGCCATGGCTCAGGGTCCCTGCCGGGGGGGGGGGGGGGGGGCACATGCCATGGCTCAGCCCCAACCAGGGGGTTCCCCACACCACCTTGCTATGCTGTGTCCATGTACTTACCACAGTGCTTGACCCCGAAGAGCGTGTGGTTCAGCTGGTAGAGGTAGTTGTTGAGGAAGAAGAGCATGGGCATCTGAGCACAGACGAAGCTCAGCTGCAAGACATATAGCAGGGGATGCTCAGCACCAGGCTGCCTGGAGCAGCCCCCTGCCCATGCCATGCACCCCACCCAGTGCTCACATGGAAGCAGGCGTAGAAGATGGTCTGGAAGATGATGATGTAGGTATTGCAGGCTCCTCGTGGTGCCTGCTGCTGCTCCTGCACATGTTCCTCCTTGTAGTTGACGTACTCATAGTACTTCTGGGCCATCCTGCATGGCACGGTGGGTAAGCTCGTGCCCCCCAGCCCCCCTGTCATGTCCCCCCTCCGCTGCCTACCGTGTGATGTAGTTGCCCATGGAGGCCCAGAGGGGTACGATGGCCACCCCGATGGCCACAGCAGAGGGCACCAGTGTGTAGTAGCGCTCCCAGTAGTTGCTGGAGACGAAGAGGGCGTAGATGCCCACCGCCAGGAACATGGCCCACTTGGTGCCAAAAAACCTGCCACGGCGAGGAGGAAGAAGCGTCAGTGCCCATGCCGGCATGCTGGCGGGGAGCACAGGCAGTACCATACCTGATGAGGATGGGCGTGTAGAGCAGCGCTGCGACAGGGGTGATGTTGATGCCCATCAGCACCTTGCGGTCAATATCCTCCAATTCTATGTTGCTGTACTTCACCTCCCGATAGGTCTCATCATAATGCAGGATCAGCTGCATCTGCAGCAGGCCTGGGGGGGTCCAGTGGCTGTCACCCCTGCCCTGAGCCCCCCACACCACAGCAGGGTGTCCCTGGGAAGGGGCAGGGCCATACCCAGGTAGACGCCGTAGGTGAGCATGCCAGCCAGGCTGGCGGCCAGCACGTTCTTGACAACACCGAGGCGCTTGCGGCGGAAGTACTTCTGCTCCTCCTCCTCCTCGTTGTAGTCGGGGTGAGTGCTCACAAAATCGTCCAGCTGCGGGTGACCCCAGCTGTCAGCTCTGGGGATGGCCACCAGCCCAGTCCCCCCGGGTGCCTCCCCAGCCTCACCTGTGCCTCAGTGCCCTCAGCACCCAGCCCATTGCCCCCCACTGCTTTGGCCGCATCCTGGTAGTAGGTGGGGTCTTTCTCCATCGCTGCCTCTGGCAGGAGGGGGCCTGGATGGTGTAGGGGTAGGGGGACCCTGTTGGCATCCCCAAGCCTTGCGCCCATGTGTCTTGTACCCCCAGAGCTGCACCCCTGTGCCAGCACCCCCAGACTCTGCACCCATGTGCTTTGCACCCCTATGCCCAGCACCCCCAGACCCCGCACCCATGTATTGCACCCCCAGCACCTTGCACCCATGTGTCCTGCACCCCCAGACCCTGCACCCACGTGCTCTGCACCCCTGTGCCCAGCACCACAACACTGACACCCATGTGCTCCGCACCCCCGCATTCAGCGCTCCCAGATGTGCACCCCCAGCCCCTGCACCCATGTGTTTTGCACCCCTGTGCCCAGCACCCCCAGGCCCTGCACACATGTGCTTTGCACCCCGGCACCCCCGGACCGCGCTCCCCTGTACCCGGGGCCAGAGCCTCGGGGCGGAGCGGCCGCCGCTTCCTCTTTCGGACGGGGCGGGCGGGACAGGGGCGTTTAAAGGAGCCGCTCCCGCACCCCCGGGTCCCGCATCCCCGGGTCCCGCATCCCCGGGTCCCGCACCCCCGGGTCCCGCACTCGGCCCGCCTGTGCTGCCGCCGGCTCCGGTCCGCACCCCCGGAGCCCCTCACCTGCACCCGTCCTCGGTATACTGCTCCACCCCACCCCCAGACCCATCACACCCCAATCTGCACCCTGCACAGCACCCAGACCCCCCTTGCACAGCACCCATTGCATCCCCCCAGCACCCTGTCCCCCAGCACAGCACCCGTTGCATCCCCCCACCCCAGCACAGCACCCATTGCATCCCTGCCTTGCACAGCACCCACCCCAACCCACACAGCGTCTGTTCCGCCCCCTGCACAGCACCCCGCTTCTCAGCACCCCTGTACCCCCCACAGCTCCCCCTCACTCCCACCAGGCCCTGGTGTGGGTGCTGCCTGCTTGGGGTGGCTGGTGGCACTGGGTGCCTGCTCTGCTGCTCTCGCTTCCCCTTCCCGGCCTGGGTGATGTGGCAGGGTGCTCAGTTGGGGGACATCCCGGTTTGGGGGTGCAGGGCTGGTTTGGGGGGTGGTGGGGCACATGCCTGTCCTTGTGTCACCCAAAACCCAGGGCTGGGAGGGTGCTCAGGCACGTGGCGATGCTGGGGTGCCTATGGCTGTGCAGTGCCGGTGCTCCAGGGCAGGGTGGGGAGGGTGAAATCTCCCTCACAGGGAGCCAGGGCAGGATCCGGCCCAGCCGGTAGTGGGGGATTCTTGAGATGTGGTGGAGGATCAGCCAGTACCACGTGGGGAGGGTGCTGTGGCCATGGCTTCTGTGGGACGCGGGACAGCCCCAGGAAGGGCCACAGTAGTGCAGGATGCAGCCCCAGGGGCTGCTGGGGAACAGCACCCATCTTGACGCCCCCTTGCCCTGGGCAAGGGTGAGAGGAGCCACCCCGGGGTGCCAGGGGGCAAGGGCCCTTCCCAGGGGTGCAGGTCCATGGCCCCAAACCTGAGTGATGGGAGGAGCGAGGCAGGCTGGGGGTGCAGCCCCCCTAGTGTGTGTCCCCCCCTGGGGCTGATTTGGGTCCCCAGCACCATGCAACCCCCAGGTCTGATGGAGAGCAGTGCCCTGGTTTTCTGCATCCTCAGAAAACTGTGCAGAGCATCTCTTGCCCAGGCATGTCCCACCTTAGGATGGGGGACCCTGGTACCCCCCATGAGGCCATTTTGGGTCCCTAGTGGGTCTCTCCAGCGGATGTGTGGCATCTTCTGGGGAGGCAGGGGGTGCTTGGGGGATAGCTGTGCCCTCCAAAAGCCAAGGCTGGCTCCTAGGGCTGCCCTGGGCATCATGGCCAAGCTCATGGTGCCAATCTGGGCTACCAGCAGCGGGGATCCATTCTGCCTTCCCTGGAGAGCTGCTGCGGTCCCTGGGGAGTGTGGCCATGTGGGCTGAGCCGGGATGTGGTGGCGGGGTGTGTGGGACAGGGCTGCTGCCCTTCCTGTTTACGAAGCGGGGTAATTAGTCCCGGGTGGAGGAGCGGGTATGTGGGGAGCTGGCCGAGGGGAGGTGAAGGTTGCGGTGCTGGGCAGGAGGAACCAGTGCCATCAGGCATGGCTGGACACAGGGTGAGCTGAGGGCTCAACCAGCTGGCACTGGGGTCGGAGTGGGCAGACAGGGGACCCGTGGGGTCCATTGGCATGTCTGTGGGGTCCCCATGGGTCAAAGTGGTCCCAAAGACCATGATGACGGGTTTCTTTGGGGTCCCCCTGGGTCAGGGTGGTCCCAAAGATCAGGATTATGGGTGTCTATGGAGTCCCCGTGGGTCAGGGTGGTTCCAAGAAGCAGGTTGATGGGTGTCAGTGGGGTCCCTGTGGGTCAGGGTGGTCCCAGGGGAGCAGGGTGAGGGGTATCTATTGGTCATGGTACCCTTAGGAATCAGCATGATGGGTGTCTGTGGTGGCACTGGGGGGCAGGGTGGCCCAGGGGGACAGGACAATGGGTGTCTCTGGGGTTCCCGTGGGTCAGGGTAGCCCAGAAGAGCAAGATGAGGTGTCTGTGGGGTCCCTGTGGGTCACGGTTCGTGGCACTGGTTAGGTGGCCACAGCAGTTTCCCAGTGCCACTGTCCCATGTGGGAGGTCCCATCCCATCCTGTCCCAGGCCTTGGCCCCACTGCCAGCCCCACAGAGGCGGGGCACAGTCCTGCCCGCCCCTGGCCATGGGGCCTGGCCACCAGCCCCACAGCATTTAGGAGGGGCACTCTGAGCCTCAGCAGTGCCAGCCTGACCTCACTTACCTCTCGCCACCACTCAGCCCCCCAGGTAGGCACCTTGGGGCCCCAGGGACTGGACCCCCCTTTGTGGCACTCAGCTGGCCCCATGCAGGTGGAGGCTGTGGGGCACTGGGCACCCCACTGGGTGGGTTCCCTCAAGGAAGAGTGGGTGCATTTGGCATGGAGAAGGGCCAGGGAGGTGGGGAAAGATGTGGGGCTGCGTCTCTGTGCCGCAGCTCTGGGGGTGTCTTTGTGTGCTGGTGGAGTGATGCTGTGCCCGAAGGTACTGCTGCAGCTCACACAGCCCCGCACCAGGGTCCCTGGGATCCCCATGGGTCAGCCCGGGGTGCTGCCCCACACCAGGGTCCCTGAGGTCCCTGCGAGGTGACCCTGTGTCAGCAGGGCAGCCCAGGCAGGTCCATGGCCAGAGGCTGGCGGTGATCCCGGAGTTCAGGAAGGGCCCGGGAATCCCAGGCATCCCCCGCCGGGTGCACCGGGGCCTCTGGCAGCCGCGCCGGGCTGAGTCAGCCGGTGGCCAGCACAGCCCTGAGCACCCAACCACCCTTCAGAGGTGCCGCGGGGTGCCTCGGCCAGCTCTGGGCGTGGGTGTCTCGCTGCGGCGTGACTCTTGGGATTGAGCCAGCATCTCTGGCGCTTCCAGCTGCAGCGTAACCCACTCCGTGTCTCTCCCCAGGGCCACCACACTCTCCGTGGAGACCAGCAGCTCATTCCCACAGCCTGGCATGCACCAGCCCCTCGAGCCCCCTGGGCCGCAGCCCCTGGGCTACGGCAAGTGCAGCCCGGTGGGCAGCGATGCCGGGAAAGCTGCTGGGTGCAGTGCAGGCAGCGAGGCCAGCGGAGGCATCGGGAAGGGGCCAGTGATCTGCAGTGCCATATGGTGAGAGCGAGGGGACAGGGGCAGAAGGGAGACAGGGTGCTTGGGGTGAGGTGGGCAGCAGGTGCTGTGGCAGCGCTGGGGTGATGGTGTCCCTGGGTTAGTGCTGATGAGGGATGCTGGGGGACAAGTTTGGGGTCCTTGGGCCACGACACCCCAGCATGGCTCAAGGGAGGAAACAAAAGGACTGCTGGGAACGGTGCTGTGCAGGGGGCACAAGGAGCCCTTGTTCCCTGCAGCAAGGGAAAGACTCAGGCGCGTGGAGTCCCTGTCCTCTCCCCAGGGACTCTGGTTTGATGCTGGGCTGGAATGATGCGGAGCTGGCATGACGTGGAGCTCCTCTCCATCCTCACTGGGAGCATGAGAGCTCTGACATGGCTAGGGTCTCACTGACATCCCTGTCCCCACAGCGGGAACCCCTACGCGGGGCTGGTGAGCCACCTGCGGGCAGCCTGGCTCTCGGGGAAGACACGGCCCTTGGAGTACCGCATGGCCCAGCTGGAAGCCCTGGGACGCTTCTTGGATGAGAAGAAGCAGGACATCCTGGATGCCACCGCCTTGGACATGGGCAAGGTGAGAGAGAATGGATGGGTGCTGGCCACCAGGGTCACATCTCTGGGGCCTTTCATACCCTCTTGTCTGGGTCTTGCATCCTCCTGGGTGCAGGCGTGGGGCTCTGGGCATGGGGGTCCCCTCATCAGGGTCCTGCATCCCCCTTGATGTGCTCCACGGCTGGTGTGGTGTACCTGTAGGTACTGCGTCCCTGCAGAGCTCTTTGTAGCCAGGGTTAGCTGGAGGATGTGTAGGGACTGTGCTGCTAGGCAGGCTCGATGCTGCTAACCCCATCCCCGGTGCACTTAACTGGCCAAAGGCCCTGTTGGGCGCTGCCAGGTGGGACCCTCAGCATTGCTGAGCTTCACCCTCTGCATCTGCCCCATGCATCGAGTCCCGGGTGGCTTCATGTGACCTCCACAGAGGGTATTGTCCTGGGGTGCTTCTTGCCAGCCTGGTTGCACCTGAGATTACTGGCGTTGTGCAAGGTGCTGGCATTGCACATTCCTCCCAGGGCTGCTGGCCTCACAGGGACTGGTTTTGCTGGCATGGCACTGAGCCAGTGGCACAGGCAGGGACCTGGATGTGGCTCTGGTTATTGTGGCACAGTGGGAGCTCCCAGATGGTCTGCTGAGGAAGCGGGAGCATTCCTGATGTGCTGTGTCTAGCAGTCTCAGCTCACCACTTCTCTGTCTAGCTGCTTCAGGACCCTTTTCTCCTGGTTTTTCTTACCCTGATGTGTTGCAGCCCAACAGACCACTGCACGCTTTGCTCACGCAGCATTAGGAAACATTTTCAGAGGGATAGCTTGACCTGACGCAGCATAACTGGTCTTGTCTGGTAGTGGTAGCACTCAGACCCGAAGGATTAGTGTCTGTGGGTGCATCAGCACAGCAGCCTGTGCTCTCAGACATGACTTTCAACATCCTGACATCTCTCAAGGCTTGTAATTGCCTTGTTTGTTTGAGGTGAGGGCCTTCTCCTTCAGTCAGGGATTGATAGGCATCAGTGCTCGAAGTGCGTCCTTCATCTCTCCTAATTGTATGTAATTAGAGCCAGTTGTCTTGTAATATACTTGTTATGCAGTCAGGTCTTCATAGTTAGAGGGACAGTTCATCTGGTCTTACGTATCTGGGGTGGGTACCTCACCACCAGGGGTGCCAGTTACTCTCCACTGATGACTGAAGGTGCTTGGATGACCTCAGTCTTAATGTCCCATCTTATAACCTTCGTGCCCCATCAAAACCCTTGATAGCCCATCTTCACCAGCAGTTTCTTCATCCTCCTAGTGATGCAACTGTCAGCTCAGGCTGAGAGCAACCCCGTTGCTTCACCGCATGTCTGATGTGCCTGCTGAGCCCTCGTGTCTAGGAGCAGCTTGGCCTCCTGGCAGCAGCATGTGTCCAGGCCCTTGAGTGGTGTCAGGGACCTCAGGGTCCCTTGAGTTGGGGCTTGGTGGTGGAGCATGAGAGGTTGCTGCCTGGGAGTCAGCAACCAAACTTTCCAACCCCAAAGTGGTGTGTTGCTGCAGCGATGAGAAGGCTCCCACCCAGGGATGCTTTGGGGTTGGAGTCCAGAGGACGTTGTGGTGGAGGGTGTCAGACAGCTGCGTCCACTGCACTTTGCAAACATAGATTCATGGCACAGGAGCTTTGCTCCTCCTGCTCTCCAGGGCAATGCAGGGGATTTACTGAGCCTGCTGTTACCTTCTTGTGTCCTTACACTTCTCCTGCAAGAACGGTCCTGAGCTGTGCTTCACAGCTGTAGTTACGGCAGCGGGGAGGACCCACCATGGGCAGGAAATGCCTTGGCAGCTCCTGGATGCCGGCTCTGACGTCCCGCCACTGCTCCCAAGTCACTGTCCATTTAGTCATTGCCTGTTGGGATGGTGTATCTCGGAGAAACCTGCTGGGTTTGTTTAATTCCCTGACCAGGACATCTCACCTGACCTGCCTTTCCCAGCTGCATGCCAGCCGAGTGCAGGAGCTCCAGGAGCTCCAGGGGGTTTCTGCCTGGAATGGGAGTCTGATAGCACTCGGCCAAATTCCATCATGGGGTGTTTAATTAAGTGGTTGCTCTTCTTCGTATTTCTCTTCAAACAAAGCAACATTTTAAGTTCAGCTTTTGTGCATGGGAGGGAGCTCAGGGCTTTGCTTCCAGCTTGTGTGTCCAAGTGGTCAGGACACAAACACACCAGTGCAAGAGCACTGTCCCACCCTGGGCCAGCAGCACAGAGCTGCCTCTGACAGCAATACCAGCTTTTCTGGAGCTCCAGTGACATTGCTCAGTCCCCTCTTGGCTCAGGGCTCTGCTGCCAGGTGAGCATTTCACAGATGCTGAGCTCAGAAAGCTGTTAAATATTGTTGAAGATGTTAAATATTGTTTTTCTTCTCTGCCAAATACCTATTTTCATAAAATTTCAGGGGCTGATATTCCCCAGGGAGGTGATAGGAACTTCTGCTTGATAGATCCTACTTAATAATAGCTTCTCCTGCTCTTCATGGGCAGAAGAGGGGAAGATGTCTCCTGCAGAAGGGAAGGAGATGGGGTCAGTGTTGGGGTGATGGTTATGTGATGTCTGTCCCCAGCCATCCTTTGAGGCTTACTTCACTGAGATCCTCCTCTGCAAGAACAATCTCAATGACACCCTGAACAACCTGTCCCACTGGATGAAGGACGAGTACGTGGACAAGAATCTGGTAAGGCAGAAGCTCTGGGCTGACTTGGGAAGGGAAGAGGGGAGGTGACTCCTGTGTGGTGTCGGTGGTGAGGGGCAGAGCGGGTTGGGGAGGGCAGCACTGCATGCTGGGCTGAGGCTGGACAGGAGGCGACAGAAGCAGCACTGAGGTCATGATCTTTCTTGCAGGTGACACAGCTGGACTCGGCCTTCATCCGCAAGGACCCGTATGGCGTGGTGCTCATCATTGCACCCTGGAACTACCCCATCCACCTCCTCCTGGTGCCCCTCATTGGGGCCATTGCTGCTGGTGAGCCGAACCTCTCCTCTGGCCTGGAGGATCCAGGCAGTGCCAGGTGCTGGCAAGGGGGTCTGCCAGGGGCCTTGTCCCCAGGCTGGGATGCCACAAGGGCTGGCTGTCACCATGTCACTGCTCTGATGTCCTGTCTGTCTCCTCCCAGGTAACTGTGTTGTTGTCAAACCCTCGGAGACATCCAAGAACACAGAGAGGCTTGTTGCTGAAATGCTGACCTGCTACCTGGACAATGTAAGAAGTTCTTCCTGTCCTTGTGCCTGTCCCTGCCCCAGGGCTGTGGTGTTCCCAACCCTGCCCTGCACACGCCAGCACCACTTCATCCCTGGTTTCAGGTGCTGCTGTATGTCCTTCCTCCGCGCTCAGCAGCCCGGGATGCTGTTGGTGGGGATGGGGACACAGTGGCCCAGGCAGGTGCTGACAGCGGGGTACCCTTCATCTTAGTGTGGCAGGACTGCTTTGCCGTGGTGACCGCGGGTGTGCAGGAGACCACCAGGCTGCTGGAGAACAAGTTTGACTACATCTTCTTCACTGGTACGTCCCGTGGGCCAGAGCAGAGCCCTGCCTGGCTTTTGTGCAGTGAGGGATTCCCTCTGGACACCCCACTGTGAGCTACCCTGCCCATCGGTGTGAGACAGTGGGCAGCCGGCATGCAAACAAGACCCCTTCCTTGCCCTCGGAGAAGGCAGAGCTCATTGCGTTGGGCATCTGGCATCAGGAATCTGTTGGAGAATCCATATGTGTGTGTCTGAGGGTTTGCTGGGACTTGGTATGTTTCTCCTGGACCTGGCTCCCCACAGTGCCACATCCCAGAGCTGTGCTGTAGCTGGTGGGATCCTCACCATGATGCATCTCTTCCCTGCCCACAGGCAGCCCCCCGTGGGGAGGGATCGTGATGACAGCTGCCGCCAAGCACCTGACGCCAGTACACTGGAGCTGGGGGGCAAGAACCCCTGCTACGTGTCTGACACCTGCGATGTGCAGAACGTGGCCCGGCGCGTGGCCTGGGGCCGCTTCTTCAATGCGGGGCAGACCTGCATTGCACCCGACTACGTGCTGTGCAGCCTGGAGATGCAGGAGAAGCTGATGCCTGCCCTGCGTGAGGCCATCACTGAATTTTTTGGCTCCAACCCCCGGGAATCCCCCGACTTCGGTCGCATTGTGGGGGACAAGCAGTTCCGCCGCGTCCGGGCGCTGCTGTGCAGCGGGCGTGTGGCCATCGGGGGACAGACGGACTAGAAGGAGCGCTACATCGGTGAGGATGTGGGGCCCGGGGCTTGTGGGACCACCCTGTGCCCATGCGCCCGGGTAATGTTTTGCCATAACCCTTCTCTGCAGCTCCCACGGTGCTGGCGGACGTGCTGCCCTCTGACCCTGCCATGCAGGAGAGATCTTTGGGCCCATCCTGTGCCCATTGTTGTTGTGGCCAACATGGATGAAGCCATCGACTTTATCAATGCACGGCCGCAGCCACTGGCCATCTATGCCTTCTTCCTGTGACAGCAAGGTGCGTGTGGTCCATGGACCAGAAAAGAGGTTGAGGGAAATGGGGCAGCAGGGCTTGTGACCACCTTGCTGACAGCCCGGGGCATGTTCTGAAGGTCTTTGGATGAGTTGGGTCACATTGACAAATGCTACGTGCAGAGCCAGGGTGGAAGACCCACACACCCTTCTCTGCTTCCTCCCAGGTGGTGAAACAGGGTCCTGGAGCGGACAAGCAGCGGCAGCTTCTGTGGCACGACACCCTGATGCACGGTGACATTGACCTCGCTGCCCTTTGGTGGAATTGTAAGGTCCAAAAGCCCCAAGCTGCCTGCCCTGGCCAACGTGCACTGGGTGTGATCCTGCCCACGGTGCCTGAGCCGTGCTGGCCCGGTGTGGAAGAGGGTCCTCGGGGCAGTTGGGGCACCCAGCCTGGTCCCAGGTCCAGGGGGCTTAAAGGGTGGGAGGGAAATCCTTGTGCCCCTGCCAGGCCCCACCAGAGGCCCCTGGCATCACGTGGCGAGGGCTTAGCTCTCAGCTTGCAGCCCCGTTTCTGCAGGACGTGTGTGGAGCACTGTGAGGTTTCTTCTCTCCGTGTTTGCCACCCCAAGCACGGGTGTTCCCTGTGTACGTGCAAACACTTCATATAGAAGGTAGGGAAATCTGAACTGCTTGATTATTTTCCTGGTATTTCTGAGCAGCATGGGCACCATGAGTGAATTTTGTGCCAGGGTTGGGTTCCAGCCCTGCTCAGGCTTACCTGGGAGCTCCTCAAGTGCTACTGCCTTTGGTCTATCCATCACTCTGCTCCTTGTCTGGGAGCACAACCAACCAACTCGTTGTACTTCCTGGGTAGGTGAGCTTCCTCCTGCAGACAGCGTGGTGCTCAGTAGGAGCCTGTAACATCCCTCAGAAACAGGCTTGTACATTTATTCTGCCTTTTAGGACTAAACAGTAGGAGCAAAACACTTATAAATGTTTGGAGAACCTGCTTCTGGTAACTTGGAGATCCTCCTTGGCAAAGAGGAAGTTTTGGGTCGCCAAGGGCACCAATAATTGTTTTCTTAGGTGTAAAGTGAAGCCTGCTCAGCCCTGGGCCCTGGTTGTAGCACTGCCCAGGAAAGAGCGTGGGAATCCAGGAACCCTGTGACAATGTTTCCCCCCAGTGCTTTCCCAGTCTCCTGGTCTCTTCCCCAGGATATTCTCTGGGGAAGATAGCTCAGTTTTACGCTGCCCATGCTCAGCATCTTTGTTGGGGGTGGCAGCTGAATCAGACATAATAGGACACCACGACAGCAAATCACAATTAATTCCTCACCTGACTGTGTCTCAGGGAACAATTTTTGGTCGTTCCCATACTGTAACTTATCTTTATGGAAATGATTCAGACAAATTGCCTCAAATTATCAGGTGAAGCCATTTTATAGTAGCCCGGTCAGGTGAAGGGTCTGAAGTCATCGGGGTGAGATGGCATTTGCCAAAGCTTCCACAGCAGCTCGGACATGAAGTCACTCGGCTATTAACCACAATGTGCAACCTCAAGCTTAAACCAGCCACAGGAATCGGGAGAACTGGTGGTGGTGTCAACATGACTCCAATTTTTATGAGCTCTGGGATGAAGCTGACCTTCACAGGGGCTGCGCTGGTGGCTACAAGCCATGGGTCTATATGGTAATGCACCGTAGAGGCTGTAGAGGAAAACTGAGCCAAGGACAAGGCACAGAGAAGGGTGAGATCTCCTCCACTGTGTCCACGTTGCTCAGCAGCGGGAGCATTTGCATGAGAAAAGCCTGTAAAATTTTCCTTGTGTTGACGGTGTGTGGGCAGGTGGAGTGGGCAGGAGCAGAGCCCCAGAACAAGTCTGGACCTGTGCTGTGTGTTGCAGGGAGCAGCGGCTTGGGGATGTACCATGGCAAGTTCACCTTCGACACCTTCACCCACCGCCGCAGCTGCCTGCACCGCAACATGGGCCTGGAGGCCCTCAACAGCCTGCGCTACCCGCCCTACAGCCAGCAGAAGCTGGGGCTGCTGACGGCCACCTTCGAGATCAAGCGCAAGGGCATGTGCACCCTGCTCTGAGGGCTGTCCCGTGCTGCTCACAGACTCGGGGGGGGAGAACTCTTGGCTGGGTCACCCTGGGGAGCAAAATCACCCTCCCTGAGGGGCTGACACGCTTCTCCCTCCTTGGCACCAGTCCCCTCTTCCCTTGCCACGTTCTTTGCCTCGCTGCCACACTGACGCACGTCAGATGGTGGGGATGGACATCTCCTGCACCCTTGCTCCTCCCCAGCTGCCTCTGCTCTGGACTGTTTACCAGGACACATCTGAAATGGACAAAAAGTTCTTTTTCTCACCCTGTACTTCTTTTCTCAGCAGAGAAATGGTCCCCGTGAGGCTGAGGACCAGCAGTTAGCCCCGTCTCCCATCAGATGGACCTTTCCTTTGGGATGAACCTCGCTCCCCCTCTCAGTGCTGATTGTTGCTTTTTCCTCCATGTAACCCTGCCTGTAGTAAAGACTTTGCATTGAGCTCTCCTGCCTGGCCTTGCCTCGCGCCTCCATCACCCGGCTTGTGGGGTGCTGGACGGGAATGTGGCAGCTACGCCCAGGGGGGTGGGCGCCCAGACCCCCCACAACCCCATCCATCACACTGACACCCTCAGCCACACCACTGCACCCCACTGGGGTTGCATCCACGTCCATCACTCTGTGCCTGGTGGCTGCGTGGCAGCGAGGTGCCCCAGGCTGGATTTGGGGTGCGTTTTGCATCCCAAGTGGTTTGTGCTGGAGCAGAGCCCATGGTGACGCGTGCCGGGGCAGGCAGCCAAGGGGCAGAGCAGGAAACCACCAGCTCCCTCCTCCAGCGCGGTGGGTTGCGTAGCAGGGACTGGGTCAGCTGCCTGCCTGCACCCTGCCTGCACGCTGCCTGCACGCTGCCTGCACCCTGCCTGCATCCTGCCAGCCCCACGCCAGCTACAGAGCTCATCAGGGTGCTGGCTGCAGTGCCAGGGTGCCAGCCAGGCTCCTGGAGGCCACCTCCTCTGGGTAAGGCGCCCCGTTAGCTGGGGCAGGGGAGCTGCGGTTTGCAGCCCAAAGGGTGCGAGGTGTTGGCAGCCTGCCCAGCCTGTGGGCAGCCCCGGCGTAACCTGCCCCGTGCTGCTTCCTTGGGACCATGGAGACTGGCAGCAGCATCTTCCCGCAGTCCGGCATGCAGCAGCCCCTTGAGCAGCAGCCCCTGGGCAGTGGGGCTGGCAGAGCCCCCGATGATGATGATGATGGTGGTGGTGGGAAGGGGAGCATGGACGGCAATGCTGTGAGGTGAGAGCGTGTGGCCAGGACGGAGGGGAGGCCGGAGGGGTCCAGCTGCACTGACCCGTCCCCGGAGCTTTGGTGTGGTGCTGGGCTGGGGCAATGTGGAGCTCCTCTCTCTCGTCTCATCACTGGGAGCATGAGGACTGGGCTGGGTTCTCTCTGACATCTCTGTCCCCGCAGCGGGAACCCCTACGCGGGGCTGGTGAGCCGCCTGCGGGCAGCCTGCTCTCGGGGAAGACACGGCCCATCGAGTACCGTGTGGCCCAGCTGGAAGCCCTGGGGCGCTTCTTGCATGAGAAGAAGCAGGACATCCTGGATGCCACCGCCTTGGACATGGGCAAGGTGAGACCACCGTGGGCAAGGTGAGGGGGCCAGGAACTGGGAGACCCAGTGGCTGGAGGAACTGAGGGACTGCCCACAGCCCTGCCAGCTCCTGCCATCACACAGAGGGCTGATGTGATGTCCCAGCAGAGCTTCCTCACCGCTTTGGTGCTCCATCCCCATGCTGGGCTCGGAGCTGCTGGATGTGGGTGGAGATGGCGGTGGGGAGAGGGAGCTGGAACACACCCCAGCCCACCTCCTCCAGAGCTCATCCCTGCCCTCGGCATGGACAGAGGCGGCTGTGGGGAGCATCTGGACATGATTAGCTGTTCCCAAACGCACCATCCTCAGTTTACCTCTTTTCTGGGCAGGTCCATCCCTACTCCTGTTACCTCCTCCGTGTGCTCCCTGCCTTGGGCTATCCACTGAGTGTCACCCCCTCCCCTTGGTGCACACCCAGGCTGCAGTTGTCGCAGCCTGGACCCCCCAGCTTTGCATTGTCCCCTACCTCTCTGCTCCCTCCCTCCCCATGATGTCAAGGACACCAAGGGCTGGGGCAGAGCAGCCCCATCCCCAGCATCTCTGTAAGTCTTCAAACAGCTCTGGCCCCACCAGCCCAACAGTTCCCCCTTTGGTACAGCTCATCTGCCCACAGCTGGAGCCTCGCACACCACAGGGGGTTATCATCATCTGCTGTTCTCCATCCCGGTTCACAGCTTCCCTTTGGACACCCTCCCCATCCTTACTGCACTCTGGTTTGATGGGATCTACATAATTTTTCCTATTTTTAAGCATCCAGCTCTTGTGCCAAGGGGATCCTTCCTTCTCATTTGCTTCTGCACCCTTTGTGCTTCCCCTTTCCTGACCCAGGCAGGGGCCTGACACCCACCTGCACTGGGAAACCTCCAAGGCAGCATTTGGGAAGCGGTGCCGCCGGCGCTGACCCGGTTCTGGGCAGGGGGGATTTGGGAGCATCTTCCCTTCCCGCCCCGTACTGAGCATCTCCGCTCAGGTCCAGCTGGTGCGGTGCTTGCGGCTGGCGTGGTGCTGGCAGCTGGTGGCCGGGGCTGCAGCTTGTGCGAAGGTCTTGTTCATCCGACCTTCAGTGTGAGAGAGGACAAATGGAGGCAGCCACAACTGCTCTCACCCCAGGGGTAGATGTGAGATGGAAAAAGTCTGCCGATGAGCCTAAGGCAGTGCCATTGAGGGTTAAAATTTGGGATTTGACATTTTGGTTAGTACAATTATTAACCCTTTCACAGTAGTACAGTCATGGGTTTGGTTTTGTATTTTTAATGACATGGTTTCCTCTGCGCCTGCTCACACTGTGCCCGGGTTGGCAGCACCTGAGCGTTATCCCCAGGCCACTGGCCATAGCCATGGCTGAGTAACCCCCACTCAAACATGGGCACAAGGGTGGTGCAGCGAGTGAGAGCAAAGGTCCGTCCGGCCCAGGCTCACTGAAGCAGGTTCAGAAACAGGGAAAGTACACACGATGCTCCCAAACACTTCTGGAAGCCAGCAGCACTGCCTCCTGTCCGCACCGAGTGCCGTGTGCGTGTTCCGTGCTCCATACCCACTGCCATGGCACTGCGGGCACCACTGGCCACCCAGTGTGCGAGCCGCCCTTGGGGCCACCACTCCTGTGAAAGGGCAAACGAGATGGACACATGGACACCTACTGCTGGTCCCGTGGAGAGAGCGGTCTGTGGTGTCACACAAGGGAGTCAGAGCAGCATCCCACCTGCGGTTCCTCCCATCTCTTCTCAGGAAACGTTGGACACCTCCTGTAATACCCTCCCTGGGTGCCGGGTCTCTGCTTCTTCTTTCTTCTACCCTACGGGAGGTACCAGGCTCCCTTTTACCTGGCCTCATCTCGGAAAGCCCAACACGCGGTGCTCTGCTCCTGCTTGGGCTGCATCCCCTGCCACAAGCCCAGCCACCCCAGCCCACCCAAGCCACCCCGCTTGCCCGAACACCCACCGCAGCCGGCTGATGGCCATCGGCAGTGTCGGTTGTACTTCCTCATTTGCCTGAGGTTCCCTTTTCCTTGGAAAAGGCATCCAGCAGGTCGGTCTGCTTGTGCTCTCTGCTGTCTCTCACCCTGGAGGGGCACCCAGCCCCTTTGATCTTGCTTCTCCTCTCCATGTCATGGCCAAGCCACACACCAGTGGTGCTCCCAAACTCCTCCGTCGTTCGGGCTCCCTTTCCACATGAACATCACGCCTCCCACCCTGCTGAGGGCAACCTCTGGAAGCCTCTGCTTCCCCCTCTCCCTCCTTCCTAGGCTCGGCAGCGGATCTCCTCCCCGCTTTCTCATCCCACTCTGCCAAAAAAGCCTGCACAAAACAGGCTCCAAAATCTGGATATTCCCTTTTCTCCCATATTTCCTCCCAAACCTCAACACCTGGCCGGTGGATATCCCCCAGGACCAGCTGTTGGTATCCACCAAACGTGCCAGTTCCTGTGCACCTTCCACCGTACCCCTGGGTGAGAAAAAAACCCAACTGCAGGACAAACGTAGAGGGGTCTCGTGGTGATGGATGGTGAGGAGGTGCTGGCAGAGCTGGATGTCGGCGCCGGTGCTGTGCCCATGCCGGTGACATGCCCATGGTGGGGCAAAGGGTGGGGGGGACACTGCTTGCACCTGCATCATTTCTGAGCTTTCATTTATCAGGCTAAATCCTTGAAGGCTCTTATTTGAGTTGCACCCTGGCAGGTTGTGAAAAAATAGCCTGTCCTGCTATAAAGCCCTCTCTTCCCCCAGACGCCACCCCCGCCTCCACAGACCCCCTCTCCTCCCCAAACACTTAATTTTCCTGAACCTCAAGGGAGCTCGCAGCAGGGCAAGCGTGGCTGCAGGCAGGTCGCTGCCGTGGGGCAGCCCCGGTGAGATTGCAGCAGGATATTGGAGCTCACCAGTGCCCTGCGCTGCAGACACGGTGGGGCTCACCCTCTCTCTGTGGGGTGCTGTGCCGTGGGGCTTGGGGGTGGGAACAAAGTGCGTGTCCACCATGGGACATGAAGGGCTCGGGTCCCCAAATCCTGGGTAAAAAATACGCAGAGTAGGGATAAGAGCTGCTGCTGTGCTGTGGCACATGCCGAGGTGACGCACGGGCTGCTCTGTGTCCCCAGCCACCCTTTGAAGCCGAATTCTCAGAGATCCTCCTCTGCAAGAATGAGCTCCACGAGACCCTGAACAACCTGTCCCACTGGATGAAGGACGAGCAGGTGGACAGGAATCTGGTGAGAGGGAAGGGGAGGGAGAGGATGGGGGGAAGGACCCACCTCCTGGGCAGAGTAGGGTGGGATGCTGACATGCAGATGGCGGTGCAGGTTGGGACTCATCCTGCAATGAAGCATTCCTGATGCGGTGGGTGTCCTGCAGGCGACACAGCTGGACTCGGCCTTCATCCGCAGGGATCCGTACGGGGTGGTGCTCATCATCGGGTCCTGGAACTACCCCATCCACCTCTTCCTGGTGCCCCTCATTGGGGCCATCGCTGCCGGTGAGCTGATGTGCCCTGACCCAGAAGCTGCAGACAGTGCCGGACACTGGCGGGGGCACCGCGACCCCAGGCTGGGGTGCCAGAAGGGCTGGCTGTCACTGTGTCACTGCTCCAACGTCCTATAATCTCCCCCCAGGCAACTGTGCCATCATCAAACCCTCGGAGATGACCAAGAACACCGAGACACTCGTGGGTGAAGTGCTGCCCAGCTACCTGGACACGGTAAGAAGCTCTCCCTGTCGCTGTCTCATGGCTGGGGTGTTCCTACCCCTGTGCACACGGTGCCGTGCCCTGTGCCCTCCCAGCGCTGTGCCTGCTTTGCACATGCCAGCACTACTCCATCCCTGGCTTCAGGCACTGCCACACGTCCTTCCTCCATGCTCAGCTGGTGTCCACAGGCCCAGCAGCCCGGGATGCTGTTGGTGGGGATGGGGACACAGTGGCCCAGGCAGGTGCTGACAGCGGGGTACCCTTCATCTTATGTGGCAGGACTGCTTTGCCGTGGTGACCGCGGGTGTGCAGGAGACCACCAGGCTGCTGGAGAACAAGTTTGACTACGTCTTCTTCACTGGTACGTCCCGTGGGCCAGAGCAGAGCCCTGCCTGGCTTTTATGCAAAGTGGGATGAGTTCCCACCAGGCTCCCTGCTGTGAACTACCCTGCCCGTCCGCATGGGATGGTGGGCAGCCAGCCTGCAAGCAGAGGACCCCTTCCCTGCCCTCAGAGAAGGCAGAGCTCATTGTGTTGGGGATCTGGTGTCAGGATCCAGTACAAGAACCCACATGTTTGAGGATCTAATAGCCATAATGGCTGAAATGGGGAATGCCATGGTGGAGCTGGAGAGGGTGCTAGAGGACTTGACATGTCTTCCCTGGCTCTGGCTCCTGATAAGGCTGAGGCCAGGCGTTGGGCCGTAGCTGGTGGGATCCTCACCATGATGCATCTCTTCCCTGCCCACAGGCAGCCCCTCCGTGGGGAGGATCGTGATGACAGCTGCTGCCAAGCACCTGACGCCAGTAACACTGGAGCTGGGGGGCAAGAACCCCTGCTACGTGTCTGACACCTGCGATGTGCAGAACGTGGCCCGGCGCGTGGCCTGGGGCCGCTTCTTCAATGCGGGGCAGACCTGCATTGCGCCCGACTACGTGCTGTGCAGCCTGGAGATGCAGGAGAAGCTGATGCCTGCCCTGCGTGAGGCCATCACTGAGTTTTACGGCCCCAACCCGCAGGAATCCCCTGACTTCGGCCGCATGGTGGGGGACAAGCACTTCCAGCGGGTGCAGGCACTGCTGCGCAGCGGGCGTGTGGCCATCGGGGGACAGACGGATGAGAAGGAGCGCTACATCGGTGAGGGCTTGAACTTCACATATGTCTCCTTTCTTGCATGGAGTGGACTTGGATTTTGGGGTGGGTCTCATTCTTGGAGGGGAGGTTCTAGATGGAAGGGACATTTAGGGAAGGTTTGCGTGGGAGTCGGGTAGCTTGGTTGGGGTGTCCTGCCTTAGAGGGGGTGTGGGTCTTGGGGAGAGGACCAAGGTGTCATCTCCAACCTCTATGCATGGCTGATGCCTCCGGGTTTCTTTCTCCACAGCTCCCACGGTGCTGGTGGACGTGCAGCACTCTGATCCTATCATGCAGGAGGAGATCTTCGGCCCCATCCTGCCCATTGTTGTTGTGGCCAGTGTGGACGAAGCCATTGACTTTATCAACAGCCTTGAGTGGCCACTGGCTGTGTATGCCTTCTCCTCCGACGACAAGGTATGGTGTGCAGGCTGTGTAAGGCCAGGGCTACGCTTGCCCCATGCTCCTTGGCAGGTGTATTCAGCAGTGTTCATGCTCAAAAAAATTTCTTTACAGCAGACAGCCCTGGCTGTGGGGGAAGGATTGCAGCTGGAGGTGTGGGAGCCACGCACGAGACCCATCCCCACCTTCTCTGCTTCCCTCCCAGGTGGTGAAACAGGTCCTGGAGCGGACAAGCAGCGGTGGCTTCTGTGGCAACGACACCCTGATGCACGTGACATTGACCTCGCTGCCCTTTGGTGGAATTGGTAGGTCCAAAGCCCCCAAGCTGCCTGCCCTGGCCAACGTGCACTGGGTGTGATCCTGCCCACGGTGCCTGAGCCGTGCTGGCCACGGTGTGGAAGGGTCTCGGGGCAGTTGGGGCACCCAGGCCTGGGTCCCAGGTCCAGGGGGCTTAAAGGTTGGGAGGGAAATCCTTGTGCCCCTGCCAGGACCCCACCAGAGGCCCCTGGCATCACTGTGCGAGGGCTTAGCTCTCAGGCTTTGCAGCCCCGTTTCTGCAGGACGTGTGTGGAGCACTGTGAGGTTTCTTCTCTCCGTGTTTGCCACCCCAAGCACGGTGTTCCCTGTGTACGTGCAAATGTCTTGTTTAAAAGGTAGGGAATTTGAGTGTGGCCACCACAGAAACATCTCCAGACCTTCCCTTCTACACGCAGTGTCTCTGCAGGGTGCTGGCAGGCAGCCCCTCACACCCACCCCACTGCTGTGCCACCCCTTCTCTCTGCAGGAGAACGCTTGGAAATTGTCCCTTATCCACAGTTTTCAGGAACTCGGAATTTCAGTTTTTAATGGATCTCCATTTTGGACTCTGGGTCTGAAGACAGCACAATTTCCTATGGATTCCCAAACGTACACAGGTGCCTTTATCAAAACTCCTGGAGATCTATATTGGATAAAACCACTGAGTGAGCAGCAGGGGACCCAGATGACAGCCCAGCAGAGATACGATGAGCATTAAAATCCTTGCAAGCATTTACCATCGTCCCATCCCTGCACTAACAAATCACCCAAGTGGGCTATTTTTAAGGCAAATTTATTTATATGTGCAATTTCTGATGGTCCTCCATGTTGCTTCACACAAAGCTTTTGTAAACCCACAGACCCCAAAAAGGTCTAAATTTTATTCTGAATCAATGGTCTTAAAGGTCTTTATCAACCAAAAAGATTCTGTGATTCTACCATCAGCTGTAAGTTGTGTAGCGCTCATGTTTCAGTTGATGTACATGATTCTGAGCTCCCACGGGATGTTTTCTATCCGGAGCATCAGCAGGAAAACAAGACTTGCATTCTTTTAAAGGCTTCAGAACAAAGCTGTGCCTAGTTCTGCATTCTTCCACCACAACCTTATGCAGATGCATGAATACGAACAGAGCAAGCATCCACAGTCTTTACTCCTGAAAGTCTTCCAGCCTCCATCTGTTTCCAGCTCAGATGGTTTGCTAAGCCAGAAGGGTCCCTGCATGCTCGGTGAAGGGTGCTGGCCTCCGCGTGCTGGCCCAGGCTCTCCTTGAATCCAAGGAAACTTGGTTCCTACGACAGCCCTGTGACATGGCGTTGCACAGCTCACAGGCAGCAGCAGCACTTTGGGGCTGTATCCCTTCTGCCCTGTTCTGGATGTCCACTTGGGCTGGCAAAACACGCTCAGAAGGGCTGCTCTCTTCCCTTGGAGAGGGGGGCTGGGTGATGGAGATACCCACTCTTGATTAGATGATCTTCACTACCATGGAAAACCAGCTCATATTCTCCACCCAAGCCACCCGGTGACCTTCCTCTGTGCCGGGGCTGGTGACGTGTGAGGTGCCAAACATAACCCAGGACTGACCAGGATTTGCATTTCTTCAGGGAGTCTGACTCACAGAATTTCATCACATCTCTTATCAGCACACCAGTGGATTTCCTTGTTTCCTGCCAGCCTGCCTGGCTTCCCCATGCTTGGTTCTGCCCAGCCAGCTTTCCCCTCCCAACAGCCACTTCAGTCCTTGGAGATGGGTCACATTGTCACAAAGCCACCTCGACTGTCAGACTGTCACTGCTTCCTGCTCCAGGAGCTCTGCCTGCAGCGGGGCTGGAGCCAGCAGGGCAGGGGGGGGGGGGGGATGTGTTTCAGAGGGTATCCCTGTGGTAGGGAAGCAACTCTGGCAGCAGCATCTTGCCCACTCCAACACCACATCATCAGTTTGGTGATTCCCAGTCGCTCTGGCACCAGGAGAGGTTTCATGATCAAAAAGTTTTTTTTATTTATTTATTTATTTAAAAAAAGCAGTAAAGTTTTCCGAATTAGAGTAAAAAGAGAACAGAAACTTGAAAGGGTATGTGGGAAGCAACTGCTAAAGAGTTGAAGATATAGAAACAAGACTAATTATCTTTACTGAGCATTTTAGCTGCTTAAGCATCAGTGGAGATGGGGACACATCTCGCAGCATCCTCAAGGGCATGGACCTGTTCCAGGCTGCTTCCCCCCCGGAGGGTGAGGACGGGAGGGCAGCAATCAGAGCTCTTGCCTCCCCACACCACGCTGAATGTGCTGCCTTTCCTGGTCCCTCCGCTCCCCCATCTGCCAGCAAAGTGGGGGCACTGCAGATCCTCCCCGCAAAGCAGCAGGATGACGTGAAAGGCTCCAGCCTGCAGCTGGTTTCCTCAGAAATCCTTCAAGGTGCAGTCCCTCCTGGTGGGAACACAACGTTTTGTGGAACTCTTATTCCATGAAGATTTTTCTGGGCCCGGGTTAATGCGGTGAGCTCTGCACCAGCGCTAAACGTGTCACCTGAACTGGTGAAATCCAGACTGGTGAGAGGGTTATGGGGAACCTTTCCTCCTCCCAGCCTGGTCTTCTCACTCCAAACATCCCTCAAGCATCATTTGGGTGGCCACCTAGCCCCCCCTCCATGATCCCCTTTAGATTGCTTTCAAGGGAAGAGTGGCCATGGCCAGCGCTCCCTGCCAACCCTGGTGGAAAGCAGCTGGATGAAGATGTGGTGCCGTCCACAGACACAAGCAGCCTCCATCGCCCCCGCATCCTCTGGGCGCTGGGAGCTGAATTTTGGCCTCGTTAGCCCAAATGGTGGGCAAGCGATGGCCAGACCCAGCCACCAACTGGGGACCTGTGTTGTGTGTTGCAGGGAGCAGCGGCTTGGGGATGTACCATGGCAAGTTCACCTTCGAAACCTTCAGCCACCACCGTGGCTGCCTACACCGCGGCATGGGCCGGGAGGCCATCAACAGCCTGCGCTACCCGCCCTACAGCCGGCAGAAGCTGGGCATCGTCCGGGCTGCCTCCGAGGTGAAGCGCAAGGGGGCCTGCATCCTGCTCTGAGGGTCCCACATCCTGAGGGTCCCGCACCCTGCTCTGAGGGTCCCGCACTCTGCTCTGAGGGTCCCGCACCCTGCTCTGAGGGTCCCGCACCCTGCTCTGAGGGTCCCCTGCCATATCTCCTGCTGCCAGCCGCAGTAGTTGTGGTGGCCATGTGCAATGAAAGGTGCTTCCCTGCAACCGGTGACCTCCCGTGTGCTTCCTTCCCACCTCCCTGCCCATCGGGAGATGGGATGGAGCCGTGGCCAACAGAAGGGAGAGATCTAGGGAGGGGTGAAGCCAGCAGGAAGGTGGAACCTGCCAGCACCTGGGGCAGAAGTTTTGTGACAGAGCCCCATTGGGAGCCCCTCTGCCCAACATGTCTCCTGTGCCCCACATCTCCCCATGCACAGGTCCTGCAGCCCCCTTGATGGGTTCCATCCCAGTGCCATCACCCTCTGGCTCCATCCCTGCCAGCCCCACCGCAGCAGGGGAGCAGGTGGGGTGGGGGGTGGTCCAGGGGATGCCTGCACCCCCTGCCTTGGGGACTCTCCCCCAAGAAAGTCCACAGCAACACCCTCCTCCCAAATCCATGGACTGGAACCATCCATTTCCTCTGCCCCATGCCCTGCAATTTGCTCTCCCTTATCTCCTGTGGGCTGGCAATCTTGGCAATCCCACAGAGACGGGACTCTCCCCTGAGAAAGTCCACAGCAACACGCTCCTCCCAAATCCATGGACTGGAACCATCCATTTCTTCTGCCCCATGCCCTGCAATTTGCTCTCCCTTATCTCCTGTGGGCTGGCAATCTTGGCAATCCCACGGAGATCCTGGCGCACAGCACAGGCAGCCAAGTCTGGAGCAGAGGGACAGGTGAGGTGCAGCAGGGACGGGAAGCCTTCTGCAGCATTTCCAGGTGTGCCGTCCTCCAGAGCCCCTGACCACGCTGTCCTGGCTGCTTCGGCTCCATCCTGGTGGGTTTCTGGGCTCCGTTCCTCCATCTCAGCTGCTCCTCCCCTCCCGCTACCCCCACCCCGTGCTCTGCAAATGGAGAATCCAGGTCAGACGCAACCCACTGCCTCTCCAGCACAAAATCCCGTTGGACACATCCCTGCACAGTGCTTAGTCCCTGGCGGGGTAGAGGGACACACCAGGTTGCTCCTTCACCCGTGCTGCTCCCCCCCAGCTTGGGGGGCTGGCTGTGCTCGGGAAGGGGGTGCCTCTGCTTGGCCACTTGCTGCTGGGGCAGGAGGGAACATGGTGGCCGTGCCCACGGGCCGGTCGCTGCAGCCGTGTCGCATTCAGACCCTGACGAGTGGCTGGGAGGGTGGGGGGACAGCCCTCACGTTGAGCCAGGAGCTTTGGAAAGGATCCCCTCGCTTTCCAAATTCTTCGGAGAGGAGTCCAGGCACAGCGGGATCAGCGTCTCCTCCCAGATGCATCGGTGGGTTCAGGTCGGAGGGGTTACGTGGTGACTCGCCAGAGCCAGCGTTTGTCTGTCTGAGCCCAGTTTAAGGACTTCCACCAAAACAGTTTCGCAAAGTTGAAAAAAAGAGAAGATTTATTAAGGTGACAGGTACAAGTTCAGGAATGCCAATGATAAACGCACTTACCGCAAAAATCAGGCTGGGGTTAAGTGTTCAGCGCTTTTGGTGACACAACTGTCCTGGGTAGCATCTGATGTAGTCGAAATCCAAATTTGACCAAAGAGGCGGCCCTGCTCAGGGAGGAGAGGGGTCCGAGCCTGTCCAGCTGTCCTGTAGTTTGAGTTCTTGTCCTAAAAGGAAAAAAAATAATTATAAATGCCAGATCTATACTCATGGCAAGGTGGGGCTAGGTGAATTGTTGTGTGCCGACTGGCCCTTTGCAAGGTGGCGGTTCTGGAAGGTCGGTGGGGCCCAGCGGTTCGGCACAGACGGGTGAGAATTCGGTGGGGATGGATGGTACAGATGCAGGGTTAGATGTGCAGGGTCCTCCTGGCCTCACCTCAGGCATCGCTCGGTTTGCTTGTTAGAGCACACCCACTACCCGTGGTAGGTGTGCTGCCCCGGGCAAACCCCCAGACCCACCTGGAGCCCAATGGAGTCACCGTTAGGTCAGGCTGGGGACACACACACCACCCTGCCAGTCACCCAGCCCTTCCCTGGAATTTTACTGCGTGGTCAGAGCTGGACGCCTTTGCCTGACCCGAGGGAAGTGATACTTCCTCAGCAGCAGGCAGTGCTCAGCGCCTCCTCAGGACGAGTCCCCACGTGGGGCTGCTCAGCCGCTCAGCCCACGCTCGAGGTTTTTAACACGTGGCTGGCTCTGGATGCTCACATCCGATTTGAGATAAGTTATATTTCCTCCTCAGCAGAGCAGGGCTGAGGGATTCCTCCCAGCATGAGTGCCCACACGGAGCTGGTGAGCCGTCTGCGGGCAGCCTGGCTCTCGGGGAAGACACGGCCCATCGAGTACCGCGTGGCCCAGCTGGAAGCCCTGGGATGCTTCTTGGACGAGAAGAAGCAGGACATCCTGGATGCCACTGCCTTGGACATGGGCAAGGTGAGACCACCGTGGGCAAGGCAGCCAGTAGGGAATGCTTTCCTTTCCACTGCTCAAAATTCCAGCCCCCTCCCCTTCATTTATAAAACTCTCTGTATCCTCACCCACATTTTCTTGCTTTGGCTCTTCCCAGCCTCTCCTGGTCCCACTGCAGGGGAGTGCAGAGGGGCTGGCTGTGTGCTTGGCTGCTGGGCACTGCACCCGGTGAGCAGTGGCCTTTATTTTTTTGTAGTTATCTTCAGCATAGCCTTTGGGGATGGCCCTGGTGGGGGGAACCACACAGCAACATCCCCTGGCCACACAGAAGTAGAACAAATTAGTTCCAGGGCAGCCTCCAGTGGGAGCATCTGGGGGCCCTTGTACCCTTCCCAGCTTCCAGAGCCATGTCTGCATCATGCCTTATCTGGTGTAGCTGAACTTCTTGAGACACCAAATCCCCGACTTCAACCATCACCTTCTACTGTGTTCCAGCAACAGTGGGATAGGCGGCGTGCCACAATGCGGGCGGCACACTGGAGGGGTGGCTGTGCCACCCATCCATGCCACTGTATGGCCACAGGGTGTCCCTGTGGGTGTCTTGCCCCAGTAGAGACAGTTACATCCTGCCACAGCTGCCAGGAGACTCCATGGTGACCTCTGTGGAGATAAACCACCGTGGGGCGGCCACGGGGCTGTGCCCGAAGCGGTGACCACAATGACCTCCTGTGTGTCCCCAGCCGCCCTTCGAAGTGGAACTCTCAGAGATCACCATCTGCAGGAGCGAGCTCAACCACCTGGACGAAGGACAAGCACGTGGAGAAGAACTGGGTATGGGGCAGTGGCTGGCTGGGGACGTATGGCATGGCAGGCAGTTGTCCCTCACACCATCCTTCCTTCCGCAGGTGACACAGCTGGACTCAGCCTTCATCCACAAGGACCCGTATGGGGTGGTGCTCATCATCGGGCCATGGAACTACCCCATTAACCTCCTCCTGGTGCCCCTCATTGGGGCCATCGCTGCAGGTGCGGCTGGGCTGTGTCCTGCCATGCTGGGGGGTACCAGAACCTCACTGGGGGGTGCCCCATGTCCTCCTGGGAGTGGGAATGGGGTGATGGGACCGCACTGGTGGCATGTCTGCTCTGCAAGAGTGAGGGCCTTAACAAGAGGGAGCTCCTGTCCTGCAGGTAACTGCGTTGTCATGAAACCCTCTGAAATCAGCAGGAATGTGGAGAGGTTAGTGGCTGAGACACTGCCCAGGTACCTGGACAAGGTAGGAGAACCCTCTGCTGCAGTCACCTCCCTCTCCTGGGACACCTGCCCCTCTGTGTCCCAAACCTGCTTCACCAAGCCACATCCCCACCGAGCACTCTCTCTGCTCCTGCCCGGCTCTGGCGCTGCACTTCCCACCTCCCCTCCTTGTCCCGGGACTGCTTTGCCGTGGTGACTGCTGGCACAGAGGAGACCACCAGGCTGCTGGAGAACAAATTTGACTATATCTTCTTCACCGGTACATCCCTCAGGAATACTCAGTCCCAGCCCTCTCTTCAAGGCAGGGAGACGGGCATGGAGCTGTCCCGGCAAGCCGGGTGCAGATCCATTGGGAAGTATGACCACACTGGGTTCATGCTGCTCCCCCCACCTTCAGGCAGCCCCTCCATGGGGAGGATCGTGATGACAGCTGCTGCCAAGCACCTGACACCAGTAACACTGGAGCTGGGGGTTAAGAACCCCTGCTACGTGTCCGACACCTGCAACGTACAGAACGTGGCCCGGCGGGTGGCCTGGGGCCGCTTCTTCAACGCGGGGCAGACCTGTGTGGCGCCCGACTATGTGCTGTGCAGCCTGGAGATGCAGGAGAAGCTGCTGGTCGCTCTGCGTGAGGCCATTACTGAGTTTTATGGCCCCAACCCTCAGGAATCCCCTGACTTTGCCCGAATTGTGGGGGACAAGCACTTCCAGCGCGTGCAGGCACTGCTGCGCAGCGGGCGTGTGGCCATTGGGGGACAGACTGATGCACAGACACGCTACATTGGTGAGGCATGGGGCATACCGCCATCGGGAGGGCAGAGGTGCTGGGTGGGGGTCCCGCTGGACATGGTCTGTAACCCCCAGCCAGGCAGCCCAGGCTTGGATCTCTCCCCACAGCCCCCACGGTGCTGGTAGATGTGCAGCAGGATGACCCCGTCACGCAGGAGGAGATCTTCGGGCCTATCCTGCCCATCCTCACAGTAACAAGCTTAGATGATGCCATCGCTTTCATCAATGCCCGGGAGTGGCCGCTGGCCATCTATGTCTTCTCCTCCTGCAAGAAGGTGCAGAGCTGGGCTGGGAGCAGCATTCCCCTCGGCCTGGGTCGCATCCTGCTGCAGGGGTCTGGGTAGCCACAGGCACCCAGTCGGGGCTGCTCCTTTGACTTTGTCCCTGGTCACAGAAGGAAAGCCACCATGTCCCCAGCCGTGCGTGTCTTAGTGCAGCCCAGGGGCGCCCGGTGAGTGCTTAGCACCCCTCTGCTTTCACTCCCCAGGTGGTGAACCAAGTGCTGGAGAAGACAAGCAGTGGTGGCTTCTGTGCCAACGACACCATCATGCACATGACGCTCACCTCGCTGCCCTTTGGCGGCATCGGTACGTCCATCCCCAGGAACAGGGTGCTGCAGGGGTCCCCTGCCCACCGCAGGCAAGGCAAGACCAGGGCCCTGCCTGCTGTGGGGGGAATCCTGCCCAGAGTCCTTCCAGCTCTGCCATCACCCACCACCCCACCCACGGCAGCTCCTGAACCCCTGCGCCGGGACTGTGCCTGGTACCTGTGTCCCAGTGCTGACCCTCCTGCCTCCAGTGGCTGGGCTGGGGGTCCGAGCTTGGTGCCCATGTCGGGGCCCCCTCCTCCTCCTCCAAGCCCCGGGGTTGGGCCTCTACCCCGGTGCCGACTAATCCCGCCCCTGGAGTTCCGATTACCCGTCCCGACCTCCCCTAGGCCGTGCCCGGTGCCGGGGCTCTGACAGACGCTGCTCCGCAGGGCAGAGCGGCCTGGGCCACTACCACGGACATTACAGCTTCGACACCTTCTCGCACCCGCGGGCCGCGCTGCTCCGCGGTGCCGGCCGAAAAGCCCTCAACACCCCCCGGTACCCGCCCTACGCCCCGCGCCGCCTCCCACTGCTCCGTGCCACCACCGAAACCAAGCACCGCGCTGCCTGCACCCTCCTCTGAGCCGCAATAAACACCCACTTCCGCTTCCGCCCACGCTTCTGTTCCGCCCCACGGCCTCAGCTCGGCCAATTGCCGCGCCGCCCCACTGCCGCCCTGCCCAATCCACGCAGCTCCGCGCCCCTCGGGCCAATGAGAAGCGAGCCTGGCGCCGTCTGCCCCGCCCACTGCACGGCGGCCCGCCCCGTGACCCCGGCGCCGCTGTGCGCCTGCGCCGCTGCCCTTGGCGCCTGCGCAGTGCGCGCGGGGTCAGGACGCCCCGGGTCCTTGGGGGAGGTGAGCGGGGGGGGCCGGGGCGGCCGGGGGGGCCTGCATGGGGTGCCCGGCAGCGCTGTCGTGGCTTGTCCTGGCCGCCGGGTCCCGCCTGGGAGAGAGGGTGCGGCCCGGAGGCCTGGCAGCCCCCCCGGAGCCTGCCTGGGGCCGGGGTGTCGGGGTGGCTCGGTTCCTTGGGGCGGGGGGCTCTTGTCTTGGGTGCTGGAGGGTGGGGAGGGGGTTTGGAGTAGGGCTTTGGGTGCTGTGGGGTGGGTGGGTGGGTGGGTGGGTGGGTCTGCCTGGGTCTTTCGGCGGGGGGAGCGGGGTGCCCAGGACACCTGGGTCCTGTGTGTGTGGGGATAACTGGGTCCCTTGGGGGAGGGTGGGGGGGAGCAGAGCGCCTGGGTCCCCTGGTGGGGCACGACAGGATGCCCGAGTCCTTTGGAGGAGGACGGGACACCTGGGTCCCTTGTGGGATGTGGGGGGACACCTGGGTCTCTTGGTGGGGGGATATTTGGGTCCCTTGTGGGAGGTGGGGGGCGGACAGGACACCTAGGTCCCTTGGCAGGGATATCTCTGGGTCCCTTGTGGGAAGGTGGTGGTGGGACGACAACAGGACACCTAGGTTCCTTGTGGGAGGTGGGGGGACACCTGGGTCCCTTGGCAGGGGGATATCTGGGTCCCTTGTAGGAGGTGGGGGGGCGGACAGGACACTTGGGTCCCTTGCGGGGACACGCACAGGGTGTCTGAGTCCCTTGGCGACACACACACCTGGGTCCCTTGGGGGAGGTGGAGGTGTGTGTCCAGATGCCTGGGACCCTTTGGGGGGGGTGACAGGACACCTGAGGCCCTTGTTGGGGGATGTCAGGATGTCTGGGTCCCATGGTGGTGTAGGACACCTCGGTCCCTTCTAGAGGAACAGGATGCCTGGGTCCCTTGGTGGGGGGACAGGACACATGGGTCCCTTCAGAGGGGGGCAGGATGCCTGGGTCCCTTTGGGGGGTGGGTTGGCAGCAGGCCATGTGGGTCCTTTGGTGGGGTAAACAGGACACCTGTGTCCCTTGGAGGAGGGTGACAGGATGCCTGGTCCTTGGTGGGAGGAGGGGTGCCTCGAGGCTTGGGGTCTCTTCTGGTGGAGGGGTGGGGGCTGGGACATCTGGCTCCCCTGTGGGAAGTGGGGGGGCCAGCACCTGAGGGCTGGCAGTGAGCGTCAGGCCAGACCCCTCTGCTGGCAGCAGGACCGGCCATGGCAGCGCTGCGTTTGCTGTACCGGGCTGCCTGCGCAGGTAAGAGTCACGCCGGCCCCCCCGTTGGCCCCCTTTCCCCAGCCTGAGCCCCCCCCCCTCACCCCTCTGTCTGCCCTACCTCCAGGCCCGCCAGCCCCCCTGGGCTACCTGCGCCCGCTCAGCACCAGCCACCCTCGGGACTCCTACAGTGAGTAGGGGCGCGCTGCCCCCCCGGCCCTTCCCTCCAGCCCCGTGTCCCCTCTGCCGGCTGGGCACAGCTTCCCTCTCCCTGCAGAGTACGTCAACGTCCAGGAGCCAGCCATGGACATGCGATCCATCACCGACCGTGCTGCCCAGACCCTGCTGTGGACGGAGCTCTTCCGAGGTGAGGCCTGGAGCTGGCTCGATGCAGCCGCTGGCGGATCAAACCCCTCTCAACCTCCCCACGTACAGCCCTTGGCTCATCTGTGGGGTGCCGGTCCCCCTGAGCATGCCAGCACATCCCCCCTCCCCCCCACTCCATCTTCCAGGCCTGGCCATGACGCTGAGCTACCTTTTCCGGGAACCGGCCACCATCAACTACCCATTTGAGAAAGGCCCGCTGAGCCCACGCTTCCGTGGGGAGCACGCCCTGCGCCGCTACCCCTCTGGAGAAGAAAGGTGCATCGCCTGCAAGCTCTGCGAAGCTGTCTGTCCAGCGCAGGTGAGCCTTCATCACCCTCATCTTCCTCCCTCTGGCTCTGGGGGTCAGCAGGCTGCCCAGCGCGGGAGCTGACGGTGTCCCCCGGCCCCGTGGCAGGCGATCACCATCGAGGCTGAGCCCCGAGCTGACGGTAGCCGCCGCACCACCCGCTATGACATCGATATGACCAAGTGCATCTACTGCGGGTTCTGCCAGGAGGCCTGCCCCGTGGATGCCATCGTGGAGGTGAGTGCGGAGCCCCCCTGCCTGGGGCGGCACAGGGGTCTGGTGAGCCTTGAGGGCAAATGTCTCCCATCCCGACAGGGCCCCAACTTTGAGTTCTCGACGGAGACGCATGAGGAGCTGCTCTACAACAAGGAGAAGCTGCTCAACAACGGCGATAAGTGGGAGGCAGAGATTGCGGCCAACATCCAGGCTGATTACCTGTACCGGTGACAGCCGCGTCTCCTCCCCACTCCCCTAATAAAGGGTCTGGGGGGGCTCTGCCGCCCCTGTCCGTGTTGGGGGCTCTGGCCCCTTCCTAACCCAAAGCTCCGGCTTTCTCTGTGTCTCTTCCTTTCTGGCACTGGGGCAGGGGAGGGGTCGAATCCCCTTCCCTGAGCCTCGGGGGGGTATTCTGGGGAGGGGAGCAGGGGTCCTGGGGGTGCCATCACCCGTGCCAGGCTGGGGGCACAGGAATGGGGGGGGGGAGCGAGTGGCCGTGGCGAGGCAGGCTGGGGTGGGGGGTGCGTGGGGGGCAGGCAGGGGCAAGGGGTGAGCGCGTGCCCCTCTCCCCGGGAGGGGATGCCCTGCCTGCAGCCAGCCCCCGCGGCTGGGGGTGGGGGGGCCCTGGTGGTACCGGCTCCGGGAGGTGGCAGGGGGTGTGTGGGGGGGTGGGTCTCATTTCCATGCTCCACGGGGGATGGCGGTGCGGGGGGCGGTTCTGGCTCCGTGCTCCCGGGCCTTCGGGGTCCCGGTGGCGGAGGGGAGGGGGGGGGAGGCGGGCCGGTCCCTCCCCGCGGCCGGGCCCTTCCTGGGGAAGGAGGAAGTGCCGAGCCCGCCCCGCGCTCCCGGGTAGGGGCGGGCGGCTCCCGCGGGGGGGGGGGTCCCGGGCGGCGGGGGGGTCCCGGGCGGCGGGGGGGCCGGGGCAGCCCCGGGGGGCGGCCAGTGCCCGGCGCGGGGGACGCGGTGGCGCTGACTCAGCTGCAGCTGAGCGGGGCGGGCGCGGGGGCCGCACACGGGACCGGGGCGGGGGGGGCGGGGGGAGCAGGGGCGGGGGGATCTGGAAAGTATTTTGCAAGCCCGGTGCTGGGAAGAGCCGCGTGGGACCGGGGCGGGTCACTTCCCCCTGGGCAGAGCTCCGGGGACACCCCGGCTCGCCGCTGCAGGACCCCGGCTGCCCCCCCCAGTCCTGCTGCAGACCCCCGGGGGACCCCCAGCCTTGCTGCGAGCACCCCCAGCCCCACTGGAAGCCCCGGGGTGCCCCCCTCCCCCCACCCCGCCAGCCTCCCTGCCATCTGCAGGGTTCCCCCCCCCCCAACACCACTGCCACCCCCGGGGTACCCCCCAACCCCACTGCCACCCCCGAGGTGACCCCCCCAGCACCACTGCCAGTTCCCCCCTGGTCCTCACCCCCTCCCTCTGCCCCCCAGGCGGGTGCCCTTGTGCCTCCGCACCCCAGGGCGGGAGTGGGGTCCCCGGGGGACACCATGGGGTCCCTGTTCCGCAGCGAGGAGGTCTGCCTGGCCCAGCTCTTCCTCCAGTCTGCCTCGGCCTACAGCTGCGTCAGCGAGCTGGGCGAGCGCGGGCTGCTCGAGTTCAGGGACGTACGTAGGGGTCGGGGGGCTGCAGGGGGGTTGGTCTGGGTGGGGTTGGGTGCCCTGGGTGCAAGGGGATGGGTACAGGTGGCTCAGGGTGCTCTGGGTGCAGGGGTGTTAGTCTGGGTGGGTTTGGGTGCCATGGGTGCAGTGGGGTTGGGGTGGGTGGCTTTGGGTGCCATGGGTGCAGTGGGGTTGGGGTGGGTGGTTTGGGGTGCCATGGGTGCAGGGGGTTGGTCTGGGTGGGTTTGGGTGCCCTGGGTGCAGCAGGGTTGGGGTAGATGCTTTGGGGTGCCCTGGGTGCAGGGAATGGTTGCAGGTGGTTTGGGGTGCCCTGGGTGCAGAAAGTTTGGGGTGGGTGCTTTGGGGTGCCGCGGGTGCAGGGGGTTTGAGGTGGGTGGTTTAGGGTTCAAGGGATAGATGCAGGTGGGCTTGAGGTGCCATAGGTGTAGGGTTGTTGCTCTTGGGGGGGTTTGGGCCCCCTGGTTGCAGGCATTGGGGGGGTGTTGGCTTGGGGTGCAGTTGGTGCAGAGGGTTTGGCGTTCAGTGGATGCAAGGAATGGATGCAGGGGATTTGGGGTACTGTGGGTGCAGAGAGTGCGGGAGTTTTGGGGTGCTGTGGGTTTAGCCTGGTGGCTTTGGGGTGCCATAGGTGCAGGGGGTGGATGTGGGTGGCTTGAGGTGCCATGGATGCAGAGGGCTTGGGGTGGGTGGTTTGGGGTGCCATGTGTGCAGGGGACTGGATTTGGGTGGTTTGGGGTGCTCTGGGTGCAGGGGGTGGGTGCAGGTGGCTTGGGGTGCCCTGTTCCCTCTGGGGCCATGCTGTGACTGTGCCCCCCTGGCAGCTGAACCCCAACGTGAGTGCCTTCCAGCGGCGCTTCGTGGGCGAGGTGCGGCGCTGCGAGGAGATGGAGAAGACCTTCAGTGAGTGCTGGGGGGGCTCGGGTCTGGCTCTTTGGGGGGCTGCCTCAGGGGGTGCCCCCCCCCTCCCCGACCCCCCCACCATCTGACGGTGGCTCTCGCAGCCTTCCTGCAGCAGGAGCTGCGGGGTGCTGGGCGGGTGCTGGGGCCGTGCCCAGAGAGCCCGCGGGCGCCGCTGGCGCGGGAGGCACTGCGGGTGCAGGAGCAGTCGGAGCAGCTGGCGCAGGAGCTGCGGGAGGTCAGCCACAACCGCGCCTCCTTGCGTGGGCGCCTGCGGGAGCTACGCCAGTACCTCCACGTCCTGCGCGAGGGCCAGCGCTTCACCAGCCTGCCGGTGGGTCCGGGGAGGGGGCTCGCCATCCTTGTGGGGGCTGCCCTGCGCCCTGCTTGCCCCCCGCAGCCTCACCTCTGTGCTCCCCATCACCACAGGCCCCGCTGGGCTCCCCACCGCGGCCCCGGGCGCTCTCTGAGCGGGAGCCCATCCTCGATCCCTCCCTGCACCAGCACCTCGACCGCAAGATCAAGTAACAGGGGCTGTGTGTGGGGCGGGGGTTGGAGCGGGGCCGTGGGGCGGTGGTGTGGCCGTGGGGTGGTGGGCATGGCTGTAGGATGAGAGTTGGAGCGGGGCCGTGGGGCGGTGGTGTGGCCGTGTGGTGGTGGGCATGGCTGTAGGATGAGAGTTGGAGAGGGGCCGTGGGGCGGTGGTGTGGCCGTGGGGTGGTGGGCATGGCTGTAGGATGAGAGTTGGAGAGGGGCCGTGGGGCGGTGGTGTGGCCGTGGGGTGGTGGGCATGGCTGTAGGATGAGAGTTGGAGCGGGGCCGTGGGGCGGTGGTGTGGCCGTGTGGTGGTGGGCATGGCTGTAGGATGAGAGTTGGAGCGGGGCCGTGGGGCGGTGGTGTGGCCGTGGGGCAGTGGGCATGGCTGTAGGATGAGAGTTGGAGCGGGGCCATGGGGCGGTGGTGTGGCCGTGTGGTGGTGGGCATGGCTGTAGGATGAGAGTTGGAGAGGGGCCGTGGGGCGGTGGTGTGGCCGTGGGGTGGTGGGCATGGCTGTAGGATGAGAGTTGGAGCGGAGCCGTGGGGCGGTGGTGTGGCTGTGGGGCAGTGGGCATGGCTGTAGAGTGAGGGTTGGAGATGAGCCGTGGGGCAGAGGTGTGGCCGTGGGGCATGGCTGGAGGATGAGGACTGGGGAAGAGCCATGGGGCAGGGGTCTGGCCATGGGGTGGGGGCAGCAGCAGAGCCGTGCTCGTCCCAACACCCTCACTGTGTCCCTGCAGCTTTGTGGCCGGTGTTATTCACCCATGGCGGGTGAGCGCCTTCGAGCGGCTGCTGTGGCGCGCCTGCCGCGGCTACCTGGTGGCCAGCTTTGTGGAGATGCCGGAGCCCATGGAGGACCTGGCCACGGTGAGCAGGGCACTGGGGTGGGGGCTGGCAGGGAAGAGGGGCCAGGACAGCTGGGGCTGACATGGGCTTTGCTGTCTCCAGGGCGAGAGCATCACCTGGGTCATCTTCCTCATCTCCTACTGGGGTGAGCAAATCGGGCAGAAGATCCGCAAGATCTCGGACTGGTGAGCCAGGGGCCCCACGCCACGCATCCGGCCAGGCAGAGGTTTATTTAGCAAGACCCACTCTGGATCCCCGCGACGGGGACAGGCTG
Source organism: Falco rusticolus (assembly GCF_015220075.1). Lineage (NCBI taxonomy): Eukaryota > Metazoa > Chordata > Aves > Falconiformes > Falconidae > Falco > Falco rusticolus. The sequence goes on along the minus strand of NC_051196.1, from coordinate 19,251,295 downwards.
GGCCACCTTGGGGAGCTCTGGTCCCCCTGACACTGTGGTGTCCGTCTGTCCCAGCTTCCACTGCCACATGTACCCCTACCCGGAGAGCGAGGCCAGCCGGGCGGACACCATGAGCGGGCTGCACAGCCAGATCCAGGACCTCAGCGTGGTTAGCTGGGCACTATAGTGGGGACCGGGGGGGCCATGGGGGGTCCCCCGTCCCTGACCTGTGCTGGGCACCCGCAGGTGCTGGAGGAGACAGAGCAGTACCTGGCACAGGTGCTGGACAAGGTGGCGCTGGCGCTGCCCACCTGGCGGGTGCAGGTGCAGAAGATGAAGGCCATCTACCTCATCCTCAACCAGTGCAGCTTCGATGTCACCGAGAAGTGCCTCATCGCTGAGGTCTGGTGCCCCGTGAGGGACCTCACGCAAGTGCAGGACGCCCTGCGCCAGGGATCGGTGGGTTGCTTGGTGTTACCATGTCCTTGTGCCAGGGTTTGTTCGGTGTCCCCATGCTCAGGGTTGCTCGGTGTCCCCATCCGTGTCCTCGTGCCGGGGTGCGAGGCAGGGGGTGCCCTGTGTCAGGCACTGGGTGCTTTCCCCACAGTACAAGAGCGGCTCGAGCGTGGAGTGCTTCGTGCAGCGCATCCCCACCTCGGAGAACCCCCCCACCCTCATCCGCACCAACAAGTTCACTGCTGGCTTCCAGAGCATTGTGGATGCCTACGGGGTGGCCAGCTACCAGGAGGTGAACCCTGGTAAGGCCCCCCGACCCCCTGCAGCATCCCAGACTGGTGGGGGGGACACCCTGTGTGACATGATCCCTGTGTCCCTGCAGCGCCCTACGCCATCATCACCTTCCCCTTCATCTTCGCCATCATGTTTGGGGACGTGGGGCATGGGCTGCTCATGTTCCTCTTCGCTCTCTGGATGGTGCTGTATGAGAACAGCCCCAGCCTGCAGCAGGCCAGCAACGAGGTGAGCAGGACGTGGTTGGGGGTGTGGGGACCTGGTTGAAGGTGTGGGATGGGGGTGGTAGTACAGGACAAAGGCAGTATGGGGCAGGGTTGGAGGTGTGGGAGGGGGACAGTGTGGGGCATGGGAGGTGGTGGATGCAGGAGCCGTGTTTGCCCCCACCAGATCTGGCTGACGTTCTTCGAGGGGCGCTACCTCATCCTGCTTATGGGGGCCTTCTCCATCTACACTGGCTTCATCTACAATGAGTGCTTCAGCAAAGCCACTGTCATCTTCCCCTCTGCCTGGAGCGTGGCCACCATGGCCAACCACTCCTCCTGGAGGTGTGACTCCCAGTCCCCCAGTGAACCCTGCCTGTGTCCCTGCCTGTACTGACACCCCCTGCTCTACCCACAGCTCTGCCTACCTTGCCACCCACCCATCCCTCACCTTGGATCCCAACATCACCGGCGTCTTCCGAGGGCCCTATCCTTTCGGGATCGACCCAGTGAGTGTCCTGTGGGGGAGAGGATGGGGTGGGACCCTCGGTGGGGTGGCCCAGAGTCTCACCCACCTTGTCCACGACAGATCTGGAGCTTGGCCACCAACCACCTCAACTTCCTCAACTCCTTCAAGATGAAGATGTCCGTGGTGCTGGGCATCGTGCACATGGGTTTCGGTGTCCTGTTGGGGGTCTTCAACCATGTGTGAGTCCCTGTGGCTGTGGGATCTGGCCACCCATGATCATGCTAAAGGGACTGGACTCACCCGGGTGGGGTGGGTGAGTGGAGTCCTGGACCCCTACATTTGGGTGGGAGCCCAGGTCACGCGAGGGTGTGCCATGCTGGGCTGAGCTTGGCTGATGTCCCCCTGCCCAGGCACTTCCAGCAGCGGCACCGGTTGGTGCTGGAGCTCCTGCCCGAGATGGTTTTCCTCCTGGCGCTCTTTGGCTACCTCGTCTTCCTCATCTTCTACAAGTGGGTGAAGTTCAGTGCCGCCGACTCCCTGGTAGCCCCCAGCATCCTCATCCACTTCATCGACATGTTCCTCTTCACCTCCAACGCTGACAACCTCCCACTCTACCGGGGGCAGGTAGCACCCCACCAAGATGGGGGGCACCCACCCAGGGACCCAGTGCCTACCCTTCCCCTTGCCCAGGCTGGGAGCAATGGGAAGCCCTGTGGGGGCCGCTGTGGTGGTGGTGGTGGTCTCCCGCTGTGTCATGGGTGGGGCTGTTCTCAGCTTGGGTGGCTGGTGCCGTGGAGGACACTGAACTGGTGCCCCTGTGCCGCAGGTGCCGGTGCAGACCGTGCTGGTGGTGCTGGCGCTGGCATCGGTGCCTGTCCTGCTCCTGGGGACACCGCTGTACCTGTGCTGCCGGCAGCGCACGCGGAGGACCGGTCGCCCTGCGGTGAGGCTGGGGTCGGGGTGGTGGGGCTTGGGCAGGGGGGTGCGGTGGGGTCTCACCACTGATGCCATCACCTTGCAGCTGGTGACGGCGGGGGAGCAGGAGCCGCTGCTGGAGGGGCAGAAGGCTGGCAACTCTGTCAATGCCACCAAGGAGGACGTGGAGAGCGGGGGGCACAGCCCTGACGCTGAGGTGAGGGGAACTGGTCTGGTGGTCTTGGGTGGTGTGGTGGGGGTGGCTGTGCCCCGCCGCTGACATCCTGTGTCCCTTCCGTCCCTGCAGCACCTGGACTTTGCTGAGATCTTCATGCACCAGGCGATCCACACCATCGAGTACTGCCTGGGCTGCATCTCCAACACCGCATCCTACCTGCGGCTCTGGGCACTCAGCCTGGCCCATGCCCGTGAGTCCCCCCGGTCCCCTGCGTGCCCCGCCCCGGGGCTGGGCTAAGCCTCAACCCCTCTGCCTGTCCCTGTCCCCCCCTTCCCAGAGCTGTCAGAGGTCCTATGGACCATGGTGATGCGCAACGGCTTCGTGCGGCTGAACTATGTGGGCGGTGTGGTGCTGGTGCCCGTCTTCGCCGCCTTCGCCGTGCTGACCGTGGCGATCCTGCTGGTGATGGAGGGGCTCTCCGCCTTCCTCCACGCCCTGCGCCTGCACTGGTGAGCCTGGCTGAGGGCGTGGGGTGCTGGTGGGACGGGGTGACTGATCCCCCCCAGCGCCACTCCTCACCGGCCACTCTCCTCGGCAGGGTGGAGTTTCAGAATAAGTTTTACATGGGCGCCGGGTACAAGCTGTGCCCCTTCACCTTCGCCTCTGACACCTGGGAGTAGAGTCGTCCTGCGCGGGTCCCGCTGGGGGCTCAGGGCATCGGCCGGACCCAGTCCCCACCCTGCTGCAGGCAGCTCAGCCAGGGGGGCTGGGGGGCAGCGTTGTGCCCCCAAATCCCCAAGGCTGAGGGGCCACGGGGGTCTGGTTGCAGCATCCTCCCCATTCCCTCCTCGGCAGCGAATAAAGCTGTCCCCGTGGCTCGTCCCCACCTCCGCGTCTCCATCCCCTCTGCCGTGGGCTGGGTCGGGGGTCCTGGCATCTGTGCCCCCACCCATCACTGCTGCCCGTAGCCGAAGGTGGGGGCCGTGGTGGGGCCGTAGGTGCTGAGCGGGGGGAAGGTGGGCAGGGGGTAGGGCAGGGTGCAGGGCTTGGCCCCCACATAGACACTGCGGGGGCAGGCGAGGGGTTGGAAGGGGGGTGCGGGCAGCTCAGGGAAGCCGGGGGGAGCTGCTTGTGGGGCTGGTTGGGGGGGTACGGCAGCAGCCAGTCCTCCATGGCTGCGAGGAGCCCCTGCGGGGGGGAGAGACAGCAACAGGGGATGGTCAGTCCCCCCTCCAGCCCCCCTACCTTTCTCCTGCTTCTCAGGGCGGGAGGGCAGCGCGGTGGCTCGGGCACGGGGCATTGCACCCAGCAGGGACCCTGCTGGCACCCCGCACCTGCAAGAGAGATGGGGGGCTCAGGCGGGGGGGTGGCATGGAGCCCCTTATCGTGGTGTCGGAGCGGCGGGGCCTTACCACGGCTCAGGGTCACCGTCCCGAAAGCCCTTGGCAAAGGGGTTGCTGGCGATTTTCAGCTGGGTGATCTGTGGAAGGGAGCAGGGTCAGGGGGTCTCTGGGGGCGTCCCCCATGTCCCCCCGCCCTGGAGCTCACCCGGTGGTTCTGGTAAGCCGTCACCGCCATGAACTGGGTCTCGGGGAAGCTGAAGGACTTGAAGTTCTGGTGGGCAAAGCGCTCACTGTCCCGTCGCGGGTCCACGAAGACCACGTGGAAGCGGGGCTGGTAGCGGTGCATGGAGTTGAGGATGATCTGGGGAGGGGGGAATAGGGGGAGTGGGCAGGACCCACTCTGTGCAGGGGCGCATCGTGTCCTCCTGCACTGCCCGCCCCAGGGCTAGGTCCTCACGTGGCCGTTGTCATCCAGGAGGTTGTTGGTCAGCTTGAGCTTGTCGAAGGAGACGATCTGCCGCATCCACTGGGCACCCTTGGCTGGGGAGTCGGGGTGGAAGTGGACGCGGCCGGGGGCTGCCGGGTCGGCCCGTCCCGCTGCCAGCCAGGAGGAGCTGTGGAAGGCATACCTGCGGGGCAGGGGGGCTCAGCACTACCCCAGGATCCGGCCCCCCCCAGCATCCCCATCACCCAACCTGTATCTCTTGTCATCCAGCGGGATGAAGTCCATGAGCAAGACATAGTCAGCCAGCGGGTCCAGCCCCGACAGCTTCACCTGGAAGGTGGGAAACATCCTCCTGCGGGGAGGGGGGGGTAGGAAGGAGGTGCCCCCCACCCGGCAGCCTCCCTGTCCTGCTCTGGTACTTACCTGCCTGCCTTGGTGACGATCATCTCGGTGCCCAGGCGGTTGAACTCCTCCCAGAGGCTGCCCATCTCCAGCCGTGCCGTGGCGTGGCACACGCGCCGGTTCTTGCTGCTGGTCCCCGGCCCCTCGCCTGCCCACCCGAGGCCAGTGCCGCAGGGGGGCCCCTCGCCTGGCCCCCCCAGGAAGGCTGCGGAGGGGGGAAGGGGTGTTGCAAGGGGCCTGATCCTGCACCCCAGATGTGCACCACCAGCTGCCCCATCACATCCTTCCCCCCTGGAGGGGGTGGGAGGACCGGGGAGTCCCTACTGGGGTTTTATCCCCCTCCCCATTGCAACCCCAGTTGCTCGTGGGTCTGGGTGACTCACTGCACCCCAAAACACCATGGGACCCCGCTGCTGGGTAGGGGGGAGCATTGCCGTGGGTGGGTTTTACCTGCCATGTGTTCTGTGGGTGGGCAAGCGGCAGCTGTGGCTCCGTCCCCCAGCACGGCGGCAGTGGGGACCCCACCGAAGACCCCTCCCCGTGCAGCGCCAGCTCTGGACTGTCCCCCGCAGCCTGCCGGGGGTTTTATGCCCCAGCTAGGGGTGGAGAGGCGGGGGCTGGAGCTGCAGTGGTCCTTGGGGGCTGGAGCACGGCCCCCTTCCCCGACTTGGCTTCACGCCTTGACGCGATGATGATGGACGGGAGGCGAGCGGTGGCCCTGGAGTGGCTGGGAGCATCGCTGATCCCCACTGCATTTCAGGGTACACTGGGCTGGGGAGAGACAGCTCTCCTTGGGTCTCCTTGTCCCCCTCATGTCACACATCTGGGCAGGGGGAGATGGGGGGCTGCTCCGACCATCTCTCTCCCCTGGGCAAAACCTGTCCCGGCACATGGCAGCCGCTCGTGCGCCAGCAGCTCAGCCGACAGCTGCCGTCAACACCTGGTATTAAAGCGCAGGGAGGTGTTGAGGCATCTGCAACGTGCCGGCTGTTTGTGCAAAGCCTCTGCAGCTCGGTGGTGGGGGAGGAAAGTGCTCCCCCTGCCCCGCACCCATCCTGAATGCCGGTCCTGTCTCTGCACTGGTACCCAGGACCCCCAGTCCTGCCCTGGGGCTAAGCCCCCCTTCCCCCACACCTCCCATCATGATGCTCAATACCAGCCTGACAGCAGGAGATGGATGGGGACAAGCTGGTGCTGCAGGGGCAAGGGATGCATGTGGGGAGGTGACTGACACAGGGTCAGGGGACTGGGGCATGGGGGAAGCAGAGGAGCTACTCTGGAGCCCCCCACTCCCCTCTGAACTGCAACGGGGCTGAGGACACCATCTCTGCACACCACGGGAGTGTATTTGGAGATGATGAGGGATGCTGGGGCTCTGGGGACAGGTCTGGAGGGAACAGTGGGCATCTTCATGGGGATGCTGATGAGTTTGTGTCCCCGGTGGTACCTCGGTGATGGTGGCACTGGGCAAGGGCTGAAATCCCTCCCTGCTTTGCACAGAGCTGGCTGTTTTCTCCAAACTGGGACCCAGCCTTTGCTTCTGCTTTGGGGTTGGTGCTTCAGTCCTTCCCTCGGCCAGCGTAACAGAGAAGAAACCCTCTGGCCCCCGTGTGCTGCAGGGTGGCCAAGGAGGCTGTGTGGGCAGCACTGGCTTTTGGGACTGGGACTGATGCAAATGGGGCAGGGACCATCTCCCCAAGCCCCCCGTGTCCATTACATCCCCGCACATGTCCCACACCCTGCGGTGCTGGCTCGGCTCCATCCATCTCCCGCTGTCAGCTGGTCCATGGCTGCAGGGCTGGTATTGAGCGGGGAGATGAGGAGGTGCGAGAGGCAGTGCTGACAGCAGGGGGGCGGGTGGAGGGGGCTCAGCCCCAGGCAGGACCGGACCTGCTAGGACTCTTCTACGGTATCACGCTGGGTTCTGCAGCTCCTGTAGCTGATTTTTCTGCTGGAGAGAAAGGAAAAGGTGAGGGTGCTGCCCTGGGAGGGTTTTTAACCCCAAACGCTGCCCAGATGGTGGGGGTTTGCTCACAGTGGTGCACTGTTGGGGAAGGGCAGCCTCTGGCTCCAAGTCTGTAAAACACCAGTTCTCAGTGTCGGAGGTGATGTCTAACCCAACCCTGCTTTGAGCGGTTTTTCCTCGCTGAGAACAGAGGGAGAGCCTCTGTCCGGCTGGGCTCTGGTGTGAATCCATCTGACTTTTCCTTTCCTTTTGTGTTTGTCTCTGGGAAGTGTCAGCCTGGCTGCCCTGCCTGGTGCTCAGCCGAGGGTGTGGGTCAGGGCTTTCCGTGCCTAAGCTAATTCCCATTCTGCAGAATACATCTGACCTGATGCCACAGTGGTTTCTGCTGCTCTGGGCACTCACCCTTTGCTTGGTGGGAAGAGGATGTAGGAAGAGGTACCCTGCACCTCCCGTTGGGCTTGGGAATCTCCATTAGAGCTGCCAGAGACAGGGCCAGCCTTAGAGCTTTCCTTCATCCCTTCAGAAGGGCCCTTTTCCCCTCTCGACGCCCCTTTCAGTCCTTCATCACTCTCCTCATCTCATCCTTCGCATCACCTTCTTTCCAGTTCTGGGCACCTCTCCCTCAGGATCTCATTTTTCCCTTATGGCTGGTGTGTTTCTAGCACGATGGGTGGAAGAAGGTAAATATCATCAAGAAGGAGGGCACAAGGCCTGTGGGCTGCTTCAGTCCCCAGTGGGGCTGAAAAGCAAAATCCCCTGGAAGTCCTCTCCAACTGGAGGAAGGACAGGAAGGTGACCGTGAATAGCCAGCATGGAGGTACCAAGGACAAGTCATGCCTGACCAACCTGAGCACCTTGGGCACTGGGAGGACTGATGGCTGTGTGGACAATAAGAGTAGCAGACAGCATTTACCTCAACTTTAGCAAGGTCACCATGATCTGTTGGCTCCTTGCAGCCAAACTGGTGAGCTATGGTTTGAGTATAAGAAATATAAAATGGTTAGAAAGGTGGTTCATTATCTATGGTGCTCCTGGGACTGCTGATGGACCCTGTTACCAGCCCTGGCTCAGCTCCTGCGGGACTTTGCCCCTTTGGCAAGGTCTCCCTCAGCTCCTTGGCATGATGATGTCAAACATGGCACTTGTGGAGCTGCAAGTGTCCCTGAAAAGCTCAGAGTGGACGTGAAAGATGAGGTGTTGTTCTGTGGTTTGCTCTGAAGGGAGCCCAAAGCCCCGTTGCTCACTCAAGCTGAGGTCATCTCCTCTGGGTACGTTCTCCAAACTCAGAAGTGCGGAGAAAAGATAATGACCTGCTTTGGGCTTTGGCACTCTCCTGGGGCTCAAAAAGATGTACAGTCCCCAGATCCCCAGGTTAGGTGAAATAGCAAGGGTGTTTGCCAGCGGTGGTTTGTTTTCAAGCTCCCCTGCAGAGCTTCAGGCAGGCACATCTTCACATCAATCTCCAAGAGCATCAGGAGGGAAGCAGAGGTAGTGCTGAGGTGTGAGGGTTGATGTCTTCAGCTCCCTGTACCAGACCCATGACAAGGACAGAGGACCCATCTCCTGCAGTTTTCTCTTGCAGAAAAGAAACAGCTCCTGTCTTCATCTCCTGCCCTACCTGCAGGGTCCTGGGATTTGCTTCTTCATGATACTCTGGACTTTCCACCAAAACCAGGGAGCTGTCTGTCCTCTGTCCTCACCACACAACTGCTAAGGTGGCAGGTCTGGAGACACCCTGCTGGAGAGGGCACCCAGGAAGCTTCCTCCCTCATTGACCACAAAGGGTTCTGGGATGAGGATCAGAAGCTTTCCTGTGAAGAATTTTTAGGGAGCTTACCATTGCTGAGACCAGGCAAGTCCAAAAGACAATTTTTTCCCCAAACATATTTTCAAGAAGAGGTTGCTCAGCTGCGGGAGTTGCTCATTTCCATTTGAAGACTCTAGGAGCAGGCAGGAGACCCAGGGAAAGCTTCTATAGCCGGAGCAGTGCATCAGGAGTGGGGGAAACCTACAGAAACTTCTGTGCCGGGTTTTGTGGTTAGGAAGACATCCCAGCAAAGAGGGAAGAAGCAGGTGGTTGGCCAGCGTCAATGAGAGGGTGAACAATGTCCTTGGCGCTGTGGAAGTACCTCGCTTCTGTGGTTCAGGTTGAGCTGGATGATCTCAAAGTCCCAGACTGAACAGTAACACGGGACGAAATGCAGCACTAAGGTAAAGCTACTCAGGTGTGTAACCTCCCTACAGCCTTTCCCAAAGGTCACTGCTGAGCATCCAGAAGCGAGGCAGAGGACCGGGCACCACGCTGTGCCCTGGCACTGCACAGCCTGAGCAAAGCTTTGCTTTTACAGCACCCTGCTTGTTTCACCCGTGCGGTGATGTGACTTTTGGCAAGCCGTTTCTAATTGATCGGTGCCTAAACTCTTCCTTTAGATCCTGTATGATTGTCTCTGTGCAGGTCCCACTGGATAGAGGGTTTTCCACTTGAAAGGTACCTGCCTGTTGTAGAAGAAACCTCCAGCACGCATCCAACTAATGACACAAAGCAACTGCACCCAAGTGACCAAGTTCAGCTTAATGGGGTTCACAGAGGACCCGGTGACTCAGGTCATCCTCTTCCTGATATTTCTGCTCACCTACCTCATCACTGTCCTGGGGAACCTTGGGATGATGGTGTTAATCAGGGCCAGCCCTCAGCTCCACTCCCCCATGTATTATTTCCTGGGCAACCTGGCTTTTGTAGACCTCTGTTCTTCCACCGTCATCACCCCCAAGATGTTAGTTGACTTCATATCAGAGAAGAAGGTCATTGCTTATGCTGGGTGTATGGCTCAGGTATTCATTTTTGATCTTTTTGGGATAACCGAGTGCTTCCTGCTGGCTGCAATGGCGTATGACCGTTACGTGGCCATTTGCCATCCCCTGGTGTATCCCCTTGTCATGTCCCCAGAATGCTGTTTCCAGCTGGTGACTGGGTCATATCTCATGGGGTTGATAAATGGCACGGGGCAGACTATCGGCATGTCCAGGTTATCCTTCTGCAGCTCCAGTGTCATTGACCTGTTCTTCTGTGACATTTCCGCTCTGATATCACTCTCAACTACAGACATCACCCTCAGCCACGCTATCCTAAGAACTTCAGCATCTTTATTTGGTGCATCCAGCATCCTGGTTATCCTGGTCTCCTACATGGCCGTCATCTCCACCATCCTGAGCATCAGTTCAGCCAAGGGCAAGCACAAAGCCTTCTCTACCTGCAGCTCCCACCTCGTCACTGTGAGCATCTTCTATGGGACATCATTTTTTATGTACTTAAAGCCCAGCTCAGACAGCTCAAGAGGAGGAGATAAATGGGCTGTGGTCCTCTACACCGTGGTGACTCCCATGCTGAACCCGTTCATCTACAGCCTGAGGAATAAGGACGTGAAGGAGGCTTTGAGGAGACTTGCAAAAATAAAATGATCTTGAATGTTGTAAATTTATGGTCAGATAGAATCGAGATGCACTCAGCCTTTTGTTAAATATCTCAGATCGACAACGTTTTTGGTGTCTTCTACACTTTGATTTACGTGATATGCTAGCTGTTTCAATATCAGCAGCTGAGAATACTAATAATTTAACTCCTCCAGATGTTGGTAATTATATTTAGTAGTTAATTTAACCTAATAAAGACACAGGTAGAGAACTACAAGCATGCACTTCTCATTTTAAATTTTGCCCTTTACCATTTATTTAATCCTATGTATCAGGCCAAGCTGAACCAGAAGAATATTGCAAACATTTCTAGATTGGCTGGACTCGACTGATGAACCGTGTCGTGTGTTGCTCTTCCTTTTGCTTAGCAAATCAGAATAAACAGGAGTGAATTCCACTGTCCCACTGAATCAAATTCCATTTCAAGACAGTGTTGTAAAGTCATTAAGGGCCATAATAACTGGTCTGAGTACGTCAACACCTTTAGCAAGAAAAATAGAGATGACAGCAAACAACTGGCACACTATGCAGGAAATATTTTCCCTTTTTCTTACTCAAACCTCATTATTGATTAACAGCATCATACACCTCATTTAATTTTAGACAGCTAAAAATTTAAGTTAAATAGGGTATTTGGGTGACCTCTATTGTACATGAAGGCACCTTGAAATCATTTTAAGATGCTGTAGTGATGAATCCCCCCAGGGCAGGTACTATCACGGAATGCCCATCCACTGCTCCACACCTTTGCTTTCCCTCTCCCTGTTGACAGCAATACAAGCCATGATGTCCACACTACCCCGGCCAGAACAGATCACAGGAGTTACAGTGTTGCTCAGCAGCCTTCTCCTTCAGACATGATGTTCTGCAGCCCACGCCAGCCTGGACCCATGCCATTGCCTGCCCTGACGTCTCTCCTGCTGCCTTCCTGCAGACAGAGCTGCTGGGTGGTGCACAAATGTTGCATACGTGAAAAAGCACAAATACTGCAGTTTGTGTATTGCCTCAGCCCCTACAGGCTGCAGCCTCTGCCAGGACCATGGCAAAGTCTGGAGTGATGGCTTAGCCTTGGTGCTATCCTGGAGATGTGTAATAACTTGGGTTGGATTAAATCAACCCAGGATCAAAGGGGTTTGCTAATTTATTTCCGACACACAACTAACAGGCACTCAGACTCAGTCGGGTGAGTTGGTCTTTGTTCCCAAAGCTTCCCGATAATTCCCTGGTTATTATTTAATCCAGCCATCCGTTGGCTGCCAGGCTAGCCCTGTCAGCCCGGGGCAAACGTCCTCCCAGCTGTTTGCTCTCCTGCTCAGTTCCTCTCTTATCAGCTGTGCCGTGTTGGGGCTACTTATGCCCCCCCCCACCCCCACCCCCCGTGGCTAGGACCCCAGGAGGTCTCTGGTACAGCCACCCACACCAGCCAGGGCCAGCTCCAACCCCACTGCCCTGCTGAGCCTTGGGGACCACCAAGGGCAGAGGTTTCACACACCCCCACCCCTGTTTCAGTGTCTGGCCACCCTGACGGTGGGTTTTTTCCTCCCCTTGTTTCTAGCTGGAATTCCCCATGTTGCAAATCGACGGTAGGAAGTCTCAGATTTGCCCACATCTGCAATAGGCACCCGGAGCGCTTGCTGCTGGCATCAAGTAAAAAAGAATTTGGTGTTATTAATTCCTTCACGCATCCTTTCTTTGTCCCTGAAATGGGTTAAAAAACTGCACTTGGCCGTAGCTATTTCACGTTACAGGCAGGCTGCCTATTTTGGTGCCGACGAGAGGCTGTGCACAGCTGTAGCAGGCAAGGTTCCCTGCTCTTCATCTCCTCCCATGTCTCCAGGTGTGTCCATCAGGATGGCTGAACTGGGACCTCTGTGTGTAACCCCTGCTGTTCTCCCACACTTCTGCTCCTCTGACCAGCACTCTCCCAGTGCTCTTTAATTCAGGTGTGGGGAAGATCGACACTTTTTTCCTTAAACAAAAGATCAAGATTAATTTTAACATTTTATTTACGGTCCCAGAGCATCCCTTCTTGCTGCAGTGACCTATGGTTGTTATTATTTGGAGGTATGTAATATACACCAATATTTAACGACTTTGTGTCCAGCTGGTCTTGCCTCCACCATCACCTGGTGCCTGAATGGGAAGGTGAGCTCTCAGTGCCTTGCAAACACAAGCCTGTGGCTACGGTGCTATCGTTTTGCTCGTCGCGGCTTCGTGCTGGAGCTGCTGCTCTCAAAACCGAAAACTCTGCCTGTTGTGCAAGCAGCGCTGGCGGCGTTTGGGGAAACGAGCGGTTAGCTGGGTGTAATGGCTGTCTCTGGCTTTGGGGGGGTGAGCACCTGACCATGAGGGCAGTGGGAAACACCTTTGTGGGTCTGGCAGGGAGAAGGAGCATCCAGTAGTGCAATCAGCACTGCCACCCACCTTCCTGGTGAGTCATGATGAACGGGCAATGACGTGGCTGGTGTCTGGCACCTTGTTTTGCATTCATGATGCTTAGCCCCCAGCTGCTGTGGTGCTCCTTTCCCCCGCACAGGCTCCGCTTCTAGGCAGAGCTGCCTTAATTCTAGTGAAATGTGTTTGAAATAAAGAGCTGAGTAAATACCGCAGAAGGGGTAGGAGCTACCGCCCCTTGGTTAGGGACTTGGTGATTAGATTTGGGAATCGCCTCAAATGTCTTTAGGAGAAGGACTTGTCTCCTCACATCTAAATATACTGTGTGCCCTCTACATGTTGGCTGGGTCCATCAGCTCCCTTTATTGCCGAGGGAGATTTGGTCAGTGGAGTATTTTTAGTCCTGAATGGGCAGATGGGGATCACATAAACTTCAAAAAAGGGAAAACACTGAGTCCTGCCCATGGGCAAGAGCTGCCCTAGGCACCAGGACAGGCTGGAGAGCAGCTTGATGGAGAAGGACATGGAGGCTGTGGTGGCCACCAAGTTATAGACAAGCCATCAATACATCCTTGCAGCAAAGACGCCCGCTAGCACCCCGAGAAGAGCTCTGGCAGTGGGTCAAGGGGCTTTCTGCAATGAGCTTCTGACCTACAGCTGAGGAATGGGGAAGTAAAAGCTGCTGTGAGAAGGGTGATGGGGGAAGAGGAATCGTCCTGAAGAAACAGTCATCTCGCTGGTGCCAGAAACCAGGCAGCAAGGCTGATGGAAAGAGGGAAGTGGGAAGGGAAGACATAGTAATGCTCATTTCTCAAACAGGCAATACACATATTCTAAGGTCATCCCTAGTGAATTACACAAGAAGCAGTCTTGTTTATTTTTTTTTTAAAAACAATAAATAAAGACAGAAAAAGAAAAATATACCAGGTAATATGGTAGTGATACTGAACAGCAAGGTGTGTGACCAGCAGATGGGTAGCAGGAAAAAAAAAAACAAACAAAAGGAAAAATACTGATTGAAATTCAAGCACCTAATTGCAAATGGCTAGGAGAGAGCTACTCAAATCTGCGTTCAGTCCCGACACACACACGGGTGATGTGTTCCCCCCTGGAAACAGGCTTTTGGAGAGCTGCGTCCCGGCCAGTGCTGCTTACAGGACCTGCTCTGAGACTGCCGCCTGGGAGCAAACGATGTGAAAACATATTCGAGTGTAAATGGAAACTGACAAGTTATCTTGAACACAGAAAACAAAAACACAATGGCAAATTGATATCTGTACTTTGCTCCACTTTTTCTTTAACGTTTCCATGTCTGCCCTATGGAAATACGTAGTATGAAAGAAGATTAATTTAACTGATCATTGCAAATATAAAGCAATGATTCCCTTAAATTAATTCATTACTTAGCCTTTTTTTTTTTTTTCTCCCATGTTCCTGGAGAATAAAAAAACCCTTTCAAATTCAAGTCTTCAGCAAAAATGCATTGCCTTGTTTTTCACTCCTCATGATGATGCTGTGTACAGAGGTGGGACTGCTCAGGCTCTGCAGGCATCACCTCTGATGTGCCTTGGGGATCCCACCCCTGAAACCTCAGTGAGAAATTCTGGTGTTTATTCCAGGCTCTTCAGGGAAGGCTCACTCTGTTTTCAGGTGCCCCAAAGACCCTTTGGTAATTTGTCCTGTGGGAATGGGGTAAAACTTAAATCTTCAGCTGTGTTAGAGGATGTCATAGGGAAACCTGCCTGGTTTTGGAAAGACCGATGGAGCTCGTGCTCTAATTTCAGCTCAAGGGCCAGCGAGTATCTTTCCAAGAATGGCTCAAGATGCCATTGACCAGAGAGAGGGTGAAATTTTAAGAGGTTTTGAGACCATTTTTTGCTGGATGGGGAAGGGCTTCCTTTACAACCCTGTCCAGCCCCTGCAGAAGCAGCAGCCTCTCCATGAAGCAAGACTGAAGGTATGAAGGTCCTTCCTGAACAAAAAAACTCCAGTACCTCTGAATCTTAATTCCTAACTCAAATTCTGGACAAAAATTCCTGATGTTAGCAGACCCAAGAGATGTGAGAAAGGTGAAACACAAGTATAATTCAGATTAGAAGGGGGTGGTTTGTCCTTGAAGCTACTCATCCATGAAATTACTGTCAGGTATGCTGGTCTCATTTTCATTGACCCAAATGTACAGAGTCAGAAAATCGCTCCAATGCGATCAGTTATCTATTCAATGCAACACTAATTAACGTAGCAAATTAAGGCATGATGTTATTGTATTTGCTTGTCCCTATATAAGCATCCCCCCCCCCCCCCTCTGAACAGAGGGGAAGAAACCCTCCCAGCCATGCTCACATGTTGAGAAGAATCTGGATGTTCAAGCAAAGGCATCATTTGCAAGACTGATTCTTGCCATAATGGGGCAGCCGGAGCTTTGAGATGTGAGCTTTAAGATTAATCTTGAAGATATTTTTTTCCCCATAAGCTATTGGTTATTATTTTGTCAATATATTATTTTTCAATATATTATTTCGGATCTTCAACCTGCCCACTGAGGATAACTATTATATTTTTCTCCAGGTAAGTGGGTGCATTCACCCAGGAAACACCGAACTCTGCGTTAGCCTCAGGCACTGCCTTCTCCTGTGAGCTGGGAGAAATTATTTCAACTCTTCCCCATATTTCTTTGCCTCCTCTGTGCTGGTACCAGGGGAATGGCTGGGGGAAACCACTCGAGTGTGACTGAGTTTGTCCTCTTGGGCTTCACTGACCTGCAGGAGTTGCTCTTCGTGATTTTTTTACTCATCTATGTCACCACGCTGGTGGGGAACCTGGGGATGATTGTCCTCGTCAAGACCAACTCTCAGCTTCACACGCCCATGTACTTCTTCCTCAGCCACCTCTCTTTCCTGGACATCTGCTATTCTTCATCCATCACGCCGAAGCTCCTGCTGGGCCTCCTTGCAGAGAGAAATATAATTTCTTTCAGTGGCTGCATCACACAGTTTTTCTTCTTTGCAGTATTTGGCACCACAGAAGCCATCCTTCTGGCCGTCATGGCATACGATCGCTACGTGGCCATCTGTGAGCCTCTGCACTACCTGGCTGCCGTGTCCCATGGGCTCTGCGTCCGGCTGGTGGTGGGCTCCTACGCTGCTGGGAGCCTGAACGCCTTTGTGCACACCAGCGCTCTCCTCCGTCTCTCTTTCTGTGGCCCAAACCTCATCAATCATTTCTACTGTGAAATCCCACCACTCCTGCTAATCTCGTGCTCTGACACCTGGCTCAACAAGATGGTGATGGCCGCATGCATTGGCTTCATCATAACAACCTCGGTCTTGGCCATCGTTGCTTCCTATTCCTGCATCCTGCAGACCATCTGGAGCATCTGCTCAGTGGAGGGCAGGCACAAAGCCTGGTCCACCTGCACCTCCCACTTCATGGCTGTTGCTCTCTTCTACGGCTCTGCAGCTTTCTTGTATTTCCAGCCTTTCTCCAGACATGCAGAAGATCAAGGGAAAACAGCCTCCATCTTCTACACAGTGGTGACCCCCATGCTCAACCCTTTCATCTACAGCCTGAGGAACAAGGATTTGAGGAGCACCCTCAGAAGAGCTACAAGGACGCTCCTCTCCTGCATCTATTCCCACAGGTCCTGCTGTAACTGAACCAAAGCAGGTCCACCTGCCACAGCCAGGACAGCAGAAGAAATCAGGCTGGTGCCTGACAGAAGGAGGGCACCACATATTTCTGCACAGCTGGTGAGGGGTACATGCTGTACAGCGTGCTGAAACACTGCAGAGTTTGAATTACAAATTAATCCTATGTTGGGGGTGCCTTGGAAAATAAATTACCTGTAATTACAATGTCTGAAAGAAGGAAAGAATGCAGGAGACAATCCTAAAAACACTGTCAGTGAAACTTTTGGAGTAAATGGATTTATAAGCAACTCTAGAACATGCACAGCTGATACTTTTTACCAAAGAGGATTTACTCAATATTATAACAATATGGAATTCTGTGGGCTGAAAGAGTAGGCTCAGAGCAGGAGGGGACAAGCTAAATAAAGGACTACATGTTGGAGGGGTGATGTTTTTCATAACTATGTTTTCAAATTTTCTAAGTAGTTCCTTAAGGTTTTGCTTTAGTACAATAAACCTGATTTATTATCTTCTCTGATCTGTCCAAGGATAGTCTTTGGGGGGTGGCGAGGTGGGGCGTGGGGGGCAGTAGCACATCCCCATGCTTCATATATATTGCATGCAGACCACCTGTGCCGGGCATCCTGCTTTCCTGGATGGGTCTCCCCCATGGAGAGCTACCAGCCTGGAGCCACCACACGGATGGTGTCCCTTGCTTAGGAGCAAAGTGGGGTTTTACCCCCTGTGGCAAACAGTTGCTCAGCTTGGTCCAGGAACAGTCTTTCAAGACATTGTCTGAGCAGTCCTGGCTTTTCCCAGGTTGTCCTCTGGTGCCGGCAGCACGGAAAGCCTCCATGCTTCTGGCCATATGTTGTATTCAGATGCACCCGACTCATTTGGAGGCTCCAAAACTCTCAGCACTGTCCAACACTTCCCCACCACTTCCTCTCCTCCTTGCGCCTCTCCATACAGGCAGAGTTTATTTTCCATCCCAGCTGCATCTTATTCATAATTTCTGCTTCCAGGGTTCAAGGGTTGAGTCATCTTGGCCCAGGAGTCATCCTATCTGGTTGTAGGCTTTCACATATGCATTAGTCACCATAGGTTCCCCTTTTGGAGACAACGATGCATTTGGGGGGTTTGATTCATCTGATCTATTTTAAACATCTACATCAGGGTGAGGTAGGAAAAAGTGCATGGAAAAGAGCATTTTTCTGGAAAAAGCACATGATTTTCTCCACTTCCTGCTTGACTTTGTTCGGAGCAGTCACACATAGTCTGAAAAGTCAATTTAAGCCTAAAGGGAAAGCTTCTGCTCACCGTGCTGATGTTTTGGAGTCCTGCAAAAACCCCACTCAAAAGTGATCAGGTGAAACTAGCTTTGAATCAATAATTTATAATCCAGCTCAGCATGAATGCCCAGCATCCACAAAACACTCTCTGGAAAGAACAGAAAAGCAAAGTGGATGAAGATAGTGGCAGAGCTATGCTTTTGCTTTGATACAAAGGTCACTAACACCAGATATTAACCTCCTACAGACTTGTATTTTCCATGGATGGATAGGAGATAATTCCCTAGGAGATCTGACCACAGATACTATGCCGTTTTGCTCTTTTAAGAGCAATAAAAGAGAAACTTTTCTCCATAAACCTGGCTGTGACTGTCTCAGATGCCTGGATCTAACTCTCTGGGTTTTTAAGCAACAGGATATCCCAGAGAGTGTTAAAACCCATTGCAGCAGCAATGTTCCTGAATTCAGAATTCCTGAACAGTTTTCCCTTCCTCCCCAACAGCATTTGCAACACTGCTCTAAATCCTGAACTATCTCCTAGTCCCTGAATATTTCTTACAGCTCTTTTTAATTCTCTGTGATGCCAAGAGGTAAATTATATATTCCAAGAGATAAATTTTTATATATATTTAATCTTTTTAATATATATATCTTTAAAGAAGTGGAAAAAAATACTCAAGCTTACATTTAACTTACTGAAACTAATTGTCTTTATTAATCTGTGCACGTCTTCTCCTTAAGGAGCTGTTTCCAAAGCCATCAATTCCCAGGAGGAATTTCCCGCATGACACCAAGGGGAGGCAGCGGCAAAGCTCTTGCTCTTTCGGTGAAAGAAGCCTATAAACAGCAGCTTTTCTCGGTCAGGTGTCAATGCCCTTCACCACTGGCAAACCAGTCTTGCTTTGAACGCCAACACTGGGACAAATTTGGGCTTATTTCTCCCATAAACTTTTAGTCTAGGAGATAACAAGTCTCAATAAGGCAAAAAAGGCCCTGAGGTGTGAGAAGACAGGTGAGTTTTAGCCTAAATAACGCTGCGAGGAGCTGCTCTGCTGCAAGGGGAGGACTTCAGGCAGGAGCCTGGTTTCACACAAGATACTCACCCAGGGTCGGGATAGCCGATGCAAACCCAGGCGGTTGTAAGTTGTTTTTTCAAATTTAAGGCAGCCACGAGCTGAAGTGTGAGTAAAGCCAGCCGAGACACGCAGGCACTGCCAGAGGTCAGCAGCCCCTCAGTCTCGGATGATTATTTTAATCAAGATCAGTGTGATTCATAATTATTGTCCAGCAGCCAGAGAGGGCAACAGCTTGGACAAGCTGATGAAGTAGCTCTGCAAAGCGTGGATGGTCCGAGGCATGCTGTGCTGGAAAAAAACCCTCACCATCCTCAGGTCCTGGTCTATCTCAGACCTTCCACGCGGTGCAGATAAGAGTTCTGGCGGTGCACGGTCCGCCCTGTGCTATGCCATGAAGACCACAGCGTGGAAGCCTGGCTTATGTGGCAAACTTCACATTGTTTGAGAGGGGTGTGAAAGTTTCTGCAACTGACTTAAGGCTGGAATGAAATATAAAAATTGGTATGACTAAATCCAGGTTTAAGGGAGGCTCGTGCATAAGTCAAGGGCATGCGTTGGACTTTCCTCATACAGAAGGGTCCTTTCCAGTAGTAAAATTTGGTATCTTTAACAGTTCAAAAATCCTTAGTGAGCAATTTCTGTGACTGTTCCTGAGTCCTAACCATTAATTTTTTTAAAAAAATATAAACTGCATTATCAGCAACTTACTGCCCCCAGTTCATAACGGTGCTGTAGCCTGGTTGGGATGTCCATCTGTACCAACCTTGTAAAATTCTTTCCACTATCTCTCAGTTCAGTGGCATCACAAGAATGATATAGATATCACCATATTTAAAAGGGGGTTAATACTTACACTAAATCTCCTGTTTCAAACCCAATTTCATAGGAAGGAAGGGAAGAAATCAGAGTTTTATTTTAACTTGTTCTGACGCTCCTAAAGGAAATTATTTTTCAAATGTCTTGATCTCTCACCAGTGTTTTCTCTGTTTTGATCGGCTGAAACAAGTTTGTTTGTTTGTTTTGTCAAATGCAATCTGATTTCTAATGTCAGAATAAATTGCTGTGGTTACCTCTTTGGACCTGATGAGTAACAAACTGAACTTCTTCAGGAGGTGGAATAAACCTTCCGATATGCAAAGTGACTATATCAAACGAAATTAGTAGTGACCAGACCAGAATAAAAACATTAGAAAATAAATTCAGTTGTGCACTTTGTTTAAAATGTGTTTTGAGACAAGCACTGAATATGTTGTTTGACAGTTCCTGCCCCTGAAATTTGTATTTCCTGATAAAAATAAATGAATCTTTAAGATTTGTTTTTGGGAAAACAGGAATATGCTGATTCTGTGGTTCTCTGCATCTCTGCTTTCCTACAGCACCGGTGTTACTATGACGGTGAAAGGAAATTGCACCCCCAGCGCTGAATTTGTTCTCTCGGCGTTCTCAACACAAGGGAATGTCCAGGCTGTCCTCTTCATGGTCTTCTTGGTGATCTACTTGATCACTCTGCTGGGGAATCTGGGGATGCTCGTGCTGATCAGGCTGGATGCCCAGCTTCACACCCCCATGTACTTCTTCCTGAGCAGCCTGTCCTTCCTGGACATCTGCTATTCCTCCTCAATCACCCCCAGACTGCTCTCAGATCTCCTAGCAGAGAGGAAGGTCATTTCTTACTCGGCATGCCTCCTACAATTTTTTTTCTTTGCGGTCTTTGCCACCACTGAGTGCTACCTCTTGGCTGCCATGGCATATGACCGCTACGTGGCCATCTGCAGCCCGCTGCTCTACGCCAGCTCCATGTCCAGCAGAGTCTGTGCATCACTGGTAGCTGGCTCGTACCTTGCTGGGATCATGAACGCCACTATCCACACGGGGCTGGCACTGCGGCTGTCCTTCTGTGGGTCCAACACCATCAACCACTTCTACTGCGAGGGGCCCCCGCTTTACGCCATCTCTTGCACGGAGCCCACCATCAATGAGATGATGATGTTCGTTGTGGTTGGCTTCAATCTGTTTGTCACCAGCCTGACCATCCTCATCTCCTACACCTACATTCTGGCCACTATCCTGAGAGTGCGCTCGGCTGCAGGGAAACACAAAGCCTTCTCCACGTGTGCATCCCACCTGACTGCCGTGACCCTCTTCTACGGATCTGCTTTGTCCATGTACTCGCGACCCAGCTCCAGGCACTCCCAGGACCTTGACAAAGTGGCCTCTGTGTTTTACACGGTGGTGACCCCCATGCTGAACCCCCTCATCTACAGCCTGAGGAACCAGGACGTGAAGGATGTGCTGAGGAGAGTGATGGAGAAGAAACATCCCTCTGACAGATAGCTTCCCCTGGTGCGGGGGGAATGGAGAAGTCTTCTCAGAGACGTTTACACATTTCATTTCTGTACTACTATAGTATAAAAGAAGCAGTGCTGTCCTGTGAGCTGCTGGGGATAAATGTATTGGGAAACCTCTGCCTTGTTCCTGAACACTGGGTCATTACCTGCTCTTGCATCAGGCCATTCACTGGGCATGTTACCTGTCCTGGGCACGCGTTAGCTTCTCCCATTCGCATTCACAACCTGATATTATTTTAATTGCAAAAACTTAAGTCCTTCTGACCATTTATAGTTTGAGAATGCATTACCCCTGTTGTCTTGAGCAACACCTACAGCTTTCAGTGTGACCATGATGATCAGAGCTCTCTTCATACCAAATAACGGGCACCTTTCTGGTGAACACAAGGCTTGGGTAATTCAGTGCTCCCAGCACTAGCAGTAGACACTAGGCTTCATAACAACTATTCACTGCCGCAATGCTCGCCAGGCCTCTTCTGCAACTTACTTTAGCTCAACTGTAGCTGTATTTTTAAATTGATTTGGGAAACTTCTGCAGTGCCTGCAACTTGCTCAAGGACCAGAGAGTTATTTTCTGGCATCTCCTGTGAGTAATGGTAAAGTTACTTACTAGTCAGGTACCTGTTCCCTATCCTGGTGGTTTGATCTTATTTTGGTTTTATTATTAACCACTTTTGCTCGGTTTTGAGCACTTGTGTCATTTCCCCTCTAAAACCAAAAATGAGATACAGGGGAACCATTAACAAACTTCAGCAACTATAGGGTAGTAACCCCATAGAGCAATAGGAGAGAAAAAAAGAGTGCTGACAAGGAGCAAATATGGGGTAGAAATATGTAGAAGTGATCTCAAGTAGATAGAAGCCTGGCATGGAGGAAGCTCCCACCTCAACCAGTGCTCCCACCAAGCACACCACCATACCTCCTCAGCAAGGAGCTCAGGATGCTGCTGGGTCACTGCATCATCCCACCAAGGCAGGACCTCAGCCTGCAGATGGGAATTTAACCTCAGGGATGAGGGACAGGTACTTTAATCAGGGCAACCCTGAGGTGCATTGCTCTCCATACATCCCGGCCCACACAATTGTCCTTAATAGAACCAGATGCCAACACACTGACCCTCCAACTCGGTGGCTTTGGGGCCTGGACTAGCTCTGTCAAGCAAGGCAGCTGGAGAACTGCACTTTGTCATTAACAAGGAAGAAAGTTTCTTTCCTATTAACCCCTGCTAATTAGTCTCTCATGGCTTGTTAAGAAGAATGAGGTAAGTTGACTACAAGTCCACTGAGGAGCTTTCATGGTGATTAGAAAACTTTCTTGGTAAACCCCAGAAGGTCTTGTTAAGTTGATGACTCCTGGAAGGGTGGTTGATCCCTGAGGACCACTTCTTGCTCTGGGAAGGGCAGCAGCATCCTTCATGATGGAAATAGCTATAACCACCTGTACGGCGAGAGCCTGGGGCTCAGGCCTGCTGGAGGGCTTTCTGTGCTGGTATGAGCTTGGTCATACACTCGCATCAAAGAGAGACATCCTTGTCCTCATAATATGTGCAGATAACATGGTCCCCTTGGTTCTCACTAATGGGGTGATTTGTCCCTGCCTGCTTTTGACCCCCTAGCAGAAGAAGCTGGGGAAGCTTGTTGCATTTCTCCTCACCGTTGGACCTCCTCAAGGACACCACACACCTTGAATTTCTTGTCATGAATTGCCTTGGGATAGATTTGCTTGTGGTTTTTTTTCATTCTTAAACTACGAGGCAAGTTGAAGTACACTACATAAATCCTCTGTGTCTGACTGGTTTTCATAAATGTGGTTTTCCTACCATTATGGATCTCAGACCAGAGAATAAGCATGGGAGTGGGTTCACCTGACTCTCAACACCTAAATAATTCATTGTCTGATTGTGAAACAGTCAGCCAGGTCTGCTCTCTAATATGTGGGAGTAAAGGGATGTTTTATCACATCCTAGGACAGAGGGTAGGACAAATGTGGTGCAACAGGAGCTGGTCTGAACATCAGAAGGCCAGGCACCATGGACCCGCTGTCTGTGGTATAAGAAATACTATTGAAGAAATAGAATATTATAGAAGAAATAACTGGGACAGCTCAGGAGCAGAGGCATGTTACTTCATGACACATGGAGCTTCACCTGAGCTACTGATTTGGGCATAAATTTGGCTTATTCTCAGAGACGCAGTTCAGCAGGATCTTGGGGGTGTAGATGGAGGAATACCAGAGATCCAGGAAGGACAAGTTCCCTGTGAAGAAGTACATTGGGGTATGGAGCCATGAGCTATGGCCTATCACCCTGATGAGGTGATGTTGCTCCTGGGGGTGGTGATGTAGGCTATGGTGAACACCATGAACAAGAGAAGCTGCACCTTCAGGTCAGTGGTGGACCCCAAGAGGATGAAGCTGGTGACTGAACTGTGGTTCCTCTCTGCTAGGGACAGGGGAAAGGGACTGAACTGGACACATGGATTACGGTAGCTATTTGATATTTGTAGTGTGGGGTCTAGGTACACCACCTAAGAGAACTTCCATGTTGCTGGTGTTGCTCTCTGTACCAAAACACAGCTACACACACACACACAAGAAAAAAAGTCTGCACCTGTAGATGACAACATTCAGTTAAATCATGCTCAGAGTCAATAGCTAAGTATGCTAAATAAGAGCACTGAGGTAGCTAGAGATCATCTGGAAAAAAAATCCCCTACTACAGTCTGTGACTCAAAAAATATTTCCAATTCCATTTAGGTATTCCTTTCTGGAGCCCTGCAGGCTGGAATGCACCAGGAGCATCTCACACCAGCTTGGGGGACTGGCACCAGACCACCCACCACATGCTAATGCCATGGACTGATTCACTTCACACCTTATCATTCATCTTTTCCCCCTTTGAGCAGCTGAGTGCTCATCAAGCCACTGTTGAAATGGTACAGATTTTTGTGGAATTAAATTCAGCTTCAAGCACAGCTCATGAGCGTATTTGGGGTGAGCTGTGCACTGCTCCAGCCCACGCAGACCAGCTGGTTTCCAGAGGTGATGGATCTGCCCCAGCCAAGTACAGAGTCCCCTTATGCATTTGTCTGGGTGGCTTCTCTCATCCTCAGGACAAATTTGTGGAAGTCAGAGACCAAAACCTGCCAGGTGTCTTAGGGGAAGAAGCCACACAGGCTCTCAATACTTTTTTTTTTTTTTTTTTTTGGTTTTGCTTTCTGTATTGCCTTAAATTTAAATTCATTAGAGGATTTTTGACCTTATTGCACACTTGAGCACAGATTGTATTTTATATATTATTATTATATATTATATATTATATATTTCCTGTCTGATTAAGATTTAATGAACAGAATAAGGATAGCTAGTAAAAACAGTAACACAGATGCAGTCCAGCAGAATTTGTAATTTTTCAAGCTGATGGTACTTTTCCTAATTTTGAAACTACCATAGACATATACCATAGACATAGAAACTACCATACCATAGACACATGACAGAAAATGCTGCTCTTGTCTCCTTAGACACAAATTCTGCTGAAAATCTGGGCACCTGAGATTATTACCAGGCAGCCTGGGTATCTGCAGAGTTTGTCTGAGGGGGTTCGTAGCACCTCTGGTTGCTCATTGGCAAAACAAATACGCATATGGACAGGCAATATTATTCCTGGTAATAATGGCAGCAATAAGTGGTGTCTGAAATGGAGCTGCTGGAGGTTCTGAAAGCAGCAACCTGCTCCAACAAACTAATACAGAGAGACCTCCAGCTCTGTAAACTAAAATCTCTTGGAGAAAGAGGATGGGAAAATGTTTCATGAATCCAGGCATCAAAACCACAGCGCCATGGATAATATGTGTCAGAACGCTTGGACCCAGTGAGCAGACCTCAGTGAAAAGAATTTTGTTTGGGTAATACTGCCGTTCTGGTGTTGATTTGAGTTTAGCTTAGGTCATTGCCATTGCCTTGCTCTTCTCATCAGTGCTTATAGCAAAAGTAAAAAAGAAAAATAATTCTTTTAAAAAGCTAACATTAAAAAACCTCGGGGGGGGGGGGGGGGGGGAGAGGGGAACAACATGACAATTATTGTCTTACCGAAGCCAGCAAAGGCAAAGATCAACGTTTGGGGTGGGTTTTGAAGCAAGAGGGTGCTAACATAGGGAGATCATGTCAGCAGAAATGGTTGCAAGAAATATCTTTGCATTGCCAAAATTCAGTTTAAGTGACACTAGAAAGGATACTTGAGAAAATTAGGTAATAACCAGGGGTGACTGCAGAAAAAAGTTGGGGTTTGCTTTTGGTGAATCATGTAGACTTTCACTTTTCATCCACTCCCTCTCCTCAGCATGGGGGAGGGGGGAAGGTATCTTCTTAAATCCAGATGTCCAAAGCAAATTGTTCCTGGTCTTCATTAGTGAGCCTGGAGGTGAAGTTTATATTCTGGGTGGATTTTGCTTGTTGTTAAGCTTCTATTCTCCATGGACTGGAATGCCTCCAAGGCCACAGAAATGAGTATAAATACCACTTGGGCACCAGAAGCTACAGAGGGGGCTTGTCTGCTGTCTGCAAGGTGCAGCAACAAGCCACCCTCAGTGCAGTTTTTAAGGAAAGAGTCCTGAAAAGCACCCTCAGCATTTGTTTGAAGATGAATTATGGCCTCAGTCACTATCTGGAGAAGCAACCGAACTCACCCCAGTTGCATGGAGCTGCACTGAAGATCTGAGTTTTGTTGGAGAATTCATGTCCATGGTGAGGACATCTTCTGTTCTGGCTAGTCCTCAGCCCTGAACCTGCTCTGAAGTGGTGGGACATGCAGGGACATCACGAGGCTAAAGTAGGCACCCCTTTCTCTTTGTTTTATGGACTTGAAGGTAGTGAGATAGAGAAAAGAAAGGACCAAACGTGTCAGATATCTCATTTATAGCAACAAGGCTGAGAACAGCAGAAGGAATCCTACATGGAAGGACGACTCTTCTGCTTTAAAGTTTAGATGACATAAAGCAAAGAGACATGTAGGTGCTTTTTCACAGGTGCCACCGTAATAGCAAGGGATGGTCCTGATGGCCAAGGCGAGAGGGTGCTCATTATTGGGTTCAGCTGGGATGGAGTGAATTTTCTTCTCCATAGCTGGTGCAGTGCTGTGGTTTGGATTTAGTATGAGAATGTTGATAGCACACTGATGTTTGTAGTTGCTGCTGGGTGATGTTCGTACTAAGTCAAGGACTTTTCAGTTTTTCTGGCTCTGCCAGTGAGAAAGGGTGGGTCCAAGAAAGGGAGGGGACACAGCTGGGGCAGCTGACCTCAATTAGCCAAAGGGCTATTCCGTGCCATTTCATGTCATGCATAGTATATAAGCTGGGGGAAGAAGAAGGAGGAGGAGGGATGGCATTCAGTGTGATGGTGTTTGTCTTCCTCAGTCCCCATCCCAACTGCTGGAGCCCGGCTGCCCTGGGGATGGCTGAGCACCTGTCTGCCCGTGGGAAGCTGTGAAGGAATTCCTTGCTTTGCTGTGCTTGTGTGTGGCTTCTGCTTTGCCTGTTGAACTGTCCTTACCTAATCCACGAGTTTTCTCAGTTTTACCCTTCCACCCTGATGTAGGGGGGTGAGGGAGTGGCTGCCTGGGGCTGTGCTGCTGGCTCTGGTGTAACTGTGCCGGTTACCTACAGCCCAGGCTGTGGTACCTCCCCTCCCTGCCCAGCTCCGCTCCTCCTGTTTGCTTGCATGGCCTCGGCTCTACATCCAAGTGAGTCTCCCCATTGCCACTGTGCCACCGCAGACTCCCCTTCCTGTGGGGTTATCAAGGCTGTGTATACTGAAAAGTGTGTGTGTTTGTGTCAGCTTTAGAAGAAAAATGCCCATGGTTTTGCTCTGCTTTGTTTTGCAAAGGGAAATGAAAGTCAATGGGAAAAGTATTTCTGCAAACTGAATAGTTCCATGTGGGTTTATTTTTAAAAAAACAATTCTGTTCAAAATGTACTTGTAATTTACTAAGGAAAAAAACAAAATCTGTTAAACATCTGAATTTAAAAAAATATGGTTATTACTGAGAAATGCCCAGTGGATTGACCTTGCTGCCATGTTAAATGTCCTCAGGAAAGCACAACTCGGAAGCTGTGCAGGAGCTGACATGCTAAACCCAGGTGGGTGTTCTCACTGTTCAAATTGACAGGTAGGTCTTGGCTTTAAGATCCTTTCAAAGCTGCTGGATGAAGGTTTGGCTTTTCCAAGGGCTATCCAGAGTCCAGCTGATGTTTTATGACCTTCCAGTAGGAAGAGCTCTGCCTCCATGTGGTGACACTGAGGAAGCTGAGGGTCCTGCTGAGCTGCCCAAACCATTATCTGCCATTTTATCTGTCTCCCACAGGTGGAATTTGTTACAGAGAGTGGCACCTGTCAATCACACTGATATGCATGACTTCATTCTTGTGGGGCTGACCATCCGCCTGGATCTCCAGGTCCCCCTTTTCTTGGCTTTCCTGGCCATGTACACAGTGATGCTATCGGGAAACTTTGGGATAACTGTATTAGTTGGGAGTGATCTTCACCTTCACACCCCCATGCACTATTTCCTTGGCCACTTGGCTTTTGTCAACATCTGCTATTCCTCCATCATCCTCACCAAAATTCTGGTGCGGATCTTGACAGAGGAGAAAACCATTGGCTTCTTGGGGTGTGCAGCCCAGCTCTGCTGCTTTGTCATTTTAGGGGTCACTGGTTTGCTGGCCATGATGGCCTATGACAGGTATGTGGCCATCTGCAAGCCCCTCCTGTACTCCACCATCATGGGTCCTTGCCTGGCCAGGTGGTTGTGAAGCAACTAAGCATCCTGCCAGGGTGTCTGGCAGGGTTTCATTAGGAAAAACATCATCACTATCTACTAGAGCACAAGATTAAAACCCACTAATAATGAAGCAAGGGATGAAGTCACCATAGCTGATCTCATGGAGACTGCCTCCCTGCCTGAGAGCTGGGGGTCCCTTGCAAACTGATGGCTTGGGAAAACTGGACTACAGTGACAGAATTCATTTTCAAGGGGTTCACAGATCACCTTGACCTCCAGGTTACCCTCTTTGTGGTTTTCCTGCTCTTCTATGTCATCACGGTGGTGGGAAACCTTGGCATCATTGCTGTAGTCTGGCTTGATTCCCAGCTTCAGATGCCCATGTACTTCTTTCTCAGCAACTTGTCCTTCTTGGATCTCTGCTACTCCTCCGTTGTGACACCCAAAATGCTGCTGAGCCTCTCATCGGAAAGGAACACTATTTCTTTTGCTGGCTGCTTCGTACAGCTGTATTTCTATGTTGCTTTGGTAACTGTGGAGTGCTACCTCCTGGCTGCCATGGCGTACGATCGCTACCTGGCCATCTGCAGCCCCCTGTGCTACCCTGCTGCCATGTCCCAGGAGCTCTGCACTGCCCTCTTGGCGGGGTCCTACGCTGTTGGGTTTGTCAGCTCGCTGGTGCTCACAGTGGTTGGGCTGAGGGTGTCCTTCTGCAGCCCCAAGGTCATTGACCACTTCTTCTGTGATGGGCCACCACTCTTTAAACTGGCCTGCTCTGACACTTACCTCAACCAAGTGCTGACACTCGCTTTTGCGGGCTTCCATGGGGTCACCACCATATCAGTCATCCTCATCTCCTACGGCTGCATCCTATCCACCATCCTGAGGATGGGCTCTGTGCTGGGCAAGCGCAAAGCTTTTGGGACCTGCTCATCCCACATGGTGGTTGTTGCCATCTTCTACGGGAGCCTCCTCTTCATGTACCTGCGGCCCAGCTCCAGCTACTCCCTGCCCAGGGACAAAATTGTTTCTGTCTTTTACACAGTGGTGACCCCCATGTTGAACCCCTTCATCTACAGCCTGAGGAACCAGGAGGTGAAGAGAGCTGTGAAGAGAGTGGTGGGGAGAATGACTGTTTCCCTGCCAAAGCGGTAAACAGCTGGACATTTAGGCACTGGTGGGAATGGGGTCTGTGTTTTGGGGTTGTCCTGAAATCAGGGAGAAGACGTGATAATTCCTCTAAATATTAATGTCCCTTTTCAGACTGGCTCTATGGATGTGGGATTAATTTGTTACACACCTGCCTCCAGGCAGTGCATCTCACAACAGGAGAAACACCTGCTTGTTGAAGAGCCACCAAAGGCTGATCTGTGAGGGAAGATGCTCAAGTGTGCAGCTGGTTTTTGAGTACCTGGGGGCAAATGTGTGCTGGGTTTTCTCATGGACCTGCTGTTCCTTAGGCAACTGCAAGTCACCTCTCTCTCTCCAAGGGAAATAGGATGACAAGGCTCAGCCCTGTGAAAATAACATGTTTGTGAGGTTCCTGCCTGAGGACTTGGACCCTTTTGTTCTCAGATGTCTTTGGCCTGAGCCCACTCGTGGTCACCCTGTCCTACAGCCTAGACATCATTCACCAGCTCAGTGGGCTCCATCCCTACCATGTGCTGTGCCTCTTCCAGCCATGAGGTGCGACCTACAGATTTTAGGTGAACTTGAGTGCTTCCAGGTAATCCCCATGGCAAATGGGAGCGTGCAGGAGAACAAATGGAGCAGACCAGGAGGCTTGGGTGGGAGAGGAGGAAATGCTTCCCAAAAGCTGCAGGAAACGGGGACATTTGAGAGGAACTTCTCTGAATCCTCTTCTTCCACAGTGGCCTATCAAAGAACGGGCAAAGGCTTTCTTAAAATGTTCTACTGCACTTTAACCCTGCAATGTGTTTTTTACAGCAAATAAATAGTTCAAACGCCATTGTTGCTGTATGGCACTGGGTACTGGGCAGTGCTGGTTCCTCAGCGTGCTCTTCACTGGAACGTTCTCGTCTGGGTAGTCAAACTGAGGAATGTACAGTAAAGCAAAATATGTTGGGTCACTTGCAATAGAAATAGTCTTCCTATTTTTTTCCTCTGATGTTCTCCAAGCATGTAGCTCTCTGTATTGGAAGGTCCATAAATTGTGGGATTTAACTGCCCAGTTTTGAGGTTTAGAGTGGTTAAGATTACATCTGATTTTAATCTCTCTCACTAGCAGGAAAAAGACCATGATATTTTTAAAAATAAATATGGGAAATGGCTGGGGTGAATTATGTTGCATAAAGGCATAACGTTTCTTATAGGAAATGCAGCGTTGTTGTCTGACACATTTACGTTCCAGACATCTCAGTTTAGGGGGGCTGAAACCAACCCAAGCTATGGGTAATGTCACTGCCATATGTCAGATTTCAGTGTATATTGTGTTTTCATGGCTTTATCTATATATTTTTTATTTGCAACTCCTCCTTTCCATTTCTACCTCCTTTATAAGAGGGACTATAATTATTATAGGCCAAAATTATAATTAGAATTATTCAGTTATAATTAAAATTAAAACTGTAATTATAATAGGCCAAAAATAGCTTTATATGCAGCAATACACAACACAGCTCCATAGTTGATAGTAGGGAGGTGAAGAATTTAGTGATAAACTTTTCAAAGGTTTATACCTACTCACCTGATAACTATTTGTGTATCTGCTTTCTA
Organism: Falco rusticolus; assembly: GCF_015220075.1. NCBI lineage: Eukaryota > Metazoa > Chordata > Aves > Falconiformes > Falconidae > Falco > Falco rusticolus. The sequence goes on along the minus strand of NC_051196.1, from coordinate 19,220,924 downwards.
TAAATTGTTTTGCCACCTTCATCATTCTTTTCTAAGAAGCGAAAGAAGTTTCTTTTGTAAATAACTGGAATGCATATTTTTATTTATCTTTTCAAGAGAGAGGGATGCTTTGAGTTGTACCTAGAAGACTGGTAACAAAGCGGGAACAAACATGAAGCAGTGGGGAAAGTGTTGACACAGAAACTCCCCAAACAGAATTATAGCATCACAGAATCACTGAGGTTGCAAAAAACCTCTGAGATCATCAAGACCAACCGTTAACCCAGGGCTGCCAAGTCCATCACTAAGCCATGTCCCCAAGCACCGCATCTATGTGTTTTTTGAACACCCCCAGGGATGGTGACCCCACCACCCCCTGGGCAGCCTGTCCCAGTGCCTGACCACCCTCCCAGTGAAGACATTTTCCCTGACACCCAACCTGAACCTCCCCTGGCACCACCTGAGGCTGTTCCCCCTTGTCCTGTTGCTGTTCCCTGGGAGCAGAGACCGACCCCTCCTGCCCACAGCCCCTGCCAGGCAGCTGTAGGGAGCCATCAGGTCCCCCCTGAGCCCCCTCCTCTCTGGGCTGAACCCCTCCCCCAGCCTTGTGCGCTTCCCATGGGCAGGCAGGTGCTCATCCATCCCCAGGACAGCCCCAGCATGCATGATGGGGACTTGGGAAGACAAACACCATCACTCCCAGTGTCCCCCCCTTCCTCCTTCTCCCCCCGGTTTCTATACTGGGCATGACATTCTATGGTATGGAATGCCCCTTTGGCCAGTTCAGGCCAGCTGCCCTGGCTGTGTCATCTCCTGGTTTCCCACGCCCCTCCAGCCCTCTCGCTGGCAGGGCCTGAGGAGCTGCAAAGTCCTTGGCTTGGTATGAACATTATCTAGCAACCAGAACCATCAGTGTCCTATCGACTTTGTTCTCATACCAAATCCAAACCACAGCATTGCACCAGCTGCTAAGAAGAAAATTAACAATGAAACCGAGACAGTGCTGCAGCGTTTCTGCCAGAGCCATCCCTTTGGCCAACTGAATCACACTGGTGGAGTCTGCAGACTGGAAGAGGAGCTGGGACACCTGTAGCTCACGTGTAGGTCCATGTGTCATGCTGACATGGAGCAGGGTGAGCCCAAACCCATCCCGTGTGCCCACCTCTCAGCCAGTCCTCTAGGTTCCACAGCAATACTGATGGAGAACTCATCTGTTCATGTGACCATGCGTGGGTCTCCTTTGGACACGGCAGCTCCTCCTCTGGGCTACACTGTCTGTTGATCCATCTAACTCCACCTGAGATATCATAGGATTTCTGGACATAGGTGTGGCAGATATGGCACAAGATGTAGGAAGACTTGTGTCCTTCAGGGAGCAGGGGAGATGTATGGTGGGTCTCAGATACTCCTGGATACCCATGGCTGAATGGCTGAACCATCACCTTCGTTTCTACTGACTGCAGCAGGTCTAGGCAGCTTGCTCATGTATCTGTGCTTCATGTTGTGGACAACTGACAGATTAATAAATCCCACCTATGGATCAGACATGATCCATAGACAAGCTGCTGTTTATATGGTGACTCTATCCATGCTGTCAGGTTAATCTGAAAGCATGGGCTTCTGTTATTTAAAGGGAAAAATTAGCTGTACTGAAAGAAACAGTGTGAACTGTAAACTCCTGAAAACATTGCAGACACTGAAAGAAGCTGGTGTCTATTGAGTGTGTTGAACAGAGATAAATTACACTGATGCTACCATAAATACGCTCTCAATTTTCTGCTAGCCAAAACCAAACACAATTTGCAGAAAGAACTGGATTAGCAACATCTTTTTTTCCAAACAGGCTGTGATGATATGGTTTTGGTCTTGCAATAGGGGTGGAGCAACAGAACGACCTGGCAAAAGGGAGGAAAAAATGGGCAGGTGAGATATTCCTGGGACTATCTAGAGCACAGTGAAAAGGTTTAATGGATTGTCTATCAATCAGGTCCTGTATAGACATCCCTGTTCTTAAGCATCAGTAGCCTGGAAGCCTTTCAGGCTTGTTCATTGCCTGGAGGCTTGGATCAGCCTTCATCTCTGGTAATCCCACCCATCTGCTCCAGGCATCCATCCAAAGCTAATTATGACAGCCTAAACTGCTTGCAATAGGTGTTTAAGATACTTGGAGTAAATTGCCCTGTGGCTGCACCTTCTCACCTCCCCCTCGATTTTCAGAGGGGCTTGTTGCAGAGTAACTTGTGCTCATTTGGATCTCTACCTTTTCTGTCTCTGGAGGCTGCCAAGTGTTGGAACAGTGATGGGTACTTGTGACAGGGTTGTAGCACAGGATTTTACGCCCCCCCCCACACACATAGCGGAGCCTTTTTTAGCAGTTCAGACTGTTGTGACTCCTGGATTCTCATTAAGGAGCCAGCGTACAATCGAGTTTCATTCCTCTGAGGGATGGGAACAGCAGCCCAAGCCACAGAAACACTTGCTCCCTGAGGAAGGCTGCCCCTTGCCCACAAAGACCTGCCGAGACACAGATAAAAGCCATGCGTTGCTGCAAGCAAAGGACTTCATCAGGTGAAAATATGCAGGAGGCTCCCAGATGCTCAGGAGAGACGTTCTTGTTTACCGGGAAGCTGGGAGGATGGCTTCAGGGGTGTCCCCCCCCAGTTACTGTGCAGGCGTCCCGAGCCTGTAGTGTCACCCCACCTGGAGGAGACCTTGCAGCTTGTAAGAGGAGGTGACCCCATCCGATAGGGGGGTGTGACCATTCCCTGAAAGGTCCAGGTGAGTCCTGCTGGTGCCACCCTGCCCTGGTGTGTGTCACCTGTGGGGAGGCTGCTCTGCTTTACACTGGGTAAAGGTGTGCTCCTCTGGGTTAGTTGAAGGTGAAATATTTCTGCTGGGATGCACTTGGGATGCACTCCAGCATTTCAAAGTCGTAAGATCAGAAATTATGCTGCTTGTGGTATGTTTAAGGAGGCTGGGGGAGGAAGAGGAGAGAACCTTTAAAGGAAAGTTTAGCTCACCCACTGGCCCTGAAATAAAGTGATGTTCGCTTTAAAAATTAAGGAGTGTTTCTTTATAGAAACATTCTGCTCATGGAGAACGGTTCTTCAGTGAGTCTTCTGATCCTGGTGCTCATCTGGTGGGGTAAGACTTGATTCTCATCCTCAGTTCTGTAAAGAATGAATTGTTTTATGCTGAACCTCCACATTATCAGGGTCAGGAACCTGTATTTCACATTTTCATTCTTGTGAGCAGCTTACCCGGGTGTCTGAAGGGAGAGCCAGCAGCTGCTGGGGTTTTGCCTGATGAAAATGAGGTAAAACCAAGCCCCGCATGTGTCCTAACCCCCAGGGTGCCATGCTGTGCCGGGCAGGCTCCCTCTGAGAAGGTTTTCCTCCTTAGATGGCATCTTGAAACAGGGAATTCTCAGCCTGGCGCTCTTTTCCCCCCCTTGGCCCTTCCCCTCTGCCCGTGCTCTCAGCAACACCTTGTTTTCGCCTGGAAATGAAGTGCACTTTGCAGACAGATGCTGGGGAGAGCACCAGTTGTGACTCCATATTCCAGGACGGAATCGTGGAACCCACTTTTGTCCAGGCTTAGTCCGTACGTTACAGTCGGTTCATATACATAAACACTCACAGCTCTCTCCTGGCACTTAAATCGCCTCCGTAAATCCACCTCAGTCCCTTCCATCTCCCAGCCCACCTCTGGAAACACAAGGCACGGTTAAAGTCACCAGCAGGCGGTGGTGGCTCAGGTGCCCATGTAAATGCTTCATACAGGCGACCCCAACGCCAGGGCCAGTGCCTGTGCTCTGAGCGCCACGGGGAAATACTTCTTATGGTGTTTAGTCTCTTCATTGTATATTCTCTAAACTGTACCAAGGAAATGTTTGATGCTTACCCCGGTTCAAAATAGCACTTTTGGACCCCGGTTTTGCTCGTGGTCTCCGTGGCTTCATCTCCCCAGGGTTTCTGAGGCTGCAGTACTAAACTCCTCCTGTCCTGAAGGAGTTTTAGGATCATGCAACACCCCCTGCCTCTCTCCCTCCCTACTCAACAAATTAGACGGGTGGTTTTCCCCTTCACCTCAATGTCCTTTCCAAAACCAAAAAAGGAAAGCTGCAGTATTTTTTTATTACAATTATATTATTATATTGTATAAATTATAATATTACAATTATAGCCAGAAGACAGTGCCAAAATCAGAGCTGTCCTGTTCTGGGTGCCTTATCACGATCGGTTTGAAATGGGGAGGAAGGGAAACAAATGTGGAAAAAGCACTTAATCCCGGAGGTCGAGGGCAGAGCTGGGGATTTGGTCTGTGTCACCTGCACCCCCAACTGCTGCTATATCTGTTGACCTCAACAAACTGCAGGTACTAAAACAGGATTCTGCAGTAGAGATAAACCTGCCCAAAGGTCTGCCCACGGTGAGAAAGTGAGAGACCCTCCGCAGCGACTCTCTGCAGGGCGGGGAAGGTGTTTGGGAAAGCCGGGACGCTCTCCCTCCAGAAAGGACCTCCTCTTCCCTTGGACTGTGAAGGAGGACGAGCTCAGAGCAGATGGCTACAGTGCAGTCCATCCCACTCTAGCACCCTAGGAAGGCATGGTCTGGGCACCTTGGCTCTACAGGGTGTCAGTTATCAAGTTATCAGTTTCAGTTCCAATAAATAAAGGCATGGTTTCCACTGTCCTGCATTTCCAGGCTCTCTCCTTCCTCAGCAGACACGAAGCCCTGAATGGCCCAGCAGAATCACACCTCAGTGGCAGAGTTTGTTCTTGAGGGCCTGAGTGACCGAGTGGAGATGAAGGCAGCCCTCTTTGTGCTGTTGCTGCTCATTTACACCATCACCCTTTTGGGCAACACAGGGATAATTATCGTCATCCAAGGTCACCCACAGCTCCATACATCCATGTACTTCTTCCTTGGCAGCCTCTCCGTTGTTGACATCTGCTTCTCCTCTGTGATTGCCCCCAGGACCTTGGTGAACTTCCTAGTGGAGAGGAAGACCATTTCCTTTGTCGGCTGCATGGGCCAAGCCTTCTTCTACATTGTCTTTGTGACAGCCGAGTGTTTCCTGCTGGCTGCCATGGCATACGACCGGTACGTCGCCATCTGCAACCCCCTGCTCTATTCTGCTGTTATGACTCCGGGGCTTTGCATGTGGCTGGTGGTGGGGTCCTACATCGGGGGTGTCCTGAACGCCATCATACAGATGACCTTCATCATCAGGCTGCCCTTCTGCAGGTCCAACGTCATCAACCACTTCTTCTGCGATGTTCCTCCCCTCCTGGCTCTGTCCTGTGCCAGCACTTACATCAATGAGATCATCCTCTTCTCCTTGGCCGGCATCATTGAGCTCAGCACCATCTCCATCATTCTGGTCTCCTACATCTTCATCTGCTTCGCCATCCTGAGGATCCGTTCAGCTGAAGGCAGGCAAAAAGCCCTCTCCACCTGTGTGTCCCACCTGACAGTGGTGACCATGTTGTATGGGACGACCATCTTCATGTATCTACGCCCCAGCTCTAGTTACTCCCTGAACACCGACAAAGTGGTCTCCGTCTTCTACACGGTGGTGATCCCCATGCTGAACCCCCTCATCTACAGCCTGAGGAACAAGGAGGTGAAGGATGCTCTAAGGAGAACAGCAGAAAGGATCACAGTCAGGCTCTGAACCTCATCCTGAAAACCTGACACAGGAACGTGGGTAACATGGGGATTTCTCCCAGAGGCTGTGGAGCTTCCGTCCACAGAGATATTCAAAAGTTGCCTGGATGAGTCCATGAGCAGCCTGATGTGGCTGTGAAGTCAACCCTGCTTTGAGCAGGACATGGAATAATTTTTGATCAGAAAGGACATTTAGGTCTCTGGTCCTATGAACAATATATGAGTGTGTGTGTATATATAAAAATACAATATTCAATGTATATTATGCTATTTATTTATATATAATGCAGTATATTCTTGTGTTAAATGTGTATGCCAACACACATACGTCACTGATTTTTCTTGTTGCTCCCCAGCCCCAATTTATCTGGGGCCTCAATCATTTTTAGGCTGGGCTGGGGAGGCGGCTCCTGTGAAAAACTCCTTCTAGGAAGGATGGGAACACAGGAGCTAAATGGATAAACTCTGAAGTTTTAATGCACTTATGGCGATGGGATATTGTGCATAAGCCAAATGAACAAATTATAAACTCTTAAACAGGTCTCTGTTGGAAACCAGGCTGCTGAGTTGAACTGCAGGGTTAAACTGATCTCTGTCACTTCTTTTTAGGCACCTATACACCCTTCATTCTTTCCTTCACAATTTCTGTCTTTCAAGGCCTTGAAACAAAGCTCTAATTAGTTTTCTAATTTATGCCCAAAGTGGTTTGTTAAAACCAAAGACAATAATATTGTCAGTAGCGTTTGCATCCAGAGATTTCCACTTTGGCGAGAGGCAGCAGGGAAAAGGAATTTAAAAGGAAGAAAAAAACTCCCAAACACTGTGAAACAAACAAAAAAATAATAAATGAGGGTAATAATAATTAAAAAAAGGTCTTGATTTCTTATGCAAGAACTAATTCCTGCCAGAAATGGCACCTCCCCCTTTTCATCATCTTGTGAGTAGGAACCTGTGGTTGCTGTGAGAATGCAATGCTGCCAGAGGGAACGGTAACCACAGCCCTCTCCCCCGCAAAAAAACCCTTTTCTATTTCTTTAGCAGTTTGTCACTCAAAGGTATGAGCTGTCCCTGATCAAATCATCTTAACAAGCTCCTCTGGGAGGGGAGTTGGATGATCGTCTGGGACGGAGAAGGCTTGGCTGGGTCAGGAATGGGGATTTTCCACCTCTGGTCACTTGATGTGAGCTGTATTGTCAACAGGGGGAAAATACCCCCCAGCACACTGAAAAATAACCCCCACAGCAATGTAACCCTGCACAGCACATGGAGCTTTTATTTTATTATGTTATGTTATGTTTTCGTGTTATGCTAGGTTTGTTATGTTATGTTTGTTATGTTATGTTATGTTTGTTATGTTATGTTATGTTTTGTTATGATGTTATGTTATGTTTGTTATGTTAGGTTAGGTTTGTTATGTTATGTTTGTTATGTTATTTTTTGATATGAAAGTGACCAGCCTGAAGCTGACTCTTACTGTGGCTGGCGAGCTGTGACAGCGTACAAATATACCTGCTCTTTAGATGTCCCTCTCCTTCTCAAAAGTTGCCTTTCTTCTGCTTCTGAATAAAATCCATTCCTGTTTATACATGGATGATTTATTTTTGTTCCTGCTCTCTACCCTTGTGCTCTGTTGTCAGCCCCAAGGGATGCAGAAGTAACTGTCCCTTCCAGATACTAAAGGAGTGCTGGAAGGGGAAAATGCTAAGTGGCTAGAAAAATACTGATCAGGATTTCTGATACATTGTCACCATCTATTGGACATTGTTGGAAATAGCCGCTCCTTTTTATTTTAGGTAAAACCTTTTTCTCCTGTGCCAGCAAGCCTTGGGTAGCGAACGGTGGGAACTGAGCGATAGCACCTAAATACCACAAGCCCATGGTGCTGCCTCTGCGATGGCTGATCCCATCCACATCGCTGATTTTCTCAGCATCAGCTCTTGAGCCTGTTAAAAATGAACAGGCACTGTCGGATATTTGAACAAGCCGCCCTTACCAAGCTCCCCTTGCATTTAGAAACGATACTTTAAACTGCAATTTAATTTTTTCCCCCCTAATGCAATTCTTGGGCGAGGTTTCAGGTTGTAGGAAATTTAGATTATCGAATACTGTTTTTCTCTTAAACCATCTGGGCCAACTCTACCCAACTTGAAATGGTAATTCCTGGTTTTTTAGATTACCACCTCCTACAGCAACTGTTTCCTACAGATCTACAGATCCCTCTCAGAAAGGGTTCCTGCAGCACATCTTTCTTCCTAACAAACCCATCCTAGATTTTACGATAAAGGCAAATGAAAATACATAGAGAGATCTGAATTTTTATCCCACGTAGGTGAAGGATTTCATTTGTTGTTGTTGACTTATGTAAACTGCATCCATCGCTACCTAAACGGTCCCAGGTGGGCAGCTGCCCTCAGTGCCCTCGGGTGCTGCATTAAATGGATGCTGCTGCCTATATAATCACCCTGCTCCTGGGCCGCTCTGGGTGAGTTTGTCCTGGTGGCCTTCTCAGGGAAGAAACCCACCCTTTGCTATAGAGCACTGAGTGCTAGGTGGATAAAACCAGGAATGTTCCTTACTAGCTGGGGTTTTTTTGAGCAGATGAAGCCGTGACTTTGGTCCTTTCATGGAAGGCACTGCGGCCAGTGCAGCCCCCTCGCGGCTTTCGAGGCAAAGTATCAGAGGAGTTTCTGGCTGAAAAATAAAGGCAGGTACATCAAAATGAAAAATGAATTTACTTTTTTTACTCTAAATATCAACATAAACTGAAAAAAAAAGGCAGTGCTGGATTTCTCATCCTGTGCAGTCTGTACCAAGCATTGAATGCTTCCAAGAAGAGCTGCTCCATGGGGAAAGAGTAAGAGGTTTTCAAGTACAGCTATCGCACATGACACACAGATATTACAAAGACTACCTTCTGGAATTTTTTTAGGATGTGTGAAACTATGAAAGGCAACATTTTTGAGCAGGTATTGTTCAAACACCTTACGCTGTCATTAATTTTAAAACCCAATTGGCTGTATATTGACCGGGCAGTGGAGGCTCTTGGGGTCGCTTTGGGCTTGGCTGGCACTGACCCTCACTTGATCTGGCAGGTCCGTCGAGGTGAAGATGTCATTCCCTGACCTGTTTCACCCTGGGCTCTGTGAATGCTGTGAAGAGCAAAGCTGTGGAAGTGTGGGTGGATGTTGCATGGGAGAAGACACGGCTTCCCAGCCAGGCTGGGGAACGGCTGTGAGGGTTCAGCCGGCCCCGAGAGCAAAGCAGAAGAAATCCCACTTTGTCCCACCGCTCCCACAGGATTCCCAGGACCCAGGGCAGCCTGTCCTCACCGGCTCTGTCTCAGGCTGGCAGAAACCATCACCCTGAGAAAGCAGAGGGATACTGGAGGCGTGAGCACAGGCTGCTTTTACTTCACATTTTAAACCATCCCATTAACCAAGTTTTTCTGCAGTCACTAGTCTGGGCTGTAAGACCCTCAAACCCCCAGCTACCCAAATGGTATGTTTTAGCTCTATAGCTCTGGCACCTTCCCCTTGTTCCTGTACTGAGATTTTGAGGATAACGTCCCCCACAAGAGTGGGCTGTCTGGACTGGACCAGGAGGATGCACTGTGAGGCTCTGCCTGGTGCAGGGTCTAGGCAGCGGCCAGTCTTTCTCTTATCCATACCGTGAGTTAAATCTTGGAAAACACTAAGGAAAGGCTGCTCAGTGAGTCCCAGGGCAGCTTGTTGGAAGGTCTTGTACTGGCTTGCCCAAGAGATGCAAGTTCCTACCCAATTCAGGTAGGAAAGCAAGTACCACAAATGGAGATCCTTTCCCTGGGAGGACAAGGATAAATACTCTGTTAGCAATTCAGCAGAGCGTGGACCAGCCACCCACCTGTTCAGCGTGAGTAATACCTAATCCAAGGCAGCAAGAAATGGGTTTTAAATTTAATTTAGCTCCAGTCCAGTTAATGTCTTCAAGCTGCAGGGAGATGTGACTCCTGGCAGGCAGCTGTCGTGCGTGGCACAACCCGCAGCCTCAAAAACTTCCTGGGTTTGATAGCTACATCTTGGATGGCTTCACACAAAGTGTTTTGTTTGTTGGGTAAAGAAAAATTGAAGATGAGTCTTAGTTTATTGTGGCATTCAGGTCAATTCTCCACCGGCAGCAGAAGTCTGCACCTAGGCAGGACGCTGCCTGAGGGGGAGGATTCAGCCCCAGCCCCAAACAGCTCGATTGTCATTATTGGCAATGCATCTTACAGCACCACGCAGCTTCGCCTCCGGCATCAACACAAGGAGCAGTGAAAAGCAGCTTGAAACCCCCGTTAATAACACTGGGAGACCAGAAGCGTTGCTCACAGGACGGCTGAAATGAGATGTCTGGATCTGGAGACGAACCTCGCCCCTTCAGCAAAGGATCATCACAGAGTTACGACCTTAAAGTTTGGGTCTGTTTGGCAGCCGGCAGGCAGCGTGCGCTCTTGCTTTGCTCTCTGGTGTAACTCTGTCAAGCAATGATTAATGTTATCCAGGAAAAATCAATGTGCGTGTATTCTATCTGTCATAGAGTGTGAGTTTTGGGGCTGCTGATTTCTCCCTGGTGAGCAGAGAGGGACAAGCCTTAATTTATCTTTTATCTCCACGTTAGGCATCATGTCTAAAACAATGTGAGGAAAGACAAACCCTTGTGCACCACCCAGTGCAAACCATGCAAAATTAGTGCACCATCCCAGATGAGGAAAAATTATGCTAAGGTAAGTTGTGTTTTCCAGTGCTTTCACCTGGAAGAGGTGTTCCTGGGACATGGGAGAGATACCTGCTGGGACATGGGAGAGATACCTGCTGGGACACGGGAGAGATACCTGCTCCTCATGTGCTCACAGTGGACTGGGAGCACTCAAAAGATGAGAAATAATTCCGTTTTCTCAGCAGTTACTGTGGAAATAATGGACTTCCATGTGTCAAAGGCTTGACGGGAACTACGACGAAGCCCTGCAATTTATTTAGGCTTTATTCTGGTACGGTGTTGCCCTCCTTCCTCACCTTAAAATACCCACCGGCTTCCAAGCATATCGCCGGTGGTTGTGTGTTGAGGCTGGAGGTGGAGGCTGGCCTTGGGAACTTGTGGTAAGATGAATTCTCTTTGAGAGAGGTTAAAGTGGTGTAACAGGTTGAGAGGCAGAAACTGGCCATTCTCAACATCATTGACAGACTTGGCCTATTAAGCATTTCCATCTGAAAGATGTAAAGCAGCTGAACTGCTTATATATTCAATATGGTTGAAGGTAACAATACGTTTACATCCATGTTTATTCTCCTGGGCTTCACAGACCGAGCAGACCTGCAGATGATATGCTTTGTCTTATTTCTTGCTGTCTATGTGGTCACTTTAATGGGAAATCTGGGAGTAATTATATTAATCAGAACCAATTCATGCCTGCACACCCCCATGTACTTCTTCCTAAGCCACTTGTCTCTCCTGGACATCTGCTACTCCTCTACCATCATCCCTCAAACCTTGCTGAACTTTTTGGTGGAGGAGAAGGTTATTTCTTTCATTAGGTGTGCTGCTCAGCTCTTCTCCTTTGCCACCTGTGCCACCACTGAGTGCTACGTGCTGGCTGCTATGGCTTATGATCGCTACATGGCCATCTGTAACCCCCTGCTCTACTCTGCGGTCATGTCCCAGCGCCTTTGCCTTGGGATGCTGGCTGGTGCCTACTTGGCTGGTGTGATCAGCTCCACCATACACACGGTTTCCATCTTTCGTCTCCCGTTCTGCCGGTCCAAGAGGATCAACCATTTCTTCTGTGATGGCCCACCGCTGCTAGCCCTCTCCTGCTCTGACACCCATGTCAACGAGGCAATTGTTTCTGCTGTGGTGGGGTTCAATGTGCTAAGCACCACAGTCTTCATCCTAGCCTCCTACTTGTCCATCCTCTCCACTGTCTTCAGGATCTCCTCCATGGCTGATCGGCACAAAGCCTTCTCCACCTGTACCTCTCACCTGGTCTCCATCGCTCTGTACTACGGCAGCTCCCTCTTTATGTACCTGCGCCCTGGCTCCGGACGCTCCCTGGGCCATGACGAGGTGGTCTCCATGCTGTACAGCGTTGCAGTCCCCATGCTGAACCCTCTCATCTACACCCTCAGGAACACCGATGTGAAGAACACCATGAGGAAATCCAAAGGTAGGGTCATCTCCGCTTTGTCCACCTGTGGTTCCTGGTGGGCTGAAAGGAGAGGGTTACACTGCTGTGGTGAGGAGGGCTTGGTATTGCACCTTCAGGAGGAAAGGTTAGGTGTTGCACCTTCAAGAAGAAGGAACTAAACACACCTGGAAGGAGGACACCTAAAACCCGTGTTTCTCCCCGACCCAAGGATATGTGCTGCGCTGGGAGGGACAGGACCTTTCCTGGTGGTAACCTGAGACCTGACAGTGACCCTGTACTGAGCAGAAACTTATTTAAATGAGACTTGATGTACATATTGTTTATTATTTAAATATTGGTAAAAAAATAATAATCAACTTCATTTTGGGCTTCAGAGAGGAAAAGGAAGAATGTAGGTGGTGGTTTTGCCCTGCTGGCATCAAACCAGCCGGTGTCTGGTCTCTCATGTCTGATATTAATCAATGTCTTCTGGTGATGTTTCTGGGTTTAGGAGGCTGATAACTGATTTTTCCAGGACTTTTAGCTCCAGACTACAAAGTGAGGTAGTGTGAATCAATGCTGTGATGGTGTGCTGGTCATCAGAGCACTCACGGTAAATGGGGACAAGTCATACCTGAGCCTCTGCTCTGCCCTGAATTTAACTGGGCCTGTAAAGAGCTGGAGCGCTGGTGGGAGGGGGGTTTGGATCTTCCTTTCCCCTGAACAGCCAAGGTGCTGGTGGCCTGGGGTCATCTCGTGATGGAGGTGGAACAAGCATGTTATTCACCCTGCAGATACACACCCTATCCCAGCAGGTATTCCTAGTGGATCCTTTTGCCTTCCCTATATTTTAAAAAAATAATCTTTAAAATCTCTTTTTTTTGTCCTAAAGTTGAGTAAGGATTATTCCCTATTTCTCTGCACACCCACCCACCCCCTTCTATAGCTTTTCCCACTTTACAAGCCTTGGTTCTAGCTCAATACTGAATGGGGAAGAAAGAAGCTAAACGCCATGGGGAAATCCTTTGCCACCCATGTCCAGTGCAGCTCCAGGACTAACCATCTGGAATCTTCTGGCAAAAAGTTTTACATAAAAAACATCTAAAGCCACCTATATGCTTCTCCATCCTTCTTCCCCACACTTTCATAGCTTGGCATTCCCTCCCATCTGCCCCACCCTTATATTTATTTAATATAAAAACTAATGGTTTTACAGTGTCTCTTTGGGTAACCAAAGCTTTCAGGAAATACTGGCACTCAGGATTCATCAACAAACAGCTGGTAAATCTGTGTTAATTGTGTTCTATCCTCAAAGCAGCTGTGTAAAATTATGCTTTTGAGCAAACTGTTGTGTGGTCACCAGTAAAGTGTATGGAAATAAATCTGTCCGCTGGAGAGGACTCCCCACGGCCACACTCAAAGCAGGGATGCTCCGTTCAGTTTGTTTTCAGCATCCTTTAATGCAACGCTAGCTGATCTGTCAGCTTTCCCTGTTGGTGGGAAAGGGAAAGGCTGAAACAGAGAAGTTTGTGATAGTTGGATAAATAAACAGCAAACTGCCCTGGAGCTGTCGTCCTGCAAGAGCAGGTGGTGGCCCTGGAGCTGGGGCAGGTCTGCACAGGAGAGCTGGTCCTGCAGGGGCTGGCGCAGTCGTGAGGGAGGGGGGGTGGAAGGGGCTTTTGCTGAGCAGGTCAAAACCATTATCAGCTGGAGGAGGGTCCTGAGGGAGAACAGCTTGCACAAACACCTGAGGTAATGCTTCGTCTGGGATAAATCCTGTCTGCCAGCCAGCCTGGGCGATCCTGCTCCAGAGCATCTCTCCTCCTGCTGCAGCTTCCACCCATCGGATGGGTTTCCTGAGGAGCTGCAGGCACCACGTCTGCCAACACCTTTCATTTCAACCAAGCAGGTAAAAAAGGGTTTGAGTTTTCCAGGTGGTGACCCTTGTGCTGCCTTGCCCGTGACCTGGCAACACTTTGAAGTGCAGGGGTACGAGCAGGCACGCTGCGAAGCACTCTGCTTCCACCGCACTCAGCTGCTCTCTTTTCAGCTGTTTGTGCACTTCATAGTGCAAAAAGCATGTTACAGTATTGATTAACACCTGAAAAATTCACACCAATCCCTTTTTGAGGGAGCTGGGATGGGTATATAAGTTCCAAGGAGCCAATTGATTCCTTTTTTTAGAAAAAAAAACCATGTTACGGTAATCACTGTTTTTTGTTTTTTTTTTAATTTCTGCATTTAAATGATCAATTGGCAAACCTAAACCAAAAAAAAAAAAAAAGGACACCTCCCCCCGCCACCCCCCCCCCCCCCCAAAGAAAAAAAAAAAAAAAGCCCAATTAATACTTCTGTTTTGCTCACATGGCTGAAGAGCAGCCAACTCCCTGCTGTCCTGTTGGGATGAGCAGAACATTCCGGATAAAAGCTTCTGCTCTGCGAGGTCCAGCAGCACGGGCTCATGCTCAGGTGGAGCTCCGTCTGTACTTGGCAAGACTGTAAATATTTTTGTTAGTTAGAATAATTTCTTTAATATTGACATGTTATTTTAATATTTAGCATGGTCTTCACCTTGAAGCTGTTTCAAGTGTGATTGTCCTCTCCGGGGCTGCAAGGTCACGTATGAGCTGGTCGCCACAGGTTGCCTCTGCAGGATGGCCCCATGCACCACTAGGACACGGTTAGTTTGATCCTGGTGATTAAATTGCTGTCGATGGAGAGAAGTGCATGCCTCCAGGGTACCAGTCATCCGGACAGAGCTGCAGCAACGTCTCCACTACCAAGCGACGTTGACCAAGAAGGTCTGAGGTTGGTAGCGTAAAGCAATTGCCACTAGGACTGAATTACCCTCCTGCACTCACTTCAGCCTTTTGTGGTTTTTTTAATTCAGCCTGTCCTGGGGGAGCAGATGCTGTTCCGTGGCCGGGATGTACTGCAGCAGCTGCATCTAAAGGAAGCCCATCTATGCTCTCCAAGAGCATCCATGGCATGAACCCTGTGCCCCAGCAGGGGTTATGAGGTTTCCTTCAAAAAACCACACTCCTGACCCCATCTATGGCTGATCTAGGGACGTTTCAGCTGCGCTGCAGACATCTGTAGGTAGATCTTCCACCAGATAATTCATCTGCAGAGGGGCTGTATGGGAGGGATGGGGCAATCCAAGGTGAAGCTTTAAAAAGTTTGGTGTATATGTGATATATTTGAAGGCTGCTAGTTGGTCATAGAAAGCTCCCTGCCATCAAAGCAAAGCTGTGCTGAAGATGATACCATGGCTCCACCTCCCACCCAGCACACAGGGGGGTTCTTCAAAAGCAGATAAATGTAGAAATTAACCCCCTCCCCCCCCAAACCAACTATTTCAAGTGCATGGCTTTGTTTCATGATGAAAAGGCTGGACCAGAACTAATGAGGCCACAGAAGAGCACTGATCCAGTCTGGAAAGAAAAAAGAAAAGAGAAAAAAAAATCCCTAAATTTCCAGAAATCAGTGGTGAGAATACACATCTTCTCTGTTTGCCACATTTTGGAATGTGCTTATTTGGCTTCATTTTTTTACACTTGGATAAACATTTTGATATGTCTTAGTGTATCATTAGTACATATAAATCATGTAGAATTATTCTTTTTTAATATCTGACTGTGTAATTAGCTCCTTTACCTGTTTGACTTCAAAGCTTGGGACAAAGACAGAAATAGTTGCCTTGTATTTTTCTAAAAAAACTCCCACCACTTCCTATCACATTTGGTTTACGGATTAAATTCCAATGTTTCCACAGTATTTCTCTCCTAGGGATTTATTTCATTGATTCATTTTATTTCTATGCAAATTCACCTAACCTGTAGAAATGATAGGTGGAGAAAACTTCACCGTCTTGTCTGGCTTCATCCTTTTGGGCTTCTCTGATGCCCCAGAGCTACAAACCACCATCTTCACAATTTTCTTATGCCTGTATGTTTTAATGGTGCTGGGGAACCTGATGATTATCCTGCTCATTAACATCGACCCCCAGCTCCACACCCCCATGTATTTCTTCCTGACCCACTTATCTTTCGTAGATTTTTGCCTCTCCTCTACTGTTGTCCCAAAAGCACTGGAGACCTTCCTTCTGGGGAGAAGCCACATCTCTTTTTTGGGTTGCTTGGCCCAGGTATATTTTTTTGTAGCTTTGATGATCTGTGAGTGCTTCCTCCTGGGGGTGATGGCTTATGACCGGTACATGGCTGTGTGCAAGCCGCTGCTTTACACCACTGCCATGTCCAGGGTGCGTTGCTATGGCATGATGGTGCTGGTGTACACCATGGGCTTACTCAGCTCCCTGGTGCACACCATCCTGGCGGGGAGGTTGTCATTCTGCCGGGCCAGAAGCATCAACCACTTCTTCTGCGAGCTACCCACCCTGTTGCAGCTCTCCTGCTCAGACACCCGTGCAAACCAGATCTTGCAGGTTTTCAACGCTGGGCTTAACGCTGTGGGCTCTTCCCTGATGATCCTGGTTTCCTACACCTACATCCTCCATGCTGCCCTGCAAATCCCTTTGGTCAGGAGGAGGCTTAAAGCTTTCTCCACCTGCACCTCCCACCTGGTTGCCATCACCGTCTTCTATGTGCCGGCGGTGCTCGCTTATGTCCAGCCTCACCAGGCGAGCCGGTGGGACCAGGCGAAGCTGGCCTCAGTCTGTTACGCCACCCTGACCCCCACGCTCAACCCCTTCATCTACAGCCTGAGGAACAAGGAGGTGAAGGGGGCCCTGAGGCGCCTGTGGGTGCGAAAGCTGGTGCCCCATCTATCCAGGCTTTGAAAAGGCATTTGCAGCTCTTCGGTACTTGGGAGGTAATAAAGGAATATGTGTTATTGGCCATTATTGCGCTGCTCACGCATAGGGAAATCCCATGGCAAGTACAGGGTGTGGGGAGCCAGTGTGACGGATCAGGCTCCTCAAATGACTTCGGCTTATTTTCATCGTGGCATGAGCCTACAATAATTAATTTAAACAATTGTCAGTGCTTTCCTGGCAAAACTGAAACGGTACCATGATGTTTTGTGTCTCAACTGTGTTAAATGGAAATATTGCCCATAAGGAGGATGCTGCAATGGGAGGTAAACTATTAGTAATATTCCCATTGCCTGCTGGATAATAATTTTTCCCAAATAAGCTTGAAGAACAGAGGATCTAGTTAAGCCAGTGATATATGCAGATCTGCAACGTGACCCAGGCTCTCTGGATTTTTCTAGGAGCAGTTTTGGATCTGCTTTTACCGAGGCTTTGCCAAGCCAGGGATCGGCGAGGTCCCTTTGTAAAGTGGGAAACAGCAGCTGTGTGTAGAAGGGCATAAGGAGGATCCTTGCAGGATCCTGCTGGCAGTGATCCTGGCAAGAGGATTATGTTTAAGCAACGTGAGTGATCTGGCAACAGGCAGTGTGGAATGTGGCCATCCTGGTGAAGGTCCAGCTGTGACCCCAGGTGACATTTGTGACCCAAAGTATAGAAGAATCGTGTGAGAGCACAAAGGCATGGCATCGGCTCAGGGGACCTGGAGCCGTGCTAACGACTGGTTGGGGGTGCACGTACATACGTTGCCAGGAGTGTGTTCCAGCCAGAACCTTCTTGGGATGCCCTGCCTTTACACTTACTGATCTTTTCCTTTTTCGATGGTCCGTGGTTTGACTGAGTTATGACTCTGCTGTACGTCGTCACGTGGCTGAGGTGGAAGATGCTCTAAAGGAAACAGTAGACAAAGGTTTTTCCACATTTAATCAAGATACACCTTTTAAGTTTAATGAACTATACAATTTCTGCAAAGAACTTGGAGCTTGTATCATGATAACGTGAATACATTTTATGTTCTAAAATAAGCACCTTTGTAAACTGTAGTCTTCCTGAAAGAACCGTAAGGAATAATGAATGAATGCAATGGTAACCAGTTAAAACCAGCTGTAAGGTGAAGTGGAATGCTGTAAAGCTTTTAATCAATATTTCTGATGGAATTTTCATGAACAGTACTGGCATTTGGACAATTTCCCTGAGAAACAGAGAACACGGTCTCTGTTTGGGTGGGGTGAGAAGGAGGGATGCAAGTTGTTAACGCACAGCAGAGGAGCTCAGTGCTCCCTTCTGCCCCATCCATCCCTCCTCTGTGCAGGGGGGTACAGTAGAGGATGCTGGATACTCTGCTCTAGCTGTGCTTAGGGCACCGGGTGGGGGAAAAATACCAGTTCTCTTCTCCCCAGGACATCAGGAAGTGGCATCATGGTAATTGCCATGGCCAGCATCACCTGGGCATCCGCCCCCACCCTCTGCCCCAGGCTTGGGGCACTATTTAAGCTCAGCCCTGGGTATCTGACTGTTTTTGGAGCTGTGCTGTAGCTGGCCCTGGGCTTGAATTTGCCCCTTGGTTTCCCCTGTGCTATTGATGGGAGCTGCTGCTGTGCTTGGGCTCTGTGGGATGGTGCCCCATGTTGTGGCTGCCTTCAGCTCCCAGTTTGCCTTCCCTTAGGGAGTGACTTGTCCTCCCTGAGCCATGCTGCATCATGCAAACAGTCAAACAATGTGAGGCAAGACCCTCCAGTGTCCAAGCTAAGGGTAAAGCAAGCTTTTATGAAAGGTAAGTGTTCTAAAGATCTTCCCATCTGCCCCTTGGTCTGTGTCTGTACCTTTCCTGCTCAGCTGCCTGCTCTGGGTGGACTTTATTTTCCTCTGTATCAGGCGTCCACACCTGAGCAAAACCAAGTTTGAATTATTGGTATAATAATACAGTGGGTGTGCTTAGGTTGTGATTTCTATGACTATCTAAAAGAAGTCATGCTAGGGGTATTTATCTTTTGGTTTAGCTATGAAAAAAAGTGTTTGGGCTAAATCCGGTGCAACCATGTGCAAATTGACATTGAGTGACAGCTGACCCCTCTTCTCTCTGTGGGGACCTGGGATCCCAGCCCTCGTTGCTACAGGTCTCTAACAGGTTGTAGTCAGTCACTTCTGCTTTGGAGAGCAGGAAATCCTGCAGCATCCCGCAGTGGTACCTCCTCAGCTGTGCAGCTGCCTTGGGGGAAGAGTCAGCTGGGGGGAAATATCACTGACCACAGCCCCATGACGAGAAAATGGGGGGGAAATACTTTTCTATAGCTAGTTACATTCAGTCATGCTAAACACCTTGCCAACAGGGAGAAGCATCGCTTGTTGTTGCTTCTCTTCCTAAAACAGATGTAAGGTGCAGGTGAGGTGAAGCCCATTTCTCTCCAGTAGAGCAAACCTGTTGGAGCTGGGTGCCTGGCAGCTGCAGGAAGCAGGGTGTAGGGTGAGATCCACGCAGGGGCTGTGAAGCTGTTGGGTACAGGCAGAGACGAGGCAGAGCTGGATGCGCAAGCCCCAGGGGTGGTGCTGGGAGCTTAGCAGGACACCCCAGCAGCTCGGGTGGAAGCCCCCTCCGGGTCTGGAGGCAAAGCAGTAGAGGTTTTCCAGCACAGACACGGCTGTGCTGCCTCCGGGCTGCTCAGCATCACATCATCTCCCTGATGCCACATCTCAGCACTTGCTGCTCTCATCCCCTGCCAGCTCAGTGGGCTCTGCTCCTCCTCCCTTTCCTTACTTTCCATGGCACGTTGCCCTGGAAGCAAATGAGATTTCCCCCCCGCCCTTGTCCCCTTGTAATTAGCCCAAAGTGAGCTGGGTTTTTTTGGATATACCTCCCCCAAAGCCTCCAGTTCTCCTGAACTTGCCCTGGAGGAACCCCTGCTTGAATCAGTGCAACTTCTTAAGAAGCGAAGCTGAAGAGGGGAATTCCTTATGAGTTTATTTTTACCACCTGCTATGATACTACATAATTTCACAGAAAAAACCAAAACAAACCACAAGAGAAGACAAGTAAATATTATCAGAGGCCCGTAATGACAGGATGCTTGTTAACATTCTCTGCAGAGTTTAAAGCATGGCTAAAATGTGCTGTACCTGCTTCTGTGAATAGGTGGTTCCTTACTCCTCTGGGCAGCTGACATTAGACTAGTTAAAAAGGGAAACAGTAGGAGTTTTATTGGCTGGTTTGGGTCAGTTTGGTCAGCAGGCACCTCACAAAAACTTTATTTGCTGTTGCTTTTCTCAGGGCATCTTTGACTTCCTTGTTCCTCAGGCTGTAGATCAGAGGGTTGAGCATGGGGACGATCAAGGTGTAAAACACAGCAGTGACTTTCTCCATCTCCACCGAGTACTTGGAGCCTGGCTGCATGTGGCTCAGCCCTGCAGGCACGTAGAACAAGGTAATGGTCAGCAGGTGGGAGGCACAGGTGGAGAAGGCTTTGTGCCTTCCTCCAGCAGACCTAATCCTCAGGATGGAGAAAAGGATGTGTACGTAGGAGATGATGATGATGAAAAGCACAGACATGGAAATGGTTCCGTTGAAGGTTACAAGCAGAAGCTCATTGAGGTGGTTGTCGGAGCAGGTGAGTTTCCGCAGAGGGTTAGTGTCACAGAAGTAATGGTTGATGGTATTTGGTCCACAAAAAGGCAATGGCAGCAAGCAACACGTTTGGATTAGTGAGTTCAGAACCCCCCCTATGTATGACCCAGCCACCAGCTGAGTGCAGACACTCCTGGGCATCAAAGCAGTGTAGAGAAGCGGGTTGCAAACAGCGACATAGCGGTCATATGCCATCACAGCCAGCAGGAACACCTCTGTGGTCACAAACATAAGGAAAAAGAAATGCTGGGCGAAGCAGGCAGAGTAAGAAATGGTTTTCTTTTCCATCAAGAAGCCAATAAGCAGCTTTGGAGAAAAGACAGAGGAGTAGCAAAGATCAACAACAGACAGGTTGCAAAGGAAGAAGTACATGGGAGTGTGCAGCCGGGGGTTGGTCTCGATCAAGGTTATCAGCCCAAGATTGCCCATCAGAGTGACGAGATAAATCATTAAGAAGATTATGAAGAGAGGAGTCTGCAGCTTAGGCTCACTTGTTAGTCCTAGGAGGACAAACTGGGTCACTGTGGTGTGATTGCCTTGAGCCATATTGCTGTGTTCCACAGCAGCACGCCTGTTTGGGAAGGAGGAGAATCAGTGAAATAGGAAAGAGCAGTGGCATGGCTAGCGTGTGAAGCTGCTGCCAGCCAGCACTCTTCATTCAAACTACAGAGTTTAGATACCTTTGATCCAACTTAGGTTCTCAGCAAATCCTCATGGGCAGAGTAACTCATCCAAAACCTTTCAGAAATTGCATTCTGTCCTTCCCCTCTTTAACCACGAGCTTGAATTAAAAAAATAAAAGCTTTTTCCTTTAAAAAAAAAACAAACCACCAACCCAATATGGAAGGATTTGAAAATGGGAGAAGGGTGAAGAATTTGCAAGCTTGCCATCTCATTTCATTAGAACAGGAGGAAGAAAAGGGAAAGGTATTTAATTTTTCCCCATGAGAAGACTAAACACAGGAGTCAGGATGATTCTGGGAGCCCTGAATCTGCTGTGCCCTCTCTGACCCGCTCCCTGGATCCCCAGCTGCCCACACCAACTCGGAAGCTGGCGGCGGAGGCTCGGGGGTCGCTCAGCTGCCTGTGGCAAACCCCAGTGCTAGAGGGCAACGACAGGCTGAGCTGCCGGTCTTTGTTGATACCCGGTTCGGTTCCAGCACGGGCAAAATATTTCCCCCAGTGTGGCAAACCACAGTGAAACAGGGGTTAAGTACACTTAATTTTTGTATCTGTTCCAGCTCGGCTCTTATTTACATGTTTTTCTTCACTCAGGGTAGGGGAGGAAGGCGTTTTCAGGCTGCTCTTCACGATTGTGAAATGAATAAGAAACAATTTGTACATAATGTGTTATATATGTAATAGAAAGCTGTTAGCTGTGTTCATGGGAATTCAGGAGGTGAGAAGGGAAAAAAGAAGATTAAATTGCTTAACAGAAGGCTCCATATAGCAGAAAGAAAACTGGTGCCTTCGTTTTCAAACCACACAACACCTTGCACACAGTATTTTTTCTTGTCAAGCCCTTCCAGTGCCAGTTAATCACACTTCCCAGCAGATGTTCGGAGTCCTTCATAAGCCTGGAAGACTGGCTTCTGGCATAAATAGTGGTAGTGGTGTTAATTAAGATCAGTGTGATAAACAGCAGTGGAAATCTGTTTAGAATGGAAAATGTCAGGGGAAAAAACCCGACCTAGTGGTGAAAACAACATGAACTACCAGGCAAGCAGGTGGTGGTGTGGCACATGGGATGAACCGTGGAGAAAGAAGACTTTAATCCAAGCTACATGAAGCAAACCTGTGTGCCCCTGCATCACTGAGACCTCTTCCACATGGATCATCCCTGCAATTCCCCTCCTTCAGCGGGGAGCGAGGATAAACTAGTTCTCTGGAATATTGAGACCACCTGCTCGGCTGCCTCCCAGTTTTTCCAAGGACACTGTAAAGGCTGGGCTGGGACCTACTGAATCAGGGTACACTGCCATTTCTCTCGCAGCATGCTGTCCTGGAGTGGGAAGGATGCTGTGGGCGATGACGCCTGGCAGTTTTGCTCCTGCACCAGGCATCCCTGGATGTGTTAATTGTCATTCTTGGTGTTAGCAGCTCCCATCAGGGTGGCTATCTCACATTTGAGATACATTGCCACATACCACTCTCCTGGTACAAAACCAGATTCTTGCTTATATCTCTGTTACAGACAGAGTTTTCACTTTACAAATATTTATGAGGTTCCCACATACCAGAAATAGCTGGTAGGATATTCCTGGGTTTTGGCTGCAGCTCCTTTTCCCTTCCACTAAATGAACTTTTTCTTTTTGAGAACACTTTAAACATCTTTATCTACAAAAACCCGTAACAGATCCACCCAACCCTACTGCTGGGACTGAGCTCTCGCTTTCTGCAAAGGAGGATTCCCACTGCAGCATGGGCAGAAGCAGGAGGCTGTTCTAGGCACTGCAGCATGTTTTTATTCTTCCTAGAGGAAAAAAAAATCTCTAAGATTTCCTCTGCTTGGGCTGAGCCCTGCAGAATGCTGCCAGGCTACAGGTGTCCCTGCGCTGCGGTGTAGTGCAGCCCTCCTCTGGTCTTTCCTGTTCAGTTCATGTAAGTTCAGAGCAAAAAAGCAGCTTCTGAAATCTTTTCTCAGAGGTGTTATCACACTAAGATGACAACACATACTTAGAAAGCCTGAAGATAATGCCTAGCATTCAGACATATGGAAAACATACAGTTCAGCTATAGTCTGTTAATGAGCTTTTGCCCTGAATTGATAAATTTGCAGGCTTGCCTGCTGCGGGGTTTAATTGTACTCTGTTTGAAGCCTGTAGCCACAGTCTTGCTCTCCCGTAACACTACGTTCTTACCCAGCACCCGGATGCATCTCTCTGTGAGTCACACATGATGTACACGCATTGTCCTAAGGCAGAAAGAGGTGCGATGTGTTTTCCTCCGTTCTTCAAATGACTCTGCTATGCAGGGAGGGAAACGGCAGTTCACAGATGTGGCACTCAGAAGTGAAATCAAGTAACGCAGCGGCTCCGGTGGTGAGAAGAAATGGTGATGACGCTGCCCCAAAGGGCTTGTGCAGGGGGACAGCACCTGGCTTTATTTACTGCTTTGGCCCTCACTGATAAAATCCCTGAAGTAAATCTTAGCTGAGCAAAGAGCTTCACGCCAGCCACAGAACAGATCACTAGAAACTGTTGGAAGAGCCTGGAAGAATTTTGGACATGGGTCCTGTCCCGCACAGCTCAGCATGCACAGCTCGCTCACCTGCCTTTGCTCCATGCTGAGATGGAGGGAGGGAAGCTTTCACCTGTGCTGAGCTGCAGGTGGGAAAGCAGCCATAGGGGTGCGCTAAATAACGCCTAGTGGGATGCCAGGGTTTGGGATTTATTCTCCTGTTTGGACTGTGCAAGTTTAGAGCTTCACTTAAACTGTGTAAGTTTATATATATATATATTTAAAGGTAGCTGAAAGTGTGAGCAATGTAACCAGATAAAACACGGACATTAATCGCCATCTCCCTGCAGGTGTAAGTTTTTACAGCTAGGACTTAGGAAAACCTCATTTCTCAAGCTGGTGGCTCCTGTGCTGGGAGGTGACGGCTGCAGCTGCATGCTACACACACCACACCACGGGAAGCCACGGAGGCAATGCAGCGGCACTTCCAACCCAAAGGTACAAAGCGTAACGCATGCTTCGGTGTAACGGTGCAAGCCAAGTGCACAAACATAGAGTTATATCTCCAATCATGCTTGTGCTTTCACTTGAGATTCATTAGAGAAATTATATTAAGTTAAATGTTTCTTTGTGTGCATCCCTTGACAAAATGGCAGGCAACAAACAACCTTGTTCCTTTAGGTAAATTAAAGGTAGGTGTCAAAGACTGTTAGAATTTTTTAGAAATGTTTCATCGTTTATTTCTGTCTCATTCCTGGAGCTATTTTTGTCACTTTATTAAAGTGATGCATAATAAGGCGATGAACTAAATGCTGGTCAGGTCAGCAAGAAGTGGGTGGGATGGAGGGCTCTGCAGCCAGCTGTGGGGGCCAGGATCAGGCTGAACTGTCACTGCAGTTTCTTTTTCCTGCTGCTAACTTAAGTTTACTTCCTTGCTGTAAGCATTTTCCTGACTCTTAGTTCCAAATATTCTTTTAAATAAATTTTCATTCGCTTGCCACAAAACCATTTCACTGTACCTTTCCACATGGTCACAATGAAGGCATTCACAGATAATTAAGAAATACTGGATTAAGAAGCTCCTGTTAGAACAAATAATTGAAACATTTAAGAGAATACATGTTGAGAAAACACAATCCCAGTTTTTTGTCTTTACTGCATTTTGAAATTAAAGGTAGTGGGAGGGGCAAAGGCAAGGGAGGGAGAGGAAGGACAGAGGGAGCAGGATGTGGTGGCCAGGAAAAGGTCTGAGAAGAGCCAAGATTTCAAACTACGCCACCACCAACACCTTCTGGGTAAACTATGCCAAGAACTCAGCCCAGGCTCATCTCCGTTAGAAAAGACAAACCAGTGACTTTCGAAGTTGCTTAAACTGTTTGAGCAGGTTTTTCCAGTTGAGGGACAAAAGCTTGTGGCTCAGTGACAACGATTTAGGACTGAAAGCACAAATACTGGCAGATAAAAGCCTTGTTAAATACAGAAATGTACAGAACAGGTGATAAAACATCATCTGCCTATTGATTTTAAAATCTTGATTTTTCTCTGCAGCACTTACCTGGCTTTCTGGACGAGATTCTGCAAGAGGGGGTAAGTGCCCGCTGCACTGACACTTGGGGGAGCACAGGTGACTCTCTTGAAGCACACTGGCTACCACTGCCCTCATGTGAAGCCTCGAGGCTGCTTCTTGCCAGAAGTTCTCGATCTTAGGGCTTGGAATTAAGGTTAGGCTGAGCCCCTGTGAAAACCACCAGATCAGAGAAGCAGACTTAAAAGTTTTGGGTGCTCTGCGCTGGCAAGTTGGAGCTAGGCAGGGCACCCAGCTCAAGCTCTATGCACAGCACCTTCCTTCATACTACATTTATGAAAATTTCTGAGGTGGCTTAAGAATCAGGATCATTTTAGTGATGTTAAAGGAATTCCCCTGTGAAGCCAGCCCAGCTTCTCATTTTAAATTGGCAGAGAGCTGACCCACAGATTTTTGATGTCTACAAAGCATCCAAATGCTTACAATTTGTATTTCCTGTATTCAAGCCTGTGCTTGATTTGTTGGCTATTGTCACTAATAGGTTTTGCTCTAAAACTGGCATTTTTCGTTACCTGTGCAACCTTCAGCAACAAGGTTTAAGCCACTTCTCCAGAGAATGAGAAACACTGTATTTGTGTATAAACTTTATTCTTAAAACAAAACCAAGCACATTGCTTTGACAAGAGGAAAAGACTACGCAAAATACAGAAAAGGGGAAGAAAAAAAAAAAAAAAAAAGAGGCACCATCTCATTTCTTAGTCTGGGATCTGTCTCTGTGTATAATGTGGAAGGATGCCTCAGGACATCAGGGAGCAAATATGCTTCCATTCAAGGTTTATTGACATTTTTCTTTCTAAACATAAAACAGAAACTAGCAGCAAAATTCAGGCTTGGACTGCTGTAGGCTCAGCTCAGCTTCTCCTCAGTTTGTGCACTAAGAGTGGACCAGAACTTAGCTGGAATTGGGATTACAATTTCTTTTTTTAAAAAAACAAGTGACAAAAGTGACTACAATAAAGGAAGAAAGAACCTACACCCAATATCCATTAAAGAGAGAAGTTTACCTCTTAATTTCAAGTCCCCTTCCCAACTCCAGCTTGCCTTCCATTCACATCTCCCCAGTTTCTCCTTCAGCCTCTGCTGCTTGCACCTACCTCTTTCTGGATGGTGACAGACAGAAATCTCGCTACTATGTGTACCCAGTTCACTATAGCTGTTCCACTTTTTATTTCTTAAATCAGAGAGGGTGTTTTTGATCAGCACCTCCCTTCAACTCCACAACCTGGGTATTACCTCTGGTCTCCTCATCCAAAGTCTCAAACCAATGAAAAGCAATGAATGCTGCTACTGAACGTGACTCGCTGGCTCCTCACCGCCCCCCACCCCCCAATGCCCTGATGCTGCAGTGGTTTCAGCTCTCTTCTCTCCTAGCCTCATATGTTACTACTGCTGCGCAGGAAGACACTTATCTGATTCACTAACCTAGCCTTGTCGGGAAACATTTTAGCAGCATCCTCCCTAGCACTAACATGCAGGACAGAAAGATGACTGTTTGTTATTAACCTAAAATTCCTGGTTGAGCATAAAACCCACAGTCGCAGGGGTTTGTGGTTGGCCAGTCTGGCTATTTTCCCTTTTTGGTCTTTGTGGCCGCAGCATTGTTGGTCTTGGCTTTCTTCTTTGCTGATCCCTTGGTCTCTGGCTCTTTGCGCTTGGCTGATGTGATGGAGCCCGTCACCTTGAAGAAGTCATCCAGCCGGCCCTGCGTGCTGCCCTGCCGGCTTTTGCTCAGCCTCTTGACCCCGTTGCGGATCCGGTCTTCATTGAACTGCTTCTCCCCACACATGAACTGGACGAGCTGCTCTTCATTCGGCTCGGTCCACTTCAGTTCAACAGCATCGGGGTTGACCACATCAGGCTCTAAAAAGAGTTTCTGGGCCTCTTTGTGCAGCCAGTTCTCAGGCAGCGGGTACTTCTTGGTGTCTATCTGCTGAACGATCTTCTCAATAGTTTTGTGCTCCTTGATGAGCTCAACAGCACGCTTGGGCCCAATGCCGCGGATGCTCTCGCAGTAGTCACAGCCCAGGAGGATACACAGATCCACAAACTGTTCCCAGGTCAGGTCTAGATCCTGCAGAATACGGTTCAGGTGAAACTCCTGGATGGGCAGCTTCTTTGTCTCACTGGCAGTAAGATGCCGCATCAGCACGGGACTGCCAAAGGTCAGGCAATCCATATCTTCCGTGGCAGCTGCATAGACCTTCCCCGCCTTCACTAAGGTAGCACAGCTGGCTTCAGCCTCCCCTGGCGCCTCCACATAGGGGATGCCCATCAGTGTTAGCAATTTCTTGCACTCATCAGTGTGTTGCTGTGTCACCTTGACCAGCCTCTTGCTGTACTTCTCAATGTTATTCTCCTCCCCGGCCTCCTGAGCCTCCTGCAAGTGTTTCTCTGCCTCAGCCCGGCGCTCAGTCCGCTTTGCCAGCTCCCCTGATTTCAACTGTGGGGGCTTGCCATCAAAGACATAAACTGGCTTGATGCCATTCTCCACCATGCGGATGGTTCGGTAGAACATGCCCATCAGGTGGCTTGTGGTCTCACCCTCCTCATTCTGAAGGACTTCGGCACCCTGCCGCACGGCGATCAGGAACTGGTAAATGCTCATGGAGGCATCTATGGCAACCTTCCGGCCAAAGTAAGACTTGATGTCATTCTCCCGGATGGCAGCAGGAGCCACATCAGCAATAAGCTTGGCCAGGCCGTGGATTCCCATCCTGGGAAACAGAAAAGGGATCATCCTGGGATCAGCCTCTGCCCACACAAGGTGCTGGGGGTTAACAGCTGGGCTGTGGTGTACCACCTTTGTAGGGGGAACCACAGGGAGGTGACAGCTTCCCCTGCAAACCATTACCCCATGGCTGCGGTCTCCATTGGCTGCCATCACGAAGCTTCCAGCCTCAGCCCACCATTATGCCCCCACCTCAGCCTTCCCAGCGTACCGTCATCCCCTGCCCAAGCCTATCATTACCCCCCTCTCCTACCTCAGCCTCTACCGGCTCCACCATACAGCCATCCAGGTCTCATTAACCCCACGTTCCCACCTCCCTGTTTCCTGGTTTCACCATTAACCCGCATCTCTCTTCCCACCTCGGCCTCCCCCAGCCTGCTGTTCCCCCGCTCCTCAGGGCCCGCCCTTATCCTCCTCTTCTAATCACAGCCTCCCCCAGCCTCACCGTTACCCCTCTTTCTCCTGTGGCCTCTCCCGGCCCACAGATACCCACCCCAGGCCCGCCTCAGCCCCTCCAGCCGCCATTATCCCCCGCCTCAGCCCCTCCAAGCCGCCATTATCCCTCTGGCCCGCGACAGCCCCTCCAGCCGCCATTACCCTGCAGCTCGATCCCGCCACCACTCCCGCGCGCCGCCGCAATACCCGCCGGGAGCCGGCGGAGCCAATAGCGAACGGCTCCCACTCGCCCCGCCCACCACCCCGGTACGCCCGCCATCGCTCTGCCTTCCGCTTCCGGCGGGGGGCCGGGCAGCGGCGGGAGCGGAGGCGACGTGTCGGCGCAGGAGCGGAACCAGGGCCTGGGCGGGATGGTGAGGGCCGGGGGCTGGTCCCGGTCCCGGGGCCGGGGCCGGGGCCGGGGCCGGGGCTGGGGCTGGGGCTGGGGCTGGTCCCTGTCCCGTCCCGTCCCAGCCGCGTTCCCTGGCGGCGCCGCTGACCGCCGTGTCCCCGCAGGAGTTGGAGGCGATGAGCAGGTACACCAGCCCGGTGAACCCGGCTGTCTTCCCGCACCTCACCGTGGTGCTCCTGGCCATCGGCATGTTCTTCACCGCCTGGTTCTTCGTGTATCCCCGGGCTGGAGCCGAGGCGGGGTAGGGGCGGGGGGGTTCCTCGCCTGGCTTTGCCTCCGTTACCGCCTTAACCCCCACACTGCAGCTACGAGGTGACCTCTACCAAGTACACGCGGGACATCTACAAGGAGCTGTTGATCTCCTTGGTGGCCTCGCTTTTCATGGGCTTTGGCGTTCTCTTCCTGCTGCTGTGGGTCGGTATCTACGTCTGAGGCCCGGCTGGAGGAGCACTGGTACTGTCTCATGAATCCGTATGTCTGTAAGCGCCCAGAGGTCTTCATGCTCTGCCTGCACCTGGGGGGAGGGGGGGGGAAATGCAGCCCCGTGACGGCTGATCTTTACAAAAGCCATTTTTCTTCAGGGGTAGAAAAGATGTGTGAAAGGCTGGGCCCTCAGCCCAGCAGCAGCCCTTCGGCTTTAGCGTTGCAGCTCCAAGCTGTGTGGCAGCCATTGGGCGGCTGTAGGAGGCTGCTGTGCCCGGCCGTTAACCATGGGCAGAACGGGCCTGTGTCCCTGTTTGAGGCAGCAAGCAATTGCATGTGCTGGGTGTTGGCCTTTGCTCTGTGGCTTTGGTAGCCACAGACTCTGGCCCTGGGGAATGCTATCTTACTGACCTTCTCCATCTCTCATTGTCTCTAGGTGGGCAGCCCTGCAGAAGCTCTTTTTATATTTCTTTTATACTTCAACATCAAAGCCTGCACCAGGCATGGACTGTGCTCTTGCGGAGTGACTTTTGCCAACCCAGCAAACCAAACCTGAATAAAGCTGGCTCTGTGGTGCACCTGCCTTTGGACTCATGGTTTGTCTTTTACATACTTTTTATTTTTTCACTTGGCTTTTCCAGACCGCTTTGATATTGGCACAAAATCCATGTGCCTTAGGATGGGCCCAGTGTTTATCATAGATTTCCATAGCTGTGTATGCCCAGAAGCGTTTCAGTGCCCCCCTATGCCCTGTCTCAGCTAGACTCTAGAAATCAAATGCTTCCTGCTTCTTCCTAAGCCTGCTTTTCTAATCCCTCAGCCTTTATTACCGTCACATCTCCTCGCTCTTCTTCTGGAAGGCTGTGCCCATTCTCATCCCAAGCCAGCAGCTGAGTGGCTCGGTAGTGCTCAGGGCCACTTGCAAAGTGGAGAGCAGCAGGGACCATTCCCAGGTGGTTACTAACTGTCGGCAGTGCATGCTGGGGACCTCCTGTGTTAGAAATAAAGCTGATGAAAACACCCAGTCCTGGGTTTTTTTGCCAGGCTCCGTGCTCCTGAGGCACGTGGGTGGCAGCAGTGGCTGGGCAGAGGAATCATTTGGCCTGGGTGAAGCAGCCTGGTAGTGCGCTGATGTGGTGTCTCAGGTGCAAAGCAAGAATAATTGTCTGGTGGGCACCGCAGTGGGTGACACAAGCTGTGGTTGTGGGAAATGAGGTTTTGGGAGGAATGCTTGAGAAGTACAGGACAGAATAATCTTGTAACTGGATATGCTCTTCAGTTAAATAGTGAATTAACTGCCTTGCCTATAAAAGAGGAGTTGTTTATGGCATTCATAACTATTTTCATAGGTGGCTTTGAATGTGTAGCCCAGCTTTCAAAGCAATTAGATTTCAAAATCAGAAATGCCACAGGTAGCTTACAGATTTAAAGCCCTAATTTCCTGTTTGGGAAGGAAGCTTTCCCTCTGCGGATACTCTTAGATGCCTCTGACCTTGAAACGTGAGCAATGAGAGCTCTTTGTTTTTTAATACCTGTTCTAAAGCATGCTGTGTAGCGGTGAGCAGCCACGGGCTGGGGCTGTTCTGACCCAGACGGGACCCTCCATGGGCACGTCCGGAAACACCCACCGATGAATGTCACGGGGGTTCCTCTGTCTTGTGGGAAGTGGTTTTATAGCTATTGAACTGAAAGGCTGTTATTTCGTAGCAAGGGAGGAACGCGCCAGGAGCCATCCTTGGATACAAAGCAGTATTTATATATTTATTTATATGGGCATATTTACTTCCAGCATAAAACAAAGTCTAAATAAGCCAAACAAAAAAAGTGGGGAATGAGAAGACTCAGCACTCAAATTCAGCAAAATATAAATATAAATCAGAAAGGAAGGAGGGAAACCACGCTTGTTCCCCACAAATAAAAACCGATAATCAATAATACCTGCTAAGAATGCGACTCTACAAACTTGCTGGCAATATACAGTGATTAAAGCTGTGACAGCAACATTTAAACCAAAAAAATTAGTGCTTTACTTTTTTTCTTTTTTCTTAATTCTTGCAGTGGTGGCATAGTCTCTATTTACAGGCTTTAAGCTCCAACAGTAGGACAGAATGTTTGTGAATTTGCTTTTGAAACAAACTCTGAAACAGCCAAACTTTGGCAAGTGGCCTCGTTTCCACACTTGTCTTCCTTCCTGCCAAGAATGTCTAGAGAGATGAAGCGTCTGGTTTCCAGCGGAAAGAAAGGGTTTTCCCCTGTGGTGTGGCTGGAGACATTGGCTCAGAGCTCCCTCCGTCTCATGCGGGGAAAGGCCTGATTGTTAACTCTCTTGTGACTGATTGGGGATGGGGAATGCGTCTTCGGTTAGGGCAGAGACACCTTTGGGGGGAGTCTATGCAAACAGCTGTTTTCCACGGGCTTAGAAGCAATCCTGTGACCCTCAAAGAATTACAAACCCCTTCTGAGCTTGTTTGTGCCTTGCTGTGCTGCAGCTGGCGGAACTGGCATATGCTTCGTGATATCCTTTTTGAGTCAAAGGATACTATTGTGATGTAAGACACTAAAACCTGCGTTCGGAACCCCTCTCTTTTGATACCAGGGATTGCTGTCAGCCCGGTACTGCTCTCCTGTGAAACAGCTGCACCGTGGGTAGGGCCAGCGTTGCACTTCAGGTGTTGCCTCATCTCGGTTCTTAAGTTAACTGGCCACTGTTGGAGGCACGCAGCATTTTACGTATGTGTGGGAAACCACTGTTCCCTCTTGCTGTCCTGTTAGCAGATAAAGGCACTAGAGATGTTGCTGTAGCCCTTAGGCACTTGGTTTGCCAGGGGCCTTTGTAAACCCCCGTGGCTAAGCATCGCAGGGATACCTGAGAGGCTCCCATCTCCTCTTGGGCCACCACTGCTAGCACGTTTCTAGTGATTGCTTGATTCCTCCCCTCCAGGAGTGGCTTTCCCTGTAGCAGAGTGCGATGTTCTTGTGGGTCTCGGCTGACCTCAGCCAAAACCACCAGCGAGGGGGTGGGCTGGTGGTGGTGATTGCAGGCAGTGCTTTCAGCTCTGGCTGCCCATTACCTCTTCAAGGGCTAAATGCGTGAGCAGGCATTTAGCCCAGCTCGACCATACAGGGGAAAATGGCAGGTTTGAGAAGGCTACCTCTCAGCTGAGCAGAAGTCGCAGAGCATGTGGCATCGCTCCCCTGAATAAAGACATGCCAGACCTGGGCCACTGATTGCCAAGTGGAGAATAAAAAGCTGCCAGGGAAAGTTGAACTTCCCAGTTTAAGGCAAAGCAAAAAAGCTCGGGTTGGGTGAAGAGCACCGAGCGGCCTCTCCAGAGAGCTACATCGGAAGGTTTCCTTCCCAGTTGCAGGGAGAAACAGAGAATCCTGCTGAGCCTGGAGCTGACCTGCTTGTGTGTAGGTGCTCCCAAGCCTTGGGACCTCTTGCTTTCCCACTGAGCTCCCCAAAGCCAGGTAGCCCCCTAGCTTCACTCCTGCTTGGCTGCTCAGCATTCCCTGCTCACCACTGGTTCCTGCCTGCCCAGGTTTCAGTGCATCTTAGTAACTGGAGAGTATCACTGACATGTAGTTAAGTGTTTGCTGCCTGTAGGCGTGAAAACCTGACCTTGAAACCACCCTACAAATAAAAAGCTTTGGTGGCAGAGATGCCAGCTCCTAGCAATGTCGTGAGGAGGGCTGTGGCTGCTTTGCTGGGACAAGCTCAGAAGTTCTGAAATGGGTGCCAGGAGAGAAAATCGCTGCCCAGACTGGGGAGAAAAGGCCACGGAGGGTCCCACGAGACGTGCACAGGAACCATCTCTATCTAGGTAAAATAAATGTCTTTGCAGCTTATTTCTCCAGAGCAGCGGAGCCAGCCACGCGCTCCTCAGTGCTGGTAACAGCGTGGCCTGCAGCTGGCAGAGGGAGGGATTCCTGCATCTGTCTCTGCTGAAGGCAACAAAATGCAGCAGCCAGAGCCTGATGCAGTTGCCCAAAACCAGTTTGGTGCGAGTTGCTTACGTCGTGTGGCGGTGCTGCCAGGGGCGAGGCATGCTCTTCTCTGAAGCCAGCTTTAGAGCGTGCTTTGGGACTGGTGAGTGGCGTTTCCCCCTCACCTTCCCCAGCGGTGGCTGCTCTTTCCTTAGAGAAATGCACCTCAGACATAAGAACCTGGTGGTGGCTCAGCTTCCAGGAACGCAGATATCTCCTTTTCAGCAAGAAGCGCTGGAGCAGGATGGGGAGGAGGGTGCACGCGCTGGTGAGTCAGTCTGACATGTCCCAGCACCGCTGTAGCAGTCAAACTTTAATGCGGAGCTTAGCAGTGGCCCCCTTTGGTTTCCTATGCGAGACACACATAGCTCAACAGGGACAAAATTAAGAGACCCATTTTTATACGGCTTAAAAAAAAAAAATAAAATTCAGTAGTTTAGCAAGTTAAGAACTTGTAACAGTAAAATACCCAAAATACACTGAACATAACTGCTTTCTGAGAACAGTGACAGCAAGGGCCCACAGTCACTGCCATTCCCCCGCTTTGTGGGAGATGATCAGCGTCCTCAGTGCCTGGTGGAGATCTGTGAGCCAGGGGGTGCAGTGAAGCCACATCATATGTCCCCAGCGATTCAGCCTTGCTCTGCAGGGCACACCAGGCTTTGCCAGTGGTTTCTCTTCTGCACATCTGGGCAGAGGTGGCTGCGTTGACTTGACAGCCAACCAGGCAGCTCCACACCCTGCCAGAGGCCACACGTTGCTGCCAAATGAAAAAAAAAATGGGTCCCACAACGCTTAGTGTAGATAACTCAGGGTAATTTTTTTTCCCACAGGTTGATGGCAAGTGTCCCCACGCGTGGTTTGGCCTGGGCACAGCCTCAGCAGCATCTTTAGTGGGGTTCTTGAGTTTATCCATCCAGACATGGATATGGTGAAAGTTAGAGCACAGTGAGGAGGGGGACAGACAGGGCTAACGTTGAAGCTGCACCTTCTCTTGTTGTCCACAGAGGACAGTCCGTTTGCAGGTCTGGGGGTCTCCGGGGGTCTGTGGAGTGGGGCGGGGGATGGCCCTGGGCCAACTAGAAGGAACAGCAACTCCAGTGTACAACTTCCAGTATGTCCAGGCACAGCCTTCCTTTCCAGGCCAAACTCCAGCGTTTCGCTCTTGGAAAGGGCTCCAGTGTTGAGCAATTCCAGTGTTGCGAAGAACTGATGTGTGGTACATCTGGGACCACTGGGCCAGTACAGGATGGAGCTCCCATCCGCGCGCTGGGATGCGGCAGACCCGTCCACGTTCAGTCCAGTGTAATGCTTTTGAATCCAGTGTTGCGAGGGGAGGGAGAAGCGACTGAGGACAAAAACATCCCCATGAGGGAAGGTCAGGGCAGCGTGGGATGGTGGGAGTCGGTGCGTGGTGAGCCCGGGAGATACCAGGGGGCTGGTTGTGTTTCTGTGGCTTAGGTCCTATGTTCTGCGCGTGCCGTGCTTCAGCGCCTGCGTCACCAGCCACAACCAAACCAGCTCCACGCCCCATGCGGGAGACAGGGGTAAGGTGGGGCTGGGGGCTAGTGGAGGATGGCGTACAGGAGTCTCCCCAGTGTCACCAGTCTCCCTCCTCTCTCCAACCAGAGGGCACTGGTGCTGCCAGGACTCACTCACAGAGCCAATAAAACTGAAAGTAATAGTCAGTGAAAAGGTGTCCCATCTGCTCGGGAGCAGTGCTGCAGTTGGCTCGGTCCTGTGAGAGAGCGAGAAAAAGAGCTTACAGAGGCAGGTAGGACACATGCTCTGAGGGGGAATTGTGCCCGAATTATGTGCTGGAGCAGAGAAAAATCACACCCTTGCTACCCATGTAACTGGAAGACGACAACGATGCTGGAGAAGGCTGTGGGAGGCTCTCAGCACCGTGTGGCTCCTAAACCTGCTACGGTGCCATTGCTCTCCACCCACTCGGCCCTGGACAAGGGGAAAGACAAAGCAGATGCTGGTACTCACAGGCTGTGCTACTCTGAAGTGGTAGGTGAACTCCCGGAAAGACATCATCACAAGGGGCCAACGGTGCATTGTTTCCTGGGGAAGAAAGAATAGCTGGGATGAGATCAGGGCTGAGCACTGGGGGATGTTCTCCCAGGCCAGACCGGCAAGAAAATGCACAACCCTGTGCTGCTGAGTGACCCTGTGGCTGTCTCTGGAGGACCAGCACCTCCCAGGTGAGCAATGGAGCTGCACCGAGAGGGGCAAGGAGGTACCTGAGGGCAGGAAGGGTCTGATGCAGGCTCCGCACATGCAGACCTGCAAAATCCCCCTGAAGGGGTTTCATTAGGACACGTTACGGCATCTTACAGCCTGGTCTTTTTTCCACAGTCCTGGGGCTCATCTGCAAAGGGGTCGGGTGGGATGGTTTCCTCTGAGTGACCACATCTATCAGGTTTAGCCACCTCCGTGCTGGCGGGTGCAGGGACATCTGCAGTACGCTGACACCAGCCAGTGCAGAGCATGGCTGTTTGAGCATGAATTCCCTCCGGCAACTGCTGCGCTGCCCCAGCCAGGCTGCTCTAGTCCCTTTCTGTAGGGATCGGTGGCACACTGGGGTGACACCTCACATGTGTGGATTCTGTGAGCCTACCTGTGCGTCTGTGGCATCGGTGGAGCTGTTCCCGCTCACAGCATCCTGGCAGGGGTCACTGGAGACAAGGCCACAAAGGGAGACGGACACAGCGGAGGAGGAGCTGGGGAGATAAGACACGGTAAGAGCCTGGGAGGGAGCTGCCGCTGCCGTCTTCTTTCCCGGCTCAGGCAGGAGATGCCATGGCCACATGGCACAGTACCCCACCAGCTGCAGGGGACAGAAATGCCCCAGAGATGAGCCCCATCCACTCACTTCATCTCCAGGGTCAGGTTGGTGTTCGCTGCCGTGAGCTGGTTGACAGGGATGCGGTAAGTGAAGTTTCCAGTCCTAGAGACACAGAGAGAGCATTAGATCTTGCTGCAGCATTTTGGGCGGCTGTGAGATGGGCAGCATAGCCCCCAGGTCTCCGTTGGGATGACACTTCAGAGAGGAGGGCTTCCCAGGCTGGTAACCAAGGATGAGCTCATCACCAAACACACTCTTCCTGCACTCTGAGGGAAGGACTCGGAGCCCCAGCTCCTCTGCCCTGGGTATAGCATGGGCTGCCTTGAGGTGACAGAGCCACCCAAGGCTCCAGGAGCCACCCGTTTAGTTCCTGCCCCGGCACTCCCGCAGTGCTGCCACCAGCCCTGCCTCACTCACCTGCATGCGTCGACGGTGACGCAGTGCTGGGGCTGGATGGCCATATTGATTTCCACGATGCGGATGGAGTGCAGCACTGGGCTTGGCCCTGTGGGTGGGAGAACAGGCTATTTAGGAACAGCACAGGGATGTCAGCTGGGGTACCCTGAAGTGAGAAGGGCTGGAAGGGCTGCCTGGCACAGAGAGCACCTTTTCTTATCATTGTGGAATCAGAGAGGGGGTCAGATTGCCACAGAACTGCACTAACACCATGCTCAGCCACGGAGAGCCCAGAGAGGGGGTGCCCCACACTGTGCCAAGGGCTGGTCATCCACGCTCCCTTCTCTCTGCTGCCAGCGTGGCTGAATCTGCATGTTTCTTCCTCTAAATCTGATTTAGATGCGGTTGAGCAAGCCAAGATGGGGGTAAGAATGGAGATGTGGGTACAGGAACCTCAGAAGGGAACCAGCAACTGGCCAATATGGCCAGAATGCGTAGGACAGCATGGGGGAATAGGGGCAGGGTTGCAGGCTGAATGTGGCTGCACTGGGAGAGCTAGGGGCAAAAAGGCTACAGGCTGGGGACACAGCAAGGGCTGTGCAGGGCAGAGGAGTCCCGGCTGGCTGAGGATACCCCAGGAGAGAACCCAGGACCACAGTGCTGCTGCAGGGAGGGCAGGAGATAGGTTCCACCTACCATCCGTGCTGGGATCCTCGGTGCGGGGCCACTCGCTCACCGGCTGCTTGATGCTGCGCTGCTGCCGCGCCTGCCCCAGTGGGGAGTTGCTGCGGGAGAGCGAGAGGTTGGAGATGTACTTGGATTTGCCCTGGATGTGGGTGAAGGGGGAGGAGGGGCTGGCATTGGGGCTGCCGAAGCTCTGAGACCTGTCAGGTGTCTTTGGCCACTTGGTGTAGGAGGTCGCTTTCCCGGTGATGCCCCTGGATTTGGCTTTGATATTTGTCACCGGCAGGAGTGAGGTCTGACTTTGGTCTGCAAAGAGAAGGGAAAGGTGGTGCTGAGGCAGAGAGGCTGGCAGCACTCCCAGCCTCCAAGGCCAGTGCAGAGAGAATGGCTACCAGCTCTGGGTTGGTCCTGGCCCCATGTCATCTCCTGTATTACCCCCTCTGCATGCGGCTGAGCCTTCCCAGCCTCTGTGCCCGAAGGGGCTGGCAGGACCCTCGCAGCAGGGGGAAGCTAACACCGGCTGTGGGGGCAAAGGGGGGCACAGCCCCGTGCTCTGGCAGGGCACAGTGTTGAAGGCAAGGTTAAGGTGTGACTCCAGGGGTGTTACGGCTCTGCAGAGACTGAGGTGCTGTTCCACCTGCAACAGCGATGATGATGGAGCAAGCGAGCTTGCAAATGCCCCACTTGGGCAGCACACTGCCTGGCCTCCCAGAACCCTGCTCCGAGCAGAGGGGAAGGTCACACTGCAAAGTACAGCTGCTTGGGCATGCTGGTTGGCCTGGCGTCTCCTCTCAGGACTTTGTGCTGGCAAAGCAGGCAGGTCCAAGGACCTTCCAGCCCCTACTTACCTGATCATGGATGTCTGAACCGTGCCACGCGGGCAGCAGAGGCTGTTCAGCCCGGCAGTCCTGCTCTGCCCCACAGCTGCCTGCTGGAGCAGCTCTCAACCCAGGCAGCGGGTGTGGAGGAAACCAGGCACGTTCTGAAGGGCAGGTGGCACGTCCTTCTTGCAACGTGCAGAGGCAAGGCATGAGGTGGGATGGGGCTGGGGATACGAGGTGATGGAATGGGAAGACAGACCTTGGTGGTGATGCTGAGGCTGGTACCTACCTGTCCGGTTAGTGGCATGAGTAGGGCTGGTCTCAGAGAGGGCAACAGAGGAGACATTGGTGGGAGCAGCAGAGCAGCATGTGGAGAAACATGGTGGGCTGAAGCAGGCCAGCACGCTGTGACCAGGTAAGCCGAAGACCAAGTCATGCATGTCCGCTGTGACTGCAGGGCAAACAGCAGGAACACACCAGGTAAGTCAAGGCGAGAGGCACCTAACAAGAGCAGCACCACATGCCCCCAGCATCCCTTCCACAAAACCAGAGCCCCCGGCCCTACGGCATGAAGATGGCACAGCGCCAGCAAGCCCCCTCGCCATGGCGGAGCAGCCACATTCACCACCCTGCACCACAATCCGCCATCACCCCCCTGCCCTGCCGTGACCTACCGTGCTGCGTGGGGGTCCTGCTGCTGGCTTTGTCTGACGCAGCTGTGGATCGCACCATCTGCGTCTTATCAAAGTTCTGGTTTGACCTGAAATGTAGGAAAATAGGGTGAAAACCTCTAGCACGGGGGGTGATGGTGTCACTTGTACATGAAGAAAGAAGCGGCTGCAGCGGTGAGTGGGGCGATGGGACCAGGTACACGGAGCAAGAGCAGATGTTGAGAGCGCGAGGGTGAGGAGGAGCACAGACTGGAGTGATCTGGGGAAGGAAGGGCAGGAGAGGCATGTAAGCCATGAAGAGAGCAAGGGGAGCTAGGAAATGTCGCAGCAGGCTGTGTGACTGTCCCACACCTGGCAGGAAAAAGTCCCAGCTGGTTCAGAGGACACCAGCACTGCTCCCTCGATGCTCACTGTGGAACAGGGTGTACCCAGTGGACTTGATTTCCAACAACAGTGATCTCTGGGGTGGATTTATGCGCTCAGGTCTCAACATGTGAGGCCATAACGGGCTCCAAGCACTCACCGTTCCCTAAGAGAGGTGTCCCTTATCTCCCTGAGACAGACTGTTCTGCACTTTGGTTTTTAGAAACACACACAATCCCACCCAGATTCGTCCCCTGTAATTTCAGGTGTCTCACTGGAGCTACCAAGACCTGAGCTGAGGACACCACAGACATCTCCTGAGGGTGAGGTAGATGTGGAAGGGAGGAACCGCTGCCTCCAACTGCTTTTCTCCCACATCTGCACAGGGAGCCCAGAGCAACACCACTCCTAGGCACCAGCTACCGCCTGCAGAGGTATGGGATAAACCAAGGCTCTTGCCTTCACATACTGTAGCTCTCCACTGAGCAGAAATTTTTACTGAGCTCCTAACGAAGATGTTCATGATTTTACCTGTGCAGACCCTGCCCAGGCACAGGAGCAGTTCAGTGTTAGCTGTCCCACATCTGCCTTGTCCTGTACCCATGTCTTGCCAGTCCCCTTAGCATTTGTCAAGGTTTCTCAAAAGATAAACAGAGCTTTCACTCATTTAGAGACATCAAAGTACCACTTAGTCACCTGCAAGTCTTGTCTGATTACACGTATTTCTTTTTCAGGTGAAAGGAGATGCAATGCCTGTCTCCCAGAGGGAATATGGGCACAAGCCTCTGG
The DNA here is from genome assembly GCF_015220075.1 of Falco rusticolus. Lineage (NCBI taxonomy): Eukaryota > Metazoa > Chordata > Aves > Falconiformes > Falconidae > Falco > Falco rusticolus. The sequence continues at coordinate 19,181,359 of NC_051196.1, read as the reverse complement.
AGCTAGCCTTCATCCCAGCCAGAAACCTGCCCCTGTCCCTCACGTTCCTCCACTGCCTTGTCAACACTTCCCATGCATAGCTTTATCTTGCATCCCACAAGCAATTACTTTTTAAAATTGCTTCCTGTGAAACACTCTGCTGTGGAGTTCTTTTAAGAAAACATTACTTGTGCCTTTCACCTCTCTCCGTGCAGTGTTCTGCTCAAAGAGTGCTGACAGACGGTAGGGGCTGCTTTAAGGGAGGTGTTTTGCAGCAGCCCTGCAGATCCTGCTAACGGAGGTGCTTTGCAGGTCTGCACCTAATGAGTAACTCAGCCAGCTTTCCCTCGGCTGGTACCTTTTAAAACATTCCCGGCGGTGATGGCTCAAAACAATAAATAATTTTGGGTTTTTTTCTGTCCTTCCTTTGCACAGTAAGATGTCCTGTACTTGAGAGTACCCTCCACAATAAAGCTACTCACATATGAAGAGAGGGTAAGAGCAGCTTTTTGGCTAATTCTTCCAAGTCTTCAGTCTTTTTAAATATTCCCTCCGCTCCTTCCAAACTGTCTGCTCCTGCTCTACCTGTTGTATTTATTTCTTCATTTAGCCTTTGATTAATTGGTTCTTCAGTCTCCTAAACCTAATTTCCCCTTCCTGATGGGGTCCATAATCCTTTCTCCTGGAGTCCCACTTGCTGTCCTCTTTCTTTGCTTTCAATTTGCTTAAGATTCTTGGTCTTCTGCAGTGCAGATGATAAAAAGAAGAGGAACTGAGAGAAGGGGTGCAGCAATTCAATAACAGTATAATGAAACAGTAACATACCGTGGACATAGAGCGACCGGGACCCCAGGACCCCTGTGCCGAAAGAGGGCCAGGAGACAGGCAGTGGGCACAGCAAAAGAGCTACAGGACAGTGAAGGGAAATGAGAAGAAAAGATGGGTTGGTAGAAGATGAGGAGGATGGGGCAGGGAATGGAAAAGGATATGGAAGATAATGGAAATGAAAAGACCAGAATGGGAAAATTAAAGACACAATGGAAAGAAAATTAGTTGGATGAGAGATGTAACCAGAACAGGAGGGAGAGAAACAGGACAGGGAGAAAGAGAGAGAAAAAAAGAGACTCATTATCCGGTCACATGAGCTCCCAACAGGGGTGAAGTGTGCCAAAGCTGAATGCCCAGCACAGGCTGCCCGTGGCCACGCCGGCCAGGCTGTTCCCTCTGCTCTCTCTGCACTAAGGACACTTGGCAGAGGAAAACTCTTGCCCAGTACACACCAGTCCAGCCCCACTGCAGTCAGTGGGATGCTGCTGGTTTAGGCCAGCTGAAGAGGCATCCAAAGAGCATGCAGACTGGCCACGAGTGGGTATGTGAGCAGCCAAATAAAGGGTATTTTCTTGTTCTCTGTTCCTCGTTTCTTGCTCCAGATAGCTTAACTGACGTCAGACTTGGATTTGCGGATGCGTTTCCTTGGCTTTACAGCTTGACTGACTGGAACCGTGCTCAGCGCAGCGGCCGCTTTTTGTGCTTCAGACTCCCCCAGTCACCAGATCCCTCCCACAGAGCCCAGAAATACCTACCCATCGATATCCACAAGGTCCTCCTCACTGCGCAAGCTCAGCACATAGAGCGTGGACATGGACACCACACTGGAAAGAAAGAGAGAGGGAGAAGCTGAGGATGTGCACGGGGCAAGGGATATGTCACAGTGCTGATCTGCTTCCAAGGGATTTTCAGCCCATGAAAGCACCCCCCTCGCTACACACCCCACGGAGGGCACGGGCCGAACCGATGAGCTGTATGGCAGCGGAGCGGCAGCCCAGGCTGTGGTCTCACCTGAATGCCATGATGATGACCAGGGCGATGATGGTGCCCTGCAGGAAGCGCTGGCTGATGCAGGCCTGTTCAGGGACAACTGATGGAGACTGCAAGAGAAAAACTCCAGGATAGCTCCAGACTCCTTCCTGCTCTGGTCCTTGCACAGATCTCACCCAGCCCAGCCCAAGTGCTCCTCCTGCTCCCCTGCAAGCCCTGAAGCCCCTCAGCACAGAAGCCATATAACATCTTCATTGGGCGTGGACAAAAGGGATCATGGAAATGGGAGCAGACAGGGTCTCTCCCTCTGCAGCGTATGTAAAAGAACACACGAGGACCACCCAGACGGCTGTTCTTAGGCAGACCACCTTCCCCCGCACCATGAGGCTCCTTTGGGAGCAGCCCCTTACCTTGCTGGCTACTTTGTGGGGCCGCTTTTTGTGAGGCACGCTTCCCGCACGGCTGAACTGGCTTCCCGTTTGGCTGCAAGGGGAAAGGAGGAATGGAGCTGAGCTGTGCAGGGGCAGCACTCGAAGCAAATCCCAGGCAAAAATGTGATTCTCTGGTAGGGAAGAAATCTCTGTGTGGCCTGGCAGTGACAAATCCTTGTCACTTCATCTGCTCAGGGGTAGGTGCAGTGCTGCTCCGTGGCCCAGAAAGCCTGAATTCTGCCCCAAAACCTGCAAAGGCTGACCAGGGCCAGTGTGATCATTTCGGTAGCACGAGAATCTCTTTGCCCTGAGAAAGGTGCTCACGGGAAACACGGAGACTATTTCATAGTGGTTTTTTGGGGGGCTGGGCTAAGAGCAGGCTGTGGGTATGTGTCTGCCAGACCCGTCTCACTAATTTCAGCTCCTTGAAACTACCCCAGGCCAAATAACAACTGCCGACACCCCACCACTCCTCCCCATCTCCCCTTTCCCAAACTGAGCTGTTGCTCAGCGCTGCCTGGGCTCAAAAGGAGACATCTCTTTGTATCCCTCAGCATCGCCTACCTGAATGTCCCAGAGCTCACAGTTGACTTCATGCTGTCCAGCCGCTTGAGCTTGGCCAGCTTGTGACTCCACCTCTCCAGCTCATCAATGCGAGTCTCCAGGTTGTCTGTCAGTTTGCACAGCTCCTTCACGGCTCCCACATTCTCCATGAAGATGCGCTCCTGCCAGAGAAGAGGTCGGTGGCCTGAGTCATCTGGCATTGGGAGGTACTCCAACTCCTGTGGGTCTGGCTGCCCTGACTGCTCTCCCATGGCCTGCCCAGGGGAAAAGCTACAGAACACCCAGCTCTGGGGGCAGGAACACCCAATGTGACACATCTGGATCTCTACAGCCCCTGGATGCAAGAGCAAGAGATATTCTCTTCAAGCCCAACCAGAAAAATAAATGTTAGCCTGGGATCCCTGAGAACTCTGTCTCCTACTGGTGCTAATCCAGAGTCCTTAGCTACAAAGGACAGACACAAAGTCCACTGTCAGTCAGGAGCCCTTGGTCCAACCATGTGAGCAACGCTCCCCATCTGCCCCTGCTCTGCTCTACAGTGCAAGCTGTTGCAATTATTTTGCAGCATAATCCAGCAGACAGTTGAGCCAGACCTCCCCAGTACCCACCCTTGGGCTCTGCGGCTCCACTCGCCCACACAAGCACTCCCTGAGGCAAAACATCTCGCTGGTGTGCTGGTCCAACCCTGCGCTCTGAGGATCTTGGACACCACGGATAATTTGTGGGCAGCAGGTAGATGCCTCTTGGGAGAGCTCAGCTAGAGCAGACCACAGAGCCTGCTGTGTGCTGCAGCCCTTTTGTGGGGCTGATGCTGAGCTGCAGCCCATGGAGGAGGGCTGTATGCAGAAAAAAAGGACAGCAATGGCCTGGACACGTGCAGATGGGACAGAAAAGGTCATGCTCACAGCTACTGCTAGCTGGTAATGTAACTGCAGGGATCTAGGCTGCCACAAAGAGAAACAGGGCACTAAGGTCAGTCCTGGCCATTCCTACTCTGGATAGAGTGATGCAGGAGAGAACTGGCAGCTTTGGGAGGCTGTCCCCTTGATGTCCAGAGCAGAAACAGGCTGCCACAGGTTACAGAGAGGTCAGGCAGCCAGGTGTTCTGGGTTATCTTGACATAACCACATTATCTTATCCAGAAAGGAGAGATTATGACTAAGAGCCTCCCTACAGGAGGCTGCCAACAAGGAGCCCTTCCTGAGGGAGATGCTGCCAACTTTCACCAACATCAGGCTAGTTCCTCCCTGCTGATGTCTGCCCTCCACCCAGGGCTGCTCCTGACAACCGAAAGACAAGCCAGGTCTGAAACTCATGGGTGGTGTTGGCCTAGAAGCATTTCCCAGATATCACAATTTTCCTCTTCCATTTCCAGCTCCACAGCTCCCCAGAGCCAGGTTCCACAGTGTCCCCAGCCTCCTCGCCCCTCCCGGCTGCCACCAACCTTGTTCACCACCAGGAAGTTCTCAAGGGTCTTCCCATTGGAAAAGACCAGGTCCCCGGTGTCCTTCACAGCTTCAGGAAGGATCTCCTTCACCTCCTGAGCAATGACGCCTGTGTGGAAACAGCGCAGTAGGTTACAAGGGAATTTGATTAGATGCCTAAACTTCAGGTGATGAGAAGCCCCTGCTCTCCTGCCCCATGCCCAGGGGGCTGCCCCAGGGCAGAGGTGGCTGCAGCTGCCAGGCCAGGTGGGGCAGCACTGCCTGGCACCATCAGCAAAATGCCACCGTAGGCTGCAGAACACGAGGTGCAGCGCTGCAGACACAAGCAGGTCGCTGTGGTGTGACGTGGGGCCCATACCTGTCTCAGAGGTGTTGTCAATGCCCACCGTGGCTGCAAACTCAGGCTTGTAGTTGTAATGTACTAGACGCATGCGAGAGATCCTCTTCAGCTGCTCTGTGGTGTCCACCTGGGACAAAACAGACACATGCAACTCTTAAAGTGGGGTGTTGCTTCTGAAGTTCCCATGACTCCCATTCCAAACAGCAAATCACACTGGCTCATGGCAATACATCTGTGAGACAGCCCTGAACGCTGCCCAGGGCAGCCTTCAGGGCAAATAGTGTTTGCACTGGGGTTAATCTCCAGTTCTTGTCACTGGACAAGTTCCTCGGCAGGAGGAGACTGAATCCCATTGCACAACCAGGCAGAGGGCAGGGGCAGTTCTCATAAATACGAGATATGATTGTCCCCTCCTTTTCTGGAGAGGCACATCCAGCTGAGAGAACTTCAGAGCAGAGCTGAGCCTCTCACCCAGGCTATCTGAGATGCTTGCCTGTTTCCAGGTTTGTAACTTCTGCGTTTGCTAGTTCTGGCTAACACTGGAAAGGTCAATATTCCCTGACATGGTGGACAGGCTGTGTTTGGGACAGACAGGGACAGACAGACTTCTAAGGCACTTCCTATCTGGTCAGTAGGAGCTCAGGTAGCCCATGAGGGTTGTGTCAAAATCGGCAGCTGAAAGAGGCTCACAAGGACACTCACACTTCTGTGGTGCCTCTTCAGATCCCTGATCACCCCAAGCCTACCCTGGTTACCTGGCTCTTACCTCCTGGATGTCCTCCTTCACTCGGACATCTGAAGGGTGCATCAGTGAACCCATGACCTTCACATTGCCATGGACCACCAGGGCTTCATCCGGGCGGTCTGTGTTGATGCCAACCCGGCCGTGGTGAAAAACAGTATCAGGGAGCTGTGCCCGCTGCCACAGCACATCGCTGTCACTCTCAAACTGGCCAGGGTTGGAGGCCTGTGGAGAGATGAGAAAGTGGGGACTGAAAAGCAGCAGCAGCAAAACCGGGGATAGAAATAGTGTGGTGCTGCTGAGCAGGGGCACTCTGAGATGTACGCAGGGTGAGGATGCCAGGAGAGCTCCACAGAGCCATCCCTCCATGCACATTGCAGGACTGTGCGGCAAGAGATGGACATCAGAGAGCCCCAAGCTGCTGCAGTGGCCTGGACAGTGCCAGGCACCCCACGGCAGCACTGTGCCGTCCCCACTAGCGTGGGTGCGAAACACCTGCGAAACAAAGCTTGGTATAAGCAGAAGCACCCAAGGTCCTTGCTCCACAGAAGGAAAACAGATGGGGAAGATCTTGGCTGGAACAGGAGCATGTTCATCCGAGTACCCTCAGAACTGGGAGGGGGCTTTGGGGATGAATAGCCCAGGTGATGAGATCCTGGCATGGGTCCCTCTCCAGCCTGCAGCGCGCTGAATTACAGCCCTCAAGGATGAGCTGTGGCAGTCCCAGCCTCGCAGGAGGGACAGCAAGGAGGTGGATAAAGCAGAGCCAGCAAAGGACAAGTGAGGCCATGGAGGTGCGAGACAGAGCTTTGCAGCAGCACAAGGCAAAGTAGCAGGGGCAGGGATCCACTGCCAGCCCTGGGAACAGATCCCAGCCTGCCCTTACGACAGAGGCAGCCTCAGCATTCATCTGCTGGCCCCATCTAAGCCTCCCTCTGCAGGAACCAAGCCTGTGCCTGCTCTGCTCCTCTCCCTAAAGGAACATCCTTGCTTTCTTGAGCTGTTACCTCACCTATCAGAACTGTTCCTAACAACCCCAACCAGAACCACGCAGGACAGCAGGAGACCAAGGCTGTTGCTCCTAGGTCCCAAATTCTGGACTTCTGCCCTGCTGCCGTGGTTCTGTGACCCACTCACAGGCTGAGACGGAGCGATTCAGGCTGCCTGCAATTCCCAGCAGTTCTACGCTGGGCACCCTGGAGGTGCATGACTCACCATGAACTTACTTGCCTGCAGACTTTGAGGTCACCCTGCTTCTGTTTTATTCCCTGCCTTCACACCCCAGAGCTGAGTGCTCCGGCAGAGCCCCAGCAGAGCCTGGGGATGGTGCCTTTCTCTCCCTGCTCCCCTTCATTGGAGCACTGCAGCCTTAGGACATGCAAAAGGTGCTGCCCTGGGAAGGTACCCTGTCCTCCCGCACCTGGAGGCTGCAGAATCCCAACAACACTGTTCCCTCACTCCCACCAGGCTCTACCCTGGACAGTGGTCCGGCCTTGGGAGAACGGGATGCTTTCCCTATCCTGCAACAGGTTCTTGCATGCCCTGAGGCTGCTCTGATGAAGCAGGTGTGGAAAGGCTGCAGCCAGAACCCAGCCATGGGCATGGACAGCTACAAGCAAGGCGGTAATAGTTTGGAGAAGGTGGGGAAAGGCTGGGTGGGGAAAGCACTGAAAAGCCAGAGGAAGGTGGGAAGATTGCCCAGGACATCCAGCAAAGGACTGCAGGGCACCTGCAGAGGCTGAGGGAGGAGAAAGGGACTTACTCTGACGATGATGCGCTCAGAGATGTGGGCTGCGAGCGTGTAGTTCTGGTTCTGCGCGTGTGCCTGCAAGGCTACCACGAGCATGAAATACCTGCCAAGAGGGGAGAGAGGTCAGGGTGCCATCCTGCACTGGGAACTGCCGAGTCTGCTCTCGCACTGGAGCCTGAGGCATGGCACCAAGCTGTCATGGTGGGCTTGGTACATCCCCGCTCCTTGTGCTGTGGGGCACAGGCACTGTCACCAACCCCTCAGAGTGGAGGAGACCCTTCCTGTGGCCACAGCAGACACCTCCTTTCCTCCACCCAGACAAAGACAGCCAATTCAGGACCTGTCCTCCTCCCTCCAGCCACACTCCCTGATCTGGGGACTGGCACATCCCCAGGCCCTGAGTGCTCAGGACAGCTTGGACAAGGCACCTGTGCTCCTCACCTCTGGTCTGGGTTGGGTTTGCCTTTCTTCCGCATGTTGTTGGCAGTGGTCTCACTGAAGTGCAGGCGCCCCACGGTGACCTTGGTGACCTGCTCTGGAGGTAGGTTGACCCTGAGGAAGGGAAAACAGAGGAGTGAGCGAAGATGCCACTGGAGAGAAGGGTCTTTGGGGAATAGCCAGCTCCTGGCCTGCTCCACGGCAGGTCTATGAACTGGGCACAGAGCAGAGCGGGGAATGTAAAGAGAAGAAAACTTTTTTGTGGGAAACAGAGGAGAAAAGTGGAGTGTGATACCCACAGTACTGCCCTGAGACCTCCGACTCAGCCCCTTCCCCACCCTCTCCTGCCACCGCTTACCCCCCCTCCGTGAACACCCCCCGGCAACACTCACGTGACGGGGTTGAAGGGCCGTTTGCTGCGGTCAGACTGCGACTGCTCGATATTGATCGACTGGTTCAAGGCCTCCAGCTGGAGGGGAAGATCGAGGCGTGTGAAGACGGGCAGAAAGCTGAGACCTTCCCAGCTCCTCCCCAGCGCAGGCCAACTGTCTGCCCAGCCCTCCTAGGACCCAGTACCCCCCACTGGCAGCACCCAGCTCGAGTGTGGCTGTTGCCCAAGCATGGGTGCCTTCCTTGGCAGGGGGGCAGCTGGGCTTGGCAGGATCTTCCCAAAGTACCTCTGTACCTCTAGAATCAAGGCTCAGTGAGAGGCAGCCCTGAAGCACCCAGGCAGTGACTGAATCCGTCTTAGGACTTGTATTTTGAGACCTGCCTTGTTCTGGCCTTCAGCACCCCCCTACACGCAACTTAGCACGTGAAGATGTGGTGCTGCCTCATCCCAGCCATCTGCTGAGCACCCCTTCTCCCTGCTGGTGTGGCTACTGGCCCTTAACTCCCACTTGCCTTCACTCCGTGCAGCTTCAGGTAGAAGCACTCTAAGGGTTTCAGGCCTTCAGGGGTCTTCACATACTTCGGATCTCCAAGCATGCCGATGTAGACCGTGACCTGGAAGTGATTCTTCTTCTGGCACACAAAGGCATCGTCGCCCACAGAGAAGTTGAACCCCTTGTCAGCATCCACGCGGTATGTGAGCATCGGGCTGTGGAAAAGGCAGTGAGCGTTACAGCCCCGTGCACAGGCTTGTGCTTGTGGGGGGAGGATGAGCCTTCCAGCACTGGGCTCCCAGTTCCAGAGAGACAGGGAGCTACTGGGGATGGAGCAGCAGAAGCTGTGGGGATGATGAGGGGATGGAGCATCTCCCTGATGAGGAAAGGCTGGAGAGCTGGGGCTGCTCAGCCCGGAGGAGAGAAGACCGAGGGGCTCTGATCAATGCCTACAGACACCTTAAGGGCGAGTGCCAGCAGGACGGGGCCAGGCTCTTTTCAGCGGTGCCCAGCGACGGGCCAAGGGGCAACGGGCACCAACGGCAACACGGCAACTTCCATCTGCATGTGAGGAGGAACTTCTCTGCCTCGGGGGTGGCAGAGCCCTGGGCCAGGCTGCCCAGAGAGGCCAAGGGGTCTCCTTCTCTGGAGACGTTGGAACCCGCCTGGACGCGGCTCTGTGCAGCCTGCTCTAGGGGAGCTGCTTCAGCAGGGGGGTGGGCTGGGTGACCCCCAGGGGTCCCTTCCAGCCCCCACCCTGCTGTGTCTCTGTGAGCAGAGGCAACAAGGGGTCCATAGGGCACAGTGCACAGCCACATCCCGGGGTGCGGATGCCTGTAAACCACCCCAAAGGGGGAGTGGGAAGGGCTGGGGGGACAGCTCACCACCATGTCCCACCACACCTGAACAGCAGCTGTATGGTGAACAGTCCCACCTCGCCGCAGACTGCGAAGGCCACCTCTGCTCACATATAGAGCCACAAAATAATCCTGAGGCACAGCAGGCATGTGGGAGGGGAAGGAGGGTTGTCTGGGGGCAAAAGAGACAACCCCTGATGCTGTCCCTCCTGCCTTGCACCGATGCTGCTTTTGGGTGCTCATGGGGCTGATCGGCACAGGCATGATGTGAACCCAGGACCTTGCCTAAGCCAGGCAGCAACCCGTCCTGCTGGGCAGGGCTGAGAGCTCAGGGCAGGTCCATACCTCCCTGAAGCTGCCAGTTTGGCTTTAGGTAGGTCTTCAACTGGAAAGGAATACTGTTCCTGTGACTAGGATTTGATGAGGATGCTGGAGCAACCACCCCTCTATATGCTACGCAATAGTACTACTACTGTAAACAAAGTATAATACGAGCCACAACAGGCTATCACCTCCTTTCTGAGCGCTGCTCTTAAAAGTGCAGAGGCTCAGCCCTGGCTCAACACACGCTGGAGATATCGAGCCCCACAGCCTGGCCAAAGCCTGGAGCAAACACCTTAATGCTGCTCACTAGGAGGAGAAGCTCAGGCTGACTTGGTGGGGGTCCCACGCCTCCGCTTGCTTCACCCACCGCATTCCCACCGCCACCTGCGCTGCTGCCAGGCGGTGCTGCCTGCCTGCCGGATTCCTGCCGAAATCACAACCACCTGCTCCAGCTGCTGCAAGAAGCTTCCAGTTCCCAGTGGGCAGGTCCAGAGGAGGAGGAGGGGGCCCTGGCTGCCCGATGAACACATACCAGCTGGGGAGGGTTTAATCTACATCTCCTTAATGGGCTGGTTACCATGGGAATGAAAGAAATATGCAGCCTTTGCAGCAAGTCCCCTTTCTCTCACCATCCAAAAACCCAGACCTGGGCTGGTGGGCCCCTGGGGCGCTGCCGCCCTATGCAGGGGGAAGGAGATGCCTCTCATCCTGCCTCCCCATCAAGCAGTTCTAGCATAACACCAAAATCCCATTGCTTTTAATTAAAGAACTACAAATGAGGTAAAGGGGTGCTCAGCCTGGCCTTTGACATCAGGCTTAAAAATTATGGACCAAAACATTCCACCAAAGCAAACCACTTCTGACTTCCACCTCCAGTTCTTAACACGGACAGACACTGCCCAGAGCGGTGGGATGGGAGGTGGACAGACTGACAGCGATGGACAAGGCACACCTCAGCAGATTCTGGGAACCAGGAGATAGGAGATACAGAAAGGTCATGCTTGCTCCCCTGCTGTCCCTTCCTTTCTCCTGGGAAGAAAGCCATTCTAACCCCACCACCACACTTGTGGGATTAATGTGGATGAAACCTGCGGGTGTTTCCAGGCAGCCGTGAATAACGCTGGGCTGGCCATGAGCAACTACTCATTTCTTGCACCCGGGGGACCGGCAGCTGCCATGCCGTGCCCCGAACACAAACCAGACGGTGGGAGCAAAGCACTACCTTAGCCCAGAAGCACGAGAGGAATTCCCCTGTGCTCTCACCCTCCTCCCAGACTCAGCCCTGAATTCTCCATCTGTTTTTTCTTGTTGGGGAGCTGCGACTTGGGCTGGCCCGAGCACCCTCTGTGCTCACCCCGGGGGTGGCAGAGCTATGCCCGACTGCTTTCACCAAGACCCTGCCTCTGCCTGCCCAGGACCCCCAAGCGTTCACCACTCACCCCACTGGTTTTTAAGAGAAAGCCAAGGAGAGGGAATGTCTGACTGAGCTTGCAAACCACGGATGCTTCCACAACATGCTCTGGTTAGCATCACTCAAACTGATGGCTGCTAAACACATGCTGATAGAGGGGAGACAGTCAGGTTCCCCCTCCTCTGTCTTCTAGAAATGCCTGGTCCCTGCAGAGACACCTTCTCAGAGGCTCCTTTTCTCTGAGTTTTCCCAATGGCAGTGGCTGGTGCATCCCCCAAAGCTGGATCCCCGCGCTGGGGTAGACGGGAGGCAAGAAGCTGCTTTCCAGGGATCTCTCCAGCCCTCTGCCTTCAGCCTATCACTTCTGGCTGAGCCAAGGAGCTGCTCCCAGATCACCCCCACTGCAGGACAGGGTATCCCCTGGATCCCCAATTCTGGTTCTTTTTCACTCTCATATTGTAAATCCCACCTGGAGGCAGCAAATCCACCCCCCCACCCCCCCACTGCCATGTGGCACGAGGACATCACGGCCTGCAGCACTGTAAGGAATCCAGTGACACTTGTTAAAAAACCATCCTCCCCTTCATCTAATCCCCAGGGACCTTAGAGTCACCCCCCACCCCGGCACGAACCCAGCATGGGGCAGCAGGCTGGCAGCGTGCCCCTCCCGAGATGTGCCCTCTGGATGGGCAGCTGCCACGGATGGGGCAGCAGGAGAAGGAAGGGCAGGTGACCCCAAGGCAGAAGCCGTTCCTGAGATTAGGGATGACACCAGCTGCTGACAAGTCAATGTCCTGGGGACAGCCAAAGCCATGCTGGCTTCTCCCAGGGAGAGCGCAGGGGTCAGAGGGCAAAGTGTCAGGAATAAAAGGTCTGGGGTCAAACAGATTATTTTAGCCAAAATGCCCCCACTGACAAAAGCAGATTAAGACAGGACTCAGAAGGCCAGGATCAGAGGAGATGAAGTTTCTCCCCATCCAGGTGAGGGTGAGAGGTTACAAGCTCCCCATAGCACCCACACTCAGAGGAGCAGGGAGCACCCTTGCCCTCTGCATTAAAGTGCAAAGCAAAGGGAAAGGCACTGTATGTCTCTGATGAAAAAGGAACAGTACTGGGACCCATGGCCGAGAGCAGGATTGTCAGAGGGATGTTCATATGCCTCAATTGTTTCCTTGCTGCAAGAAAAATCTCCCCCATTTCTCTCCTCCTGCCTTCCAGGTTCCCCAATATCTCAGCCACTCCTAAGACATAATGTCTGGAGATGCCCTAATCAAGGACCATTCACTAATTCCATGCAATCCCAGCTTCCTTTCTCTTCCAGTTTACAAACACCAAGATGGAGGAACCTACAGCTGAGCAGCATGACTGACACAGCCCCAGTGGTGTGTCCACAGCTCAGCACCACACGTGGTCCCTTCAGCTGCCTGAGATGCGCTTGCAGCGTCAGAGAGTGAGACTTCAGTGATCCATCACCACAGGATTAGCCAAGCTGGTGGACAGGGCAATCACCTAACCCAAAACACATCCAGCAGCATTGGACCATGTCACACTGGTCCCTGTCCCCTCAGTGAGATGCAGGATCTGCAGCAAGGCCAAGCTTGGTGCTGCTTGTAAGGACCCTTCCAACCGTGGAGTGCAAGCCTGAAAGCTCAGGTTTAGCCCCCAGACCGGAGCTTTGGGGCAGAGCACTGGGAGAGCACCAGTTTGCTTGACGGGAAGAGAATGGAACCAGCCCAGTTCCCAGGGTTGGAGCAGAGAGGCTCTGGTCCCAGCATGGAAATGTTTCTGTTGGGCTGCACTCCCTTTGCCAGCTGCCTTACCTCAAACTGCAAACCAACGGGCAGCGGGAGGAGGGAGCCTGCTGGCATTTATCAGAGCATGCTGTCAGGGAGATGGATTGCTCCTGCTCCCAGGAGTAAATTAGCGAACTGCTTGGTTCCAGGCCTCTTCAGCACCGCTGCTGGAAACCAGCTAACCCTTTTGAAGGTTCAATGAGTCTAAAACCACAAAAACAGTGCAAAAGGCCAAGAAGAAATATATTATCAATGAAACGGATCCAGGGACTTTGGTCTCCTTCAACCAAGCAAAGCCTGGGACACAAGCCCAAGACAGCCAAGACAGGTTTCCAGGCACCTCCGCTCGAATCCACGCAGCAACCCTTCCCTCCTTTCCTCCATTTCCTTAATCCAGCCTACTTCTAGGAAGTCTGTGTCAAAACTCAATCTATGCAGTTCATAAGAGCCCAGCTCCCCTTTGCTCTCCTCCGGGCAGAGCAGCCACAGGCTGCTCCACGCCTGCCGGGGGACAGGGAATCTGGTGCCACTCACACAATCAAATTCACTGTACAGGTCTCTTAGAAGGCAGAAAAAGCTACTTAGGAACTACAGAATCAGTTCAGATCCCCGCTACGCTGTCCCCATCAGCCACGGCAAGGGCTGAGACGGAGCCTGGCTCCATGATACGGCCCAGAACAGCGGGATAAGAGAAATGGTTGAAGGGCCTCTACTCTGCAGCCTTCTGCCAGGAAAACGACTGAACAGAGATGAATTTTTCCACTTATTCACAGGCACAAGGTACAAATATGATCTGATGCCACAGCTACACCTACTGCATAAGAAGGGAGAGCTGTTACATGGGCTTGAAGGGTGCTGACACCAGCTGGAACAAACTCACTCAGGGCTACTGATCATCCCAAACCGCAGCAGGAAACTCTTAGGAGGAACAAAAAACTTTCAGCGATGGTTACTAGTGGACTCGATGACCTTGAGGGTCTTTTCCAACCTAAATGATTCTATACTAAGGGCCCTAATTTTGTGCGTGCAGGAGGAGAACATGGAGTATCATTTAGGTTTTTTTTTTTGCCCTGGAAGATTTTGATTAGTATGGAACATTACACATAAATCCACAGGCATCAGCATAAAACACATTCAAAACCATATTAAATAAAGTACTGACAAAGCAATTATTCCACTAGCCCAACAGAAAGTGTCATGGATAGATGCAGAAGCAGAGCTGGATCTCTCCTGTGCAGCCATACCCACTGGACTGGCTTTCTGTGAGGCAGAACAGGAGGAAAAGCTAATAAATTCCCCTCCCTGGAGGATGTGAGTGCTTGCCCCGCTCGGTGGAAATGCTACAGGCCGGATGAAGGTTCTTCTTCCTCGCACACAGCCGGGTGGAGCAAGAACAGTGTTTGAGAAGCCAATTTCTGTCCACATCAGGGCACAGCGCTGCTCTCTGCGTGCTGCAACCACTATTAAAAACATGGACAAGTTCTTGACTACCATCCTGGGGCAAGAACCTGACCCCCTTCGTACAGTCTCCCTGCTTAACCCACCTTCCTGGTCGCTTTTCTTAAGAACAAGAGTAGGAAAAATCAGATGATTTAGATGATTCAGATTCCTGGGGCTGCAAATAAGTTGGGGGCACCTGGATCACAGGGGAAAATATGTTCTCTCCAGGGGCAGGAAACTCCAACAGCACCTACAAACCAGAGGGCAGCTTCCAGCAGAAAGCAGGCTGGGAATGGCCAGTCCCTGATCTCAGAGGCAATGAAATTGTGGGAATACTCATGGATCTTGAAGAGACACAGATGCCCACTCATTTGCTGGGTATTCTCAAAAGGCAGAAAGGAAGGGGAAGACTCCTACTGGCTAAAACATGACTTAACCTAAAAAATGCCATTCTAGAGGAAGGAAGAGAAGATTGATCTTTTGGTGTTTCTCACAGCTCTATTCCAGTGCAGTGCTGTACCAGCAGAAATAACCAATCTCCCACTTCAAAAGAGATGCAGGTGCTGCCTGCGCAGGCTCCCCTGGAGCTACCCGGCCTTGACCCCACCACAGGGAGGAAGGCTGCACTGCAGCAGTTTGTAACTAAAACCTAATCAATCAGCCCCTGGCCTTAACCCTTAATTCTGGCCAAATCCAGCACCACAAGTGGGTTCATAAAATCTACGTGATGTCAGTTAAAAGGAATTTATTCATTACACAACGGGATGATGACCTAAATGCCACAGAAGGAGGTTTGCTCTGGCTTTTGCCCTAAATCCTAAGAGCAGGTATTAGGCAAGCGATCTCGAGCCCAGACCCCAAGAACATGGCAGAGCTGGGCTGGGTTTGCAGAAGTTACAAGCTGTGGTTTGCTGCACTTCAGCAACTTCTCTGTGCCCAGCAGAAAATCCTGTGCAGTTTGCCTCTGCCAATCTGACTGTATGATATCAGGGTGCACGGCAAACCTCTGGAGCTGGGACTGCAACACCTGCAGATGGTCCGTGACAAGCTGAAAGAGTTGTGACGTGTTTCTGATGAGAAACCGTTTACCTAGCACAGGTAAACAGTGGGATGGAAGGAAAAGGGGGACACTCATTGTGTCAAAGAGAAAAGCGAGGCCGCGTGAAAGGTTTGCTCCTACGATGCACAGCATGCTGTGGAGCCTGCTGCCTGCACAAGGTGCATTTGTGCTTCTGCCACGCAGTGAAAGCCCTGCAGAGATTGATGGTGGAAAAGAGCCTGCTCCAGGGACTGACAGGCTGTGAGCAAGCATTGCCCAAGTTAGAGAGGAGAGGTTCGCTTCTGCTGC
Organism: Falco rusticolus; assembly: GCF_015220075.1. Lineage (NCBI taxonomy): Eukaryota > Metazoa > Chordata > Aves > Falconiformes > Falconidae > Falco > Falco rusticolus. The sequence goes on along the minus strand of NC_051196.1, from coordinate 19,165,795 downwards.
CTCCACTTCTCCAAAATCCTTTGACAGAGGGCAAAGATACTGAGGCTCACAGGTGGGAGGCAGTACTAGCACAAAACCAGAGCCTGGGAGAAGCAAGAACAGCAGCAAAAGGCAAAGGTGACTTTGTCGGGTAGAAAACCGGCAGCGTCACAACCACGCAGTGACACCCATGCCCTGAAAACCAAACCATGGAGATGACGTGTCCAGGCAGCGTTCAGAGGAGGTGGGGGCTGGATGCAAACACTGCCCTGTGCGGGAACGCAGGAACTGGGGATTGTGGGGTGTGCACGCTCCACGAGGGATAGCTGGCTTCCCCCATCCTGCCCCCCACAGAAAAGCAAACTGATGGTGGAGAGCAGGACTGGACCGTGGAGCTGCTCACAAGTTCCCAGAAGTAGCTGACATTCCACCTGAAGGTAGGAGATGTTTCCCTTATGGAAACAGTCTGGTAAACCAGAAGTAACCAGCTCCCCAGATTAACCCTCTATTGCTGTGGCTGGGGAAACAGCCACAAACAGCCTGTGCAAATGACAGGATGTCCCCAAAGAAGTAACCAACTCCAATAGCCACTTCTGCACAGGGGAACAACCCTGGCATGCCTCAACAACCCATGGCGTGCCCCAACAACCCATGGCATGCCTCAGTCACCACCTGGTCTGCCTTAAAGATGGTACAAGGACTAGGGCTGGCTGAGGAGAACTGTGTGCAGGAGGGCTGGGGCTTGCAGCAGCAGCTTCCCTGCACATCACTGATCCCATCCTGCCTCCACGACTGGCCTCGCCTGGGGTCCTTGGCTCCCGTTCTAAGCACCATCCAGGCAAGGCGTGGTAATAGTCTTGTGTTATTCGGTATCACAGACATCAGAGCGCCCACTCCTCCACGCTCCCTGAGAGGACCCCTACCAGCCACTGGCTGTGCAAAAAGGAGGGGAAACAGGGGGGTTCGTTTGCTCGGCAAGCGGTTCCTGGAACCCAGCCTGCTGCTTACCAGCTCTCTGTCACCTCCAAGGAATGCAGGGAGGATCCAGAGCGGTTTCCTCATGAGCACTCCTCTTTCCCTATGCAGCTTGTCCACACGCTGCCTCCACCCTTCCCTGCCCCAGCCCCCCTCCAGCCCCATGCAGCCCCACCACCCCACCAGCCGCTGTCTGCTCCCCTGCCGGCCTCAGCCACACCAGCTTTCCTCTCCACCTACTGCCTTTGCCTCTGCCACCTCGCTGCCCCTTCTGGCTTCCCAGCTTGCCTCAGCCCCTTCCCCCTTCTTTTCTTTCTCTCCTCCTTTCCTCCTCTGCCCTTCAACTACTCCCACTCCTCCTCCTCCTCAGGCTCCTTTCCATGCTGCTCTCAAGCTGTGCTGAAGTGGCTCTAGATTACCTCCAGTCATCCATGCTATGCATTGTCTAGGAAATCCTCTAATACTTTTTTAAAACCCAGGACCTTGGTCAAGCCTGGGCAGGAGGAAAGGGTGCTGCTGGTCCAGACCACACTCCAGGCAAGGCTGTAGTTACCAGTGCAACCCTCCACGGCAGACCAAGGTCTGAGGGGCTCCTGACCTGCCGCCTTCTGGCTCCTGACCTGCCTTCTGCTGGCTCCTGACCTGCCTTCTGCTGGCTCCTGCAGCGCCAGCCCCATCCCTTAACCTTCCACCAGCCCTGCAGAAGTGCAGAGCAGTGACTTTCTCCATGGCAAAGGCACAGTGGGAAGAGTATCTCCACCACAGCGCAGGCAAGCAGAGATCAGCAGGTGACAGGAGAGGACAAGGGGGAGCCCGGGGAGATCCTTGTCCCGTCTTGTGAGTACAATGCCCCCAACCCCTTGCCACTCATACAGGAAAGGTGAACCTGCCTTTCTCTGAAGGTGGATGAATTACTTACAGTTCTTTGTAGTTGGCATCATACAAGGTTGCCCACTTGTTCTGTTGATGTGGCTGCCACTTTATAGACTGGTAGTTGGGATCCAAGTAGGAGCCATTCAAGCTGTCATTATCTTGAATCAGGCCTGCAGTGAGGGGAAAACACCTATTTCAGTCACTCCAACAGCAATCCAGCTGGATCAGAGCACAAGGAAGCAACGGGCATTGCCTTTGCGGCTGGCCTGAAGCTTGCCTCCTGACTGCCAGGGCACCGCCACGGGCATGAGGTCTGGGCCAGGAAGAACTCACCACCCTGCCCTCCTCCTGGGGGCCCAGCCGGGGTGAGCCCCACCAGCTGGCACCCTGGGGTGCCCACGTGCCCTCCTCCCGAGCGCCCTGGCCCAGCGGGGTGCCCGGGCTGGCAGCAGGGGTTTGTGTGCTGAGGGTATTAAGGGAAGGGGGATGGGGAGGGGGGCAGAAACCACATACCTGGTGAAAGCGCTCCCGGCTGGTGCCAGGGAGGCGTTTGGACTCTGTCAGGGTTGAGTGGCACGGACCCCATACCTGGCTCCTGCTTTATCAGCCCGTTGAGCATCTGTGCATTGAGGGTGTTGGGGGGCGACTCGGAGTGTTTCCGCTTCTTGGCAGGGTGCACCGGGAGGCTGCAGAGACCCGTGGGAAAGCAAAGGCTGAGCAGGAAAGCAAGAGGTGGAGAGGTAACGACCCCGCAGCCTGTGACCAGGAAAAAGCTGGGATCTCACAGAAAAACCAAAACCTTCCTGCAGGGAGCCACAGGCTCCTTCAGCACTGTCACCACCTTCTCCCACAAGGCTGTGCCCACCCACCCTGTGAGAGCCAAGCTCTGTGCCATCCATGTGCTGAGCTGCACTTTTGCTTTCCTCTTATCTGTCCCCACCACCCGACTCTGAACGATGCACTGCAAACCTCTGCCCCACACTTTAGGTCACCCCCTCCTCAATGCTTCCCCAGCTCACTCCCACAGAACTGGTGCACACTCCTTAACTTGCAGTTAAACCCAGTAATTCTGCTCATGCATTCTGCAAGCCCCCAGCATCCCATTCCCTCATCCCCCCTTCCCAAATCACACAAATAGCTCTGAAAATCCCCAGCACCCTGAGGCCTTACTCTGCTCCATGTTGCTGGAGTAGCTGGTGCAGCATCTGTGACTGCTGGGCATGGTGGAGGTCGGCAGGCGCCATGCCCTGCCCGATGCCGTACGGTGGCATCAGGGGCTCAGCCTTCATGTACATGTCTCGCTGCAGGCTGGGGTAGTGAGGGTTGTGCTGCTGCTGGTGTGGGTGAGGGGGTGGTGGTGGGGGACCCTGAAGGTGGGGTGGTGGAGGCGGAGGCGGTGGCGGAGGGTGCTCCAGGCGAGAAGGGGGAGTCATGTGGCACATGTTTTCGGGGGTCATGGTCCGGAGGAGGTGAGGATCTTGAAAGAGAGAAAGGGTAATAGCTGTTAGACCAGCAGGTAGGGCCACGCGCTGTGTTCCCTAAGCCCAGGTCCAGCACAGACACAGCACTGCCCTCCCCCTGAACCGTCCCAGTCCTGGTTACCTCCATGAGCCTGCACCTCCCTGCCTCTTCTGCCTAGCCCCGGCATGGCCACGTCTCCTCAGCCACCCCCTCCGCCTTGCAGTGGCCACCTTGCCCTCCACTGACTCCTCTTCCCAGGTTCCTCAATGGCCCCAGCACCCCCCAGACACGGCCAGGGCTCCCCAGCAGAACCAGAGCAGCACGCTCCCTTTCTCACGCCAGAAGCCTTTGCTGTCAGCATCAGAGTCTGTCCAAGGGGTACGTACAGAGCAGGGACCCAGCAGGGCCCGGCTGGCCAGCTGAGAAAGGGACACACAACGCTACGAAACCAGGTGTCTTGTGCTGCACCTTTGCTGAGAAGAGGTGAGACTGGAAGGGGTAAGCACGAGGGGAGCAGGCAAGGCCCAGCATCTCGAAGCTCAAAGAACCAAAACACCAAAGGCAACCAGGTCCTCAGGCTGGGTGACAACAGGGACGATTTCCCACAAACAGTCCTGATATTTGCTAAACCTAGGTATCTCAAGTGGATGCTCTGCACCAAAGGCATGCCTCTAGGAATTCCCAGGCAGCTTTTGTCTTGGCTTTGTATTTCCATTCAAACAGAAAATCCACCAACCACAATATTCCAGCACCGAGGAACTGCACGGACCAAGAAAGCACAGCTGGGGGCAAAGGTTCAAGTCAGCAACAGGGTCTGAAGCCTGTGCCTGGAGATGCGGAGCTGGAGAGAAAGCACCTGAAGTACCTGAACTTTGCTTAATTTTATGGATTCTGGGCACGGCGCAAGAGAAGTGCCCAGCAACATGCTCTTGTGGCAAAGAAAGCCCACTTCATGATGCCAGAGCTCCTTGTAGCTGTGGGGCCACAACACCCTGCCAAGAAAACAAACTCCCAGCCACTGACAGAGCCTTGAGAAGCCAAGGGTGGGATTCATCCCACAAAGCCTAGTCAGCCGAGAGCTGGGGGTCTCAGCTTGGTGCATTGCCTCATCTCCTCTGCAGTCCCAGCAGAGAGATGTGCCAAGGACGCCCACAGCTTGGGCCAGAGGCACCAAAGGCGGCTCATTGCTGTGCTGGAGTACCACCACGTGAGGACACTGGTTGTGTGTCTCCAACAAGAGCAGAGATGGGCATGGGAACAACTAGAGAAGAGAGAACTGAATGACCTGAACACCTCCAGGTCACCAGCATCACCACTTAGGATTTCCATGAGGGCACTTGTTTTTTTTCAAATTTAAACCAGAAGGAGACTTTGATCTCTACATTTCAATATACAAAAAATGACATTCAAATGTGATCCTACCATTCTCCTCCTCCATTTGGGACTGGATACTAAAGCCATGCCGTGCTTAGGGTCGATTTGACTATATCACCATCAAAAGAAAGGCGGGTGCGTGCAGGGGCATGCAAATCTGCCTGCCTGTCTGCAGCTGCAGCCCCCGGGTAGCTGTGAGCCCAACGTGCAGCGAGGGCGAACAGCTCAGCCGAGGGCTTTTGCTAGAACCAAAACACTTTTGGAGGCTAAGAGCAAAAAAGTAAAGCATGCAAAGCAAAGTAATGTGGTTAAATCTCACCCAACGTGCCTTGAGAATGACTAGAAATTGGTGAGTGGACCAAAGGAAATAATATGAATGATTCTATGAAAGAAAAACCACACAGGCATTGGTGAGAAAGTTGGTGTGCTGGCAAGACTCGGACAGGCTCAGTGCTCAGACGGAGCAGGACACGATTTCCATCTTCTCTGAACTCAGCTGTTTGTACCACATTGCCTACAGCTCTGGGGGACCGGTCACACTAGTGACCACACCAGTGAAGTTTTAATACCATTCTCGTCAGAGCTCAGCCAGAATGACAGGATTAAGTGCCTACTCGGACTTTCTGGGAACAGTCAGCATTGGCATCATTTCAGCAGCTTCTTTTTATGTTTTAACACACTCTAAGAAAGAAAAGAAGGAGTTTGTGCCATGAGCAAGTGGAAGGCAAAGACCTGAGTCTGATGAACTGTAATCTCTTATGCCAGCTTCTTCCTCACTGAAGAAGCTGTACAGAGGAGAAAGAAACTGTAAAGAGAAGAAAATTTTCAGTTGGAACATGCTTCTTTAGCATAATCAAACCCTTCCACCACCAGATTCTGCAAGTGAAGAAACGCAGTGAAAAAAAAAACCACAGGAAAACTAAAAGGACGATCACCAGCTTTAGTGCAAGGCACATGAGAAATGAGCTGACAGAGACTGTGAGCAGACCTACGCAGGAAAATCTGTGCATAGAAATATCTCAAGATTTTACATGTGAGAGAAACTTCTCAGAACAGTGCATGCTAAAGATGTCATGCTGAGAAAAATATAACCTGAAAGAATTTACAAATTTTCCCAGGAAAATGCGAGTGAACATCCTGGATGTAGGTGAGTGGGTGTTTGAGGCATTAACAGGCAGGTCCTGGAGAAGCAGGAAATAGAAGCCTTATGAGGAAGTTTAACATTTCTCCTGCATGGAAGTCCTTCCCTCCCATCCTAGAATTAAAACAGATCTCAATACCATTCCAAAAGCCTGTGCTTGCTAAGGAGATTGACAGCACGGTCTTTAAATAACGGCAAAAAGACCAGCTAAACTCCTGTTACCCTCCTGAGACCTTCCCAGCATCCAGCATCAATGCCGACAAACAACGCTCGGACAAGTCTAGTCAAAAAATCAGCAAGCCTGGTGCTGATACCCAGCTGAAGAACATCACCTGAGAGAAACTGGGAAGTTCCAGGCAGTGACAAAACGTGCGGCTGATACACGGCCCTGGAGCAGGAGCTCTTCAGCAGGCTTCCCTGCCGCTGGGAAGCACACAGCCTGGTCCCCAGCCCCACAGAACCAGCCTCCACCCACCTTTTCTTCATCAGGACAAAGCTCATCTGTTTTCACAGCTTTTGCCTAATGGCTGGAGGTGTGTCTGCATGAGCCTGCACCTACGGGTGTCCCCACAGGGTACCAAGGTCTTTGCAGAGAAGAGCGACCATGTCCGGGGGCATTTGGCCCTGGGGTACATAAAGAAACCCAGGGGTGGGGAGGGACTGTAACTTTGCAGGTGGTTTAAGTGCAAGACAAAGCTTCTTTGCACCCTGCTGTGGACATCTGCTTAAGCTAAACACCAGCAAAGCACAGGTGAGAGAAAACACGTCCAGGGCCCTACTACAGGGGACGTGGAGGGGGATAGCAGGGAAGGTACCTGCTGGGTCCTGCCCCCCCAAGCAGGTGCCACCAGGCAGCCTTGAGCCAGGCGCTGGGCTGGATGGATGGACTTTGCTCTCTGAACAGCCAGGCTGTGGCTGACCAATGAGGCCAAAGGATTTGACCAGGAATCAGAAAACTCCTCCCGTTGCGAGGACTGGAAAAGTGAGATATATTCATGCTGAGCCCTCCTACTGAGGGCTGCTGGGGCAGGGCTGCTTCCACCCATCCTGCTCCCTTCAAAGGCTTTCTGCTACCTGCCGAGATCTCTCAGGGCACTTTTCCAGCACACATCGGACTGGATTCCTCTGCCCATGCTCGCAGGAGGGTCCTGCTCCCTGGCCAGCCTCCTTTCTGGAGCTGTCTCAGGGACAGCCTGGCCAAGCACGAGGGCTCCAGGGAGATGGGGAGGTCTCCATCCTCGGGAGTTTGGAGATCAGGACCAAGGAGCAGCCTTGCTTTCCTGCAGTGGCCGGGGCTGCCAGGCAACATCCCTGGGACAGAGTATTTCTGATTTTCAGCCAGGTATTGATGGTATGGGGCACGCCATACCCTTACCCAGCTTTGCTCCTGCCATCCTGACCAGAACTCAACTTCCACACGCGTAACTTAGAGCAAAGATGAGCACGGCTCAGCAACGCAACCAGCCAGCCAGCTTTGGCACCACTCAGCCCAACTGATGGACCCAACTTCCAACAGCCTCAGAACAACTCTTGGAGATCAAGCCCGCACAGAAGGACAGCAGCCTCAGGGCTGGGAGAGGAGCCTCATGTCCTCCCCTGTGAAACACGGCAAGAAATGTGTTTCTTAAGAAGCATCTTAAGTGAATGTCCTGACCCTGCAGCACGGCCAGCCTTGGCACCGGCGGCTCGTGTACAAACTGGGAGACCTTGTGCATCATTCAAGGGGCAACCCATGCATGAGCGTCCAAGAACATGCCCTCACAGCAGACACTGCATCTTCACTGTGCCCACAGCATATTGCAATTTCCACAGGCTTCTAACCAGGGCCGGAACAGGGGCTGATGCCTTTGTGAAACGCAGGGCCCATGCTTTGTGCTCCGAGCTCCAGGGAAAAAAAAGGTCCAGGAGTGTGATCCTTCCCTTGCCAGGAAGGACCTGCTTTGTGGGTGCTCTCCGGAGCCTTCTCTCCTCCCGAAGCAGAGGTGCTGCTGCTCCACCAGCACGTCAAAGCAGCTCTCCCTGTGGTGAGCAACCCGGCCTCTTTGTTATATTTAAGGAAGGGCCAGGAGGAATTCCAGGGATTTTTTTTAGCAAGATAAACAGAACTCTTGACCTCTTCCATCAAAAAAAAAGAGAGCAGGCGCTGTTCCTGGTGGGGACTGGGCTGGAGCCTGGGGAAGAGGGTGCTGCTGCCGAGGGGGAAGGGAGACCAGAAGCAACCTTCCTTCCTCACCAAGGAGTTTCTTCCACCGAAGAGCAGTGAAGGTCACCAGAGGAACCGAATAACGCTCGGTGGCTTCCCCAGGGAGGGTCTGGCAGTGACCCTGCCTGCACCTCGGGGGCACCCAGCTCTCTCTGCCCTTCGCAGGGGGAGCAGAAGACCCCCAGGCTCAGCTGGCCCCACTGGAAGGGAGGGAAGGGCTGGGAAGGAACTTACTGCTGAACGGCGGGTTCATTTCTGTCTCCCCGAGCCAGGCTCCATTTCAGGGACGCGCTCCCACTCCTTGCCTTTGGCTCACCCGAGGCAGAGGGCAGGACAAGGAGGCTCACAGGCTCCACATCCCACCCTGCCCAGGGACAAGCCACACCGCCAATCTCTCCCCGTGTAAGTGGATTCCCACCTTGCCTTCTCTCCTGTTCCCTCTCTCGCTCGCTCTCCCCCCTTGCAAAGACTAGCAGCAGAACAATAGGCGAAAGTCTAGGGATATTTACTAACTGATAATCTCCCCACGTATTGCAGCCGCCTGTTTTCTCCCGTCTGATAAAGATTTCAGAGCCAACCACTTTCACAGAACAAAGAGGGGGAGGATGTTGAGTTTGGGGTTTGGATTATTATTATTATTATTATTATTATTTTTCCTCCTCCCCTCTCTCTCTTTTAAGCACTTACCATTCACCTGCTGAGGGGAGTAGGCTTCTGATCCAGAGTCCGGGGGAGAGTCAGGCAAAGTGCTGCAGCACAATGGGGAAAAGAGAAGGGAAAGTCATTTTAAACCAGTTTCCAGCACAACCAATAGGTCTAGTTTGAGCAAAGCACCCTCCAGGCTCCGGTTGGAAACCCCAGCTGTGCCCACAGCAGATCCCTGTCACCCTGGGCACGTCCAGCTGACAAGCTCGGGACTGCCATAGCTGTCACTGCTCCCCTGCTCCCCCATGATGGCTCCCTAGACCTCAGGAGCAGGGAGAGACATTTTGCTGACCTGCCAGTGAGACCTCCAGTTAAAAGAAGCCAAACAGAAACATATCTGTTCCCCAGAGAAAGACCATGTGCTTCACCATGGGTAAATGGGAGGCTCTGGGGGAGCTGGGCTGGGTCCTGGGCTCTGATGCACAAAAGCGGAGGCTGAGAAGCCCATGGGATGGATTCTGCCTTGTGACCTGTACGAACCTGAGCACCACCACAGCTGCTGGCTGGATCACCCTGGTTCCACTGCAGCATCATCAGGAGCATGATTTGCCCCTGACTGCAAAATGCAATCAAATAAAAGGGGGAGCTCTCAGCTGCCTTCTCCAGCACCCCCATGGCTTGGGGACAGCAGACTGAGGACCAGCCCTGTCATGTGCGGTGGCAGCGCAGATGCACTGCAGGGAGTTCGTTAGCTCCTGCATCCTTCCTTATTTCACCTCTAGCCAGCACAGACTCCAGGCAGCCGGGGTCTCCAGCTATTTCCAAAGCACCTCCTTGGACATTCATTTGAACCAACTTTTCTTTTTCCTTTTCACAGCCCCCCCCCTCCCCAACACGCATCCCACTGTGGCAGAAGCTTGGGCCTCACACATCTTCAGGCCAGGGTAAAATTTCCACCACCCTGGTGCAGAGGTGCATAATTCACGCACCCAGTCCAAGGGAAGGGTTTGTTGGTACCCAACATGTGAGGCATTGCTCCTCTGGGAAAAGCCTAGTACCATGGGGAGGAGTCATTCTGGGATGCTGCAGGAATGCTGCCATCAAAGCTCAGCCACTTCATCTACAGCCAAACCAAGGTCTCCACCTCTAATAGCAAGCTATGATCCTTACTCGTGACCTCTCACATCCTGGAAAGTATCAGATTCATGCAGAAGAAAGGGACGTAACAAGGCATCACGTCATGCTTTTGGGCACAGTTCCCCCATAGCTGTATGTAGCCTTCTAGGCGCACAGTGAAGGGGAACTCCACGGCCTGGGAATAAAGTAAGGGCAAATTTTGTTTAGCTTGGCTCTTTCTGGAAGATCTTTTCAAGTTCATTCAAAGGGCCAAAGTCATCCCAATGGAGCTGCATTATGGCTGAATCATTGGTTCAGTGCATTGGAGGAGGCTTCCACGTCCAGGAGTCGCCACGCTGTACTTGCTGGCAACACTAGATGGCACAAGGCAGAGGGAGAAAAGCCAGACAGGGGCTTGTAGAGATGGGCAGTCCGGATGGCCTCCCTGCCCCTGACATCCACCATCTCCACCAGAGAAGGCGCAGAGACTGGCTGGACCATGGCACAGCTCCTCCTGGCACGGCTAGTGCCCAGTGCCAAGGGCTCTTGCTGATGAATATGCTGCTGCACACATGGATTTTCATCTGTCCAGCTTCAGGTAATCTTATTTCACTCCCCTGTGGCTGGAGGAAAGCAGCACGGATCAGAGAGGTGTGTGAGAAGGAGGAGAGCAGACATGTCCTTCCTCCTGGGTCTTCAGGCAGTAATGTTTCACACATGCCAGCCCCCATCCCAGGCAGCGCTGCAGTGCCGTGCCTGCCAAACCGCTCCTGACCGACACGGTCTCTGGCCCCTTTTTGGCCACTGCAGATGGCAGCTGCCATGTCACTGTGCCCTCCTACTGGGGTCGCTCCCCTCCTGCCTGTCCTGGGCAGGACCATCCCAGACAGCAGGCAGCACATCTTTTCTCCTCCCAGGATTAATTGTCCGGTTGAGTCCATCAGCAATATTCAATCCCAGGCGTCCTCTTCCCCCTCACCAGTTCTGCATCCAGAGCTTTTTGCAAAGGAGTAGAAATCCATCCCGGATACCATATTTTTCTTTTCTTGAGTGAACATCCACAAGATCAGGCCAAGAGAAGCGCATCTCTCTGCCCAGTTAACATCTTTCCCTGGGATAGTCATGGGAATATCCTAGAGGCTGAATTTTGTCTTGTTCAAATTTATTCTGTGTCTCTTCCTTCTTAAAAAAACATACATGCTACAATAGCCTCCCATCACATGCTTGTAGATGTGCCACACAGATATCCCGGTCACCCAAGGCCAACAGTTCTGCCGCCACCTGCAGATGTGAGGGATGTCACTGATCCTCTCTGACAAGATCTACCAACTAAACTTTCAGGAAAGCTCAGGACCTACACTTGCAAAAAAGCATCTCTCTGTGCAGCGAGGACTTCACATAGACTGATGCTGCCAGCAGTTAAAGCACTGTGGGACTGATGACACCAGCCCTCCTGGCCCCACGGCCCGGAGGAGCACTCGTCCCACCATTTGCCCTTGTTCTGCCACCCCAACCCCACTTACCCAGGTGCGTAGGAGGCCTTGGGCTCTGATTTGATTGGAGGGACCACGTTGTTTAGGCAGTGGCCACCAAGGTAGCCCTTGGGCACCACCATGCCATTGTTGTTATTGCAGTTGAGGTGAGCACCATAGCCGGGTCCGCAAGGGTTGGCCAGAGGAGGACCATGCCGGATTGGGATCTGGCTGCCCGGGGGAGGAAGGTGGAGGGAACCGCTGGAAGCGGGGTTGGTCACATTGGCGATGGAGCTGGCAAGAGGCGCGTTGATGGTGGTTGAGCTGGAGGGCTGGGGGTGTGCATAGCTGGCTGAAGCAGGGATGTCAGGGAAACAGCTGAGAGAGAGAAGGGGACAACCTCAGCAGAGGGACAGGTAGATGGTACTTTCTGCCCACCCCTCCCCTCCTTGGCCATGCAGCAGCGGGGATGGAGTCACTCAGGTGCTCTGGGACACGCGGAAAAGAGCAAAACAGGCAGCATTGTGGTGGCACCAGCAGGAGCGTACAGGGAGGCAGGTCAGTCACCTGGGTTGGTACGACTGATGCAACCCCAAGGGTGCAAAATCCACCTGTGGAGTTGGAAAGGCCAGAAGTGCCCAGGACACCAACCTCAAAGCTTGTGAAGACAGCAGGAGCTGCTCACCGTGCTTCAGCTTACAGACTAGCACGGGGAAGCCGCTTTGTCACATCAGCCCCAAAGATCCTGCTCCCACCCTGCAGCCCAGATCACCTTTTCTGCTCCCCAGGTGTGCTCCCCCCATTCTTGCCAGTGTCGGCACACACGGGGAGACCCTTCCCTTTCCTGCACTCATGCTGAGCTGGGAATTTAGTCTTTCACACTGAACCTCTAGTGCTTTCTTTCCCATTGCTCAAATTAAGAAAAAGTCTTTTGCGACGTCCTTAGGAGGGGAAAGAGAGAGGACAGAAAAGATTAGGAAAATTCAAAGGCAGGAAGCCAGGAAAAGATGGGAGGAAGAACTGGAAATGAGTAAGAGAGCAAAGAGCAGTAAAGGAGAACCTTAGGAGGGACAGAGGCGCAGCCAGGGTGCAGGGATTTCCAAATGATTTCTTGAATTGCAGGGCTGGAAATTGCTCAACATCTCTCCACAAAAACCATCAGTGAACGCTGTTCCTGCTGTGGAGCAGGGGAAGCACTTACATATCTGGCGAGTCCTCCTTGCTGATGTACTCTTCCAGGATGCTAGTGTCGATGTTAGATGGTTCCAGAGCTCCATTAATGTCGTGGCCTGCGAGGGGAGAGGAGGTGGAAGCATGAGCCATGAGAAGGACACAAAAAGACTTTGCAGGTCAGAAGCACCAAGAAACTGATCTGAGAAGATCAACAGATCCTTTTAGTTTGAGGACTGCCATCTGTCTGTACCCATCTGCATCCCAGTGTAAGACCAGAGGTGGGGAGTGTGGGACAAGCCAGGGTGGTGACACTACCTGGGAAGCTGGACACACCGGTGGGGTTTGTCAACAGTGATTTGCAAGCGCCGTCTGTGGGACACATGGGCTTCCCAGAGCCAGGTTCAGAACACGTGGGAGAAGGGAGATCATGGGCTCAGGCCTGAGCTATGCAAGACACATGGCTCCACAGAGCACGAGAGCCAGGTCTTGCCCAACCACCACCACCACCCTGGCTGGCCTGCAGCAGCTTTGTCAGCGGAGCTGCGAGAGCCGCTGGCCTCACTGGGCTGACAGAGGGGGTCCCCGTTGCATCCCACAGGAGAGAGCGATCCCTGCAGAGGCAGGGCTGTAAGCGTGGGCTCAGGGGGTGCTCTGGGAATGCAGGTTTCCTTCCCTTTGGACCCTTGCCTCGGCTTTGCAGAACATGCTGGAATTTCTCCACTGCTGCCATGACAGCTCTGGATCAGCTCCTGACCTTGCAGGAGCCCTCCTCCCCTCCCCTCCTCTCCTTTCCTCCAGGGGCAAGCGGTGGGTTTCCCTCTCCTTTCTCCCAGAGGGCTCCTCCTCCCCTCCCCTGTTCTGGGGAAGCTGGGCCGGGTTTTGTTGACAGAAAGTGCTTTCTTTATCTGTCTCTCTGAAGTGGGAGTCTGCAGCCCTCTGGGGTCGGTGCCAGCCCTTGGTGCCAAAGACACTGCCAAGAAAGTGGAAGAGAAGGCCCAGCTCCCCCCCACCCCCCCACCCCCGAGCTCAGATAACGAAGACGGCCCTTCCTGAAAGACGCCGCGGCTCCACAGTAATGCAGCCATCCCCTTGCCCAGGAGAAGACCCTGACCCCCGCCTCCCCCCGGCAGACCATGCGCTGGGGAAAGGTCACCCACTGAACCGCAAAACCCCGAACGGGGGGTTTCAGCCCGCCCCCGGCCAATTGCAGCTCTCCCCTCTGCAAATCCCTTTCATACCAAGACAAGCAAATCGGCAGAAATAAATCCAGCTAGGAATTCTGCCAAACGGACAGGGTGTGTGCACGGACGGAGGGATCTCTCCCTCAGTAACCCTGGCTAGAGGGAAAAAACCTGGGCAGCTGCTCACTTGCGAGGCACCTTTGTGCACCGTGTCCCTCCGCAGCAGAGCCCGGCGACTTGGGGGAGCAGGTGGTGGTGCCCTCCCATGCAGACGGAAGGGTGCTCTGAGGCAGGGCCAGGCGATGCTGCTGCCAGGCTAGCATCATGGCGAGAAGAGGCCAGGGCAGGCAGAGCCTGTGAGGTGCCCAGCTGTGCCAGCACCTTGCTTCTACAGCTGCAGACCCTAGGTCAGCGCAGGGGTGCTCCTCTGTGACAGCCACCTCCTCTCCTGAGGTCGCAGTAATGTGGTAGCGACCATACCGGTGTCCTGCTTCAAGCTGTGGTTGACTGGAAGAGCTCACTGATGGTGACCACCATCGGTGCTTGTGTCCCTTGCTCATCCCCAAGGACCTCTGCCATAGCCTGCTTGCGGCACTTCACCATGCATAGCTCTACCGAGGCACCTCTTCTACAAGCAGGCACTCCTCGGCCACTGTGACCCCTTCACATCAGCTGAGACCTTTCTGCCGGGGGTAGCACTCCCCCTGCACCGCTGCCCCGCTCTTGGCTAAGGAGAATGCGCTATAAATCACACGGCGTGTTTGGCAAACATCCACCACAAAAGCTATTGGAAAACTTGTCTTCATCCCAAGTTCTGGGGTTGGCACCCAGGTTCAAAGAAGCAAAAAAGGCACTTCACCGATTTTGCTGCCTTCCCACAAGCTACGGAGCCCGTCCAAGACAAGTCTGACACCTGTGGGTTTTCCTCACACCTCCAAACTCCAGGAGCTTCTCCACAGTAGAAGAGAAGCCCAGGAGCTACCTAGAAAGGTCAGGAGACCCTCAATAGGCAGCGGTGTGCTGGGCTTCCCTATTTCTTTGCTGCCTTGCCTTAAAAGTCACCTTCAGGAGCTCTCAGCAGAGACCCAGACAAAGGGTGCGATAAGCACCCTGACGCGAGAGGTGCGTCAGCTGGGCTGCTGTGGAGCTGAGACATGATAACAGCTGTGGCGGGGTCCGGCCACGCGTGTGCAATGGGAAGGGGCTGCCACTAAATGTAAAGGGCTTTGCATGGGGACAGAGGCACCTGCACAGCTGGGGTGGAACAGGGATGTCAGGGCACTGGGTCTCACTGGCAAACCTGCACAAGGAATGTCCCACCACCCGGAGCTTCCACACAGGCTGGGCTCTTACCAAAAGCCAGCTTAGGTGATTAATTAAAAGCTAATACTTCTCCATAGAGTCACGAGCTCCTAACGACACTAACAATGCTCCCTCCCCCTCTGAAGTGGGGATTAGGAGGAAGCAGGAAGCCACTGAGGAGGGACCCTGGGAAGCTCGACACCCACACGGCTCTGCACGAGACAGACTCCCGCATCTCCTCATCCCAGCCCAAGAGAGATGGAGGAGCCCAGAGAAGTGCTGAGCTCCCCCATGTTGCTGGCGTTTGCCCTCTTGCTGTGGGAAGAACAGCAGAATCCCCACACAGCACCTCCTGTCTATGGCCCTGCCTCTGCACCAAATTTTGGTGTGCTCCAAAGAGTATACCAGCACTCTTGTCACCCGTAGCCCCTTTGATGTCCCTGAAGCTCAGCAGGATGAATTCTGCCTTCCATCCCACAGCAGCAAGTGGGAGCGATGCCGCAGGCACCCACAGGGCTGCCCAAAGAGCACTGTCTTGCAAACCAGCTTATTAGTGCTCTTTGCACACAGTGAACATCCCAGGGCAGGAGGGTACCACGACCAAGTAATTCAGCCACTGCTAACACACTGACCTCCCTGTGCAGACATGGAAGGTCTTCAGGGCAAACTCTTTGAGGACAACCTTCTCTTTCACAACTCCTTCAGTCAGTGCTGCTGCAAAGAAGCTCCCAAACCTGCCAGGTCCCCAGGTCCTGTCCTCCTCTTGGCCCCTGCACTGCCACCCCACTCTCACACCACGTCAACCCCTCCCTTGCAAAAGGGTTGAGGAGACCCCCAAAAAGTAAACTTTGCCTGAGGAACAAGAAGATGTTAAACCCGCAGCACCCTCCTCATGAGCAGAGCCAGGCAAGCAGGGGCCCCCGTACGTGTGAGAATGTCAGGAATCCCAATGTTTGGACTGGTTTTCTCTGCCTTCCCCAAACCTCCAAACATGATCAACATCCAAACGGAGGTGATTCCCACACCGCCAGCTCCTCCCTGCCCCTGCTCCGATGGCGTGGGCCTGCCAGCTCATCCCTCCTGGTGGCATCCGCTCGGCCCAAGAACTTGCTCCTGTCCTGTGTTCGGGTGCTCTGCTGCATCCTGCTTCCCATCAGAGATGGGCACGCAGCCACGGGGCTCTGAAACAGTTAACGGCGTCTGGCCCCCGTGAGTCGTCATATTTACAGGTCTGGGAGATTAAAACCAGAATTTACCTCGAGTGGTAGGCTGATAAGTTTATGGTATTTCTATTTATAACAGTCCCTCCCCCACCTATTCTTGCTCTGTTGCCTGTCTTCTAATCACCCATAAGCCTGCCTGGGTCACCTGGGGGTGGGAGGAAGGGAGAGAGCTGAAGAACTTCATCCTGGGATCTGCTAACGCAAACCAGATGTGGGAACCTGGAGATGACAACTAAGTCAACTGTTTTAAGGGGCTGGGGAACATCAGTGATGAGGAGGAAGAGAAGCAGCTGTGCCAAGCCCAGAGCCTCCCTGAGGCACTGATGCCATGTACCAGAGGGGGAATTTTTGTTCAGGGTTTTGGGGATCCACTGAGCGTTTGCAGGACTGAATTACAAATGAAGTACCGTGCTCTGACCCGAGTGCTGTCAGAGGCTGTGAGAAGAGGACTGAGACTGAGATAACACAAAGCCACACACCCCGGTGAGCCCACCTGCCGCCCATTTCCATTCCCTGCCACCTCGACCCTGACTGGTTCCCAGAACAAGACAGGTCCAAGAAACACCCTCCACCGCTGGCTGCTCCGCAAGTCCAGCTGTTTCTCCAGCACACTTGCCTGAAGCACAGCAGATGTCACCGGTGTAGTGCTGCCCCAGGCTCGCTCCAGACAGGACGAGGAGTGCTCCAGCAGCATCCAAGCCTCTTGCCCCATTGCCAGCATGGCCAGGATGGGGGCAGCATCCGTGGCCCCAGGGATGCGCTGCCTTCGGATCAAGTGACATGCTGGGCAGTGCCCGCTGTGCAGCACAGCCAGGAGAGGGAGCAGCCTGCAGGAGACAGTGGCACCAGCCCTTTGCTTTGAAGCCCTTGACCTACAGCTGGGCCAGATCCGTTACCCTGCTGTGTACCAAACTTCACCTGGTGCAAAGGGCACGCAGCTCGCTCACAGCCAGAGCAGGCTGGGGAGCTGTCAGAAGCAGCACAGTGGAGGGAGAAGGCTCACTGACGTGGTGCTGGTGGTACAGCGCAGGTGGCTGGAGCATGCTGGAGAGAGTCTGTAGCTTATGGGATGGCCCTTCAGCTGGGCGCTGCAACCAGCAAATCACATGCACCTGCCCAAGGACCTCTGCTTGGTGCCCTCCCTGAACAAAGCACTTTAGGGCAGGGTGCTTATGGGGAAACTGAGGCACAGAGCACCCCAGTGACAAAGCCATTGCTGAACAGGGAGGCAATAACAAAATACCCAGTGGGTGCATGGGGGAACAGGATCAGGAGATCCCAGGAGCTCCTGGCTGCTGGTCCCACATGGCAAGATGCAGCATCCCCTCTCCCAGCAGCTCTCCAGCACGCACTGGAGTGGGTGCTGAGCGTTGGTGGGATACATAGCTGAGCAGGACAAACACAGCCAGCTTCAGCAAATGCTGCCAGGCATGAAGACCCACCAGCCATTAGATGGTGAGGCACGGCACTGCCCACGAAGCTCAGCAGTGGCACGCCACACTGGGGTGACTGGTGCCACGGTGAGGTGCAGAGGCCCGGCACAGCCCCGAGCACGTTCCTGTGGCCGTGTGCGCGGCGTTGTGCAACCGGCAGGCCAGGCTGCCGCATCGGCACATTCCCGGGGCCTCATGCTGCTCAGCATCCCCTTCTGCTTCCTCCCCTGTTTATCCTTCGGCCCTGGCAGATTGGCTGCCGGCCTGGCTGTGAGCATGAGGAATCTGTGCCATGGCTAGCTAACCAAACACTGCCTAAGCCCGGGGAGCTGCAGGGCCAGCGCTCGACTTCAGACCTACTTCCCCATCAGTGGGAGCCTGGCTGGCTCTGCCGCGCAGGGTGAAGCCCGAAGAGCATCCAGCTGGGGATGGCAACCCTCCCGTGCCAGCCCTGCCTGGAGTGGGACACAGCAAGGGGCCATGACAAAACCCTGTCTCTGCCCAGGGACCTGGGCTATGCATCTGCCAGCTGGGGACAGCCAGCCACAGGGACACAGCTGGTGGCGCAAGGGACAGTGGGATGATCTCCCCATCGCTCCATCCACCCAACCCAGGGATGCCCAGAGTGTACAGAGGGGTGGAAAGATTCCCTCCGTCAGGAGGGACAAGGACCCTGCAGCCCCTGCCTCCCCCCAGATACCGGCCCAGCATTCCTCCTTAATTAAAGCTCTTTATTACCTGACTGTAATGATAACCAGTCACTCCCAGCAAAAGGGGCTCCTGTAACCCGAGTTGGACGCTGAGCCAGACCTACTCCTCCATCTCCCCCAAAGCGCTCTCGGGACCACCCCAGAGCAAAGCCCCGGCTGTCTGAGGCACTGAGGGGCCCCCAGGCCCCCTCCCTGAACTGCAGCATGGTTCCTCTATGGGGTGAGCCCCTCCTCACGCCAAGCTCTCTATCATCTTCCTCTGGCCCCGCCAGGACAACCAGCCGGGATCTGCACAGGCTGCCAGCGGGGAAAACTTTTATGTGGTGTGCATGCACGCAACTGCTTGACTTCAGGGGTCTTCACTTGGTCTGATGCTGATGGAGCTACACTAGCTACACTGACCGGCTGCTCACTCCTAAATATAATGTAAATAATACTCACTCCTATCCTTGAGCATCTTCAGCCGTGTTAGGACACCCTTCTCCCGCCCACATGCAAACACAGCCCCTTCCCATCACAGAAGGTAGGCTTGTCCCAGTCAATGCAGAGGTAGAGTCACCACCCTGTGTCCCTTCCTGGGGACGTGCCCTTATCAGCCCATCACCAAGAATGGCCCTGTCCCTCCAAAGCAATGGGGCAGCTTGTGCATCCTCTGTTCATGCCAGAGCAGAAAACCCAAGATCCAAAGTCACAGCAAACACACAGCCAAGACTGAGCTCTGCCAGTCCATGGGACAAGACCCTGGGGAAAACACCAAACTCAGGGCTAAGGAAATGAGGGTTCATGAGAAATTGGGCATTACCCAGAAGATATGAGCTCCAGGGAGCCGAATTTTGTGTGTCATGTATTTGAACTCCCGAATGCAGCAGCTGAGAGGGGTTTTGAACACACACACCTTCTCTGTGGAGAGGCCGAGGCTGCAGGCAGCCCGGCTGTGCCTGACCCCCTTGGTGAGCTCCCAGACAGCATCCCTGCTCCCACAGCTAACCCAGCAACGATCCTGCTGCTGGGAGGAGAAACGATCCCACGCCAGCTAGAGCAGGATGCAGGAAAAGCAGTGCAACAGGAATAGAGACACAGGACAGGTGGGATTTAGCCAAGACTCCGGACTTAACACAATGAATAAAAAGCATTACAGGTCTCCAGTGGCCAACAAGACCCTGGAGTAACAACAACCTGGGTGAACAGCAAAGCAGCACCAGTGGCAAAACAGATTAATGAACCGCACTGGTACGAGGTGTGACCAAACCATGGCCAGCCTGCAGCCCAGCGCCCGGAGTCAGCAGCACCAGCCGCCGCAGTGTCTCCATGGCCGCTGGAAAACTCCCTTCTGCTCTCACACAGGCCTACTACAGCTCCTTCGCTTACATGCACGGAAGAATATATCTGACAAAAGCACCTTTAGATAAGCTGGGAAGTGTCCCTAACTGTTCAACGTGTCCTGGCTCAGGCCCACAGCATCCCTCGCTCCCATAGCTATTCCTGACGTACTAGCAGGAAGCGGATACAAGCCAGTATATACACTCTGTATAGGTGTATATATAGAGAGATAACGCTCTCTCTCCACCTCCCACACCCTGGGGAGGACAAGGTGTGTGGTGAAAGACATCCCAAGACAGAAGAGGTACAAGGATCCAGAGGAAATCATCTCGCTGCACCACAGCAGGGCACGGGCACGTCCCTCAGGGAGCCCTGCAGGAAAAGCTCCACACAGAGGAGATGACCAAGTCTTGTCCTCCCTCCCAAACCTTCCTAAGCCCTCCTCTTTCTACTCCCTCCTTCCTACTGCCTTCCCTGGCCTCTCCACCAGCCACCTCTCAGCACCTTCTCCCCTATCCCTCTTCCAGCCCCTCTCGAATTTCCCCATCTCTCGTCTCCCCTCGTTCCTTCCCTCCCGGAGCTGTTATCCCTCCAGACCCTCCTGAGTCCCTTCTCCTTCCAGCTCTCCACCCTTGTCCTGGCCTCTCCTCCGCCCTTGCCAGCTGTGAACCTTGGCATGGATAGAGCCATTGTCCTCCGGGCATTGGGGCCAAGGAGGAGGAGGGGAAGGTGTGAGAGGGGACACAGTGGAGCATTTGTGTGTGTCCCCGCAGCCGTCAATGCCCTGCTTGTCCATTCATGCACTAAGATGGAAGCAACAGCAGCACCCACACAAGCGTCGCCATTTGGCAGGGTCCAAGGTGCCTGCCCAGGGGGGCACATTGCCCTGTTTGTTTGGAGTCCCACAGAGGCAGAAGACAACGCCTTTATCTCCCTCTCTGGACTGAGGGTGTTGGAGAGCTGGCATGGGGGACAACAGGACCTGAGAAGGCCACTTCGTCTGGCATCTCCCAAGCTCAGGACTGAAAAAGAGGTACCGCTGCCTGAGGCTGGCTCCATGACCCTTGCACCATCATTCCCCAGCCCAGGAGGAAGACAGAAATGGGGAAGGGCTTTTCAGCACCGCCTCTGGATCCCGGCCACCGGGGCTCCTTCACGCTGGTGGGCTCACCTGACCCCAGGTGGAGCAGCATGACGCGCCCAGCTCCTCCAGCTGTGCCCTGAGTGGGATCACGGCACATCAGCCACGTGGCCACCCTGCCGAGCCGAGCTTTAAGGGACAGTAAAAACGGAGACATAAGCAAAAGCTTCTGCTCTTGTGTGCTCCTCTCTGCAGCTCACTTGACCCAGATTGCAAGTTTTGGGGGACTGCAGTGACCTTTTTCTATAGGGTAACACCTATGTGCACAAGATCCCTGTCAGCATCATGCCAGCGAAGGTCCAGCGCAGCCCTTCTTGCTATCAGCATAAACTTTCTTTGGTGTGAATTATTATCAGAGCATATCAACAATACATGAAATAATAATAATAATATTTATTACCAGTTACATACCAGTATTAAGCAGAGATTCTGACCCAGGTGCCCAGGTCATGCTTGGTGGTGACCGGGAGAGGCAATAAAGGCTCAGAGAGGGACAGGGACTTGATGAGGCTGACGGCAGATGGCTGAGCAATGTCACTGCTGCTCTGCTACTGCCAGGGAGAGAGCCCAGGGACACAGTCCCCGGATGCTGCAGGGCCACCAACACTGCTGAGCCTGCGGCTCCTGGAAAGGCTCTTAGCAAACTTGGAGAGCCACTCTGGAGACCACTTTCAGCCCGATTTGGAAGACATGCACACCACACACGTGGGGGACTCGGGACTTGGAGCTGCACGACCTCTCCTGGAACCCCCCAAGCACAAAACAGTCCTTAGTCAAGAAGATTAATAATCAAACAGCAACAGAATACAAGCCCACAGGCAGCCAAGCATCGCCTGGAACACCACGTCCAGATCGGGCATCTCGTTCCTCCCTTCCAACTGGGAGGCAACAAGGTCTCTCCTGTCCAGCCTGGACAGCCTCCAGAGGAGACTGGGAGTAAGAAAGCAGAGCAATTTATCTAGATGGGACTTTTGCCAGGGTTTGGGGAGGGCCACCACTACTTTTGTGCAACCAACACCAATCTTTCACAAGGTCATCGCTACTTCTCACACAGCTGGGATGTGCAACCACACAGCACTTTCAGTGCTACACTGCAAATAGCACTTCCTCCAGAACCGACTCCTGCAAAAATCACAAAGGGCACCACAAGCTTCTTACATCGTTGGGTTTCCTCCACCAGCGCTGCAGCAAGTCCTCATCTACCTCTGCTGCACACATGGCACAAACCTCCCAAGGCTGATCCTTCAAGGATCTAGGAGCCGAGCAACACGACCAAGAGAAGTGCTCCGGCTCACAGGCACAGGGCAGTCATTCCTCTTCCCAAGAAGGAAACAAGGAGGAGATTCAACGTGTCCTGCTTTGGTGGTCTAAGCCTTACTCAGCAGCTGTGGAGTACAAATGGTGTGTCTGCAGGTACTCCCTCAGCTGGTGCATGCTGGGCTAGGCAGCAGCGCTGGGGCTGTGTAAATGGTCCAGACAGACCCATCCTGCTCTGCCACTTCAGGGTTGATGCAGGAGCTGCTGTGCCCTGCTTGGGAGCTCTTGCCCTCCTTGCGCTCCTGAAAGAGGGACGGACACAGGGGACACTATTTCTCTGATTTCATCCATCTCAAGACAATGCCAACCATTACATCCCTGAATCTTGCAGCCCATGTAATTTTTTACTTAGGGTGTCCCCCACCAAACCCGGGAGTTTCTCACTGGAGAAGACATGTCCTTCAGACACATGCAGTTCAGAATTAGGCTTCAGCTGATCAATTCATCTCCTGAGGAACGGGCCACAGTAATCCATTTCCACCCTTTAAGGTCCTCATTTTAGGTACGATGAGCACACACCTCATCATGATGTACCTCCACACCCTTAACTACCAGACTGAAGAGCCCTCTGCTCCAAGGAAGCTACTTTCCAATCAGGTGGTCGTAGACCAGCTCAGTCACCTTCATGCTTTGCCATTTCCTGAGCTAAGCTAAGCTTCTCTAGCCACCCACAATAAGTAACAAGTAATGATGCAATTAGATTTTTTTTTTAATTCCCTAGGGATTACTGCCATGCTGGCTATTTCCATATAGACTTTCACACTGAAACTGAGATTTCTTTTTTCTCTTCAATATTTGCTGTTTGTGTTTTCTGACTAACTGTGAGCTGTCTCCTGCGCTGGAACATAGTTCCTGCACCAGGGATTTAGCAAACAGTTACCAGACAATACAAATCAGATACCAAACAGGCTGTTTGGATCCCATCCACCCTGCAAGCTCTCTGTGTGTTCTGGGTCTCACTTCAAAGAAGTGTGCTGTCTGGAGCAGTACAAACCAAGAGGGAAGGTGCCTGGCACGCTGCTGGAGGATGCTGTGTGGGGAGGGCAGCATATGGAGGAGAGGATGAGGAGGTCACTCTGGGCTGGGGGAGGTGGGAGGCACTGGCTGCACACATTCCTGCAGGCAGAGCAACTCCTCAGGCTCTTGATGTGCAGCCTGAGTCATCTCCACGCATTAAACAAGAGAAGGCAAATACTGAGGCTCAAATAAGGGTGAGATGTGCCCAAAACAAGACAAACCTGACGGCAGTGCTGCTGGCGCTGCGGGCGTGGAGGCACAAGGGATGGATGATGAGGGGTAAGACCTTCTCCCAAAGGACTGCGCGCAGAAGAGATGCACGAGGAATGTCAGGGACCTGCGAACCAAATCGAGAGCCCTCTCCTGGTACCTGACCGCCGGGGGCCATCCCTCCCCTCTGCTTCCTCAGTCTCCCTCCAGCGCACAGGACAACAGGCAGTAAGTGCTGCTCCTTCCCAGCACGGCTCCCCCAGCTCCTTCCCACCACAGCAGAGATCACATGCTGCTGCTGTTTTAAAGCACCTGCTGGGGAAAGCAGCGTGTAGGTCCTGAGCGAACAAGTCTGTCTTGCTGCCAGCCAGAACTGTGACAAAGAGCTGAGTTATGAGGGAAGAGTGGGAAGGCAAGGAAATTACACAAATTGTATGAGTCATTAGATCAATAGATTAAAAGACCTCTTAGAGCCTTCTGTCCAGGCCAGCATAAGGTCATTCATTCCCAGCTCGCTCCTTGGGGCTCTGCCCCTTGTGTCTGGACTTTCAGCACTTCCATTCGGGAGACGATGCCACAGCCCCACGCTCCTCCAAGCCTGGCTGCCTTTCTCAGAGCCCAACCTGAATGCTCCCTTTCTTATCGCTACTCACCGCCAGTGCCCCTGGTGCTAAATAGCACAAGGATGTCACAGCTGGGCCATTCACTATCTCCGAACCACAACTGCGCACAGGCCAGCTCCTCTGGTCCTGGCTACCACCAGCCTGCCATGATTGGTTTCCTGTGGCTGTCCTGTGCACAGCAACCCCCCTGCTATTGCTTCCCATTGCCACCCCAGCATCTGCCGCAGCTGCTCGCAGGGAGGCCGTCTCCCTCCCTTTGAATAACCGTGTTTGGAATGATCTTCCCCCAGGTGCATCATCTTTTGCTTTCCCGAAAGGGCCATGGCTCCAGCTGGGCTGAACCACAGCAGTTTGACTGACTTCATGGGAAACAGGGCAGAAATCCCGGCCTTCCTGCAAAATCCACTGTTCATCTTCTCTCTCAGTGCTTGTGGTACTGGCAGCATATTTAGGTGGCTAAATACACTTGTTATTGAGCTGCCTCTGTAGCAGCACACTCGAGGTCTGCTGGGCTAGGTGTTGTCAATTCAAATATCAGCCAGGCAGCCCCTGCCCTGCAGTGTTTGCAGCCTTGGATTTCTCCAATGTGTTTCAATTAATGCCAAACGACATCCTGATTAGAACCTTCCCCGGCATGGAACTGACAGGGAGAACATGAGAGAGATCTAACACTGCATCACTGACAGAGCTAAAATACAGCTGCTAGTATAGAGACATCAAAGAGCAGAAGGGTGACTAGCAGAGACCCCCAGGGACTGGTGTTTGGGCCAAAGCCATTCAGCATTTTTTATTGCTGTTCTCCACTGGCAAAGTTTGAAGGTGGCACACATATTGGTGGGATAAAAAGAAAGGAAATCAAACAATTCATTCTTACAGAGCATCTTGAATCACCTGGTAAGTGACAGCGATCTGTCTGCTGCATAACAACAAAGCAAAAGGCAAGACAATCACCTGGAAGTAGCACGTACAGGCAGGGAAACTTGGGGGAAAAAAAGACTAAATGAAAGGCTCCAGCTTTCAGGACTAACCACAGCCCCTGAGCCCTCAGCACAATGTCACAGCTCTGGCCATGGCTGCAGAGTTCTCCATGCACGAGTGGACTATCAAACAGAAGACAGAGAAATGGTCCTGGCTTTTCTGCATAGTGCTGCTGGAATCGGTGGCCCACCTCTGTTTGTCTGGAAGAGAGCATGGAAATACTGGAGAGGCTCTGGAAAAGGTTGAAATAACTCTGCTCGGGGTGCAGAAGCAGCTTTACAGAAGTCCTTGTCTGGTCTGTTTATACCCAGGAGGCTGAACAGTGGTTGAATCCTCACATACATGAACTCACCCTGGAGAAAGCAGCCTGCTGGGAGGGGGTTTCAGTCTTGAGAGGAGGATATGGCAGTTGGAGTGCAAGATTTGACAGCCTCAGCCAGGAAAGAAGGTGATGCTCCCAGCAGGCAGCAACAGCTTTCCCAGAGAGGTAAAACATGCAGGTCAGGGACCATCTGCTCCCCCACGCTGGCACAGCACAGCCACAGCGGGCTCATATCTGACTGCAATAAACACGAGTGTTAGCATTACCGGGCACCCTCTTTTGGAAACTATAAACCACAACTCTCCAAGAGATGCTCCAGGAGCAATGCGCCTCTCGGGTGTCTTGGAGGCCCCTCCTAGCTGCAGAGGCCACAGTGCTCTGAATCTATCACAGCGCAGAGGCAGCAAACAGTGCCTTGACAGGTACAAGAAGCTCGGGGAGAGCAAACCAAACCCACAAACATGGCCCACTCGCTGTTTGACTGTCCTTCAGGTTCTCCACATCGCTGAGTCACAGGCAAAGGTTTCAGAGGTAACTCAGTGATCAGAAGCTGATTTAGAATTTTCAGCAGGTCAGGAACACTTTTGACAATATTTTCCTATCTCCTTATCCCCACTGTAGCTCACTGACCCTTCCGAGAGGGCTCTATTAGCAAAATTCATTCACAGCACATGTGACTGCAGCTCCATAAATCAGGAGTTGTCCATGGAAGGGGAGCAGGGAGGGCACAGGCTTCGTCCCGCTCCTGCCAGGCGTACACAGCACACTGGGTCCATCCCTTGCTCCGAGCCTTCCAGCCAGTCCCTGGCTGTGAAAGGAGCATCCCTGGAAGCTGACACACAAGTGACAAACCATTCCTTAACCTCAGAAGAGAAATGTTAAATCCATTCTGGAGCTAAGCTCCCTCCAAAGGCTGGAGGACAATCCCTCACTGCCTATGAGCAGCACTGGGAGCTGCGGAATGACAGGTGACCTAAAAGGCTAGAGCCGCTGTGGTGGTGACTGTGACCAATTCTGGCAGGGGGAAGCTGAGGCAAGAAGATAAACGACAAGAGTTTCAGCCACTTAAAACTCCCCCAAGACAGCACAGAGTTTTCTAAGCTTTGGTTCCCCCCTTTCCTCTGTGGCAGACCCGGGGATGCCTTTGGCACAGCACGAATGCACCCTGCAGGCAGGATCCACCCCTGCCAGACCTGCACTCTGCTTCTTTTGGGGGTTCACTGTGCAGGTTGGGGTCTGTCATGATAGAAAAGGCACTTTCCCCTCTGCAGATTCTCCTAGAAGTCCGCTCACACACAAGAGGCTAGGGAGGAGCAACGCCTCGTCACTAGCAAAGAGTTGGCACTTACGCCTTAGGTCTAGAGCTGAATTTCATGGGACATTCAGCTTTGTGCACCTCCCTGCGCCTGCAAACGCGAAACCGCCTGCAATGGTCGTGCCGAGGCTGGGCACACTGCCGTCACCCTGCGGACCGTTCCTGTCCGTGGGGCCGGAGCTGACCTGGCCGGAGAAGGGCGCTGGGAAGGTCCAGCCAGGCCAGCACTGCTGTCCAAGGTACCGCCGTGCCCACTGCCACTCCCGCATCCCACTCCCGCATCCCGCTCCCACATCCCGCTCCCACACCCTGCTCCTGCACCCCGCTCCCACACCCTGCTCCTGCACCCCGCTCCCGCATCCTGCTCCTGCACCCGGCTCCCGCATCCTGCTCCTGCATCCCGCTCCCACACCCTGCTCCTGCACCCGGCTCCCGCATCCTGCTCCTGCATCCCGCTCCCACACCCTGCTCCTGCACCCTGGCTCCCACATCCTGCTCCTGCATCCCACTCCCGCACCCCGCTCCCACATCCTGCTTCTGCATCCCGCTCCCACACCCCGCTCCTGCATCCCACTCCCACACCCTGCTCCTGCATCCCGCTCCCGCACCCCGCTCCTGCATCCCGCTCCCGCACCCCACTCCTGCAGCCTGCTCCTGCAACCCGCTCCCACATTCTGCTCCTGCATCCCGCATCCCGCTCCCGCACCCCGCTGTCACATCCTGCGCCGGCATGCACCAGGAGGGAGGGCAGAGCCGCTCATTCCCAGAAGGACAGTCCACACTCCTTGAACAACCATGGCAGCCTCCATCAGTTCTTTTCAGTTTTCTTTGCCTGTGCCTACAGTTCTGGTGCCTGAGACATCTCTGCCCACATGGGGCGAAGGAAATTCCCAAGATTACCAGCCGCTTGTTTCTGTGTCGTCGCTTGCGCAGGGGGCTACACAGATACGAGAAAGGGAGCGATGGGTCGTGCCCCAAGATTGTACAAGTCTGTGACACAAAGGGCTGACACAGGCAAAGCAACAGGGAACTGCCTGGATTCATGCCGTAAAACCGTGCTGGAGCCCAGAACTTCTCACACATCTGCAGACGTGCCCACTGTTTTGTCTGAAGAGAAGCCTGCTTAGCCCTACAGAAAAGAGCACGCAGACCTGAAGATCTGCTGGAAGAAGCCAGCAGACCCAGCCTCTGCCTCTGACAGGACAGACAGAAAACTTGCTTTTACAGAGACCTGTACTGAGACCAGCCAGCAGGTCAGACCCATGTGCTAACGGACCTGCACGCTGTGCTGTGGTCACAAACTTCTGTTATTTGTGTCTTTGTTTTCTTAAAACAAAGCTTACTGCAGAAGCAAGTGAATTACTGACAATTTCTGACAACCTGCACTAAGTCTTTTTGACTTCTCCAGTCCCTCAGAGAAGTCCTCAGCCCATACAGACCCTCAGGGCTGAGCCAAGGGCAAAGACTAACCAGTTTCTCCCAGTTCAACAGGACATATTCCTTCCCATAAAAGCCCCAAACCAGAGCCATGGGTTTCTTGGTTGGTTGGTTGGGTTTGGTTGTTGTTGGTTTTTCACAGATGAAACACAAACCCACAACCACATGTGATGAGAAGCCCCACAGTTTCCCTGGCAAAGCTAGGATGCTAACCTCAATCTCATAGATAAATTCTCTGTGGCAGTAAAAAAAAACCCCACCAAACCTGTTATCCCTCCACAGTTTCCAGCTGGAGGCTGCACTGCTGAAAGCTGTTATATGGGTCAGGCTAGAAGATCTGATAGTTCCTTCTAACCTGAAACTCAGTTAAGCACCTTTATGTTAAGAACTTATACTGTCAAAGTAAGGAAAATCAGAAGGCAATTTTATTGAAAGACTTACTGCTGCTGCCTGGGCCTTGTGAAATCAGCAAGCAAGAATAGAGGAGCAGACGGGGATAAGAACGGAGGGGAGATGTGACTTTATCCCTGGCTTGGCTGCCTCTGTGAGTGGGGAGGCTCATCTCCCCGCTCTTCCAACCTTCACCTGAACCAGAAAGACTTCAGGGCACTGTCTGTCTCCCAGTGCCAGTTCAAAGAGGTTTGGAGCTCACCCTGCTGCAACACAACCAGCAATGAGGACTAACACCTTACCAACACGGGCCTGCCCAGCTGCTCATTGGCACAAAGCCTCTGGGTTTACTGAGTGCTATACAGTTTGTGAAACAGCAAAACCACCAACATTTAACATGGTTCTCCTGCACTGACAAAAGCCTTAAACCCACGAATACCACCCTGACCCATTTAAACAACAGGCTGATCAAAGAAGAAACAACTTCTACAAAACTTGAGGTTTTGGAGGTAAAACCAGGGACTTCCACAGGTCTCCTCTGGGCAGTGACAATGCCAGGGAGCAACGTGCGCTCCTACAGCTCATGGCCTTTTCTCTTCTGCTAACGTGGATTGTTCCCTGGCTGAGCAGCCCACATCCAAAACACAAAATGAGGACACATCAGGCCAACTTTCTCCACCTCATTCCTGCTACCTACTTCTCAAAGCTCACTCTCAAGTGTGTTTTGGTTTCCAAAACTGCAGAAAAGAGGGTTTAAAGAAAAAAGCCCAGTAAACGCCACTTCTCTCCTTCAGAGAGCCAACAGCAAGCATCCCAGCCTGCACATTAAACCCTCCTGACAAGGTCTCGCTCTGCAGCAGCAGCGGGAAATATTTGTGGTGCCTGGTATCAGCTTCACTACACATGACAGCTTACTGTCACTGGCATCCTTCACATCTCTTCCAAAGCCAGACTTGGCCCAATTACATGATCACCTACAAATTTGTGCCTTGACTCAATTAAGAAAGCCGTGCTGAAAATTCATGACAAAAATTCTATAAAAATCTCTATTGGTGATCATCCATGATCTGTTGCACCCACAGCTGCCTCCTGGGTGTAACAGAGCCACAGCACCTGTGTCTAAAAGCAGAGGAGTAGGAAAGGTCCCTGCCCTGATGTTCCACAAGACCATCCTGTTGGACTGGGTTAACTTTTGACCAGTTCCTCTTGCCCAGCCCAGGCAAAACCTCTAGCACCCAAACTTCTCATTCTGGGCTCTGCAGCTTGTCCCCAGCCTGCAGGTCCCCACATGGCTGTTTCCCCTCAACACCAATGAGATGAGTTTTGCAATATTATTTGTCACTCCTCTCCCTTCACTACACGTTCCACCATGCTGCATGTGAAAACTCATCACCACCCACTTCTCCATCCCAACACCTTTCCAAAGACAGAATTAAAACAGACAGGAGGGAGGAGAGACGGGCAGAAGCCCTCCTACTCCTCCCTGCCCAGAGCTTCTCATTGATCTCAGATTTTGATTTGGATGGGACCTCATCAGGGAAAAGACCGTTTCTGTCCTTATACTGAGTGGAGCATTGATTATATTATCAGCAAGCAGCCACCTGTGAAATGGCTTGATGGCCCTTATAATGCACAGTTTTTAAGCTTTTCCTTTACTTAAGCAGGTGTTTCATTTCCAATAAAGTCAAAGCACACCCTTTAGTGCCTTAAGGAATCAATGTCCATAACCATTGCTTGTCATAACAGAAAAGATAAGCCAAGATCAAGCGGGCTGATAAGTTGTTTGGTTTCCTGTTTATCGAGATATCTAGCAGTCAGATGTTGTCAGCACATGGGATTAAAAGTCGTAAATGATAACTGTTGATTAATAAGTATCACCAGACACAAACAAAGTGAATCATCCTATTCCAAATTAAGTTGAATGTATTATTTATACTCTGCCCGCTTCTCAAGGCTGTGAGCAGGAGCGCCCTGGCATGCTCTGGGGTCCCTCGCCACCAAAGCAGACAGCCAGCTTGCAGGAATTGGGCCACCAACTCTTTCAGAAACCCTGCCTGTGTCTTCATAAATCTTCTCCCACGCCCACCCCCACGCCTTCTGCAGGGCCTCCTCCCCACCAGTTACCATCTTCTTCTCCTTGGGTAAGAAAACCAGATCAGTTTGGCACTCTGAGCCTCCCAAGATAACATGCTGCCACAGCATGGGGGTGATGGCAAAAGACTGTACAGGAAAAAAAAAATCAGCCCCAGAAAATATTGCTTTAATTGCTCTTTTTAAAAATGCAGAGATCTCATCAGAGCTAGACCGCGGCTGTTGGCATTGCACGTGCCTATCAGCTCCTTATTCACTTCTGGTCCCATCCCACGCTGCTTCAGCTAGCCTGCTCAGTCTCTGCTCACACTGCACGCTGCTCTGCAGGCACAGCCCCCCTTTTTTTGCTCTTGCTGATGCAGTTTGCAAGTACTTAGGGCATAATTCAGTACATCTCCTTTAATACACTACAAAAAAATAATGAGAGCAGCCAAAGAAGAGTGGATAGAGCAAAAGGGATGAGGGATGTGGAGGGGGGAAAGTGAGGAAAAAAAAGAAATGCAGGATAAACCAGAGAGGCTAAGAAAAGTTTAACTGCTGCAGAGACTGATGCCAGCTTTCCTATGGCCAGGCTGGTCTGTCACAGCAACTGGGATGTGAAAGAAGCATCGATACTGTGCTGCAGCAGAGGAAAGGACTCCTGCCTCCGCCTGCAGCCCTGCACACCGGCCCTACCCCTGGAGATGTCACGGGATTACGATCACAGCTGCCTGGCACTCCCAAGACTGCTCCCCCTGGCCCACCCTGGCCTCTACCCTCAAATCCTGGATCTGAGCACACCAAGGCTGTTTAAAACTCCAGCCTTGACCTTTCCAACCAACTCTCCGCCCCACCACCCCACAAGCCAGCAAAATCAGCAACTGGTTGCTCTCATTCCACAACAAACCCAGCATCTCCGCTTTGCAGCCGGGGCTGGCCGCTCTCACCAGCCCCGCCGCCTGGCTCCCACATCTCCCTTTCACCATTTTGAGGAACTGCACCAAAACAGACAAAGTTCAATGAGATAAGTGATGGACCCTGAGTATCATGGTACATTTTCCCTCGGGACGGACGCCTTTCATTCAAACGTGCCTTGAACACGCTCCAGGGTGTGCTGCAAGACAGCAAGGAGCAGAAGGTCCTGGGCTGACCAGCCCACCCACCTCCACCAGACCAGGCAGGAGATGTCCTCTGTCCCTGTTGTGCAGGACAAACGGTGCCAACAGGAGAAGGAAGGTCTGGAGGATAAACAAGGGCATGCCAAGGTGTGCTAGTCAGTGGGAATAAGAGGGTATACCCATGAAACCATAAGTGGGAGCCAAAGGATAGCCAAGTGTAGTGTCCAATGCAATCCACCCTCTGCTTCTAAGGGCCCCTCTTCCCTACACGGCAGCAGTACCCCCCTTGGACTCTGCACCTCCCCTGCTGATCGGACACAGTCTCATCCCTCCCTGTCCATCCCTGTTCTGGTGTCTGCCTTGAAAGCACCAAGGAGGCCACAGTGTGGGTTGTCTCTCCTGAGTGATGCTGCCCCATGAGCTGGTGCACAGCAGGAGCACCCGGCAAGCACCAGCTCGGGCCCAAAAGCCACAAGCCTATTCCTGTTTTGTGTCTCCAGTCACAGCTGCTCCTCTGTCCTCTGGCAACACACATGTTGGTTAATCATTCCTCATACACATTTAGCTTACTGGGATTCTTATCAGGCAGTGCAAAGTCCAAGTCCAGTCAGCAACACTACTGGGAAGAGGCAAGGGGGTTACCTGGCAAGCTCTGCAAAGCTCTGCCAGAGCAACGCCAGCCCCGGGCAGGGAAATCCCCAGGCAGGGATACACTGGAGGGATGCCAGGCCATGGTCGAGGACCCTGTCTGGGCAGCACGGAGGAAGGGCAGGCACCTGCAGCACTGCTGTGGGCCAGGGGTTCGTTGGCCACAGCCTGGCACCCTCCTAGCACAGCTCACAGCTCCAGATCACGCAGGTCTTGTCCCAGCAGGAGGAATCCACAAGGCTCCTAAACAGAAGAGGGCAAGTACAGCAGGTCCCTATCTCCCTTCTTTGAAAGGCCTCTCCTGCTTTTATTTCTCACTAAGTGACCACAGGCAGAGAGCAGCAGCAGGGCATAAACCAGGGTGACAGCAGAAAGCAAAAAGGCCACCGCTGAACCATGACAGGAGGCAGAAAGCCCATGGGGAGAGCGGCTTCCCTATGCACCGCTCTGGTGGGGTTGCACTTCTCCAGGTGATGCCCAGGTCTCTCCAGGCTAACTGTGCACCAAAGCCATTTTTCTCTGCGTTTCTTGCCGCCAGTGAATGACAGCTGGGATGTCTCTGGTCCTAGAAGGCCAGCCCTAGCCAATGCTTTGCTCTAGTAGAAAAGGGTGAGGGAGCGGAGGGAAACCCTGCCTATTCAGCATCCCAGTAAGGCTCCTTCTTGACGGGCATCTCTTCCCCACATCCTTGCATGCAGCACAACCCCAGCCCAGGGAGCAGCGTGGGTCAGCTGGATCTCTGAGTCACCAGCATGCCCACTTCCATCGGCCCGCTCACACCTCCAGCACGACTCCCTTCTCATCTGCTCTTCCCAAACCCCTCCTGGTCCGCATCCAGGTGTCACTCCCGGGACGCCAACCTGTGGAAGATACATTAACCAGAACACGGGCAAAGTACCTCTCCCCGTCCCGACGGAGCCCCTGCGGGCGGGCGCTCACGTTGCTCTTTCTGAATCACAACCCGCTCTTTATCAGATGCCTGAAGGGATCCACCCTCCTGTGAACAGCGCTCTGGCCTTACTCCATCTGGATGTCTCCTGGCCTTTTCCCACCCAGGAAAAAGGAGTTTTGGGGAAACTGGGGAGAGAGGGCAGACCCCAAAGAAATACCAGCATGGTCACAAGACCTTGCTGGAAGTGGCAGACTGTTTTGCACTAGCGTTGCCCTGAGAAGCAGACGAGGACAAGCGCTTTGGCTGAAGGTTCTGGGAAGCTCCTCCTGTTGGTCCGGCTGGGATGGAGATGCCAGCTTCCCCCTGTGCCCAGGAAAGCCCCTGGGCCACAGCCAAGCAATGCAGACCACTGGTTGATGAGCTCAAGGGAACGTTTTTCTCTTTTCCATCCTCTGCCTAGGCCCTAGGATGGAGCTGGGCTCACCAGCAGCCTCATGTTACCTGCTCTTGCTGAGGGCATGTGCTGACCAGAGGCAGACCCCGAGCCGGGTGGGCAGGGGAAGCTCGAAACGGAGGGCAGAGAGAGGAGGATCAGAAGGCAATCACACTGGAGAGAGATGGAGAGGCAGAGGGGAAAGCAAGCTGAGCTGTGGAAGGGTTGGGGGATCTGTGCTGTTACCTGCTCGGATCCAGCGCATCCTGAGCATGGTGAGAGCAGATGTCAAGCTCCCGCTGCGTCCCTGCTCTCTCCCTCTGTCATTATGCTGCCTAGCTCAGCTGGTCGAGGTCCCAGGGCTGCTGCCTGCTGGTTTTTCTATTCCCTCAGGGAAGAGTGGGAGGGCCGGGGAGGAAGCTGGGAGGCTGCTGCTACACTCTGGGATTTGGGTCTGTGAGGGGATTACCAGGAGGGATGGTCATGTGTTTGTGCTGTACCAGGTTCCCCAGGACCATTCTGTCACGGGCTAACTCCGTTCAGCAAAGCGCTCCACATAAAGCCTCTTACCTTCCCCACTGCGCCAGCCAGGCCGCGGAGAGACTGTCACACTGCAAAGCCACTGCATCCCCAAGCCCGCTCCTCCCGAGAGTCGGGTCTAGGCACAAAGGACCCACAGCGACATGCAGCAAAGATCACGTTGTGCTTTTCGCACAGAGCCCACGATTCTCCACAGCTTTTTCCCAATGCTTTCCCTCTGCCTTTGCGCTGGCCACATCAAACAGCTCCCCACC
Source organism: Falco rusticolus (assembly GCF_015220075.1). Taxonomy (NCBI): domain Eukaryota; kingdom Metazoa; phylum Chordata; class Aves; order Falconiformes; family Falconidae; genus Falco; species Falco rusticolus. The sequence goes on along the minus strand of NC_051196.1, from coordinate 19,131,509 downwards.
AGCGGTGCGGGAAAGCCTCTCTCCAGCACAGCATCAGAGCCTGAAGATGCATTTGGGGCACGCGGAGGCTAAGGGCCAGGCAGCCACCAAACAGGCAGAGGGTGAACAGTGAGCATGAAACCCAGCTCCCCTAAAAGCCCTTCTTTCACAGAATGCTAAGAAACTAAATGCTCCCATCTGCTGTGGTTGCATTGCTACATCAAGTCCAGGCACCCAAAACCATATGCAGGGTCAGCTGCCCTGGTTTGTGTGCACAGCTTCTGCTGGCCGCGCCGCACCACCACGGACCACAGCCTCTGCTCTAGAGGTCCCGGCTCTGCTGTCCTCCTTCCCTTTCTGTTCCCAGCATTTGCAGCCTCAAGAAACCAGCAGCCTCCCTCCTGCATCCCTAAGCAGCCAGGAAGACTCCAAAGCAGTCCCCTGTTACTCTGTGATTCTCTTCCACTACCCCCAACCTGCTGCCTGGCAGAAACTGAAGGTGCCCCCGTGGGTCAGCGGACCCCCAGCGAGCTGTAACTCACAGGCTGGGTCACCAGCACTGCTGGCAGCCAGAGCCCTTCCAGCTCAGGGACACTTCATGAGGTGCTGGCCAGCTCTGAAGAGAAACCATCATTCCTCTTCCTTTAAGCTCACGGCTTCACTCATTTACATCAGTGAAAGTTTCACCAGCGAAGTCCTTCTCCACCCATTCCTGTCCACCACCAAATCCTCCTGCAGACACACAGCAGAGACCCGACCCATACGACACAGCATGGTGGACAAGGTGCAAACCCAGGAGTCCTGGATTCAGGTCTCTGCCTCAGCCTCGTCATTTTCCATTTCTTCATCCAAGGAAAATGGGGCAACGGCCCAGACCTCTCCTTGCAGGGCTGCAAGGCAGCATTTCCTACCCACATACACAAAGTGCTCCACAACACATAACAAAGATCACTGAGAAAGCAACCCATACCCACTAACACCCAAACAGATACACTCCTACGGGCAAAAACATTCACTAATACAAACACGTTTGCTGCCTTGCCGATAAAGCTCCCAGTGGTCATTTGCTCCCTCCCAGCTCAGAGGCTGCTGCAGCCCCTCCAGCAGCACGCACCCACCGGCAGCCCCCACGCATGCACACACGGCTGCTCAGCAAACACACGCTTCTGAGTGCTGCTGCATGAAAAACTGGAAAGAGTTGCTTCGTTTCACAGGACTTGCATGCCCTCAGTGAAATCTGGTCCCTTCTGTTTAACCAACACCTGTCTTTCCCAACCCAAAATCCTCCAAACTTTTAGTGTTCGCTATTCTTTGTCCATTTCTTGCCCTAACGCCATTCAGCCATCTGCCGAACCACCCACTCCCCTGCCCCCCAAGCCCTGCTCTGCACATCTTTCCCGATATACATTCTTTAACAACCTCTTATCTCATAAATTAGCCGAGAGAGAGAGAGGGATCCCAAATAGCTGAGCTCTGTCGTAACTGTTTCCCTTACGCGAGTGGTAGGCAGGGAGGAAGGTAAGGTTTCTAGCAGGATGCCAGCCAAGGGTCAGACGCTTTCAACTCCCTACTTTTCCTTTGATACAAAATACAAATGCTCTGGGTAAACACTCCCAATACTATGGAAAGACCAAACTGAGCTCCTTTACCTCCAGTGCCAGAACCCGCAGCATCCCACGCTCTCTGCCTGTGAGCTGTCCCAGCTGCCTGCCCAAGCTCTCCTCAGCTGGATGGTCCTGGGCACCACCACACAGGTTTACCAGCTGTGCTAACGCAAACCAGGACAGTGACAATCCCCGTAACATGGGACAGGCCCGCCCTGAGGATGCTCAGAGGCCATGCTGCCAGCCAGACCCGCGTTCACAGCATCTGCATCCCAAGGGGATGTGAAGTTAAGCCCGACCCATCTCTTTCCTATAGACTCAGTATGTTTTCCCCTGGCCCCTTCCCAAACATCAGGGCACAGCCCTGGACTTTTCACATCATTCTCCCACTTCTCCGTCCTTGCATGTCTCAGACCTCATCCTCACAGAGCAGACAACTCCATTCCAGGGAAACAAGATTACCCTGCCCAAGCAGATACTGGGAGCCATCTTGACAAAAATAAAAGCCCATCTCTTGCAGCTGAGAAAACCAGAGGCAGGCAACCGGCCCTCAGTGCTCAGGAGCACCCGCTCCCCCAGACAAGCCTTGCTCTGCAGACAGGACCTGCCGTACTGTCGCTGGAGCCAGCCAAACGCCAGGACTCAGCATTAGTACAGACACCAACTCTCTTCCACACCTCAGGCAGCACAGCCCCCACTCCCCAAAAGTCTGCAAGAAGAGACCAGTTAATCCTTGTCTGACACTTTGAAATACCGAGTGCTACACAAGCCCTAAAGGATTACTCTTAAATGTGGTGGGATTGCTTATAGCAGGCTCAGATCCTGTGCAAATCAGAGACAGGCAAAGGAAAGGGAATTCCCAAATTATTTCAGGGTTTTCAGTGCACAGGAAGAAATCCCTTTAGTGTAAAATCTCCACTTGGTGAGAAGATGATTTGTGAGAAGAAAAAAATATTTCGCTGTAAGAAAAAAAATATGATTTGAACACATGTTCCCTCCAGGAAGGGAATCAGCAGACACCTCTTAAAGAAACGATGGGAGCAAGGAATCAGTTCTACTAATGAATTTATTCCTGCAAATTAATAAACTCTAACAGATCTATTGTTCACCACTCTATTACACATACAGAAACCATTAATTCTTCAGGACAGCAAGATTCCAAGGCAAATCTGGCTCTGTGGCTGCAAAGCTAGCAGTTTAAGGCACAGACTGACCTTCACTTCCAAATAACAGAGGATCAGTTTGGCCACATACTCCTTCAGAGCACCACGATTACAACGTGCAAAAAAGGAAAGTACTTTGTTTCTTCACTCACTGCCTAAACTGAACCGAGCAGCAACCCTTCATAATAAAACTTTCTCCTCTTCCCCTCTCACCCTCAAACACTGTGTTGTAACAGATGCTCTTTAACAACACCGCCAAAGGGATCTAGCTGCTCAAACAAAATAAACAGCCATGTTGGGCTCCACAAAAAAAATTAAGCTCAGAGAAGTTCTAAAAATAAAAGTAAGCAGAGGCTAAGAAATATCCTTCAGCCCCAGTTTCCTTCACTCTCGGTTTTTACAGGGACCAGATGGCTTTAATTCAAAAAAGAAAAAGAGAGAGAAAGGAGGAGAGAGACAAAAAGAAAAAAAAAAAAAACAAACAAAAAACAAAGATAAAAGGATGCAAAAAGGAAAAAGAAAAAAAGAAAAAGAGAGAAAGAATCCCAGAATGATGGAGATGGGCAGGGACCTCCTGAGGGCACCTTGCCCTATTCCCTGCTCAAGCAGGATCACCCAAATGAGAGAATGAGACAGACAGACAAAGAAAGAAACTTTCCACCCTATAAAAAGATGCTGTGGGTGAGAGAGAGAAATGCCACTTCCACAAACGAAAAGAAGAGCCGGACAGCTGAAGTCTAATGCCTGTAAGCAACACCGGGGTGCTGAGCAAGGGCTGTGCAGGCTGCCGGGGAGGTGCTTGATGCTCAGAGGAGGGGGGGGGGGGGGGGGGGGGGGCAAGATTTAGGAAATTGGTCCAAGTGAAACCCTAAACACAAAACAAGCCCCCTCAAGGCTGAAGAGAACACAGGCTGGGAGCACACGATAAGAGCCCGCATGGCGAGGCTTCCCATCCCTGCTAATCCTGTTGCTCCTGGGAATCCAGAACCACGGCTGGAACAAACGGGATGCTTTTTTTCCTTTGAAGAAGAGATGCATCACTGAGGCACCACAGGGATGCCAGAGGAGAGGAAAGTGAGAAGTACACAGCTTGAGCCCCTGTTCACTCCTGAGAGCATCTTCTGTTTGTGGTGCATCTTTGCATTCCTCCCCAGGTTAAGTCCTTCCAGCAGCCAAAGGAACAGGAGGGGCGCAGTCCTCCCACCCCAACTGCCCCAGGCGACACCAAGTGAGCAGCTCAGCGGAGCAGACAGCACACTGTCCCATCCCACCGTTCCATCCCACCGCAGGCGAAGCACAGCATGAGGACTCCAGAGGGGATCCAGGCTCCAGAGCTGACCCATGCACACAGCCTGCTCTCCATGGACCGGGGTCCCCGACCCCAGCTCCGCCACTGGCAACAGGACCTGCTAACGCAACGGAGCCTTGCTAGGATGGGCGCACTGTTCCCCTCGACCAGTGCATCTGTGTGCCAGGGGCTCACAGCAAGGTGGCACAGCCCGTGCAGCCAGAACCTCCACCTGGCAAACGGCCCACCAGAGAACAAGGGGCATGTGGTGCGGGGCACAGCCCCACAAAGAGAGAAACAAAGACAAGTGAAAGAGAGAAGCAACAATACCTTCAACAAGGAAGAGCAAAGTGTACCAACAAAGCCAGACCGGGGAGAAGAAACACTGAGCCGAGGGAGGAACAGCAAAGGGCGTTGGAGTCCCAACGCCTCCCCAGCCACACAGTTCAGCCCTACCAACCCCTCAGCTGCCATGAGCAACTGTGTTCCACCCCTGCTTGACAGAGAGGCCAAATTCTCCTTACAATCACTTTTCCACCACTGGGTTTCAGTAAAAGCTGCCTTTGGTTTGCACCGATGGGAAGGAGACTCTGATCCACGGACACGTGGTGCCCAAAGGGGTCCGGGCTCTGGCTGGACAGTGCCGGCCTACAGATGAAGAGCTGGTGTGGGGTCCCCTGCTGGACACACCACCGTGGGATCAGCTGTCTTCGTGACCAAAGAGGGGCGATTTCCCCAGCAAAGCCCAGAGCGGTGACCCTGCTTCAACACGCTGCGCCCAGCGGCCACAGCTCCGGGGGCAGGCAGGGGGGCTGCCGGTCCTGAGGCCAGCAGGGAGGGTGGCCGGGGGCTTGGCCCCACGGCGACGCCTGCAACCCATATGCCAGAGCCACCGTCAGGACCCTGGTGCCTGCTCCGAGGACGGGCGAGGGCCACGGCAAGGTCCTGGCCGGGGTGCCCGCACCGTACCATAGGATGCAACACGCTCGCAGCCCTGCTTAAACCTCCAGCTCGGACCCCACGCCGGAGGATGCGCGCTGGCGTCCTGCCCAGGCGTGGGGACCTGGGGTCACTCCGGTGCCGGACGAGGCGGTTGCTGTCCCCAGGGGCCACCAGGAGCCCGGCCGGGCTGTGGCCGAAGGGCTGCGGCTCAGCGGGCACCTTCTTACCTTCAAAGAAGCGCTGCAGAGCCTCCGTCTCGTCCACCACCTCCATAGCTGGGCCATGCACCGGGCGGCCGGGCTAGTCTCCGCGCCCGCAGCGGGGCATGCCCCCGGGCCGCTCCGGGGGCCGCTCCGCAGGTGAAGCCCCGGTGCCGCCCTCAGCGCCCCGCGCCGCCCCGGCGGGGTCCCGGAGCCGGTGCCGGCACCGAGCGCGGCCGCCCGCTGCCCATCGGCCTCCGCCGCGCACCGCCCAGCGCTGCCCAACTCGGGCTGCCGCGGCCGCGCTCCTCCCTCCCGCCCTCCCCGCCTCCGGTGCCCCGGCCCGCTGCTGCTGCTGCTCCTCCTCCTCCCCCCCCTCCTCCCGCCACGGGCAGCGCGCGCCCCCGCCGGCAGGGAGAGCCCGCCCGGTACCCGGGGCTCCCCCAGCACCCGCCCGCCCGGGGGTCGTCCCCCCGCCACCCAGCTTCCTCCAACAGCCTGAAGCCCCAGCGCAACCCACTTGGGATCGACCCCCCCCCCCAGCCTCAAATCCCCCAAAATAAAATTAAAACGTCCTTCCAGTGCGGGGGCTGCGGGAAGGGACAGTTGTGTTTTCTTCCCCAGATGTGGCCACAATCAATAATAATGCCTCAAATAATAATAAAAAAAAATAACAGTACAGTAGCTAAATGAAGTTACAGTTATCTGACCACAGTTAACCAAACGCAGAGCCCCTGCCAGGCAGAGACTGTGGGACTATTCTCTTCTGGGCAGATAAAGCGCACAATGAGGTTTTGTCCATCCCCACAAACCAATTCAGAAGGGCAGATTCTCTTATATATATAAATATATTTTTCTTGCTCACACAGCTGTGCAGTGACCAATTCTTCTCTGGGGAGGGGAGCGGGGAGGGGAGGGGGCCTGAGGTTTGGGGATAGTAATAGGTCTATTATTTCGGGGATGGAGAGAAAGAGCTCAACAGCCCTTTTTTCTTCTCTCTCTCCCTCTCTCTTTCCATTAAGACAATTGTTATTCTCTGTTACCCCACGCCCCTTGTCCCTGCACACACGCTCACCTCCCCCATCTTCAGGCACAAGCTGCATGGGAAGGAAGCAAAAATGTATTTTTGCCCGGGAGCCTGAGTGCTGGCCCAGACCTAAGTCTGGTCGGTGCCAGGTTGGATGTCAGGCCGTGCTAGGTTAGACCCCAAAACAAAATGCTCCCAGCTAAAGATTCAACCCCTGACCCTCAGGCCCCCGTCCTCCCGGCAGCATGCTGTCTGTCCTCAGCAAGAGCCCCCTGCGTGAAGATGTCAGGAGCAGACCTCCCAGTGGGAACTCAGCCCTGTACACCCATGCTTCACTTCAGAATGCAGCAGAAGACACCCAGAGCCACATGCAGGACCTGGGCATCCAGCTCTGTGCTAGCGGCACACTGGAAAGCCTCCCACTTTGAGTCTCTGCTCACTCCCAGCCAGGTCTTGCTTCCAGAACCTCCCCTGCGCTCCCTGACGGGTCACTGCCACGTTGCTCTCCCCTAAGCTTTATTCCTGTGCCATCAGGCCTGCAGTGCATCACCTAAACATCTCTGAGACAGCTAATAAATCACAGGAGTGACAGGAGGGAGCTGAAGCTTCAGCCGCTCGGGCAAAATAAAACAACAAGGGAAGGCCAAGGCTATTCTGGGTCACTTCACCAGTGACTGTCAAAGCCAGCAAAAGGACCTGTAAACAGGCCAAGCTGGCAGAAGAACAAGTTCCTGCCCATTAAGGCATTGGACCCTAAAGCTGAGTCCAAAGATGATCAAAAGATTTGAAAGGCAAATGATCCTAAGACCGACCCGCCTTGGATTTGTCACCCTATGGACCGACCACGTGGGTCTTTGCCTGGCGGTCCCCACCCCCAAGGTGCAAAATCCTGAGCAGCAGCTCATTTATAACCAAACTGTGACACCTTCCTTCAGTGGCAGTGTGAGTGGCCCCGCAGCACACCGCTCCTGTGGCAGGGTGCAGAGCAGCCAGCCCCCCCAGCCTCCCAGGGCCGCGCACCCCGCTCACGAGACACGAAGAGCCCTCTGAGAGCAGCCCACTAACGACCACAGCTGCAGCAGAGTGGCTGCCACCCCCAGCAAACTGTCCTCCCCATAAATACTCTAAGCACACACGGGGGGGGGTGCGGAGCAGGATAAACAAAACACTCATTTCTATTGTCCGTGCTATGAAGTTATCACAAGAACAGGCAGGCCAATGGCCCAGAAATAATTTCTGAAATAACTTGGTGCCTTATGGGCAACAGCATTAAGCTAGCCAGGTATTTGTACCCGGCGCACGGCCGCAGTGTCTCAGCAGGTAGGCTGCTGAGCCATCTCACCTGTGTGGTACCATTCGTGCAGTACCATGTACAGCATTACCGTTAGAGCAAGATCCACCAGCGGTTAAGAAATCTCACTCCCACTTTTCGCTGGGAAGCCAGAGGTTTGAGTGGCTGCACTTGTCCCAAGCCAGGCGGGCAGCCTGTGAACACCAGCCGTGTCTCCTGACCCCCAGCCACTTGGACTTAACTCCCTCCCGGGGCTGGTTCACTTTTGCTCCTTCCCTGGTGTCTGAATCAAGCAACGTATTGACGCTTTGAGTCCTTCTCACCTTATTTTTCTTCGTGCACGCTTGCCTCTCAGTACTGCTCAGCTCTCTGTCCCAAGCAGTGCTGCTGTGCCCCTTCCTGGACCTAATTAAAGGGAAAAGGCTGGCGGGGCACATGTTCCTGATGCACTGAGGTACGTGCCAACCTCATCCCTTCCCAAAAGGGGAAAGAGCAGCTGGTCCCTTACTGCAATGAGCTCAGAATCCAGCATTTCAGGGTTGTGCTCGTGTAATTCCCAAGAGATACTACAGATCTGAACCCAGAAGAGCTGATCCGCTATTACCGCACAGAAGGCAGTGCTGGGGATCGGAATCCAGTCCCCATTGCGGCATGCCGTTTGCTTTCCTTCCTGCCATCTCCCCTCTGCTGCTCTCCCTCCCTGCCAGCCCACATCCCCCGTTCCTGTGTCTGTTCCTGTGTCTGTCCCCCTCAGACAGACAGAGACACACACACACAGACACACACACACACACAGACACACACAGACACACACACACACACACAGACACACGGAGACACACACACACACACACACACACACACACACACACAGAGACACACACACAGAGACACACGGAGACACACAGACACACAGAGACACACACACAGACACACACACACACACACACACACACACGGAGACACAGAGACACACACACACACACACAGAGACACACAGAGACACACACACAGACACACAGAGACACACACACACAGACACACAGAGACACACACAGAGACACACACACACACACAGAGACACACACACGGAGACACAGAGACACACACACACACACAGACAGAGACACACGGAGACACAGAGACACAGACACACACACACACACACAGAGACACACGGAGACACAGACACACACAGACACACGCGCACGCGCGCGCGCGCTCCTTTCCCCGTTTCCCGTTTCCTCGGGTCACACTCTCTGTAAACACCGCTCTCCTATCCCATGCGGTCGGTTGGGAATGTGAGCCAAGAAGGGGGTGGAGGAGGGATATTACTCACGGAAGGTGTGGCTGTTGCTCCCTCCAGCGCTAAATTTCAAAGTCCAGTTTAAAACAAAAAAATAATTCAGCAGTGTCGTCCCCTCCCTCCTATCTCTCCCCACACCCCAACCTCCAGCCGGGCTTCTCAGGCACAGCTGGAAGGCTCTTTAGTCTCTTTTTATCCTCTTTTTATCAAGGGCAGCAGAACCATGGATCCAGCTAACCCTGAGGTTCAGCTGAGCAGGGCACTTGGGTCAAGAGATGGAAGATTGCTCCCGATGCGACTGTGCCATCGGACGCCAAAGAAGCTGCTGCTTAGCTGCTGGAGATGCTGGAATACTTGGCATCTCATGCTAATAGTTTATGCATTACATACTCAGTGGCCATATATCCATTTGTTTAGTATATTAAGGCTCTATCGGATTTGATTTCCGTCTGAAAACCACCCAAGTTACTAGAAACATTGCTGAATTTCACTACAGGGGCAACTGGGATGTGTCCCTGTCAAAGGTGGTTACCTACCAGCAGTCTTCCTCAGTCCCTGCTTTTTGTCTGGTTTCCTTTGGCTTGCTTACAAAAAAAAAGGGGAAAAAAAAAATAATCACACTCAGTGTGCCGCTGCACCTCCCCAGACTTGAGACTGTGCTAATCAGCCTCATTGGCATTTCAGAGAGGGACAGTTAGGCAATATTGTATACATTTTGCACTGCTTTAAATAGGATGTACTGAAACCATCACTTGGATCCTGTGAACTGGATTTAGGTGGCGTCCTTAGCTATCCAGAGGTATTTTAGTATGTCAGCCAGGACAGGGTAGTGGCTACATCCTAAAATATACATTATCTTTGACAAGACAGCCCGTCTGACTGATTTTATCCTCTGTGGAGTCTCCATGCATTCCAGGTGAGAAGGAGAACAACCTCAAGGAAGCCACAGCAGCACTCCTCCACTGGGATCCAGCACATTAGTATGTAATCCCTGAAAATGTTTGGGTGGTTTGGCTGGTTTGTTTTCCTTAAAACATGCCTACAGGCAAGCAGAAGCAAATAAGAAAATTGTAAACAAAATAAATGCTCTGAATTTAGTCACATTTCACATGTTAAAAATGAAGATAAGACAGCACGCGTGGCACCTAGAATTTTTCACAGGTTGCTGTAGTCACTGGGTATAAAAAGCAGAGAAATAATGTGACCAATCTAGTGTAACCCTTGAGGGCTGCAGAGAAGGGCTGTAGAAAGAAGGCACTATTGTGGCAAGTATTACTAATTATTCTCTACAGCACAGAACTTTGCTCTTCACAGATGCCAGGAGGGTTAAAAGAGCTGCTATGCAGGAACTGCAATTCAGGAGCATGTTCCTGCAGGTCCCTTGCTCATCTGCCAGCGACACTGGTGTCCTCGGCACGGAAGCAGGGGAGCACTGCTTGTACGGTCAGAGCTGGCAGGGCTCGGTGCCCTGCTTTCCAGGGGTGGCCTTCGGCTGAAATCCAGACCTCTTCCAAAGCACCTTCAGCATCCACAGCAGCTCCTGTGGTTCTGGCTGACTTCCACCAAATGAAACAGAGCACAACATTTGCAGACCAAAAGGTTTGTTGGCATCTAAAGCCAGAGCACCCAAAGCAGAGGCTGTGCTTGGGCAGGAATCCTTTTGTGATTGATTTCTGGAGGGTCTCACAGCCAAGTGAGCATCAGAACCAAGCTCAGGTCTGGGATTCCCTGAGTTTGCTTTATGATGCTCAATTCACTGGACCACACTGCCAGGCAGAGCTGGGGAGCTTGCAAATGTGCAAGCTCTCCTGACTGGTTCAAGGCACTTTGGAAAAATCCTCATACAAGCGTGGGAAGAGTGTTAAGGAATTTATAAAGCCCAGAGCTGAATTTCTAGGGCTGCAAGGCCAGTGTTTAGGAAAGACCCTGCAGACAAACACTTCAAACTTGCTGAGCACACAGGACGCACTCCACGCAGCACACTGCTGCTCTGGGATGCCATCAGCCACACAAACAGCACTCCAGTCCCCACTCCCTTTCGCAGGGACCTAACACGTGCTATCGCTTAACAGCTATCAACAGCTTCAACTTCTGCTCCAGCAAAAGAAACCTGCAAAGACAATTATAGATTTTCAAGCTAGAACATTGCAGCAATCCAAGTGTGATATTTCTTCATTCATCTGAGCAGGAAGAATGATTTTAATACCCTGAAGAGTCCAGAATCCCTCCTTCCTAAAGCACCAGAGAAAGCACCCACTTTCTTGTTTTACAAAACCCAACTGCTATTCTATACAGTGCTCTCCAGCTTTATCACTCCTAAAATGCTCTCTCTCTTCACACATATATAAGGAAAAAGTTTCCAAAGGCACTCATGGGAGTTTGGAATCAACTATCAGTTTTAATAGGAACTGAATGCTTAACTGCCCCTCACACCTCTGGGAAAAAAAAATAATAAAAAAATACTCGAAACAAGAGTAAAGCACCAGCAGAATGCCAACATCACACCGCAGTGAGGAGCTAAACTGCTTCCTAACTAACGCTGCCCAAGGTCGTGCCCCCCGGCAGAGCCTCTCCACCAGATCTTGTCAGGGTTTGCGCCACACCGAGCCGAGTTCTTTCTCTTCCACATCCCATCACAGGTTGGACAGGTTACGCCACCAAGACTGTGGATGTATGCACCACGGTCTGGGCCAGACGTGTGTCACAGTGAGGGCTCCTACCTCAACCGTGCTTCCTCATCCTGAACTGAATTTATAACGGAGTCCGGTTCAGGTCCCGTTGCATTTGATGGAGGGTGTATCTGTGCCACCCTTTAACACAGGGCAGTCTACCTTACCGCTAAACTTAACCTGTGTGGGGAAAATGAGGGTCTCTAACACCTTTAGCCAACATCCGAGGCTGAAATCCCTTCAGGTAATGTGTAGCGTAGTGGCGAGGGGAGAGGAAGGATGCCAGGATGGAGAAAATCTGCTTGGAAATTTCACCAAGATTGGACGTGGCACCCCGAGGCTTGTAGCCAAAGGCTGAGGCATAATCATTTTGATTAGTATGGCCAAGAAGGAGATTATTTTGTGGTCTCAGCAGGAGAAGGCAGGTGAGATAAGGGTCAGATTTTGACCTAACCTGTGGTAGCTACCAGCAAGGTACTGCAGCCGGCATAGAGAAGAGCTGTGAGCAGGCAGAGATGCATGGCCCAGGGAGGGAGCTAGCTGGCAAGAGGTTATGGAAAGGGGTTCAGATGCTGCTTATTCCATCCCATTCTTAGCTTACTCAATGGTCTCAGGCAGGAGGGGTGCTGCCGTTTGTGTGGCTCAGACAGACAAATGGAGGGATGCTTGAGGCATCTCTGCTCAGCTGGGGTCGTGAGGAATGCCAGCCTTAACGCTGCTCCATTTCTTGTTACTACGCTCTACCAAACTTGCCTTCGCTGAACTCAGTGCCTGCCTCCTGTTCTTGTAACTGGGCTTTGGCTGAGGACACAGAAAGGCAGAGAGAAACGCAAAGAGACCGGCAAGAGGTAACATTAGTGCAGCACAAATGAGAGTGTCATTTGCTCCGGGGTCACTAGCCTTATTAGCCTCAACATCGCTGATACCGTTATCACAGACGTGTAAGGTACACCCTAGATTGCCCTGCCTGCGTGCCGAGGCAGCCTGCACATGGCAGCAGAGGGGCTGTGTTTTCTGCCTGTTGCAGGACACCCCCCACCACACGGCCAGTATTCCCAGCTTCGGAGAGCCCTCCCTGCTCACACCGAGGTGATGCTGGGTGAGGGGCGGGTGGATGCAGTCCACTATCCATACTCCCTGGCACTTCCAACTTGTTCTCTCTTAAACGCTGCTGATGTAACTGGACCGAACAAGTCTAAACACAGGCCAACTGAAGAACCAGGGCTTGTACCACAAGTTCAGCCACTTGATTTCTTTCCTTGGTTTTGTGCTTAAAATTTCCTACCTTAAAGACCCTTTTTCCTTACCCTCCATTGTCCTTTGGCCTCACGCAGCCAGCATCCTTCTCTACCGCTCTCTCTGAGGCAGTCAGCGCAGCAAACGGCAGGCAATGCTGAGAAATCATGACACATTTAATTCTTCCCCCAGCCCCCACACGTATCTTCACTCCTCTCTGTGGGTTTCTCCCTCCAGGCTGCCCAAAAGCTTTCATCTTTGTGCTGTAGCATCTCCTTGCCTCAAACACTGGTGCAATTCTTCCACTCCTCAGCGAGCATGGTTATGCTGGGAGCCCCCTGCCAGCTGTGCAGGACACAGGCGTTTCACAATGGAAGTTGTGCAGCCACCTAAACAAAATGCCGATTGCTTGGGCTGCCTCTTGCTCCTGATTCAGGCAATTCCTGCCTGTTTCTAGGCAAACCTGGACTCCACAGGGCCTTACTGGGAGCCACCTCCTAAGCCTGGAGGGTGCAAAAAAAAAAAAAAAAAAAAAGCTCAGCAAAGAGCCTCCATGCCCAGAAGCTCTGTTTTTATCCAAAATACAGCAAAAAGCCAAGCAAAAGTAACCCCCAGAAGTTTTGAGGCAAGATGTCTCAAATCAACACACAGCTGCAGCAGGGGAGCAGTTTGGCTCTGCTGGCAAACAACTGCTGTTGCACAGCACTGAACAAAAATACCAAAGCGATGGGCACAGAGGCCTTTGTGGACGTGATGGACTACCCAAGTTGAGGAAGGTGTCCTCAGTGAAGCCCCCACAGGGCAGTACTCAGCACCCAGGTCAGAGCAGCTGCCAGTACAAGTCCATCCCACACACCAGCACCTTAGTCTTCCAGGTGTGACACAAAACACACCACCATGAGGGTCAATACAGGAAGAGCGCTGTCAGCCCAAGGAGATGTGTCCTCCGTGTCTCTCGGTGGTGGCCTGCTTTGACTGTGAGTGTTCTCATGCTTTGACTGCAAGCCTCCCTCAGTATCGGCCCACGGACGGGGTAAGGCAGCAGAGGATGCAATCCTGCCCTTCTCCAACGCCCTGCACACACCCAGCACAGCTCCCACACTGCTGGAGGCGGAAGCAGACCGCCACGGGCTCATTCTGTTATCTCCTCTTGGCAAGAAAACTGCACTGATAAATCTCTCGCTGGTTATTCATTAACTGCAAGAGGTTCATTCCCAAGATGGAGAGAACGCCACCATTGATTTAAAAAAAGAATGAAAGACGGTCATCGGCAAGGGACAGCCATTCCCGAAGACCTCTCCATCACGGCAGACAAGCACAACCAAAAGCACAAGGGCTCAAACCAGCACCACTGGGATTTAGAACAAATAGGGGAGATGTGAAGCAAAAAAGATTGGTCCAAAACTTTTTGGGCAGGTTGGAAAGGAGCTCCTCCTACACCCCACAGAGCTTATGCTAGTTTACAGCATATCTGAGGGCTTCCAGCACTGAGACCCCTTTGCAAACCACCCCCTCACATCTGTTATGAAGTTAGTATGTTGTTCAACAAGGCCAAGTGCAAGGTCCTGCATGTGGGTTGTGGCAATCCCAAGGACAAATACAGGCTGGGCAGAAAATGGATTGGGAGGACTTGGTGTGGGTGGACAAGGAGCTCAACATGGTCCAGCAACATGCGCTCGCAGCGCAGAAAACCAGCCGTATCCTGGGCTCCATCACAAGAAGCATGGCCAGCAGGTGATTCCCTCCCTCTGTGCTGCTCTCCTGAGACCCCATCTGCAGTGCTGCATCCAGATCTGGGGCCCCCGACATGGGAAGGGCACGGACCTGTTGGAGCGGGCCTGTAGGAGGCCACACAGATGGTCAGAGGCTGGAGCACCTCTGCTGTGGGGACAGGCTGAGGGAGCTGGGGCTGGTCACCTGGAGCAGAGAAGGCTCCAGGGAGACCTTCCAGCACCTGCCAGTACATAAAGGGGGGCTACAGGAAAGCTGGGGAGGGGCTTTTGACAAGGACATGTGGTGACAGGACAAAGGGGGATGGTTTTAAGCTGAAAGAGGGTGGATTTAGATTAGATATTGGCAATAAATTCTTTCCTGTGAGGGTGGCGAGGTGCTGGCCCAGGCTGCCCAGAGCAGCTGTGGGTGCCCCATCCCTGGCAGTGCTCAGGGCCAGGCTGGACGGGGCTGGGAGCAGCCTGGGCTGGTGGGGGGTGTCCCTGCCCCTGGCAGGGGGGTCAGACTAGATGATCCTTAAGGTCCCTTCCAACCCAACCATTCTACGATGGTTCTGTGATTATCGTTATTCCCCAGGCCTGTCCAGGCCAGCTGCAGAGCAACCAGTCCTGAGGGGCTCGGCTGAGCACGGGGAGCCCCTGCCCAAGGCAGGCAGCGCTGCCAGCACGGGCACAGCACCCTCTGCTGCAGCACGGCTGAGCGACACGGGCACCGCCGGCGGGCACCCCGACCACGAGAAGGGACCCACACACCTGCTTCTGCATCTCCTGACAAGGACAGCCAGGCTCACAGAGCCCCTCTCCTGACTTCGGCAGGAACAAACAAGCCCACCGAGGCTGGGCTTGCCGTTCAAGGAAGCTGTTACTGGAGGAACAGCAGCATAAGCAGAGATTGCTGAAAAGGCAGGGAAATTCCAGTGCTGCCAGGAGAGCCCATGTATCCTACGTGTGGTTTCAGAGCAATACGTGCACGCTACATGGGCTGCCACTGCGTGGGTTGCACCTTTCCCTACACAGCAGCTCTGCTGGCGTGGCCTCTTGCAAGCCCTGACCCAGATTTTTCCTCTCCTATACCACTACATGCCACACTTCCACTTTTACAGTTTTCCAAGTTTTTCCTTATGCTGAGGCAGACTGACCTGGGTCCTGTCTGATCTCTGTACTATCCTGGCCTCATAAAACAAGTGAGCATGCCTCTGTAACTGCAAGTAGCACCCCTGCTCTCTACTTATTTTTTTTTTCCCTACTGTACTGTTAATTGAAAGCACTAAGTTAACCTGCATCAAAGCAGTGAAAGCTAGAGACCACCCAGCTAGAAATTCTTCCATACATTAATTGGGTTTATTTCCCTTAAACTTAACAAGAAGTTTCCAAAAAAAAAATCAATTGGTCAAGTAAGATTTTGTGCAACGTAACTGACCAGAACATTACCTCTTCTGAGAAGTACAGACCAGTTAAATAACCTTCTATGGCATCATTTTTCTCAATACGCTTTCTGTACAATTACCTTCAGATGACTGTTTCTTAACCTCTTCTTTTTTCTAACTGAAGTACAACCTAGCATCCTTGGAAAAAGAGATGATCTCGTTTGTGCGATGCTGGTTTCCATTTATAAGTAATGAACAACCACAGCTTTACTTACATATTTCCATTAGTTTTCACTCATTTTCTTTGCTTGCTTGGGAATGCACCAGCCTGGCTTACAAACTGTTTGAAAATTTGTTTTCTGCTGTAGTTCTGGATGCTTTATGGTCACTGGGTTGAAAAACACTTTTCTCAAGCTAGAAATTCCTCCTACAGCCACTAACATATCAAACAGCCACAGAGTTGTCTTGGAAATAGCAACTACATCCCTAGCTACATTCAATAGCTAAGGCTTTTAATAGTTGAACAGGTTTTAAAGCAACAGCCACCATGCCTGCTGCGTACGCATTTATACGTTTTTCTCCTTAGTAACTGTATTAAAACAGTCACCCCTAAGCATGGATTATTTTATGTTTATACAAGGGTAGTATCCAGAGCTTTATGTTTTTCTTTCCCTGTAAGAGGAAGTGTTTACAGAACAGGCAATATCCTTTTATGAGACTGATAGAGTTATGGGTAGGAAAAAGACCACAAAACCAAACCAAAGCAGCAGGCAGGCACTTATACATACCAGCACTTTTTATAGGCATTTTTATAGGAACTCAGTAGTCCAGCCACCTTTGAGCTCTTAATTCCCTGATAGTCTCTTCAGGAGCAACCATAAAAACTATTCCATGCAGCCATTAATAGGATTACTTTCTCCCAGGCATTCCTTTTCCTGCCTGTGTTTCTCATGGCTGGTCAGAAAGCCCCTGTTCCTCTCCTGAAGCTGTTCTACTGGCTCCCCTTCTCCTCCTCTCCGACCCCGTAAGCCACAAGCACTGCTTTCCCCTTTCCAGAACATGAATTACTACGGCATTATTCAGCTCTAGTGTAAATAGTGCCGGGCAGCAAGACCCTGCTTTACAAACCTGCACCAAGATGTGTCCCCTGTTCTGCCGGGCTTGCGTGAAACTTGCCTACCAATTTGAACTCTCCTTCCTTGCAGGATCCCAGCACCTTGCTATTTTTCCACAGGGCAGACTTCTGCAATATTCTTGCTTGCACTCTGCCCTCTTCTCCCTGCCACTTTCTCATACCCTTCTGAGAAGTCCCTTGTAATCCACTGCCTTTGCACTAATGGCGTTCTTTTTGCACGGCATGTTGAATTCAAGTACTTGGTAATTCACAGCATCACGTTTCTTCCTTAAACTGTCTCCTCTCCTGAAGACAAATTGCTAGAGCTGAGTATCCTGCAGTTTCCACCCTTGGCTGCACAGGGCCAAGCTGGAGCTAGTGACTGCTGCACAGAAAAGCAGGGCACAGAAGCGTCAAGCAGATCTCAAGGGACAGAGATGTTCCCCAAAGCGCTTTTCCCATTTCATCAAAGGCCTGGATCCAGAACAGGCAGAGCTAGCGAGGTGATCATCAGCCCCAGTGGCAGCTAAATTACTCCCCAGAGCTCTCCAGAGAGCGCACGCTGTAGTGATGCACCGACACCACGTCCCTTGTCCTACAAGGAGAGCACAGTGCAGGTTTTTCCAACTCTCAAACTCACGCACAATCCTTTAAGACATAACCTCAAGCAAATCACAACTATCATTCTCCAGGTCAGACATGGGAACAGTCACATACACCAGTCATGCTTCTACATCCATTTTATACACAGTGCCATACAATATACAGAAACTTTTATATACATATATCTTTATATAATATGCTATATTAATCTGTATCTTTCTTTACAGCAATATTAGTTTGGATCTTTCATACATAGGTACAAAAAGTCACATGAGAATGGCACATGAGGAGTGCTTTAGTTTCCTTGTAGTCTTCATGCTGGGGCAGCTCAGAGCAGGGATTCGGAGGGCAGCGTTCCCAGGACAGGCAGCGACCTCTTGGTTGAGCACGGGGACACAGGATCCTGTGCTGTCTCCCCCCTGATTGCATATGCAAGTGCTCCAAGCCCTGCAAGAGGCAGTCTGAGCAGCTCGTAGCTCCCTAGGAGGACTGTTTCTCCCATAAATGCAAAAGGCTTTAGCTATAAAGAGGCAATTGGGGTCAAAGAGTTAATTCATAGCTACCCTACTCTGAGCTGCCCCAGGGCATGATGTGAGATTGGTGACAGAAGCAGGCAGAAGGGCTTTTCCATAGAGGCATTGGTGTCCACTGACAGAGAAGTGGGAGGCAAAGGAGTTACTGTGTGGAGCCCCCCACCCACAGACAGCTCCTGTTGCACAAAGCCACCCAGCTGGGCTCCACCCAACACTAAAAAGCACAAAAACATGAGAAAAGAAATAGTTTCCGCCAGTTCCTCTGGTCTTGCTGTCTGCTTGCTCACAGCCATAAGGGAGGCCAGGCCAGGCTGGTGGCTGTCACGGCAGGACACCGGAGCAGACCGCTGAGCCAAAGGAAAGGGTCTCACCGGGCAGCACACTCCTCTCCTGCTGCCCCCCCCACACACATGCAGGGAGCCACAACCCATCACCAATAATCCCTGTGTTGACATTAGTAATTAAGTTTATCACTAGGACAGAAGCTTGAGACTATTCCCTGGACATCACCTCTTCGGTCAGCTGCAGCGTTTGTGGAGGGAAAGCCAGGGAGCCACGGCCTCCATAGCTGCAGGTGACACCACTTTGCCATGAGACAGCGGCCACCAGCAAGCGCAGTGGGCACACTGATGAAGCAGTTAAGACCCAAAAAGGTGTGCAGCAGTGGTCTAGCCAACACAGCATGGTGTAACCGCTTTGCACACCAAGCGGCACACCATGACAGGACAGACCGTTACAGGCATGTGCCACCAAGCCAGCCTGAGTGCTGGGTGACATACGCACTGTGCGTACTGCTCCCTCCTGGCACTGCCACGTGCACCAGGTACCTCCGACTCTGAGCCATCAGAACTGCACAAAGCCCACAATGGAAAGCAGGGCAGTGGAATCCCAATAAAAACCAAAATGAAGGCTTGGTCCTGTGCTGCTCTGTGTTTAATGAGTTTGCAGATAACCAGCTAGAGGTCCCCTCGTCACACAGATACACTGGGCAGGTAGAAAACTTCAGTAAATGAAAAACAGAGCACAGGATGACACGGAGAGGTCAGAGGTCTCAAACACGGCAATGAAAGCAGCAAAAACGCACAGCTCTCTAAAGAGAGCTTACCTTTGGAAGATGGCTGTTCCAGTACCAGTGAAAAACATCAGTAAAATCAAAACTGCAGCAGACAGTTCAGAATACGTTAAGTCCCTTTCAGCATAAGTTCTTGCAAAAACTGAGTCAGATCTTGAAGAGTACAAAGAGTTTTACTCGTGAATAGACCTGAGAGGAAGTTTTTCTCATGAACAGATCTGTTAAACACTGACTGAGGTCATAGATACCAAAGCTAAGAAGCAGCAGGAAATATTCCCTTCCTACCACACAGAAAACACTCACTGCACAAGATGAGGTTCTAGATCAGAGGGGGCTGGCAGGGGAACTGCTGCGCAGGGTCAAGGAAACAGCCTGCCTCAGGCCAGGCTTTGCTGTTGGCACTTGGATACGACCTGAGGCAGCAAGTGGGGAAACGTGGCAAGTCCTAGCTGAGGCAGAAAGGGAAGGCCTGGCAGCAAGGGCGACTTTGAACCCATCCTTGGCCACACTGCATTGCCTTCCACACCCAGAGAAGAAATAACGCACAGAAGTAGAGAAGGAAGCTGGCAGGTGTCTGGTCCCCAACAGGAGTCTTGGACCTTAAGCCAAAGGAAGACAAAGGCACGATATGAACTCAAGAAAATAAGCAAAAAAAAGAAAACAACAACAGTTACAGAGACAGCAAAGTGCTTGGAGACAGCTGATGTGTTTTAGGACTGCAAGTCCCTACAACAAAGCAAAGCAAGGAACTGCTCTTCTCAACAGTTTTGAATTTCCAGCCTGCCTGCCCTTCAGCAGCCTGAGTTTAGGCTAGCAACATCCTCCCGCGCAGAGCGCAACAGCTCAAGGGAAGCGCTGGGTGCAGATAGGGTTGGGAGATAGCAAAGGAAGAAGCACAGCCGGCGCGTGGCGGTTTGCAGGACTCCTGCCACACAAGGAAGCCAACAGCCACGCTGCTCTTGCAGAACACGCTGCCCTCCGCACAGCAGGCTGCTGTTATACAGCGAGGGATCTCCTTCCTCAAGTATTTTAGGGTTTATGTTTCAGGCTCTGTCCGTCACAGATCTAACACCCACCCATCTCGGCAGTGAAGGTCCTGACTCTCAGAGCTGCAACATAAAACTCTGAAGCAGACAAACCACAGCCCCCCAGGCTTGTCCCTGGCATCTAACCGGCCGGACCTCACTGCAAGGCGCAGGGGCGCCTCCCTTGAAGGGAACAGAGCAGGCACAGCACGCTCAGGAGCTGCCAAGGGAGAGAAAGCCACCCACGAACGCCGATTTCACATACCTCTCGTACGTGACCTGTAACACCAGTATGACCATCTGACTGGAGAGCAAGGAGCTCCCAGACCAAGTCCCACCTCCCAGCTGCAGCCTTCCTCCCATTCTTCTCCCAGCTGCCGAGAACGGGCGCAGGATGCTGCCTGCCTGGGACGCGGAGCATCGCCTCCTCCACGCAGCAGCACCGTGAGAGGGAGCTTTGGCACAAGAGATGCAGCTCTTCACTAAATCCAGCGCTGCACTTCAGTACTACACAGGCTCCGAGAAGAACATGTAACAAGCCCGATTCAGCCAGTGCTTCCGAGCCATATATTCCTTCACTGGGAGCATCAGCCGGTGCAAAACTGCTGCTCAGTTTCCACCCCTCCCTTTCCTTAGGCAGGCTAAGGACACACAAATACACTGCAAGCAGGGAAGAAGCTGATGTTTCACAGCTAAGGAACAACAACCATCTGTGTTAAATCTGTCTTGGCTTTTACACTGAGCTTTCAGGTTCAGTGCATGAGATAACTGATCCATTTTCCTTTTACTTCCCCGTACTTCTGCAACTTGTTACTTTTGCTGCTACAGAACTCTAACAAGGGAGCACTTAGCCAACAAGTATCTTCTCACCCTACGCTTTTGCAACTAGAAAGAGGATTGCAGAGATTGTCTACACACTTCCTAAAGTGCAGGGAAGCTCTGTGAGAGTCTGTTGGCAGCAGCGTAATTAACTAACAGCTCTCAGCAAAAATCCAGCTTTAGCAGGGTGAATTTAAACACACAAGCAAGTGACAGCATGGAAGGATTGTCAGCAAAAGCAGCCTCAGACTTCAGTTGTCTGAGCAGAAAGGAACAAATGTAATGCTCTAGGTTGGAGGAAAGCTCAAGGGGCTTTTAGGCAAAAAGCAAAGGTGTTAGGTTTGTTGAGGGCTGGAGATTATTTTAAATGTCTGCCAGTATTTCTGCATTACACCAGAAGAGTTACAAACCACTTTATCAGCAAATTACTGACCTGGGTGGCTTAACATGCTCTGCAGGCAGTAACTGCAACCACCATACCTAAAAAAATGGAAATCAAATGCCACTGCTACCCTTGCTGCAAAGCCAGGATGTTCTCCTACTGCCAAGGAAGAGGATATCCCAGCAGTGGGTACTTATGGGGACAAAGCGAACCCAGCACCAGCTGATTCCCAAGGCAAACACAGAAGGGTTTCTGCGGACCACAGAAACGCAACAGGTCAGGCTCGAATGCCCTCCGGCATCATCAGTCTGCTGGGAGCTGGAGGAGCTTGTAACTCAGCAGCTCAACTTTAAGACATTCCAAATTTCACTAATAGAGAAACCCATTCATTCAGATTGTAAGGTGTGTAAAGGAACCCAAGCAGTTTGCATAGGTAATATGTATCCTGTTTTGCTACAAGAAAGATCTAACAGCTATCCTAGGAAAGGGGAAAGTATCAGGGTGCCAATACAATGGCCAACAACAAAGCACACATTCTGGGGCTAGCTAGAACTGATGCTCCTTCTCCCAGCCTTCCCTGTAGGGCAATAGCCACAAAAGATAAACACTAAACACTCTGACATATGCATTTCAGCAATGATTAACCCCAACTAATCACCATTGCAAGGGATAACTATGATTATTCATGTGCCCCAATTTGTAAGTTGAATTAAACCAGTTATCTGTGTGGGCGATTCAATGAAAATATTGGTCTTTGCCAACAGGCAGATTAAAAAAGCTGAGAAAGCATCTAAGTGCATAATGAATATATTAGAAGAGGCCATACAGGATGCTCTCAAACATGTACAGATCTCATTGCCCTGTCTAAAAGCAGGATACAGGAAGGATTAAAATTAATTTAAAAGCAGGAAGCAGTAACAACCAGAAACATGCAAAAGTTCTATAGAAAGAACATTAAGACTGGGGCCCACATGAATCTAGGAGCAGTGAAAAATCAGAGACACCTGACAAAGAAACAGAATCACTTGAGATATTAAGGGAAGGTTTAAAAAGCCCTCTTAATTAGGCCCGGATTACAAACAGTGAAACTGAGCAGATGGGAACCTTGTTAGGAGATGATATTTGAAAAAGTAATGCCATATTCATCTAGTTTGTTGCACTTCATACAGATCAGCCCTGTTCTGTTTCTTTTGGTAGAGACAGGACACAGCAACAAGTCAAACTCCCAGAGCAGAAGCTGTTCCAAGGAGCACATGCTGATCCTGTATCCCCATGCTTGGTGGTTTTCCTCCGTCTTACCCTTGTTCATTGACAGCAACATCTATTTCCCACCTAAATCCTGTTTGGAACCTTCAGTGATTATTACAATCCAAGCAACAATGTCCTAAAAGTATAGAAATGGGAGCCGCTGGATTTGTAGATCTACACTCACAACCAGCTTTGGCATCTCAGTCCTCTGTAGATATACAATACAACAATACAACTCCTGTTTACTTTGAATAAAGTTCTTAAGTTGCAGAAATTATGGATGAACACTGAAAACACTGACCACAGACCAGGTAAGCAAAAGCTACGGATAGCTAAAGAACTTCTTGGTGTTGAGAACACTTTGACCTTTCTAGATAGCATTAGCCATCACAGTGGGTGGCAGGTGTCTCAAGTGAATCAAGACAGGAATCCCATTCAGCTGGGTTTGGGTCATCATGAGAAGCATGGGAGAGCTATATTGCCCGGGATCAGCGGTGCTGTCAAGGATGCGGACTAAGACACCATCATCCTGAGAGAGAGCAACCAAGAAGAGATGTAAGGTGGCAGGAATAGGGAGCAAAGAAAAGAGGAAAGGTTAGAGAGTGGCTGTTTTAGGAGAAATTGCATGTTCCAACAGGAAAGGGGATAATGGTGAGTATGGGTGAAGAGTTTTCACTGTTCAGCACTTGTAGATACTCAGCACAGCAGGATCCTGTCAAAGTTCTTGGCACTGCTGCAATTAAAGCAACAATAAAAGCAACTAATACTGATGCAGAAGAGCTTCCAAACCCAAAGCCAGCCAACATTACATGCTAAGGGCTTGATGATCAAATCTCACCGGGATATTATCAATAAGATTGTTTTATTCTGCTTTGGACACACCCAGAAGGGTTGAAGCGCGGCTTATAGGTGCAGAAACCAGACAGCAGCACAACCCCTTCACGCCTTGGGAGCACACTCGCAGCAGGGTCAACAGCCCTTCCTCAGATGCTGGATGGAGTTTAACACCCCTAGTTAAGGGTCTCCCACATTGCCCCAAATGCTTCAAGGCTTCAGGATTACACTCCATGACAGTCTGCTGAGATTATCGCAAACACGCATGCAACAGCAAATGCCGATTACAGTCAACTGAACTCTGCCGCACCAGTGGATTGTGGAGAGGGCAGAGCACCCCGCTAGAGTATTTGGCAAAGCTTTTTTTTCCAATAACTGTGCTTTAATTTTAAGGTGCACAAAGCTCACTTTACTCCCCAGGAACTGCACGGCCTCAGCTCCACTACTTTACCAAAAAGCTCTTGGAGGGAATTTTAAGGACGTGCCATTGAACTGGGTGAACTTAGTTTAGCTGGGGTCTAGGGCATCAGGCACTATGAACTGCACCTCCAGCACTGCCTCCTCGTGGGGTACAACATCCCACTGAAATACTAAGATAACATATAAAAATTAGAAGGCACAAAGCTTAAGAGTAGGAAGCAGAAGCCAAGAGATTAAGAAATCTGAAGATGCTTCATGTTTCCCAAGACAGCTGCACGTCAGATCGGAGTGAGGGCAGAGAAAGCAGGTGACAGCATGCAGTACAAATGAAGGAGGTAGCTACAGGCTTAGCATTTATTTTAACTTCCCAGACATGCTCTTCCAGGATGAAATAGGAGATCAGCCTGTCCAAATGTTCTTATAGCAAAGGAGCTATGAGAGTCAAGACACAGAGAGACATTTAAAGCAGAAATAATGCAAAGAACATGGATTTACTTCATGAGAACTGGGAACAGATCTGTTTGTAAAGAGAGGACAATGGAAACCAGGAACTACCCATCATGTGATGCAACAAGAACCTTTACTAAAAGGGCTCTTTTGGACCGTTACTGCCTTAATCTATGGCAAGCCCAGGTCACAAGCATTAGGTATTCCCAGGCTTTTCAGAAGCAGCCTAATAATCACAGAGCGCAAAGCAAAAAAAATGCAGCTGGCCAAGGACAAGGTAACCCCGTTCCCCTGGGACATAGTTCCAATGGCACAGAGAAGGAAACAGCCATGCACAACAATTGCATCTTCCAGGACATGGTGGAGGTACACCCAGGCCAGAATTTACTTTCTAGTGCAACACTGTGACCCATTAAACCCATTAAACATCATCAGGTCACGACTGAATTTTATTTTTTTTTTCTGAAGAGGGAGATTATCTTCCTGACCTTGAGTCATCTCTCCACCATCCTTGGGTAGGGCACCAGTAGATCCACCTAGTCTCAGAGATAGCCATCTCCTAATACCTAACTGCCAGGGACAGAGATGATTCTTTCATTAATGTTTGTAAAGTGCTTTGCAGATATAAAACTCTGCCTAAGTGCTAAGTGTTATTACTACCCACCTTCTGCTGACACTTAAAGGCAGAAATGAACTCCTTTTCCCACTCTATCAAGGTGTGTCAGCAGCCTGCATCAGGAGGTGAGCTAGCCTGCTAGCCTCAGCCTCCCTGCACTTCAGCTCCCCTTTCCCCCCTCAAAACTACCCAGTTTATTGTGCGTATTCCTGGACACCACCTTTTTAGCGTTTCTTGGGTGTGTGCAGCAATTCAGCCTTACCCTGTGGTCTGCAATAGTGGATGACCTGATGGCACTTACACAGCTGCTCTATATGAGCTCCTGAACCATAAAAGCTCTCAGCAAGGGGAACAACACTGCTCTTATCTGAAGGATCTACAAAGAAAAAAGTAACTTCTCGTTGCTCAGAATAAAAGTATTTTTCTTTTACAAAGTATTTTAAATTCAGAGGGGCTTCTTCCCTCCAATTCAAAACAGTATAGAAAAGGTCACCTTTGGAACCTAAACCACAAGGACAACATTTTACTGCCCATTTAACAAAGCTCCTGCATTTCTGAAGGCCCTGCAATGTGTAAGGAGCAGGAGACACAGGATCCCACAGTAAATTGTTAAGTGGGAGATCGGCACTTGGACACAAAGTCCAGTTCGCTTCTGTGCACCTGAAGTTATTGACATCAATGCACGCTGGTTATAAAGTGCTCCTGTTCTGGCTTGATGGCATCCGATACCCCACGCTCTGTTTGTGTGGCACCCAGGACACCACAGCCCTGACATGTGCCTGGGGCTTCAAGAGACTCTCTATGAACACAGCTAGGGATAACGGGAGCACAAGGACTTGTCATGAGCTAAGCTCCTGGGAAGCACAGCATCCCCCCGCAATGGAAATATCACAGCTAAGGAGGGGAAAGGAGGGCAATAACATCTGTGATAAGGAAGTTAAAATAGGAATTTCTTTTCCAGTGAGGGAGGACAGAGCTCCAGTGAGACTGATTGGTAACTCTGCTGAGCTTTGATATGAAGGTGTTTTGTCAATTAAAGGCTGTCTACAGGTCACAGCATGTTTAACTTTCTAGACAGGTAGTTTTTCTCCTGCTCCCATCATTAGAAAAAGTGCCTGCCTACATAGGTCTAGTAGGCTCTTCCGGGCACTGAGGCCCTGCACAGCAGTGCTCAGGTAGTTTTACTAGCAACTTGGTCACGCTTTGCAATGCAGTGTTGTGCAACAGAGGCAGACAAATGATGCACGCAGCCTCCCCCAGACTCCAACCCACTTTAAAAGCAGGGAACTTGCAGTTGTACCTGCCCATCCTCTGTCCCCCCAGTCCCCAGAGGGAACAGCACAGGAAGGAAAGAACAAACATGATTTTTGCTTAGGGAAAGCCTCCCTGTTTGCTTAATAAATACCTTCCAAAAAAGCTTAGCAGCTCTGTAAACATACAAGAAATTTCAATACTTAGTAAAAGTTCATCTTTTCCCTGAACTCCCAATGACAGAGGCTGGCATTGATCTGTGATTACTGCATATGGGTGGTGTGAGGACTCAGCAGAGTCCAGGAGAGGCTCCCAGGCTCTGCAGGGGCCTGCCAAATAACACTGGGTGTTGAGAAGCCTGTTGAATTTTTAAGCTGATCAATCCATGCAGCTCTGAGATGAGAATCCTGTCAGTCCTGCAGGAATGTTGCCAGCTCAGAGTGGTCCAGGGAACAGAGAAGTGACGATGATGACATCCAGGAGAACTCTCTTCTGGCAAAAGAGGGACATGGCAGAGGGCTTTGGCTCTTCAGAACAGTGTCCTTCCATCTCAGCAGCAGCCTGGTGGTCACTGAACACAGAAGTACTCAGGGGAGAGAAAACACAATGCCAGCCCCATTCTTGCTGCGCCTGGCCAGGGGAGGGGAGACTGCATTTGGGGAGAATACAGCCCCAATGGCTTTTAAACAGGAGTGTCCTACAAAAAGCAATCCCTGTGGAAGTGTGACGAATTGGATCTTGGGCCAGATCCAACATGGTAGTGCAACAGGGCCCAAAGTCTCAATCCGCTCATTTCCAAAACTACTGACACTGTACCAAGGGGGTGATCTGGTCTGGCCCCTTTGCTTCAGTCTATCCAATCCTCAAGCTTCAAAGAATCCACCCTGTCACCCCAGAGGATTCCCTGAAGCAGGGTATCTCACTCCCAAACTCAGCAGGTGCCCTAGGGGCAAGGAATCTGCCTCTGGAATGAAATGTGGCAGGCTGAGGTAGGGAACTTGCAACTACCTTTAGCGACTCAGACCCTCTCGGTGTAGCAGGCCTCGTGAGGCAATGCTTCCCCCAGCTGCAAGCACAGGACTCTAGCACAATCCATCCTCCAGACACCAGTGTGCCACCACTGTGTCACCCCAGAAGGAATGTTTCCAGCTGTCTCCTGCAATCCAACCTGCCCAACGACCACCTCCTCCAAGTATTATCATGCCAGCACTCAGCCTACAGGATCAGCTCTCAGAGCTGCACCCCTTTGCCCTGCACTAGAGGGCTGAAATCATGAGGTCGTCCTGCTTGACAGGGCTGGTTACATGACCAGAAGGGGTGGAAGTCCGGATTTTGTCAGTGGCCAGGCACTCCTGGCTGCTTACCCCTGTGGGAGTGATGTCCATGAGTTCTCCAGATGAGCTAAGGGGGAAAGAGGGTGAGACAGAGATGCCCGACGAAGGTTCTGTTGAGCCTGCAAACAACCTCGGGGGCTTTGGGACTAGGTTGGGTTCGTATTGTGCCCTCAACAGGATCTCCTGATCACTGACAGACTTGGGCATCTCTGCAAAGTCACTGGAACTGTCTGACACCATCATGCAGTAGATGTCCTGGAAGGAGCTGCTTTTGCTATCCAAATTAAAGAGGCTGTCTATGAACTCTGCAAACTCCAGCACTTGGGGACTGGGAACATCAGTGAGCCGTCCATTCTGGAGGGACAGCTCCTCACGAGGGGCTAAGGAAACTCGGTCCCCCTCACTGCTGGCCCCCTCCTCACTGCAGCGTCGCTGGGGGGTAGTGCCACCACTGTTGAGCGCATTGTCAGGGGGCTGAGTCTCCTGGGAGTGCTTGGAAAGGCTATCAGCAGCCAGCAGCTCTGTCCGCGAGCTGAGGGAAGGGTTCTCCTCAGGGATAACAGGGTCTATATAAAAGCAGTGCGTCTCATCCTTCTCCATGACAGCATGGAGGCTGGGGGAGCCCCGGATGCTCCGAAAACCAGAGGAGCGCCTTGAGTCAAAGCTGTAGATGGATTCATTGTCCGAGAGGCTCTCCATGGTGGCGAGAGGAGCACGACGGTCCTGCAGCTCCACAGACAGACGTTCCTTTGTATCCAGGAGAAGCAGCTCCACGGGGTCTTTCTGCACAGGAGAAAGTGGCTTTGTCTCATAAAACCCCTCCAAACTAATTTCAGAATGGGACTTGCTCCTGCAATGAGAAACAGACAATGTGAGGCTGCACCACTCCACAGAACCACAAGCTGCCAGAACAGCCAGAGGAACCAAGTCTTGGGCACAGTTTCCCATACACACTGAGGGTACGTGTCACTGCTTTAACCAGAGCCACACACAACTTCAAGAAACCTCTCATCTCTCCATCCTCCCAGATGAAAATGTTAGGTACAGTTCCTTCCCTCTGCAAAGTCAGGTTCTTGCCCTTCTCCCTTTTCTCCTGGCTAAATGTCTCCCCTCTCAAGCACCACTGACAACTATGGTTCTGCTCCCAGTGAAACTTACAGCACTTTTAACTGAAG
Organism: Falco rusticolus; assembly: GCF_015220075.1. NCBI lineage: Eukaryota > Metazoa > Chordata > Aves > Falconiformes > Falconidae > Falco > Falco rusticolus. The sequence continues at coordinate 19,102,834 of NC_051196.1, read as the reverse complement.
CACCCCAAACCACGGTGCAGTCTCCACAGGTGCAGAGAAACTCCTCTCTCACCCGGCACCTCTGTATTAGAGAGGACTGAGACTAGTCTTAGTTGAAACTAGAGAGGTTGAGGACTAGCCTACAGTTAACCCACTACTTTTTCTTCTCACACTCTGGAACCATTCCAGTCAGTCTCGTGCCTTCCCCTCTTCCATGCTGGCAATCCCTACCTTACTACCACAAATGCCAGGAGGCTGTTAAGAGCACTGCCCATGACCAATTCAACTACCATTTCAGGTAGCAAACTTTAAAATAGGTAAAAAAGCCATTTACTCAGCTTAAGACAAGTAAAGATCTTTAGAAAGATTCCAGTTGCACTAAGACTTTAAAGGATTCAGCAGGCTCCTCCAGAAAGACACAGGGAAGGAGCTCCCCACATCAGGCATGCACAAAGCCTGGGATTAGCTGCAGCCAAAACAGCAGCCCTAAAGATAAGAACTTAAGGAAATCTCTAAGAAAAGAGCCTGAGCTTGGGAGAGGACTGCGTATGTATAGGGAAAGACAAGTTAGGCCAATATTTGATCACTTTGTAACTTCTATAGAGAGTAACAGCGGTCTGAGAACAAGAAGAGGAAGCACAACACAGTAAGCTGGCTCTGACCTTAAAACAAATACAGCTAACCTACAGTTGTTTCCACTCTAGCACCTCCCTTAAGCCTCTCTGTCCTCTCTCTCATTCCTTTTCCTTTCATATCTCATATTTCCCCCCTATTCTTCCATTCGCCTCAAAGGGAAGCAGGCCCTTGGGTCTGCTCCCACACAGAAACCACCGCTCCTCTCCCTGCTGCTTGACCTAGTTCCTCTTCTCAGTCTTACTGTAGCCTTCACAAACATCAGCTGATCCCTGTTCCTGCTGTTTCGTCAGAGCTGCAGTTCTGCTTCTAAGCTCTCCTTCAAAGTCTCTGACCATTCACACCTTCTGTGATAAGAACCTTCCCTATTACTTGCTGTCTTATTTTTCTTCCGAGTTTAAATGTCACTCATTATCTCGAGAATACTCAACCTGGTCCATCACTCAGCACAGACCACCTCACCCTGCCTCTTCCCACACACAGAGCTTCCTGTTGGGTCTGTACCTGAAATCTCCACAGAAGTGCTTCCCTTGCAAAGGAATAATCCTCTCCCACCCACAATGCTGCCTTCTGTTTCCACTCACAATTCCTATTTGCCATCTCTGACTACAAACCTTCTTCCTTCTCTCATCTTCCCTATTTTGTCTGCCAATTTGCCCTACATAATGCAATTCTGTGATGGAAGTCACGTGTTCCAGCTTTGAAACAAGTCCTTGCTCACATTTTCATATCTTTTTTTTTTTTTTGCTTCTTGCAAGTTTGTGGTCCTGCAACACCCCAAATGTTATCCAAAAAATCTGCAAGGAGTCTCTGCCATCAGCTCCTGGAGGAACGCTGTTCCCATACACTACAAAGAACAAGCTCTTCCAAGCCACTCTTTGTATACCTTCTAGATGTTCCTCCACCTTTCAGCCTTTTTTAGGCTACTGAAGTCAGTGCTCAGTGATGGTCTGGGTTTCAGAAAACAAGCCCTGCAGGAACACCTTCCACACTTGGAACATGCCTTTTCCCTTCACCTGTTTTCCACTGGCCTGAGCTTACTGTTCCCGTTCTCCACAAACAGGACACCAGCTGCTCTCCCCCTCACCTTTATCCAGGTTCCCAGATTGTTCTGTTTATAATATTACACAAGTCACATTATAAAGCAGCTTTAAATGCCTACATTCTGGTAAGCTTATGGCTTTCACTGCTTCACAGCTTTTGAGAATCACTGTGTAGGCTATCTCTGGGCACAAAAATCACATAGGAAAACCAGAAATTTGGCTGCAAGACTGCAAGCTTTGCCTTTATAGTTTCAGGAAAACCCCACTTGTCTGGATAAGGAGAAAAGAATGTTTCTTCCATACCATCAACTTTTAGGTTCTCCTGACTTCACCACACTCACAGATTCTTGAGCAACACAAAGGATTTTTCTCTCCCCTACCATGACACAAGACATACTGAAGTAAAAGTCCCCATAAAGGCAGTTGTTGGATCTATCCTTCCCACAAGTATTGATTGCAATGCCCCAAGAGAAAGAGGACCCACACCTAGAGCCAAGAATCCTTCAAAGAAATCAAATATATATCCTTACTTAGTACTGCTGTTCCTTCTGTCTGCTGCTACAGCTCCAGTTCCAATCTGCACTGAGGGTCCACTAGGCAAGGGCTGACTCTGGAAGATCAACTCTGGGGTGAGATCCACTTCTGTAGGACTCACCATCACTTTGGCTGCAGAAAGTAAAGCTGTTTTCCCTTTGTTGTAATTCTCCAAGACCTATTCAAGGCAGACAGAGTAGTGCTTTAGTGGAGATAGTAGCTTTGCTGTTCTCAGCTCAGGACTTTCAAATGGCTAGACCTGCCTCTGTTTCTCACCAGCACCTTCTGCAAGCACAGGAAAAGGTCTTGTGATACGGGATTATATCAATAAATTCTGACATAGTCTATCCTGTCAGAATGCCCTGCTGGAAATCCAGTGCTGGGGAGGTGATGTCAAGATGGGGCAAGGAGCAGGCTTCACAGCAGCAGGGCAGAGGGGGCTGGGAGCAACCTGGTCTGGTGGAAAGTGTCCCTGCCCATGGCAGGGGGAGATCATCTTTAAGGTCCCTTCCAACCCAAACCATTCTATGAAGTCTCCATGGTAAAGCTGCATGACTAGGAACTGCAGCTTCATGGCAGAGACCCACTCTACAGCCATTACACACACCCTCAATCACCCTTCAGACTAACAGAGGGGCTACAGCTGCAGCTTGGAGGACTTCCGTTGCAGCCTGGATTTCACCTGAGCCGCAGTCTAATGGGCAGCTTCTGAGAGAAGAAACCAAACACCACCCTACTGCATGTTATTATGACACTAAATTTGGAAAAAAGACATAGTCTGGAACTCTGGGTGCTGGGCTGGAGATCTGCATTCCATTTCCAGGCCTCATTACGTCCAACTAATAGCCTGTGACTGGCCCAGAGCACAATCTTCTTTCCTCCTCCCCTCCAAAGTACATGGTCTTGTATAAACAGTCAGCATTCCTGGGAAAGGACTACTTATCCTACGTACATAAAGGTCTGTGACAAGGCATTCATTTTCTTAGGGCACCTAGTGCCCCCTGATCCTAATTCTCTGCCTTACCTTGTTCAGCCCTTCCATGACCACGTATGGGAGGTGTTCGTGCAACATTGCCGGCGAGATGATCACTTCATTGAACGCCTTATTGTCACCCCAGATAGCAAAGTAAGTGGGATCCTCTTGCTCACAGCAACTGGAAGAGGAGTTGGGATCCAGAGGAAAAAACAAGGAGCAGGGGATGAAAGAGCAGGCCAATATTTTGGCATGCAAAAGAAAGAAACAGCAGGTTTTAGAGACAGAAAAAGCAACAGGAAACAAAAAAAAACCAAAACAGAGGGAGGAGATATTAAAGTATGCAAGCTACTGCCATCGCTCCAAAACTCTGCACTAGCCAACAGTGACATGACTATCTTTTTATTCTGACAACACAGACACAATCACTGTCACCACAAGACAGTGGAGGGGAAAAAAAAAAAAGGAATTAAAAAAATCACCTCCTTGGTAGATAGGTTCCTGTCTTGGGGATTCTTTTCCAAAAGAATTTTCACCTCCACCTGTGGGCTGGCTTCACAGCTCCGCACATACTCACCAGCACTGCTCTGCAGGATGATTGTGCACCACGTGGATGATGCGGCCAGGTGGGTAAAGTGGCGTGCTTGCAGACAGGGCGATAGTCAGATCACTGGGATGGGTCCAGAGACGATTACTTGTTACTGAATTTTCTTCTGTCTCTTCAGGGAGCTCTGACTTGGGTATGCACTTTGTAGCCCCCACAATGATTCGCCACTGTCCAACACAAGAGAAAGGAAAGAGAACATTGATAAAAGAAAAACATCAAAAGAAAAGCAAAGCCATCTCACAAGACACTATTGGGAGTTTTAAACTAAGTATCTAATGCCAGAAAAAAAAAAACCAGGTCTTGTGCCCCACTTGATTAAATAATAGACCCAGAGGCAGGGATAACCCTGCCTAGGAAAGGTGTTTCTTCTTTTTACAATTTTAACCTCAGAACTAGCAACATCTCATCCTTCCTTTTTTTACTGGAGGATTTTGTAGAGTTAAGGACCTAGAGCAAGCACCAACTTGCCCACCGACTGATAACTTGGTATCTTCTGGGATAAACAAGGTAGACTGAATCTGAATTTTTAATGCACAAAACTAAGCAGAAGATTATATAACATAAACAGACAAAAGTTCTGTTTAGGCCTTTCTTTATGCACTGAAAGAAATCCTAAAAACCCTCAAAAACTCACCAAAAACACCCAGAAGCCAAAACACAAAAAACATAGAATGTTAATAAGAAAAATAAATGTAAGCTCAGTTTTCTCCCTTTACAGGTCATTTCTATAGTATTTTACCCCAAAAAATCTTAACATTTTATTGTTTTTTCCATCTCAGTGTAATGGTAAAGAAGCCTGGAGAGGAACAATTTTCCCCATTTTCTATCTCCAAAACATCAACAGACCGCTCATCCTAGAACAGCACCACCCAGACAGCACGCAGCAGTGTCTATAAGCAGATAACTGTTGTACTTGCTAGCCTGTTACCATTCGTTACTGGCCAAGAAAAGCTACAGTTGGAACACAGACACCAAAACAAGCTCGGATGAGAAAAATCTCTTGCTCAGTTATTTTAGACCTGTGATGGTGAGCTCTGAGCAAGGGAGCCAGAATCATCACACAGACTGCAGAGTGCAGCCCTTTGGTCTGACCGCTCTAGCTGCCTTCCAGCTCTTGCCATCACTCCTCTGGTTACCTAAATAATAGTCACAGTGGACCTGAGGAGACCTGGAGGGCAGAGGAAGTCTGCAGCATTGCTATGTGACACTAAACATTTACCATCACTGCTCAGAGACTCACCTTGAGGTGTCATGTCTGTCTGTTACTCTTACCTTTGGTTTGTTACTTCTTTGAAGAACATCCAGAAGCTGCCGGCGAAATCCCTCCAGCTGAGAGAGACCGATTCTGGGAAAAGAGGAAGATGCGTTTACAACAGCTGGGCTGGGAACAGGACGGTAGGGACACACAGTGCAGAACGAGAAACTGTTCTACAAAAGACACTACAAGAATGCAACAAGGCCATAATGCAGATCATTTCAGAGGTGGGTTGTGGCATCACCCAGGACCAGTAACCAGGGTTAAGAGGCAACAGGAAATCGTCATGGCAATAACAGGTATGAAATGTAATAGCAGAATCAGATCAGTGAACACAGATGTGAGAGGTCAATGGACAGATAACGAGATGATACAACCACAGAAAGAAGCGAGCAAGACAAGTATAGGATGACACAGAAGAGGGAAGGCAGAAAGATGTCACAGAGCTATATGACACCACTATACAGACTACAGGATGGACAAGATTTTGTCACAAGGTTACCAAAAGGCACATTCAATACTGTGTGGTACTTTTCCTCCAGTGAATTCTACATGCCTTATATTGTACAGACAGACACGTCACCATTTATCTGAGGTCACACAACAAGACAGAAGCAAAAGTAAAACCCAGGTTGCTCCTAGTCCAATGCCCTGCTCAGTAGAACAGGTCCTGGGAGACAATGAGAGGTGAGAAATACCAAGACACAAGAAATGAGGGAGCTGGTTCAGAGATGCAAGATGATACGGAGTAGGTATTCAGAGACAAGCAGTACAAAATGAGATGACAGTGCCTCTAGTGCAGGGCAGAGCGTGAAGAGGTCTGAGAAAACACAGGCAACCAGGAAGATGGCACTGACATGTCAGATACTGCAGTGAGTATTATTACAGAGGCAGGATAGTCACCCTTCTCTTTCATACAGGCAGCTGAGAGACAGGGGGGAATATGCCTGTAAAAGTGTGTGTGAAACACCAATACAGGTGCCCAGGTAAAAGATGCAGCAATACAGGTAACTATGAAGACAAGTAAGAAGCATACAAGGACAGGTTAATGAGGAAACTAGAGACAGAGATGAGCTCGATGCTTCTGATAGGAAACAGGTGACTTTAGTGTAGAACAGCAGATATTCATCAAGAAATTCAGACACTTCTCAACTTGCCTGGGCACTAGATCTTTGCCAAGCACGACTGCAGTCACAAACTCTTTTGAATACTCCATGGCATCCTCACTGGAAGAGAAACAGGACCAAGAAGAAGCAGTGTTTCACTAGCAGCAAACTGGCACTTCATTCCCAATTTGCCACTGGTGTCCCAGAGGTTACTAAGTAGTGAACCAGGGTCATAAAAACCACATCCCAAGCCACTCAGCCCAAATAAGGCTTTTAAGACTTGCACCTTGATAAAGAAAAGCCTGAAATTCACATCCCATGCCCTAAGCAACATTACTTTGGCTCTGAATATACTTGGAAAAGGAAGTACTTGAACTCAATGCCTCATTTTCCAACAGTTTGGGAATGGCCAGGACAGCAGAAGGGAAGAGGATATACCATGCTCCTGAGGCAACTTTACAAAGACACTGTAGAACTAAGACTGCCACTTTCTGCAGCAACCTGAATACCAAGACAAGAGGGAATTAAGGCTTCCACTCTGAACTGGTTCTGCAATCAGCTACCTTCCCACAGATCTTTTGAACCAGTTACTACAGGCAGAGGCTGCATCATTGACCTAGAGATGACCCTGGGCATGACACACAGTGCAACAAAAGTGTGACAGTCGGAGGCACCTCCCTGAACTCAAACAGCTGAGGCAATGCAGCACAGCTTGGCCCAAGCTATTGAGGAGCAGAAGCTCTGAGCAGAAGGCTATAAAACTCTCATGAAACATTCTACAGAGCAACTCCTCTATAGCTGCAGAAGGCCAGGGATTACTATCATAACAAGGCATGCTGATATTCAGATTCATTAGTGGGATAGTTTAAAACCCTTGGCTGCTCCTGGAACATGATACAGTTACTATCACAAGAAGCTTCTGATAATCCATAGCCGATTTCAAGTGCCCTCATGACATCTGTCATGACTAGAAAGACTTTATCTCACTTCACAGCAATCAAGTGGGATGTTTTTGTTTGACTGTCATGTAAATAATGTGACCAGCAGGTCTGTTCCAATTCACAGTGGGAGGAACTCACCATACCTCTCTGCAGAGCTCTGAGGCAGCTACCCTAGATTCCCCCTGTAGTCGAGGGAGAGAAACAGGCACACAAGAAGCACCATCCCTCTGATCTATTTTAGGCACCCACATTACAATGACAGAAATCACACCCCAGAAGTGCCAGTTTCTTTGTCAGCTGCAAAAGGAGTCCAAACAACTAGATCAACTGATGCAGGCATCTACACTTGGTCAAGTATCTCCTTATTGTACATCTATTCACAGCAGATGGGGAGAGGACACAGTGGCACTGTGCAGAGAATATGGAAATTGCACCCCATCCACTCAACCTGCATTTTCTGCTAGTCAGGGTGAAATTAGAGCTAGAGCCACAGGCAGCTAACTCATAAACCAGAATATCTGGGCGAGCAGCCACCTGCCATCATAACCTAAACTCCAAACTAACACAGAGCAAAGGCTGCCAACATCCCTCAGCTCCCATAGACGGCCTCTCCATTTTTCTGCGTGCTTCTCAGAGCATCACAAACAGGATCTGACCCAGCTACGACACCCCCACTCTCTCCCACCAGTCCTCCTGCCCCGACACCTACCTCAGCAGCCCACCTGGGGGAGAATAGGCAAAGCACTTCAGTGATGGATACTGTGGACGCAAGAGGAAGGACAGGATGGCAGCCGTGCCAGCCCCTAGGGAATGACCAACCACAATCAGGCCATAGTGCTTTGTTCCTCTCCCCTGAAAACAACAACAAAAAAAGAAAAAAAAGAAATTGAAGTCAGACTGAAAGGTAAGTCCACAACCCCCAAAATCTGTCCCATTCCCCAAGCATCTGTTGCTGGCAACTGTAAAAAACAAAGTACCAGGCTAGATGAACCTTCAGTAGGACTTGGGACAGCACATGTTCTGGCCATAGCACTTTTTCAGATATTCTTCAGAGTTCAGCTTCAGAGAGTATTTAATTTTCTACATATAAGCCAGCTGCTCTCTCTCATACTAATCAAGCTCTTTCTGTCCTTGTAGGTCAGGTCCAATTAGTTTCACTATTCTTCACCAATTAGAATTTGGACCCGCTGTACATACAGCCAGCTTCAAGCAGAACAGAATGTGGTACTTATTATCATGCACAGGAGACAACCAAAGTATAGAGCTTTGAATGTCACTATATCCTCACCAGTCAGGTAGCAAATGAGTTCTTTGACATCAGGAAAAATTCCTCAGCTAACAGCTCACTGAAAACCAAATTTCACTTTCCAGGAAGAGAGCAATAAAGTACCGTGCACAAAGAATTCACACATGCCTGTGTATCTCTCTCTACACGTACCAAACATCACCAGGCAGACACTTCAGTGTCGGCTGGTATGACACTCAAATTTCAGGGAACCATCGAGGCTTTTATCCCTTTTTTTCTTTCTCCCTTGAGCTACTGCTAATTTCCCCGTGGGCACTGCTCAGGCCAAAGGCACTCTTTGGGCTTGAGGAAAGGACAGCTGTCTGACAGCAGGAAATCAGGTGGTTCACAAGTTCCCTCCTCAGTGGGCTGTGCTCTTACTGACATACAAACTAAGGTAAGCTGCTTTGTAATGTCTCTCTTGGGTTCTCCAATAGCTCTCTATCGCAAGAAATGTGCACACACAGGCAGTCTGCACGGCATCCCGTTGCCGTCTCCAAAGAGAATCTCCATAGAGATGAGATTTTAGTTCCTGTTGATCTGGTTTTAATGTTCCCTGTCCTGCAATGCCACCAAATGGGACTTCCTGCCTTAGCTTTGCCTGGGAAAAAAAAAAATTATCCCGAGTTCTGCAGTATTGGTGGTTTCAAAAGAAAAAAGCCTTGGGGGAATAAGTAACTAGTTGCCTGCCTGGCAATCAGGAGGAATAGGAACTGAAGGAAGATTTTAGAAGTCAGTACAACAGATTTGGGAACATCAAAGTAACCCTAAAATCAGTTTTTTAGGGAAATTTCATCTTTTTTATAGCCTACAAAGATAGAATAAAACTAATACTCACTAAGTCTCGTCCAAAAGCTTGAGAAAGCACCATTTCTTGCTCCAATTTCTTCTTGATGTACTCAGCAGATAGCACCATTCCCTGAGGGAAACATCAAGACAGAACAGGATGTAAACAGCTATGGATCAGCCCTGATCTAAACATCTAGCAGACGCTATACTGCCCCAAATGCTGTATAAGCTCTTGAGTGCCACACAGCATGTGTCCAGGTTGAGGAAGAATACTGACTCCACGTTTAGGAATAGACTTCATTAGGCAGATGTCGTGGCTCACTGATTACCGGAGCCACAATCTGTTTACGAGTAATGACAGTTCTTAAATGAAGTTAATACTCAAAGGCCCTATTCCTGGGCTCATGGTACAAAGTCCAGAAAAAAGCCAAACCCAACCCAAAAAACACCCACCACCACAAAACCCACTTAAATGTAAGGTTGTGTGGCTGGTAGCTCAGCAGACACTGGGACCTGCACTAGAACAGAGAAACAAACTGATTTTGTGCATGCCACTGCCTTAACTGCAAACCTGTACTCTTCCATTTAGATCTGTGGATGAAAGCATGAACTAGCCCAGCAAGTTCACAGGGAAAATACAAATACCAAGACACTACTAGAGGGGGGAAAGTGGTAGCACTATCAGTATAGTAAGAGCTATTGATGACTGGAGAAAGCAGCAACTAGTAAGGAGATTCAGCTGTCAAAGGACATTAATCACAAGTTGTTAAGGTTTTTTATTCACTAGAAGCTAAGAACTGCTGGAAGATGGGAAACAAGCCGACAGTCTGGTTCTAAACATTTATCTTCTCTGCTGACGGCTGCATCTGAAGAGTGCTTCTCCCCCTGTGTAATAATTACAAATGCAGTTGATCTGTTATAAAGAAGCAACTAGAATGTGGTCTGTTGCATAAATTCTTGGTCATGCCTTTGCTACAGTTTAATCAATGATAAGCAAGCCTGAACTACAAAGGCTGAAAAACAGTGATGTAGTCCAGGGTGAACACTGGTAAACAGAAATCATCTACTCTAATTCAGTGATTACAGACCTCAAATAATTCATGCTGCCTGGGTTGGTCAAAAACCAGGGGAGATCATCTCCTTTGCTATTTTCCATGACGCCCCTACCTGAAAACAGTTTAAGTACAAAGCGAACATTACTGAGCGCTGTTTAATGTCAGACACAGAAGAATTCATGGCCCTCTCAAAAAGCAAAGAAACATGGAATTTTCAAAGTCCTCAATATCAAACACAACATCAAACCCAATCTGACTACTGAAAAGCAAGAGCAGAGCACAGGTGATTCTGCAGAGCCTGAAATGGGTAAATCTATAAATGGGACATCTGTAACACCACCATCATTATCAAAAAGCAGATGCCATGGTACTTCATGCCTGTGTTCAGATGTCTCAGCAGCTAGCCAGCTTCCACTGCATTCAGGAGAGGCTCCATTGCCAACTCTAATGAGAAGTGAATGGCAGACGACTTATATAAATTTCTAACGTGAATTTCGGATTCTATTTTTGAAAAGCATGACCTAAATCCATGGTGATATTATTAATGGGCTGTTAGTCAGCCTTATAGGTATATTTTTGGTAATTAAAGTGTATTCTAATATAGACAGTGATTTTAATATTACGAAATGAGACTTATCACCACAAAGTTACATTTAGACTTCCCGTTACAGTGGACACCGTTTCATAAGTTTCAAACTAATAAAACTATCCGGGCTTCATTTTCAACCCTCACACATAAAAAGCCAAGCAGACTGGAGGATCTAGGACAAGTGGAAGGGAAATGTTCTGTATTGCTTTGCAGTCTGAAGGCATGAAACTGCTCTGAGGTATTTTAAGTGTGTGTGTGTGTGTGAAAATTCACAGAGGGGGTCTATTTGGTAAAGAGCTTGAAAGTTATTGCTATTACTGACTGTTCTATCAAACTGGTGAGAGCTCTTATCATGGCTGAGCTTTCAGGGCTTCCTTCTAGCAGCTACTACTTGTCATCCCACTTGGCTCTACACCAGGAAAACAAACCTCCATAACATGATCGTTTTAGTAGCTTTGTTCTATACAAGTTCAACAGAATTAAGTATAGATTCATATGCTTGACTTATGATTATTTTAGAATTCATTTTATTATAAAATCAGTAGATTTCAAAAAATGTGAAGCTTTTTTCCCCCCATTTAATTTCCCCTCCAAATTGTGACAATCCCTTTTTTTTTTTTTTTTGCCTGCTAACCCATAAACCTTAGTTACAGCTATGTTTCTTTGATCCAAAATAGCTCAGAGACCTAATATATATTTTAACTGTGGCATTTGCAGCATCCCAAGCAATCAAACACTTTCAGCTATGGTACCAGTGGAGTGATAAGGAGGCTCATGTAAACATCAAGAGTTTTAATTTGTAGAATGTCTGATCAACACCGCGTGAAGCACAGTGACAGGCGGGCTCCGCAGGTGGAGATAACAGGCCATGCCAGCCTGCTGGGTGTGCGTGACAGAATCAGCAAGAAAAATAACAGAAATCAAACAACTGACAGGGAGCTCTCGAACGGCCAAGTACTTTTCTCCAAATTAAATGTGTTAGCAAAACACTTCATTTATTTTTGTATTAAAGTTGACTTCTGGACATTAAAAATGCATTAAGGCAGACATTTTTAAATTCTATTATCTCCATTAGTTCCCCTCAGGAATCAACAGTACGTTATTGCCTGAAGATTAATATTGATAATAATTTAAGATAAAGCTGTATCTCTGTACTAGCAACAATCAAGAAAGAAATCACACAAAGGCCATATAGAAACTCAACATAGAACAAAGGGAATGACCTGATAATGTTTCGTATTAGTCACTGGCATGTGAGCGTTTTCACATACAGATCAAAGGGAAGCCAGCTTCTGCAAGGGTTTGTTACCGGCTTTTCTGCACATTAAAAAGAGAACAGATTCCCCCCTTCCTTCCCTTTGGTGTCCTTTGACATTTCTCTCTGTACCAACTGTCGATTACACGAATTGTCCAAAGTAATTTTGAGCTAAATGAATGTGTACAACAGCAATGTCACATTGTAACAGCCTAACAGCAACAATGTAGCAACAATGTAGCTGCATAACAGCAACAATTTAACTGCCCAATGGCAACAATGTAGCAACACTGGAAGTGCCTAAATGACAACAATGTAGCAACAATGTAACCACCTAATGCAATGGAGCAACCATGTAATTGTCTAATGGCAACAGTGTGGCAACAGTGTAGCCACCTAATGGCAACAATGTAACTGCCCAACAGCGACAATGTAACCGTCATGTTACCATTGACTGCCACACTTCAGAAGTATTAAACAAATAGAATTTTGTCACACAACTGATGGTAACAATTCACATCACTAAACATCTCTGTTACGTGCGTTTCCATAAAATGTCCCAGGGTAAATTGCCAGGTTGATTAAATTTCTCATTCGGGGGGAAACAAAGGAAATAGGCATCAGCCAAACAGGGGGCACACAACACTTTTTGAAAAGATCTGCTGCTCTGGGAGGCTAGGAGCCCACAGAGCCCACACACCTTCTCAAGTAGCCACTTCTCTATCAGACCCACATCCAGCTAAGCACTGAAGTACGCAGCTGTCTACCAGCTGCTAACACTCTGCTTCCTAAAGTGAAGCATCAAAGCACAGGGAAGAGGTCTGGCATTCAGGCAGGACATCATGAATAAAGCAGGAGCTCCCAGCTCATGGCTCCAAGCAGCTAGAAACCTGATGTCCCTCCCTGAAGGGACCCTGACGAGACGATCAGCAACATCACCTCCTTGCAGCCACATTTCCAACAGCCGCTACATTCCTTCCAACACAGAGTTTGTATTTTTCTTTCCCCAACCTGGCACTGCATCTTGAGAGGCTGCCAAATTCCTGATAATCTTAAAACTCAGCATGCGTGTCATTACTTTGCTGGACTGGGGCAAAGGTCAGCTCTATAGTAAATTGATTTAATCAGCCCAGCCCTGATCACTAACACAGACATATAGCATCAGTCTAATTACAGAGGCAAGTCCTGCCAGGATCCTTTTGTGAGGGTCAGTGCAACAATCCTCTTGCAACAGAACTTCAAAACGCATTTTCAAGGTTTGATTGCAAATTCTGAAAAGGTCATTGGGAAACAAAGTAATCTGAATTACTCCCAATAGTTTTGCTCTAGGTCCCCACAGATGCCTTTTACTGTTTGGTTTTTACTAATTGTATGGGGTTTTTAATTACACACGTAGTGATTGTAACTGTTACAGCTAAGGATTTTTAACACCTCAAAGCCATTTCACTGCAGTTATGTAACACCCTTCTTAAAAGCACCTCAAGCAATTAAGGCCATTCTTTTTTTGCCTGTAATTAAAAAGTCAAAACACTAGAAAAAGAAGTGGTTCTCCTTTTTCATTTTGGTTTGTTTTCTTTTACACACCTTGTGTCCCAGCCACGTTCCGTGGTGACCCTCAACTGGAAGGCGCTCTGCATCCCCAGTTAGGTCCGTCAGGGCATCCTGGAAGAAAACCAGTCACCGCGCTACAGGTAAGTCACACACCAAGCGTGAGTCAGGAAGGTCTCAGACTCTCCCAAAAGTCTGCCAGGGTGGCCAAGGGTATTTGAGGCCACTGCACAATGCACTTACTTTTGGAGACAGAGTTCCTCTGATACTAATGACCACCTTCTTCTTATCATGGTCCACAGCCACATAGAAAGGTGTTTCATAAACCTGGAAAAGATCCTGTACTGTAACCATCATTTGAGACATTCCTGTTTAATTATTCCTGCTCAGGGAAAAGGAAACGGAGCAGTGTGACAGGCTATGCTTTATGCATAAGCACTCCTCCGAATGATCTGAGTTTTCGTACTAGCATCTGTTTCTGTCCAAGTGGCAGAATTTCTTGATGGAGAGAGGGGACAGGAAGCTCTAGGGTCATCCAAAAGAAAAAAAAAAAAAAAAGGCTTAAGTTTCCTTTTTTGTATCACTATGCCTGGAAGTATGTGAATCCCATTAGGAAGAGCCTTAGAAACAGCCCCCAAATGTGAAGGGAGTTGCAGATTCTCCTTACTGCATCATGGCAAGATGTGTAAACAATGTCCACCGAGGTCATATTCTCATCCAAGAAGTGGCGCCGGATGGCGATGGCATTGCAGCCACAGCAATTATCCTCTTCAATGGTGACACTAGGTGCATAGCGGGGCCGTGAAGGACAGAGACAGCAACATCTGCTGAAGAAAAAAAAATAGCTTTGAGGAAAAGCAGAACGTGGAAGTGACCAGTTTTAGGGTGGAATGCCTAGAGATAAGGGAAAGACAGACCTTGCATGCCACACTGGCCTCATCTCAACAACAGTGATTTCTTTCACTTGTAGGAGCTCTTGCACAAAACAGCACACAACTTGTGTTTCAGCCTCAAAAAAGGGCCCCGGGATCAGATGCAGTTTTCCTTCTGAGCACCAGAGAGAGCTCCAGTGTAACCAGTCCCCAAGGAATCAATGCATGATGGGGCTGGGATCCCTCCTCAAGGGATACTGCACTTCATAGCGCAGTCCTACATAGCTTCAACACCCAAAGCAGCTAGAATTTACTGAGATCTAGATCTATTTATAACAAAAAAAAGAACACAGGTCTAGAATAATTCTAGAACAAACACAGAAGCACAGATTCTTTTCCTTCTTTCCCTTATGAGACACTTCACAAATAAAAGTACTCAAAAGGAAATATGTTCCTCCTAATAGCTTCAGCACAGAAGTTGCCTGCGTAAGTGCAAAAAGCTCAACCCCAAAGAGAATCCGATGACAGCATTATGGCAGCTGAAAGCAAACATTTAAAACAATGCAATCTTGAACTGAACTACAGCAATGCCTCCATGAGGTGAGCACTATACAGCATGGCAGAAAAAACCCCAATTAGTCATAGAGAACACAGCACAAACTCTGGCCAAGTTTTGCCAATGCTTTAATAAAGACCCAAATGTCAACTCCTGTATATCTGGGCTTGCTGATAAATCTGATTCCTGAGCTCCAAGACAGCTTTTTGACTCAGTGTGAAAGCAGTCTGGTGCCAGATGAGTTCTCTCCGCTGGCTGTTCAAACTGCACAGGACTGGCATGATCCTTAGCGTGCCAGAGAGGACAGAACATAGGACAGCCTGGTTTGTTTAACAAGGTAAGCAGATAAGCAACTGTAAGGAAGAGATCAAGGAGAAAGATGTTGAAGTATGAAGGCACAGAGTTAACGAGAGATGGAAAGAAAAAGCATGAGAAGGAAAAAAAGGAAAAAAGCAGAAGATAAAAGGAAGAAATAGAGAGGTGATGGAGAGCAAACTGATGAAAAAACATATTTCTAAATCTAGGAAAAAACAGGAGAGAAAAGGGAAGAAAAGAAGGCAGAGTGATAGACAGGATGGCCACTCACGAGCAGGATCTGGCCAGGCGACAGAGTCCACATGTGGGCTTCCTCATCAGGTATATGGGCCAGCCATAGGCAGCCAGGGCAAACAGCATGTAGTAACACACCTCTTTGTACCGCTGCATCTCTTGCTGAAAGAGACAAGAGACTCACTAAAGGCCTTATTTGCTTTTAGAGAGTGAGTTTTTCTACCATTTCCCTTTTTCCATCAGTCAGACATGTGCACCCTTTTTTTCTGAGCATCAGCCTTCTCTCTCAGCACCACCAGAACAGCACTGCCAGCATTTCCAGGTGATTGCAGGACAGCAAGCTGGTTATGCTGGGCAATGTCCTCCCCTTCCCAAGAACAGCTCAGTATAGCCATGCCTATTTTCCCCGAGTGGAGGGGCCCTGCTAACTGTTTAAAAAAAATGGAAGTTAGTTCTACAGAAGTTCTCCTCTGTGCAAACACCCTGCTGCAAAGGCAGGCCATCCCTTGTGGCCTTTGCTCCACCCTACCCTAGTAAAGGAGAAAACTGGTTTAAGCCCCAAGAAGATCAGCTCTCTAAATATACTGCTTCCACAGTGTCACAGGCCATAAGATGCTCAGAGAGGACCATAGAGCCAGTTTGGGGCCACATGCCTTGGTGCTGTCTTCTATAAGCTCTGCTGACATCTCTCCCCACACACACCTATTCAGGAGACAACACAGGCTTAGCACCAGCAGGATGTTAGCATTAAACACAATGCAGTACAGCACAGCCAGAAGCAGGTTAATCACAGAATCACTTGATCAGAGATGCTGGGATTGGGTCAGTCTTGCCTCTCTTGCAGCAATATCGTCTAATCAAGGAAGGTGAATACAGTTTGCCCAATGAAGGGCTGCAATAGCAGCATGCCAGAAGGAAAGCCAAGCTTAATTCACATAGAACAGAACAGGCTGCAGCCACTTCCATCCTGAGAACTGCTGAGAAGCAGCCCCAGGGAGGAAGGCTCCATCTCATTCCAGGCAGTTCCCTGCCCTTATCAAGATGGAACCCAGCAGGCAGGGCTCCACGAGCTCTGCTGGTGGTAATTCCATATGGAGCTCTGCACGACACTCCTGGATGCAGCACTCATCTCATACCTCTGGCTTTGAAGAAACCTCACATTGCCTTCTCCCATCTGATTGGAAATACTACCACATCCCCCAAAGTGGAGGACAGAGATAGATAATGCTTTAAAAGTCATCTGAAGACAAAAAGCCTCCAGAAAGCAAGTGTGGTTATTATGTTGTACTCATCTTTAATTTCTTTGATTATTCCAGAGAGGGGAGAAAGGAATAAGAGAAGCCACTGAGAAAAAGAAAACAGGCTACACAGGGAAGCGTGGTGAGTTTGCAAGATCACAGTCCAGTGACTTACCACATTTTTCAGATCCAGATACTTTGTGTTCCTGGTCACTGGCATCCCAGATAGAAAAGCTAAAATGTCATTGTTTGCCTGTAAGTCACAAACATATATAAAAATTCTCTGTGTCACCAAGACAAAATTTATGCATGAGAAACAGAAAGCACTGTGTAACCTGGGACAAGACGCTTTCAAGTATCCCAACCAGTCTCCTCCACTAGTTCCAATTTTGCTGTTCTTGTTTCTGCCTGATCTGATCACTGCTGTCTGAACCCCACCTCAAGGAAAGGGGGCAGGAGCAGGAAACCAAAACAATTTTCTACTGGGATGACAACCCACAAGTCTCAATGCCAGTAATGGCTTGGGAATTTAGGAATCTTTCCCTAAAATTCCTCCTGCAGCTTTACCTAGATGCTGGAGTCTTCTCCACATCACTGTACAGGTGGAGCAATCTTCCCATCCACTTTTAAGTACCTGCCACCTCCCTCAAGGCAGTTGCCCATTTGGGGTCAAGAGCTAAATCTGTATGTATCACCTGCCTAGAAGAGACGACAGGTTTCACAAGCTTGACTCTGTGTCAGCTGGGCCCTTTGGGAGCCTCATAAAAAGCTGCTGAAGGAGTTAAGTGGTTTTATTTTATAGCTCAGTGACTGGCAGTAGCCCATCACACAACAGAAACAAGACGGGCAGAGTCATGCAGTTCTCACACAGTGAGTCACAAGAGCAGCAGGTAAGTCAGAGGCCAAGGGAGATGCCCACTGCCTCCACACACTGCGACGCACCCCCTCCACCCACCTCATCCAGCACAGCATTGCGCTTTGCCCGCTGCCGTTGGCGCAGAAGAACCAGGCCTGCAATGATGTCAGATGGGACGATGTCAAGGTCTCGGAAAAACTCAGCAAAAAGGTAGGCGATTTCAGAGTAGGCGTCCTGCAAAATCCAGGGAGAGAAGAGTTTAGGAGGAGGAGTTTGGGTGTGGGGAGCCTCAAAACAGGACACTGAATGAGAACCAATGCGGCAGCAATGGCCTCATTTCTGTAGCTCTCTCTCCAAAACATCCATGAGATTCCTTCAGGGAACACCATATCTGGTCTAATCATATTAATCTCTCTCATTTATTTTACATAATCACATTCAGAGGCCTCAGCCAAGACCAAATCTGTACTATGCTCAGTGCTTATGTGTGGGCAAGCAGACCACCTCAACATCAAAACAGACCAGGCAGACACAAAGGGAGAGAAATGTTTTCATCTCTACATTATAAAAAAGACAGAGGAAGTAGGATGAGAACCAATCCAATGTTACCTCAGAGTCATCTTTTTTCCTCAAAAGCAACTTCATTTGAACAGAGGCTAATGGGGGGAAAAAAAAAAAAAAGAGCAAGTACTGATTTTTTCCTATTTAACAGGCTCTTCAATTCTGTAACTCTGTCCTGGGATCAGTGTGTCATCCTTAACCCAGACCTCACAGTCCCTGGCAGAAAGATCACAGAGAAAGTGGCAACTTCTCAATCCTGCCACTGAACAGCTAAAGAAGCTGCTCATTGTTCACCATCAGACTCATTGCCAGGTGACTTCAAAGAGTTAATTACAACAAGCAGGTGTTACACAGGTACTGAAGGAGCAGACCAATTTACCAGGCTTTTCCAGGTTTATCTTGGACTACACCCAAGCAAGAGGGCCTAAAAAGGAAAACCTGAAAAGAGATTAGAGTCATTAAATGTAGAGTTCCCAGAAGAGAAGGTGACCAAACTAAAAAAAAACAAAAAAAAACCCCCCACACCACAGGAGGGACAGAAATGGAAGTGATCTGAGGGGATCAAGCAAAAGCTCTGAAGCAGAGTGACAAAGGTATTTTGAGAAGAAATGTTATTTCCCATTTTGGTCAGTACTACAAACTAAATCCCACACAAGATCTTAAGCAAGAACCGTTTGGGAGATTGGAGGTGGGCTTGACTGTGAGACAACGCTGGCCTGACCATCGCTCAGACCAGCAAGCTTAAAGACAAGGGTGACCCAGAGGCTGGATCATGAAAACGTGGGACAGAGCAAGTGCTGTAGTACACCAGCGGTCAGTATTTTGACTCCTGCCATCAATAACCTTTCCTACCAAGGTCTGTCACAACCTTTTCCTGAACTTTTAGCCTGTGTTTTCATAGCATCCTTTGCTCAGCACCTAAAGCCATGTGATTGCCGTCTTCATAGAATGCCAGAGCCATGCACTTGAAGACAGACTTCAGGACAGGATCTCTCCATCTCTCTTCTTTGACCAACAAGAAAGTAAATCCCTTTTCTCCCTAGCAGTCTTGCAGGAAGTGACCTACATTCTTTCATCTCTGACAAACTCCTGGAGTGCAAGATTACTTTCTATCATTTTTCACTTGCCTACAAAAGCAACTTAAATCACCATTAAGAATGGGGCTTCAGGTGCACACTGTGCAGGTTTCCATGCCAGCTGTGCCTTTGAAGAGCAAATGGACTGGCAGTAACCTCTCCAACATTACAACTGCAGTACCCTTGAAGTACTGACCCTATAAATCCTACCACAGTTCTCATAAGCACACAAGAAAGGCAAACAGCCTTGAAGTAAAATACGACAAACTCCCATTAACCCAAAGTGACAGCAACACCCCTTAATACTCTGACCAAAGTAAAAGGCCATAATGGAAGTTCAACATGCACATTCTGTTCGGAAGGAAGAGTGTTTGCTGGAGCCCCTGATATTATACTTTAGGGCTGATTGTAGTGCTCTGCTACAAACCCTGAAGGCCCTGAGGCTGACAGAGTTGGGGGAGACTTAGCAATTCAGACTTCACTCCAGACCCATAAGAACAGATTCTTGCCCCAATGCCACGTCCACTCTGCAGAACTATTTTCCAGCCCAGAGGGCAATAATCCTCTGCTAAAACATTTTTTTCCATGAGGACTGGGAGGGACAGCATCGGATTTATTTCTGATCCATTGCATATGCATTCATTCCACACGCTGTCATGCCAGGACACACAAAGTCAGAGCTTGTTTCTTTACAGAAAAGAGCCTGGAAATTGCTCAAGCTGAATGTAAAATGGAAATTCAATAGCACAAGGAATTTGAAGATTCTGGTATCTGCTTTTATCCTGAACTAAAAAAAAAAAAATAAAAAATTTGAAAGAGTCACTGCAGAATGAAAAGTTTATTAAAAAGCTTGACACAAAGTGAGATATTTTGCATTCCTGAATAAAATAGAGTTGTTCAGAAACCAGGCCATTCAGATGCCTGTCAGGGCTCTTGAGCCAAGCTGCAGCACCCATGCTGCGCCTTTGGGACAGGCGTCTCTGGATGCCGGCACAAGGTGACCTGGTTGCCCTCTCAGGGGACAGAAGGTGTCCCTGCTGTGGTAGCACAGGCCAGGGGAGGAGCCCAAAATAACCTCCAAGGAAATGCTGCTGTTGGAGCTGCCATGACACGAACATTGTTTCGGTTCAGTTTTCCGGGTGGATTTTCCTAAGCAGCTCCAGCAGATGGGTCTGTGATAGCTGGCAGTCCTGGGCTATGACTTCTCAGCGGGACAGTAGGTTGGGGCTGGGACATTCCCTGGGAACATGGTGGCATTTCAGCCAGTACTGCAGGAGCGTGCCACTGGGAAGATCGGCGTGCCAGTACACATTGCTGGATTTCTGCAAAAGGGCTATGACAATTCCTGCAGCCATCCACACTTTGGAAACTACACCCTGCGGATAACTACAGCGCACTTACTAACAAACCCTTTTAATCTAATTCATACTGGTTGCCATCTGTGATGAACAAATGTTCAGGTAGCCTTCACTTGACTCTCCATTATTCTTACACAGCTCTTCATCTTATTACACCTTTCCCTTTTTGAGGTTAAAAATCCCAGTCTCATTTCTCTTCCTCTGTAAGTTCATATCCCCTCCAATATGTTCCTTTTTCTGCTGTGTTTTTGAGGAGACCAAACACCAGGCTATATTTAGTGAGGACATCGCCGATGTGGTTGGTCCCTCGGTGCTTTCCGTGTCATCTTTATGCCCTTCTACTGAAGCTAAACACTTTCCTGATTTTTTGGCCACTGCTGTGCACCGATGTCTTTGTTGAAGTGTCCTTGATAACTCCTAGCTCTTTTCCTGAGAGGTTGTAACTAATTCAGAGTCCAGTGCATGCAAGTAATTTTTCTTCAGGTAACACATGCATCACCTCATCTTGATGACTTTCTTCTATCTTTGATAACAAATCCCTGGTTCTGATTTGTCTTTCAAGAATTCTCAGATACTCATAATTCTGACCAACTTAAATATTACGAGTCATCAGCAAAATTTTTCACCTTAGTACCCACCTCTCCACCAGGTCCTCAGGAGCCCTGCTGCATACCACCCTCAGGCACAAACCTGCTCCTGCTGCTTCCAGTAAGAATGGACTGCTGACTTTTGGGGAATCGATGTTATCAAGCCCCTTACCCTTCCCTGCTGGACAGATAACAGCAAGGGAAAATCCCAGCTGTAGCACGTGAAAACTTCAAACTGATGATCTTCATGTGAATCTATGGATTAAGTAGTAGGTTTTGACTGCTAGTAATCCAGAAGTGTTCTTTTGGCGATTCTGACAGGTTTACATTTTCCCATTTTCAAAGAGGTGTCTCTCCTTCTAAAATATATGAGACTGATGCAAACAATAGGAGAAACTGCCTAAGTAAACTGGCTGATAAAGGGAAACTGAAGCTGATCACAAAGTGCTGTCAAATATTGAGCCAAACCATAGTGAAAATGTGTATTTCTTCCACTGATATCCTCACTTAAAATTATTATCCCAATTCAAGCAACAGTGAGATAAAGAACAGCTTCTAGAGAAGATTTTAATTCTGACAACATTGCTTTTCAGTGCTGCTAACTCTACCTTCAGAGAAAGTCCTACAGTACTCAAAACCCGAGGGTTAAGACTAGCTATTTTGAAAAGATAACTGCCCTACTCAGTGATGTTACATCTACACCTAGAGGGAAACATCAGGTTCTGCTGCCACATGGCATACCCAGGTACCCTCCTGCAGAAATGCAAGTGCTCATTCAGGCTGCCTGGGCTGAAAGGAAGGAAAAGGAACCAGCATGAGCAAAATTTCAAGCCTTGTCATTTTGAGGGTCGCTCAGCTCACTGCTTCTCGGACAGGACTTTCAGTCCCTTGCATGCACTACTGTTGACACTCACTAGACTCCTTGTGCTGCCAGATCTCAAAGAACACTCACAGTGAAAGGAGACACGTGTCGTCCAGGCTCGAGAGCAGGAGCCCCACACTGCGACACTCTGCCAAGTCCCACGCGTCGCCAGCCATACACGTAGCTTGTGCTCTGACAGGAGATGTTTGGTACCTACCGATTGAGAGTCTTTTGTCCGTGTGCAGCAAAGAAAAACTTTAAGTCTGCGAGTCCAGCTGCTGGCTTGCCCTTCTTCCAGGCGGTGTCTGTAAATAAAGGGTAGAGTGTGCACATGAGGACAGGCAGGAGAACGTGACTGCAAACAAATGGTGGGATCCAATACAAAGTCACACAGCCTACACCACCAATGGTAAAAACCTGTGCTAAACCATATTCTTATCTTTACCCTGGACTACCAGAGACAAGGAGACCACATACAGATTAACAACTCTGCTCAATTTATAGAACAGGAAGGTCTGTTCTGGTCAGGATGATGTCTCTACTTATAAACATGGTATCTCATCTGAATGGGATGGCTGTAACGAAGCTACTGTTGATCTATGTGCCCGCTGGAAGCACATGGAAGACCACGGGGTGCTGCAGATGGAAGGAAGGTCTACTGGCAACCTGGCAGCTGCATCACATGCTAGAGGATGTACTACCACTCAGTAGGAAAACTACCTCATGGCGAGAGGGTGGGAATGGTACAAGAGACCCCGAGCACTTAGTATGAGAGGAGCTGTGCAATTTTTTTCCCGCCAGCAAATAGCTTATTTGGAAAAATATATTTATTAAACATAATACAGTCTCTAAACTGAAACGATTTGTACTCTTTATTCAAGCATCGTGCATAACAGTCATCAAAAACAAAAAAAGCAAGCTAAAGGTTCTCCTTCCATTTAGAAAGTTTTAAAAGGACTGAATAGAGAAGGTTTAGCTCAACCCACATTTCGTTTATATGACATTTCAGTTTCAGCTTCCAAATTAGCTAATTGGACAACCTTATTTAAAATTAACTATAGCTGAGTACACTCCACTGTTGTGAGCTTGTCCTAGTTATTACATTTTGCAGGGTGACAGTCCCTTATTTTTGACCGGCATACCTACTAACAACCCTTAGATCAAGTTGGGCTTAGTGATGTCAAAGCGGGTGACTGATTCTGTACCTCCATAAAGTCCACAGCTCCTCTAATACAGGAGCTTTTTTTAATGTGAACACAGACTAACTCAACACAGGTCAGGCATATCAGAAAAGACCACCTAATTTCTAGCAGGTGATCACATGAGGAAAAGCCCAGGCACAGAAAGTGGGCTGCACCTGGAAGAAAAAGATGCTGGTAAAGGAGTATTTGCCTGCAACAGAAGGACCAGATCCTGCAGGGCAATCCATCAACTCATGCCTGAACATTTTAAAATAACTATCCATAACCTCCAAGGAAGACTCCAAAAGAGGAATGGGAATACGATTGTCCTAAGACAGAGCTGGCAGTACTCTGCTTGCTCCACCAAATGCCAAAGAACTTGCGCAGCAATGCAAAGAACTTCACCGCGGGGGTTGAACAAGCAAGTGCGCTCTGAGCTATTTTCACTCCAACTTTTCCTAAATTCTTTCTTCCTCACACTGAACTTCCACATATTTAGTATGAGCTCCAAAGCAAGTTTCTTAGAAAAGCCTCAGCACAATTAGCTGAGACTTTTGTTGTCTTGTTTTCTCAGCTCTGCAAGAACATAGAAGCCCACACACATCACGATGCCACTGGTAAGGGAAAGCCGCTGTGTAACAGAGTCCGATAGCTACAACACAGTACCACAACAAGGAAGCCAGCTGCATATCTCCTTAATGTGACAATCAAATCAAGGTTATTTTCATTAAGACAGAAGAAATAGGCTCAGGTTAAGTGTAATACAAAGGTCAAATTACTGCTGTACATCAGAAGATGTGTATCACTGTAGGCTGAGGGATTTCAATATGATTGGCTGGCCCTCAGCATCTTACAGGATTCACAATCCAGAAACAGGCAGAGAATTTCATAATTTTTCTTTGGAAAGGACTGCTTTAAGCAGGAGAAGAATTTCAAAATATATTCTTTGCAAACCATTGCTTTAGTAGTAAACACCAGTAACATTTTATGCTTCCCTTTCATATTATAGCCCACAGCATTGTGCTTGTTAACACTCCTTTTCTAGAGTGGAAATCAGCAAACAGCAAGCACAAGCTCTCCAAAAGTCATAGAATCATTTAGGCTGAAAAAGACCTTTAAGATCATTGAGTTCAACAACTAACCCGCTACTGTCAAGTCCACCACTAAACCATGTCCCTAAGTGCCACATCTACACGTCTTTTAAATACTTCCAGGGATGGTGGCCACGGCCCAAGGGACAAATACCTTCACTCAGTTGTCTGGGATGTCAAAACTCCTCAGAGGGCAGATAAAAGTAAATCAAAACCAACTCAAAAATTAAGTTCTCTAGCAAAAAGCTTTGCAATCTGTGGCACTCTGTTTCCCTTTGGAAAAAATAATGCACTGAGCCAAACAGTTTTGATGTGGTGTGGGGTACCAGATCCACAGTATTGCCACAGTTTCCCATCCTGATCTCTCCCTGGAAATGTCCTGATCAGAATGCGGCAATCAGGGCACTAACTCCAGATATTCCAGACTAGTGTTAGTAACATATTGGAAAGGACAGGAAGGATGTCCTGCATTCTGCAATAAAGAACAGGTTCCTTCAAACAAAACTTGCTTGTGTGGTACTTAGAAAAGTCTGAGTTTTCTTCAAAAAGACAGCCTGAAGGATCCCATTTCAAGACATTGGAAGAGTATGTATTCAAAACACTTTCTTGAATATACGTTCCCAATGAGAAATGCAAGATTTGCAGAGTATTCTTTAAAAATCCGCAATTTTTAGCATTCAAAACCTAATGCCCTCAAGTCCTACCACGCCACATTCCTTGCTGACAGTTACAGATGTCAAGAGTGCATAAGAAAACAAAGCCTGTTTGTGTTGTCCCTCTACTAGAGAAAAAAACTTCTGAAAAATGCCTTGCTTGGTGAACAAAGCTTTCATATCCCCATCTGGGTAGCTCAGAGATGTAATCAATTCTTCATTAAAAGATCTGACTGCTAACACAAAAGAAACTGCTTCTTGGCCAAGACCAAACACAAGGAGCCACAGGTCAAAGGTCATATTTTGAAGACAAAAATAAAGGAATAAAGGGGCTTTGGAAGAAGATGCTGCCTCAATCCAAGCAAAATCTAAGCACTGCCTCTCTCACCAGGCAAAACACTGCTACAGGACGGACAAACAAGCTGTTGGGGTCAGCGCTGGCTAGAGGGATGTGTAAGGATTCACAAATCCAGTGACTAATGCACAATCCAGCCACATACTGCATTGCTTCGCCTCCTTTGGATACAGATGCCCACACAAAGCACAGTCTGAGCTGCATTCTTCCAAAATCACCCTCAAAGGGAAGCAATGCCTGAAGCTGAGTGCTCCCTGAAGCAAGGCAAGGAGAACGTCAAGAGCCAAAAAAAAAAAAAGCAGGGCACCCTTCCAGAAATGCTCCTTTACCGTAGGTTGTATGTCCTCAGGTTGCGTTGTCTCCGTTTCGTGGCACGCAGTTTGACAAAGGTCCGGCCTGTCGGGTCGAAGACGCACAGGACAGTGATGCAGACGCTCAGGATGACAACCCAGTTGCACACCACCATTCCTGCAAAGAAAGAAATCAAGTGCTCTGCCCATAAGTCTTGGCAACAGCACTTCCTGCTTTTCACCACACACAGATCCACCTCTCCATTGCTGCAGGGCAGAGAAAGTTACCCCGAATATCCTTTCAGCCAGCTGCAGCAAAAAGAAAGTGTCTGGAAAGGCTTTTAAACTACAGCTAGGTTTTCCTGTTTTAGGAGATTGCCCGTACAGAAGGCCATTAAATACTCCCTGAGTGTCTAGGGGGACCGCAACATTAGCATCACCCCTGCCAGGAGACTGGCTGAGACTGAAAAGGAGTTCAGGAAAACAGTAAAGCCATTTTGAACTGAAGAAGGGGAACCAGGTCTTAACAGACTCCCCAGACAGACTCTTCCATGGGAACATGAATTCTTGCCTCGGTGCAGACAGCACAAACAAATGAATAGAACAACTGTTCTGAGCAATAATGTCTCAGGAAAACAAGCACCACATTTACAGCTACAATCCACTTCCAACAGTCAATCCCCACATGCATGAATGAATTAGCTCTCCAAACCGAGAGGATGTCTGTGTATTCACAGAAATGCACACAAACCACATTCCAAATACATACCCAAAGTGACACTCTTCGCTGTGATATCATTGCAGGAAGTGTAGTACTGCGTTAGCCAAACGATGCCCACAATAGCATACACAAACTCAATCACCAAGATAGCTGAAACAAAAGGAACACAATGGATAGTAGCAGTATCTCCCTAAGGATTAACAACTGCCTCTCCCCATCTTCTGGAGAGGAAACCCAAAGATAGATTCTTTAGCAGGACAATTGCACAGAATAAATAACTGCAGGAGTGGGCCCCAGTGCTTTGGGAGATGATATTCGAGAAAATGAACCAAAACCATAACGTGTCCTTAACACTAACTACTAAATGGCACAAGGAACACATGCGTGCAGAGCTGTCAGTGCCCTTGGCTCTACCAGAGGCGTGAATCAGATAGCCATGCCTCCCACCCACCACAGTGGAAAGACTCCCTTAGGTAACGTGAATCACAATGTAACAGCACCTAGGTCTTAACCACCTTAGACAGCTGGTCTGATTCAAAGATATGAAATAAATAGTAGCATGTATTCAGGATTGATTCTGCTTACTACACTTGGCAAATGTTCCCAGAACCTCTGCCCTTTGCAGTCCTTCCAGTAATAGTTCCCAGGATGCAATCCTTAAGGAGTCATTTACTGGCTCCTCAGTTTTGCACATTACTCTGGTAATGAACCAGAAACTGAGGATTAACAATGGCTCCCCAGAACAAAGTAAGTTGGGAAACACTGCTCTGAAGTGCCCATCCTCACACTTTCTCTACACATTACAACCCCAAAGTACAGGTAGGCAATCCGGTATGGAAAGGGTAAATAGCTTGCTTAGTAATGCCTAGCAAGCCTTTGGTGGAATTGAGATGGAACCCACATCCCAGCCTAGCAGACTAACCATCCACCCTCTTCATCTACATGTTGGCAGCATCCATGGCTTACTACAGACTCTCACTAGCCTGGAACGACCAGTTCCGAGACATAGACATAGCAAAGAGCTGCCCCAACAGCAGTGGGCAAGGAACCAGGGCTGGACCTGGTTCCTGATCAGCCCAGCTGATGTTCTTAAGCTGAGCTAGGCTTTGCCTGCCTTGCCTTGCCTCCCCTCTGAGATTACCTACTGCAGGACAGGAGCAGCAGTAGCACAGATAAGACTTCCCTGGGTTCATATTGGAACCCTTTCCCTAGATTCATATGCACTAAACAGCACATGCTTAAAATGGGACAGTCACATGGACCTTGCCCACACAATGGTCACACTCCTATTTCTATCATCAGAACTGATGAAGCCTTTTAAGAGTAAAAAGCCCCACGAAATGTAAGACCCAAGATACAGTGTAAATACAGATCCTGAACACATGCATAGTTTAAGGCAGACAAGGAAGAAAAGTGGATGTTTCTTGGGCAGGAAAATGGCTCTCTGGATTCTCTTTATCTCCCTTGCCCCATTTAGTCTGGTTTTAACAGTGTTACTCAAATTGTCAGGCTCTACGTGCTTCCCTAGGGAGACTGCAGCATGTCTGGGAAACTAGAGAGAAAGATTTGTTTGCTATTCATGTTAATGATTTGCACTTAGCACTCAAAGGCGGAAATGTCTCCTAGACAGAGCTTTCAAGCAAGGTTACCCGTATTTTTAGCAAATTTTGCAAGAAAACAATCCAGCAAAAACAGAGATGTAAAAACATGAGATGCTTTGTTTGGAATGGGTTTGACTCAGAAAGATTTTTCTCTTAAAATCTTCACTCAGCATGGAAAAATCTGATCAAGTTTCTGTACCTGGAAAACAATGGAACAGAGGAGGGAAGACAAGCTAAAAGGGAAGCCCTGAATGAGAGATCAAGGAACAATCTCTTTTCTGATCTAGTTTGGTGGGTGAGAGAGACAGGAAGTGTTTTAGGAAGACAAATATGCACTCTAAGAGACAGGACAGAACCAGTGAGCACGTGGTAAACCTATTTATCTCGTGGTGCCTGGAGGTGAAGTATCAAAGTGCAGGTTGCTGGATGGAGAGATGCATCACACGTGAGTCAAAAGGTCAAGTATATGTCTCAAGGTAGGTGGGTGTAGACATGTCTGTATGACAGGCAAGGACATGCACATGCCTCTGGGTCGGAACCACCATGATTTACAGGGACATATGCCTGGATCATGGGAAAACGTGTGGAATAAAGGTGGGGGAGAGGTGTAGATGCATCTCACTGTGGCAGATCTGTGTTGCGAGACAGAAGGGGAGCATATTTTGTTAGAGGAAAAGGATATACCTGCATCGCAATGAGGATGACAAGTTAAAGGTTTGCTAGAAAGATATTTGGGGCATTGCATGAGAGTCTTACAGCAATGACAGGGTGCAGTATATGTGATGTATTCAGATGCATATCACATACAAGTGGCCATCTGGATGCCTTTCAGAAGCTGTGTGTTTGTCAGGGTGTGGGGAGAGAAGTCTTCTGCAATAGCAGATGGCAGTGTGGAGGCTGAGTCATTAGGAGGCCTCAGGCCGCTGCCTCTTACCCAGTCTGACATAGAGCACATACTGCATCGAGTCCCGGGGCTCTGTGTACAGGATACTGCCTCGCATGCTGAGCCAGATGATTGCCACCTCTGCGATCATACAACTGAGCAGGATGCCCAGGTAGCCTCTGCCGTGGTCCACCAGGTTAAGCGAGCAGGTCTCGTTGGGGTTGTACACCAGCCCAAAGAGCACCACAGAGAGGATCACAAACCTGCCAGTCACAAACCAGCTTGTTACCAGCAGTAAGCCAAAGAAAGCTGCATGTTATATCCCACACCTGCTCTCCTCACAAAGCTACTGAGGATCATCAGTGTCCCACAGCTACTTACAATTAATACTAAATTTGGTCTGGAAATCTCCTCCCCACAAGCCATCCAGAGGCCCTGCTACCCCAGTCAGAACAATTTGATGATCTGTGTCAAGTCACATTATCCCATGGGATCTGCCACTCCAATTGTTTTTCCTGAGCCCCTGTCCAGAAACACAGCCCCAAACTCCAGTGGATAGCCTTGGGTAGCACAGGAGGATGCAGGGAGCTCTGGTCAGGCTCCCTCTTTGGAACTGGAGCTAGAACTTGGAATAGAACTTATCCAAAGAACAGAAGCTGGAAATATGTTGGTGTGTCAGAAATGCCCCAAACAAGCCTTCCAGCCACATGTATAAGCGCAGGAAGAATAACAGCTGCAAGAAACAGGAATAGCAAAAAGAATTCATGGGAGAACTTAAGCCATCATTCTGCCCTTCTCACTTACCAGGTGGTATGCAGGAGGAAGAGGAAGACGGCTGGCAAAACCAGGTCATCGCTGCCTACAGACCAGCGACGGCGGAACACGACAATCCCTGGCATGGCTAGCAGGTCTGAGGAAGTTCAGCAGGCACGACACTCACCTCCTGAAAAACAACAGATCAAATGCTGACCCTCTTCTTCAACCCCCCCAGGAGAGCCCCACAACCCCACACCAGCAGAAGGACTCTGTACCTGAGAGCCCCCTTATTTTACACCAAAGATGGCAGAGCTTCTTCGTGCCAGCACCAGGGGGCATGGCATGCTCAAGACTGAGAGCACAGGAGAGGAACGTATAGTTTAAAGAGTGAGAAGTATTAGGTGAAGCTGGTGCACAACTCACTGAACATAATCACCACTCACCCAGCTCCAGTTCATAAGATTACCTGGAATCCTGTTAGGGCTGCATGTTGGTAAGCAGTCACTGGGAGGTGTTTTGCACAGGTTATGCTGGCCTCGGCTCTGAAGGCAGCCCTATTACCATGTTCTTCCACAGGCACACCTGCTGCCAAGCCTCTTCTCTTGTTGTCCAACAGTTCCCTCCCTCACTTGGCTCGGCAAGCCAAAATACCCATTAGCAGTTAGTGGCAGCATTTGGGGAAGCTATTGACTGGCTCCCAACAGCAAGCACTTACAGCTGAAGAAGCAAGCTCCTAGGAGATCTCTCACTCAACCATCAGTTGCACAGAAGCACCCTGCCAGCTCTGCATCTCCTTTGTGTTCACACTGGCTGACAGGCACTAACAATTAAAAGGTCGAAGATTGAGGAGCTGGCTGTTCCTCCCCACATTTTGTTTGTGCTCCTATTTTTGAAGCTTCACAAACCCTTTTAAAAAAAGAAACAGCAGTGGTACAAGTCACGAGACTCCACAGGGCTATCCAGACACCTCCTCCCAACACAGCTCTCCCACACCATTTCAGTTCTGCTGTACATACTCCAGCCTGCTCCGGTCCAAGTCCACCGCATCAGAGCGGCTCAGTCCCTTGCTGCAGCACACCCTATCTCCCTTCTGCATGTCTTGTACGACGCACTTCAACCACGACGCACGCCCATGATGTCTGTTTGGTTTTGTCAGCCTTTTATTTCCGAGGTCATGTCTATGCAGTCTGCCCGCAGACACCAGTGATTTCCTGACTGCAGCGGTCAGTCCTGTCCTGTCCCTTTCTTCCATGCCCTAAACCCTGTCACGTCTTACCTGCACCCTCCTGCACTACCACAGACCAGGGGACACCACACGTTGGCCTGTGCCTCTCCACTCTGAGCCACCATCTCAAGGGTGCCAAGTTCTCTCAAACTGATGCATCTCTGCTCCAAATCACAGCACTTCTATTCTAGCACCACTAACCTCCCAGTCTTCACATCCATGCACCGCTGCCGGAGCACTCCATCCATGACCTGCAGTGACCATACCACTCCAAAGCTGCATCTCCAAAGTAATAACTGTCCTTTGTACTGACCTGACAATTTGCTGTTAGGTTCACAGGGGCAAAAATCAGTGTCTACATTTGTTACTTACATTATAATCAGAACTTCCAACAGCGTTTCAGAGGGAACATCACCTGCCACACCTCATGCACCAGGCCAAAAAACCAACCAAACAAACAAAATCAAACTTGTATATGATGTCTCTAATTTAGTGCTCTGGGTATTAAAAAAAAAAAAAAAAGGTGGGAGAAGTGACACGATCACATTTGAACTAATAGAAGCTTCAAAGTAACCCAAGCGTTGGTTTTGTGACAGATCACCGACTGTATCACAGTCTTTTGCTGCACTAACCAGAAGCTGCCTTGTCCTATGAAAACCTATTCACTAGTCAGGTGTGGTTATTCCATCACTTACCTGCCATGCAGAACATCTCAAAACAGATGAGTCTCCCCTCGTGTACCAACACCCACGGCCAGTGGACTAGACCTTCCTACCCATTTCAGTCACCAAGTATTTAAAACCTACATAAGTCTTTCACGCTTTCTGGGAGATTCCATAGTTAACAGGCTGACACACTTCCAGTATGTTACTCACTTGAGTGAAGGAAACACTCTATTCCACAAACAAAGCAAATGTGAAATTACAACACCATTTGGATTCACACTTCCTTAGCACATAATAATCAGAGCACTCAGTACATCGCAGCTCTACCTTCAAACTGCTCACTCCTCTGGCCATCTGGAGACTTCTAGCCTTGCTGTGAATAACCCGCCTGCCTGTAAGAAGCACTTGTACCTTGAATATTGCTAACCCTGCTCAGTATATGCGGATACACCTTCCAGCATCTCAATTCACTCTGCCTCTGGCCACCGCAGGACCTCCCAGCCAAGCTCAGACCTCAGTTCCCATCATCCCTCAGCTCACGGCTGCATCCCGCCAACGCACTTTCCACAACTCTTCCACCTCTCCAGACACAAGCAGTTGTGCTCTGCCTGTGCTTTCAGCACCCTCTGCCAGTTTAAGAGGCAGGGTATCAGCAAGAGCAGCAAACATCTAATGTGAATTCCTCATCCACGGCAACAGATGGGGATGGAGTGGAGCAGCCTGTCATTCACTGTCACACACAAGAATACTCACTGTGGGACTGTCACTCCTAGCTGTACGCTTATCAGGCTCCCAGTGAACCACAGAGAGTGTCCAAATTAATTTTCAAAGATTTTCTATTGAAAATCTAAACCACGAGGTCTGGGCCCTTGCCCCCACTTCAGAAAGAAGGGAGACAACAGAAGGCTTGAGACTGTAAAACTCACAAAAATACACAAGTATAACGCTCAGTGTAAGGACTCTTTGGCTTCATCCCAGGGTAACAGAACATTTTCAAAATTATGAAGATGTGATCTAGCAGAGGAACTGGGAGGAAAGTGGAAGTTCAGAGTGCAAAGAGCCCCGAGACCACTGACCCTAGTTTTGTAACAGCAAGAACCCCTTGCACCATCCCTAAGATTGCTGCAAACAGTGAAAGATTCCCAGGACCTTGAAACTTGAACCCTAGTACACGACGCCCCAAGCTCCCAACACCGAAATCAGGGGGAAGCACATGCAGGCACAAGCTTTGTGTGCAGGCAGTCCAGAGCTCTTGACCCTGGGATGAGAGAAAGATCTATGGAAGCAGAAATCTTACATGGCATGTGGTCCAGCCGCTGCACATTCTTCTCTCCCGTAAGGGTATTTCAGAAAAAGTGCATATCCACGGAGACAGACATCACAGGCAAAGGAGGGAACAGCAAACTCTTCTTGCAGCCATTGAAAATCCCACTCGGCAAAGGGAAGGACTGTGTGGTGACTGCCTGCCGACACAGCCGGGCACCATCTTCAGAACAACTCCCTCCCTCCGAGACAGCAATCGCATTTATTCAACTGGGCTGCTGAGAGCCACCGAGCCAGGGGTCGTGACTCCCCCCTTCCACACACCCCGGCACCCTCTGGAAGGAAGTGACATCATCCCTATTCTGAGGAGATTGTATGTGAATTGTGGGAAGGAGGACTGGGAGTGAGAGCGGGCGATGCTGCTATGCTGTCAGAGATGCACAGAGACGGGAGAGAAGGAAAGGCCTCCAGCAGCAAGCGCAGCAGCGCAAACCTCCTCCCTCTTGCCAGCGAGAAGCCGGCAGGACCGGGAGCGCTGCAGCAGTGGTTCAGGATGGTCGTGGAGCCCCATCTGTGCGGGAAGCCCCTTGGCTGCGAGGGATGGCATCAGCTGGAGCAGGGCTGGGAAAGGCTCAGGGCTGCCGGTCTCTCCTCCGGCATGTACTGAATGGCCAGGGGGAGGGGAATTGGATGGGACACAAAAGGGGCACACAGAGGGGGCCACCCTGGTCACAGAAAGGAGAGACTGTTCCAGAGGAGCAGCCTCTCTCCCCGGCCTTTTCAGCCGTTAATTCCTTCTGACATGCTCTAGGGTATGACAGGATGTGGGGGAAGGGGAGAATTAGCTGTCTGTAGGGGAAGGCTTAGAGAAAAGAGCAAGGGAGAAAAATGCTACAGCGAGACAACATTCCAGCTAAACCTAGGAGATTTAGTCTAATCCAACATCCCATCACATCTGACATTAGCCTCAGAAGAAGGTATACAAGTAAATACAAGCTGAACACAACCATAGCTGAAGAAAAAGGGCTGTACATAGATCTCGCACTGCAGGAGACCACCCACACCACGCCAACACCCCAGGAGAGAAATCAGCTATTCCCCACCACCCAAATCCACAAGCAGGATTTGCTTTAAGCTCACAGCATCACGCAGACACCTGAGGCACACTTGCACCCACACATCCCAACACACTAACCCCCTGCAAACCCTCATCCCTGGATCAGCACCCCCACCTCGATCACCTAAAATCCTCCTCCTGGTCCCCACTCAACCGCCTGCAGTTCAGATCATTACTTGCTGTTGCTGTCAAGCAAAAGATGTGAGGCCAGCACCATGCTGAAATCAGATCCACCGGTGCTAATACTCTCTTCTCACTTTGACAAGACCACTGGTGATGTCTGTGGAGGCATTAGCAGGAGGTAGCCCTGCTAGCCCAACACATTAATCACCTACCTTTCCCCTTAGCCTGAGATAGTGATCTACTTGCAACTTCACACAATCCAGGTATGACAAAGCAATCCCAACTCATCTGTGGTTTTATCTCTCAGCATCCTTTTTCAGCCACTCTCCCCAAATTCTGCCTCACCTCTAGAGTCCTACAGTACCATTCACCCAACAGAAACTCCCTCAAAATAACTGTTCAAAGCCCAGCAACCAGACCGTCATCTTCACTGCTTAGGGCTACAGGAGGCCCAAAAGAAAGGCGATCTCTAGCTCTTAGCTCTGTAGATGGCTGCAGGAGTCACTACAGGACAAAGCCCTTTGCTGTTCTGCAGAAATCCAGCAATGTGTACTGGCACGCCGATCTTCCCAGTGACACGCTCCTGCAGTACTGGCTGAAATGCCACCATGTTCCCAGGGAATGTCCCAGCCCCAACCTACTGTCCCGCTGAGAAGTCATAGCCCAGGACTGCCAGCTATCACAGACCCATCTGCTGGAGCTGCTTAGGAAAATCCACCCGGAAAACTGAACCGAAACAATGTTCGTGTCATGGCAGCTCCAACAGCAGCATTTCCTTGGAGGTTATTTTGGGCTCCTCCCCTGGCCTGTGCTACCGCAGCAGGGACACCTTCTGTCCCCTGAGAGGGCAACCAGGTCACCTTGTGCCGGCATCCAGAGACGCCTGTCCCAAAGGCGCAGCATGGGTGCTGCAGCTTGACTCGAGAGCACCAAGAGGAGAACAGGGGCATCTCCATGGTAAGTCCCAAGAGTCACCCAAGTAGCCCAGGACAGTGTGTGAACACTGCCAGATTAACTCCATCCAGTAGTGTCCTCTAGAACTGCCTTCTGCCTCCTACCACATAAAAAGGCAACTGCAAGTACTCCTCCACAGTACTGCACGTCCTTCCTCACCTCCTACCAACAGGACCATGTTCTGTCCTTGCCGGCATACCTGCATTTCTCCTCTTTCTGTAGCTATTTATTAGAGCTATTGAAGCTCTCTGTACTTCTTGCAGATGCCGAAGTGTTTCTATACTGAACTAAAAAAGCAACAGCATTTTAAAATAACCATGTTTGTCAAATTTGGGTCATCAAAAATGATATTCAGCATGCTTAACTATACAGCTCCTGACCCTTAAACATCTGCTGCTTCATAAAACACAAACACTTCCCCTGAAATAGCACTTGACTAACAGATAGGGTTCCAGCCCCATCAAGTCACCCCTACCTGAATTCCATATCCTTCCTTTCCTCACAGGCACGTCCCACATGGGACACGGGCTTTCTACCTCGGGTTGAGTCATCACCCCTGCAGCTTACAGAAACCTCCTGTTCCCATTAAGCACGCCTTTCTATAAGCACTTACTGTACTTGACAGAAATCATCAATTAAAACTTGGATCAAACTTCATCAGTCCTCTTCCAGCTATTTTTAAGGGCCTTAAATGGAACTCTTTCTGTTTCTGAGCTTGGTTCCTCACAATCTGGGAATTGTTCTTCCCTTGCAGGGAGAAGGAGGGGATGTGGTTACATCCATACAAAATGTCCTGAAGCTGGCTAGGAGGCATTTGCTTGCCTCTATCTACACACACAGGGGCCCATCTCTCCTCCAGTACCTCTTGCAGGACCTGGCATGCAGTGTGAATGAGACTGCAAGGTCTGTTGCTGTGTATCTCCCCTGTACAATTTATTCAACCATTAGCAAGAAACAGCAGAAAGTAGCAGGACAGACGAAAAAACACCCAAACTTTCTAAAAGTGCCCTCCCAGGGTGGGAATACCTTGGAGTACCTTGTGAGTAGGTAGGTATTCCTCCCTCTTAACACATACAATATCAAACAGAGCCTCACAAGGTGGGGACAAATTAGCACCAAAGATGAGCTCTTCCGAGACAGGGCTGCCTTTTACAAGTGGCAGTGATACCTACTGAGAGCAATGCCTGCAGGAATTGCACAGAAAGCTCCTTCCCTGGGTAGAGATGGTACAGCAGTTGCCAGAAGGTTGTGAGGATAGTTCTAGCATGACTGAATATGATTAAGGGAACAGATCTCTACTTTAAAGAATATTGTGTGTACTAGTGTTACATTTAAGAGCCATATCTACAATGAGCCACAAGCTGGTCAGCATGGGCAGGGAACGCTGGCAAAAATCAATGGGGTCTTTAATTTTGGAGTATCAATTTCATACCTACTTTAAGATTCTCCTTTATAGTCTCCCATTTTCCAAGGAGAAGGAAATAAAATGAGTCAGCGCTAGAACCAGGAGACTAAGCCATCAGGTTTGAGAAAGGAAAGGTTCAAGAAGCCTCTTGTGGCTTGGCACATTTCAGCTGGAGCTCCCCCAGGATAAGGCCACTGCACCACAATCATCTCACTACAATATCATCAGTACAGAACTAATATGATTAGGTTAGATCTGGAACTACAATACTGCCCACTGACACAAATACCCAAAATACATCTCAGTATAAACTGACCTTCAAAATCCAGGGGATAAGAACTTACCTGTATGTCCCACCAGCTTAAATCATAAATGCTGGCAGAAATACACCCTTGAAAGTACAACAGTGACAGTCACAAGAATATAGTGGCAGTAACAAGAACAGACTACTGGCCCGTTTTCCCTACCATCTCAGCTCATTCCTTATCAATATTTCTTCACAAAGCCACTTTGTTTCAGACAGCATAAACACATCAAAATGTTTCCTAAGCACATGTGCTCCTTGCTTAAATCCATCCCCTTTGTCCCTTACTCCAAACACCTCTTGCCTTGAGTAGAAATAGGTATCATGAGTCCCATGCCATCTTCAAACACAGACAACATCTCCTACCTGCTATCTTGAACCTCTCAGCCTTACAATTTATACCTTTGAATTTCAAAAGCCTCTTAGTTTTTCTTAAGTGGTCCCTCTTCTCTCATGAGAAAAAAAAAACATTAGCTCTCAAAACCTTACTACTAATGCAGAAGATTTAGTATCACATTCGCTATTCACTCCAGACTGGTTATTTTCCCACACATCAATGCAAAGGTACCAACGCTGACCCAACCCTAACGCATCACCTGCTTTTGCACAATAGTATTGATAATCCCAGGTAGCTTAAGTCATTAATTGAGACATCAAAATTCACGAGTATTTTCAAAAAGGGTTTCTACCATTAAAATATTTAAGTCAGATTTTGGGGCTCTGCACAGAAAGGGTTCACGTTTTCAAGCATTTTTCTGCAACAGCTCCATTCAATGCAGTCACACACAAAGGTGCAAGAGGAACCAGAGAAGTCTCACCTTTAGCCTGTGCCAGTGGCTTATTTGATTTTGGACAACTGGCTAACCATACCACTGCTGCCTTAAGGAATAATACTACTCTTTGCAAAGCTGAATAAATTTTCTGAATGACTATTTTTTTATTAGAGACAACAGAACAATCAATGTATGTGCTTAGCATGTACTTGCCCACAGTGGTGGTGTTTTCACAGTATTATCTTGCAAATCCCCTTGTTTAGAGAGGTCCTAAGTAGAGTTAAACGATACCAAAACACTGCTATTCACAGCTTGTGTTCACCAGCTAAAAGCAGGGTAAGGGATCCACTGAATTAAAGAGAAAAGAAAGGAATTCTCTACTTTGGAATATGCCTCCTCTAGTCAACTGGCATCAGTTCAGAGCCTGT
This sequence comes from Falco rusticolus, assembly GCF_015220075.1. Lineage (NCBI taxonomy): Eukaryota > Metazoa > Chordata > Aves > Falconiformes > Falconidae > Falco > Falco rusticolus. The sequence goes on along the minus strand of NC_051196.1, from coordinate 19,064,939 downwards.
TCCCAGGGATCACAGTCCTACAAAGTGATGACACTGTAGATCACAACAGTTCTCAGCATCCCCCCTGGCACCCTCCATCTCTGCACCCCTCTGTTTCATGGTACACAAGCTGAACACCACTATCCTGGCAGCACCTCTAGCACCCCTCTCATGAGCAGCGTACACGTTGCCAGCAAGCACACTTCATCAGTGGATTGCCAAGGGTGCCACCTGTATTAGTTGCAGTAAGGGGTGTGTGTGTAAATAGGAAAAAACCCAAACGAGCACGATCTGAAATCTCCCTTCCCCCTTTTTTTTTTCCAGCTGGGATACCCCCACAGACCAGGATTGGTCCATGGGCAAAAATAAAGAAGTTTGCAGGGAACAAGCACAGTTGTCCTCTTAAAAGCGCTTTCATTTTAGTACATAAAGACAGTTATCAATTACCATGAGACATTTCAACTGCCTAGATTAAAGGAAGAATTACGATCTTAGAGACATGAAAAAAGCTTCACACAACAGCTCCAAGATTACTAGTACTTTTCTCCTTGACCTCAGCAGGAGCACAATTTAACTCCAAGCTTCCTAGTTGTCAGACTATAGAATATTAAAAGTCTTCATGAATAACTGGTCAAGAAACAACAGAAGTCGACAGATAAGCTTACCTTAAAATGAGCCACTTTATTGAAAACCTAGGAGCGGAGAAGGAGCACAATCCAAGTCTGCTGACACCAATTTAGTTAAAAACAACACCCAATCGTTGTATCAATGCCGACATATCTGCAGCCACCTACATTTTGTGCTAGCGAAGCCCACAATCTGAGCTTTCTGACAATTCCAAGCTTGAGCAAAAATAATGTCCAAGTTGCTAGGGGGAAAATATGTATTAAAAAGTGAAACTAATTTTGTATTTTAAATAGATCTTAATAGTCAGCAACCAGTGACAAGAAAAGCTTGGCTTTGAATAAAGCAGGGAAAGGATGTGGAAAGATGATGTTTGGGTAAGTTGACCCAAGTCTGCAGATATGGCAAGCACCTTGCTTTCAAAAATGCTGAGCAGCTGGGCACCCCAAATCTGACTAGCATCTGCAAGCAATGCTAACAGCCCTGGTCAACCCACGCTCACATATGCGGTACAATAGTTAGTTTTTCCTGAACACAATTATTGGGGATCAAAGTTCTTTGGTTTTGTTGTAATATCCCACAGCTATATTCAAAATTTGTTAATTCACAGTTGTAAACCACACAACTATTAATTTGTCTACAGCAAAAATAACAAGGGCTGGATTAAGTCAGCCAGGGCAGAACAAAGTGGTAAATGGTACTTACGAAAAGAGTATTTCAGATGTAGCTGACTGGTGCCAATCTGACCGCCTCATTTCTTTAGGCAAGCTATTTTTCACTACAACACTGGCAAATTCAAATTGGTCAGTTTTACTCCACCCTGGAATGCTTACCAGATCAGCCACCTTAAAAAAACAGGAGAAAAAAAAAAAAAAAACATCAGGAGGAGCATATTTCAAGGTGAAAATAAATATATTCAGTGATGTATCCCTGCTACAGCTCATCTTGAAGTGACCTGCCCTTAGGAAGAGAGAGGACAACCCCAGCCACACCAAAAAATAATTGCCTCTCTATGATGCCACAGGCAGGCTCCCTAGTTTACACTAGTGGGCAAACAGTTTTCCCAATAACTTGACTCATTGCTTCAGGAATTCCCTAAAGGATGAGTCACATACAGGGAAAGCCACCAGTCATTCTACGGGAGCTAAACGGACCACCGCTGCCAATACGAGAAGAGCGAAAGAAGTGGGAGAACCGAAGATCAGTGCCAAACTCGGGAAAAGTATGCGGTCAACACCACTCCTTGGCAGTCCTTCCCTGCTCCCCTCCCCAAAAAGCATGCTGGCGAGCAGAAGCATACCCATTCAAGCAGCAGAGAGGCAGCACAAGGCTCCCGAGGTAAAGGAATCGCTGTGGAGCAGTTTCCTCCACATGCAACTATCAGGATAGAAGGAGAAAATGCTGGCTTCTGCTCACATCCAAGAACTGCTTGATACAGCAAGGAAAGAAGTCTCTGGAAAGGAAAGATGTTAAGGAATTAAAAGCAGTCCCTCTTCTCCCTCCCCCCTAACATTATAGGGGATTAAGAGGGGAACATGCAGAATTTCAGGGCCTCTAGCTTCTCACTCCACACTGCAGCCCCCTGTGCCCCCGGGTTCACAGATCACGCTTCCTTTTCTGCTTCAGAATCCACTACAACTTATCCTGTGATTTTTCCTTCTCTCACATCCCATTATTAAGCAGTTAGGCAGGTATATGCCCAGCTGCAAGTCACAAATGCTGAGAATCACTGCTATGTGGCAAGCTCTTCGGTAGATGAAACCCTAATAAACCTTTTCTTAATAAGATTTGTAATCATCAGATGGGGATGCTAACTATGTGAAGCTGCCAGGCTCAACTATGTTCAAAATTGGCTTCAAAGGGTCTTAAGTCTTACTTAGACCCAATCTATTCTCATTTTACTGGCATTGCCTGTTTATTTCAGTGATTTCCTTCAGTCATGTCTGTGATCACGGGACCCAGGGCAGACAGCTCTGTCCCTAATCAAACATCTGACACCTATGCTGCTCCCCTGGTCTCTGGGCTTTCACATTCACACTAAAATGGATCTGCCAATCTCATGGGAGAGCTTGTGCCTCCACTTGAGTTCAGATTGCCACTTTGGCTTCGTATTCTTTACTTTAGGCAAGGACATACCTGTATCTTACATTCCTAGCAATCAGACTGAAAATATTGGGTCATCGAGGTCATATACCACACAGGCCATGAATATTCTGCCATGTCCTTAAATCACCCAGGATGAAAGCTGAATTTAAGAGCTCTCTCTAGATTATTGTAAACAATGCAAGCAATTAAGCTCTCACTGGTTTTCCATCTCATCACCACTAAGGACTGCTTTTTGTAACTCACAATGAATTATCCTTTGCTAAATGTTCTCCCATTATATCTCTACTCCCACAAACAGCCCCACAGATGCACTTAATCTATTTCACAACTATCTTTTAACAGGTCACTCCAAACCCACAAAGTCCTAGAAGTCCACCTCTCCTACCAGTCCCCCACAATCCCTGACCCACCTCCCTCCAATGCTCGAAGGAAACTCCCAGTAAACAGACACCAACACACTGTTCAAGGCCCACCTCAGTCTGCAGCAGCATTTCAGAGAGGGACTATTCTCCAGTGCTGTGATATCCCTGAAAATACCGTGTATTTGCAATGAAATAGACATGTCTGCCTTCTCCCATTACTCCCCAGACCTTGCCAGGTTTCCACTTTCCAATAGCTTAGTCCTCCTGAGAGCATTAGTCTTGCACCTTATAAAGCAGAATGTTTTATTTCTTCCCTGTAACTCTGGATTTCTTACAGCCTTCACTGAAAAATTAATCTAACACCAGGACATACTGCAAGCAGAAGTATCAGTTATTCTTGCAAACACACAAACCCATAGAATGGCTTGGGTTGGAAGTGACCTTAGAGACCACCTAGTTAATAAAACAAAATCTAAAGCAGTATGTACAGCATCCTATTTAGAAACCTAAATCTATCTCACCATCATTCTCCCTCCTCAGTATAATTCTGACTTCACAGAATTAACCTCAAAAGAAACCACCCCTGAATTCATTTTTTCCAACAAAATCTTGTGAAGTCTAATACGCTCCTAACATCCAGAGGGCTCCTGCTTTCCAGAGGAGGGCTTCTCTTGGCACGAATCCAGGCCACGTGCTCGTATCACGGAGCATATCCACTTTCACTTGAATGTCTACCCTGGGGCATTAATGAAGCAAAGATCAAACACCAAAGTAATGAGCTCTATCTGGTGAAGGGCGTATTCGTGTTGCTTAGAATGCATGAACACACACGCAGGCAAGAGGTAGGCATTTTTACCAACCCAAGCGACAGCACAGCAGTAGCTACCTTTAATGTAACACCCCACATAGCATAAATGCACAGTATTTGCTAAAAAATCCTGAAGCAGAGAATTGTGAATTTCAGCTTAGAAATTTCCCTGACTTGGATATCTCTTACCCACATACACTGCAAGAGGCCTTACAGCACATGACAGCAGAACGTTGCCACCGTCTTTCACAGAAACACAGATATTAACCACCTGTATCTGCACACTGACCCTCTGCTGTTCTCAATCCATCACTTCGGTACTCAGAAGGAAACTTTCCAGATTTTAAAGGAAACAAGCTTTCAAGGTAAACAACAGCAGAACAGCTTTGTATTGACTAACATGCTTTTCTCATCCTAGACAAAAACCCAAATTAGTACAGATTAGAGTCTTAGAAAGATTTTTTCTAAGGCTCCTCAGCTCAAAGCCAACATTTAAAGCCTAACTCTGAATTCTTCAGATACTGGCTTCTGCTGCTGCAACTTCAGAATAAATGTGGTTGTGCCCCTCCCATCTCGTGGCTTCCACCTCAGTGCATGAGAACAGCCCTTGAAATAAAACAAGTGATCAGGCTAAGTATTCCCAGAAGAAAAAAAAAAAAAATCTTTCCTTATTCCTGCCTGGAGAACACGGTCTTCTAAAGAAAGCTGCCAGCTCTGACCCGGCTCATGTAAGGCTTGCTAATTACAGTGAAAATCTGAAGAAAGCAAGAGCAGGAGGGAGGGAGAGCTAGACTCCAGCGCTCGGGTTCACGCAAATGACAGCTTGAGCAAACTTTTCCTGCCTCAGTGGTTGCTGCTATAAATAACACCCTCCAGGGCTTGGTGCTGCAGGAATCCAAATCCCAGTCCCCTCACTGAGACCCTCTGAAGTCCACACTACTCAGTATATACATGAACTTTAAGAGCAGCCTCCTTCCGCAGGTACACATACACCAACGTGCTTCTACACACAGCTCCTCTCTCATGCGTGGTCCCAGACCTGTTAGTAAAAGCACCTATCCATGTTAGGAGCAGTCCTGTTCTCACACACACGTGTATGCACGCCACTTTCCAAAAGCTTCCCTTGTATCTTCACCCAATCCTTTAGATTTTATGCATCTTCCCCCTCCCTTAGCAACCCACTCCTCAATCATTCTGTCATTCTCTTACTCAGTTTTCTCTTTCAGTCCCACATTTTCTGTGGCTTCCCTTGATTACATTGCTTTGCAGACCTCCATTTATTTCTCCACATTTTTATTGCTAAAATGCCCTGGAGTATCTTGAGACAAGCAGAGCTCCTCCTTCCAGCTGCTAACAGCTGTTCTCTAGCCCAAAAGGCTCGTTGTCCATTAGCAGCCCAGAGGAGATCACTGAGGAAGAGGGCAGCATGCTTGCAAGAAGTAAAATCACCAACTGATCAGTGCATGCAGCTCCAACTCCCTCCTGGCTTAGAAAATTAAGTCCCAAATTCAGACCCAGTGGAAATCAAATCCAGGCAGTTCCCCTGTGACTTGTCAGTTTGCTTTCCCTCTAGCCACTTTCTCCAGCTGGCGCTTCAGATAAAGATGCTGTAACCACATACGTGCAGCACTGCTGCAAGAGGCACAAGGAAGCAAAGAGCAGCACAGGTCCCATACCTCTACGTACCACCGATCGCTGGGAAAAGCGGCTCAAAACGCTTCCTCCTCTTCCTAGAAATTCTTGTCCGTCCAGTGCTTCCCTAATGACACAGCAAGATAAAACTGAAATCCTGGGCTGAATCTTGCCAAGCTGAAGTAGCTAGACTCTTCCTGAATCTCAGATTTGGACGCATGTGATAGAAGGCAGGAATCCTATTTTCATTTTGCTTATGTAAGCAAGGATGAATCAAGCCCAGGTTTCTCTGATCTTGTGTCATATTTAAGCCTTATATATATATATATCTTTCCATAACCCAGAGCTAAAAAGCCCTTCTCTTCAGACAGAGCCTCCATTAGCTACACTTCCAAACACCAGCACACACATCCCTCCTCCACAACGCCCACACGCAGCACCTTCTGCACACACATACAGCACAGAATCTGCACGTCTAGCTCGTCTACAAAATCCCCAGGCCCTTGGTGGCTGCGCCTTGCCCAGCGGTTACACAGCAAGCACCCCAGCCCACCCCTCACCAGGCAAGTATCCCTTCTTGCTGCTCCCCAGGGACAGCCAGTAGATGAGAATTCAGTTTCTAGGTCAGTAATTACTGAATTAGACAGTTCAGTTTTAGAAGACCTCCTACTTCAGTTCTGTAGTCTTCTAGTTTTCCAGATCAGAGTCCTGCAAATACCCTTACTCCTCCTTACACATATTTAGTCAAACTTTTTTCCTGTTCTGTCACAGGGCTCACAGATGACTTCTCCTTATTTTCTCTGTGGGTTCATCGCTATAGACCCTGGAGTTGGAACAGCTAATTACCATCTCATCCTCTGCTCCCCAAATGTCTGGCAAAATCAGTACTACAGGTAGCACAGCCACACATTCCCTTGTTCTGCCAGAGGACCATGCATCTCCTTCTCACAGCATGCCCAAGTTTTCACACTTCCTAAATTAGCACTCCCCAATTCTCTTCAGATTTCACCTTGATATGCTGACCACCTACACCTTTCTACTCTACCTTACAGCTCTTCCAAAATCCCGGCTGCAGCATACTTTCCAGATGACTTTCCTTGGGCCTCTAACAGGAACATCAAATAAGCAGTAAATAGCTTGTTATTTCATTACTCTGGCTCTAGAAGGTTACACAAAGGGGCTAGATGAAGGAGATTGTAGGGATTACTGTACAGTCCTTCATACAAATGCAGGCATGGCGTGGCGCTAATTGTATAAGATCTCGATGCAAGCAAAGTGTTGCTAGCCTGTCCCAAGGGTTGCCCTGCTATTTTCATGAAGATGGGTATTTTTGTCCCTGTTGCTACCATCCTCCTTGTTTCCATATACCGATCACTTTCTCTCATTAACAGCTGCTGAAAGAGGGTGGATTTTGATTAGATTTTAGGAAGAAATTCTTTCCCTGTGAGGGTGGCGAGACACTGGCACAGGCTGCCCAGAGCAGCTGTGGGTGCCCCATCCCTGGCAGTGCTCATGGCCAGGCTGGACGGGGCTGGGAGCAGCCTGGGCTGGTGGGGGGTGTCCCTGCCCCTGGCAGGGGGGTCAGACTAGATGATCCTTAAGGTCCCTCCCAACTTAAACCTTTCTGTGATGATTCTATAATGGCAGGAGCTAGAAGAGCTTATCACTACAGGGACAGCGTCACTACCGTTTTGGCCATCCAGCTCTGTAGCTAGAATGAGTTTCGCCAAAATGGACAGAAACGAGGTGAAAGGAGGTGAGGCAGAAGCAGACGTCCCATGTGACAAGAGGAAAGCTGCAGCAGTAGAAACACCCTGAAAAAGTATTCCTTGGCTTCAAGCAGCTGCGCAGACATAAACTAAAAAGCACAGATTGCAACTGCCTGTTTCTGTGGCTAAAAACTAGTTATACCGAAAGGAAATCAGTAACAGTTCTTCCCCAAGGCTAATAGAGTGCAGGGAACATGAACTAGCCACACACAGGACTCCACCAACTCATGTTGTGGACTACTAGGACTGTGGTGGGGGGTACAGAAGAGCTGCAGGAGACCATTCAGAATGTAAATCAAAACCATGGTTACTCAAATAGAGAGGACAGCCATGAACATAAGATTAAAGGGATCAGGGATCACAAAAGAGGGATCAGGAAAGGAGCTAGGTACTTCTCGCTGCCAAAGACAAGTAGACAAAATTTAGGTACAAACTCCATGTAAATGACATCAGTTTGGTGCCAGTGAACTGCAAAGGAGAAAGAGACAAGACCAGCCATCTTACCTGCAAGCAACACATGAAGAGATCTGCCAGGCAAAGCAGTCCAGCCACACAGCTCTCCTGGCACCCAGCTACAGATCCTCTGGAAAAAAAATCACGCATCCTATTTTCAAAATTGGCTCAGTTGTGCTATTCTCTTTTGAAACGAGGGTGCACTGGCATAGCACACTCCTAGAACTATCCCCAAAATCCACTGCCTGTCTGAATTGAACAAGAAAAAGTGTCACCTTTCCTGGAGAAAGTCAGCAGGGTCATCCTCAGAGCTGTATATATAGCCTTGTTATCTGCTCCCAGGTACAGATACAAGAGCTGTGAGGATGAATGCTCTAGGACCTGGCTGCTGTATGTCCTGGACAAAAGCCAGGTGGTCCCAGTCCAAATCTCTCTCTATTGAACTAACTTCTGATGGAAAATTAAGACATCAATAACTTAGCAGTTTTTGTAAAACAAAGGAAAGCCATTTCACTTTTCCATCAATGAGACAGATAAAGAACAGAAGCTGACCCCAAATCTCGTCCAGAGATCTTGCTAAGAGGCAGGCTCATGCTCAGAAAATGGAAAGGATCACTACTCCAAGAGCTGTTTGGAAAAGGATGCATTTTTAAACTGACTTCTGTAAGAGAAGCCACCTTTCCTCTTGTCTGGCAGATAAGAATTTCAAATGCTAAATGAGCCTTCACACTTGAATTTATAATCCAAACAGGATTATAAAAAAAAAAAAAAAAAGCTGTTTATTCAGATACACTCCAGGACAAGTGATTGGCTCTGAGCCGAAACAGTTTTAGGCTATTAGAAGAGAAAGCACTTTTTCCTCTTATGCTGTAGGGTAATGCATCATTATCCCTGTAATTAAATTGAGTGCCTTTGTGGCAACGTCTTCTGCAGGATTTGTCTAGGTGTGGACTTTGTTCCCTTTCCTTTAATTATTATTACAGTTAACCATGAAGTATCCATTCATTTCAAACTTTCCAGTCAGGCTTCAGAACTAAATGCCTGAAACAGTCCTTGGTAAGAATGTCATAATAATCTTGGAAGAGATCACAAACACAACATCTGGGGTTTGGTAACTAATTTACTGTTGTTGCAAGTGAACTTTCAAAGCCTGCAAAACCACCTTTATTTCAACTTTTTAATTTGTAGTACTTGATTCAGATCCTCATACTTGATTAGAGCTAAAGGCCTCAAAGCGATATTATATTGCTATTAACTCAGCTGATTAAGGCATAATCAAGCACCTAAGCATCAGGCATAAGCCTAGTCCAGATCTGAGCTCTTCTGCATCATAATCCTGTGCTACTTCCTGCCCCCCTCAATTTCTTCAGTCACTTAAATTCTGAACACAGGCACAAACATTCAAGTTGAGATTTCCTACAGTTCTTTTATGGGCAACACAGGAAAATGTTCCCAATCCTTTTCAAAAGGAATTATAGGAATTATGTCTGCATTCTCACAGAAGTGTTTTGCTCAACTTAAACTCCTCAAGGACCTCGCAAGACCACCAAGCACTGCCCACAGGACCGGCAAATTTATCTTCAAATCAGTCTGAGATCTTCTGCAAGCACAACAGTTTGCAAGGACAAAAGCTACAGAAAAGCCTTGTCACATGGCTCCAGCTCTTTTCCAAAATATGACTGCAGTCACAGTCTCTTTGAGAAGGGGATCTCCCAAGTACTCAGTAACAAATTAGGTAACAACTGAATTTAGAGGCCAGGTAGCTTCTCATACCTTCACAGCAATCTTACTGACAGTCTTTCCCACACCCCACAGGCACACCTTCCCCAGTGAGAAAAAGTAAGTTTATGCTTTAACATCTGACGTTCAAATCTTTGTGACCTCAAGAATCCGCACTCGGCCAAGCGCTCACCTTGCTCCGGCCTGTCCCCCACACAGCCATCCATCACGCAGTATTCTGCATTATTTACTTGAAACTTGTACCACTGGGGGTACACGTCAAGAGGTGCATTATAAAAGGCTGCCTGATGAAAATATTGCAGTATTTTCACTATACAGGGAATTTATTATTAGAACCAGTTAGTGATTAGGTTACCATTGGAAGCAAGATAATGAAGAATTCTTATTTATACATTAGTGTTGCTATTATCCACACAAACAACTGACTTTTTGCATACCTTAGGATGCACAGTATCCAAACCATCATGTGGCAGAAAGCTGCACAGATAATTTATGATTTTATTTTCATTGCAAAGAGGAAAACAGCAGAGCAGACAGACCCAGAAAACAGTCTGCTACAGCATCCAGTTCTGAGCAATGACTTGCTCAACATGCTGAATTCAAGCACTCTTTAAACTGGGGAAAAAAAAAAAAATCATATCTGCAGGCTTCTTCCTTCCTCTACTGTACTCCTCTGTCACAGCTAGGATCAGTGTCCAGTAGAAGCGCATGCATTAGCACACAGTATCCTACTTCAGCTGAAGGAATGATACCAATAGGCCAAAATGATCACTCTGGAGTAAGAATACTGCTAGAATGACACTATGAATAATTCACCACTAGTTCAAATGATCTCTCCTTGCACACTGAAATTTTAAAGGTGTTCCAGCTGTCAGACTAGGGTTACCCTAGAAAAAGAAAAAAGTATACAAAGGACACAAGAACGACCCCACTCCCTTTCCACAAGTAGTTTTTAAATTGCAGCCTACACATGTCTTCTTCCTTTCCTCCTCCTTTTCCTATGCTTTACCCTAATAAGCCAGGGAGGAGACATCAGCATCCATCAGCAAAATGGAAAAATTATGTATTTCCAGTGACAGGCTGGACATGAAGAAGCAGGGAAGGGGCAGAGACACAACCTGGTCCCTGAAATGCATTAGGTCATGGGACAAAAAGCTCAGCTACGCAGACGCACAATGGCAAGTGGAGGAACTCAAGTAACACCCTCACACTGCTCCTCCCACCCCCACAGGAGCCACCAGCCCACCAAAGGCTCATCTCCAGAAGCAGAGGCACTACAGTAGGCTCAGGAACCCCACTAACTTAGACAGAGAAGCAAAGCCTCTGCCCTGGCTCCTCTCCAGGCCATCACAGAAGAGCATATATATATATGTACATTCATGTACGTGTTGTTTATCTATGTGTGGGCCACTAGGACTTACATGCTTAGCCTCACTTTTAGCTGTATCCGGGCCACAGCCTCAAGCGGTCTCACCTCCATTTGGCTACCAGATCTGGCAACCCCTAACAAGATTTGTAACAACTTACTTTCTAACCCAGTCAGTTGGAAAATGATTTAGAAAACAAAAATGTTACCAGGATGGAAGTCAAAGAACCCAGAAGTTAAAAAAAAAATTTAAAAAAAATCAAATAGAAGACTAGGAGGGAACATGTTACAGACACTGAATGAGTACAGCAAAAGCCTGCCACTTTAACACCCCTCTGTCAGCTGACAGCAACCAGGCATTATGTTCCTGCTCCAGGCTGCCAACAAGGGCTGCAGAGTGTGACCTTTGTGCTATCCATCTCTGGAGAACACCAGAGCCACGCACCAGCAGCACACAACTAATACTCAGGTTTTCTTCAAGCGCCTACAGCTTTTTAACACACCAGTTTTAGGAAAGCCTGAGATACAATTTTGTGATTTTTTGCAGTCAAGAACAGAAGCTCAAAACCCCTCACATTTCTAGGGTGGGCTCTCCCCCTGCCACAAGGAGGCTGAAATCACCTTCTCTAACTAGTTCCAAGTCTTCTGTGAGCACCTTCAGTATAGAGGCTACAGAGGCGGCTAAAAGGCGGCAAAGCCATTGTTTAACTGAAGGACTTAAAACTTTTCTGCACACCTAAGTGACCTCAATTCAAATTTCATTCTACAATGTTTCTAATAGAAAAATCTAAGTACTATGAAGAAACAGTATTACTCCCACTAAGCGCAGTGCAGTAAAGTTTAAGTACCAAGCAGGTATCATTTAATGGCCAGTTACTGACTAATTGAAAACCTATAGTTTTGAGGGCAGTGAAGACTTGACAGTTATCCCCCTTTAGTAAGAACGTTAAAGGGGACTTTTTTTCTAAGAGGTAAGTGCAAAACGATGGGTTTTACTCACCTGACAAGGTCCACTTGAAGACCAACATCCCTTCTTTCCCTGAGCCTTTAGCTACTGCAGCAAACCGCCAAAACCACCAGATTTCTTCTCTTAAAAAAAAAAAAGCTGTTGCTGGTAACCAGGAAGTGCACCCATCCCAGAGCCAGCCAGGCACCACCCCTAGGCAGGTACGTGCTTTCCAGTGAATTTAGCTGGAAATGAGACGCTTACTGTTAGAAACTTAATCCTCTTCATTAATCAAGCTCCTTTCTTTTTGTCACTTCCTTTTCAATTTTCAGAGCAACCTGACTTTGGGACTGCAGTTCTTCTTGGGTCACATCATGCAGCTGTTTTCTTTGCTAGACCATGAATCTTACAACCACCCAACCTTTCTGAACAGGCAGAACCTACGTACAGCACGTTGGCTACCACCCCGGGAAGAGAGGCATGCTCAACGGGACTGGGCAGTCCTGCATTCACCAGGAACTGCTTTAACAACAGGATGCAGTTCAGCACAGTGGGAACAAACCCAAGATGTTCAGGGTAAAGACATCTATCTACTTTAAATGGGGTGGTAAAAGTGGATTCAAAAATAGTTTAGCCTGGAGCATTCATTCAGACTGGGTTACTAACCCTGCTCCACAAGTACAACTGCTGTGTGGAACAGAGTTGTATTTGCATTCTCATGCCACAGACGCGTGCGGTCTTTTTGCTGCCCCTCTCCATACAAAAAGAGCGCTGAACTGCTGAGTCTGTAAAATAGCACCAGGGTGGATTCATACATCTCATTGTCCAACTTGTAATTAACTCTGTGGCCATGCAGCAGTGAAGCAGCCTTGAAGGCACTGCACAAAATCCTGTCTCCTCCTCAGCAGCAAAAAACTTGCTGTTAGACGCCCGTTGGGGAGAGAATGAATATTAGTTTCCCACTGAAATCAGAAATTAAATGCTTCTCCCACCTTTCTTGCAAAATCCCCTTATAGTTGAGAATTCAAGCCCCTGCATCTCCTATCTGTTCCCATAGGAACATAAGAGACAACCACTTCCAACCTCATCTCCCTTTCCAATAACAGAAATACCTAATGAAGCCTTGGTAGCCTTGCTCCTCTGCAGCAGGAACACTATGCATATTTGAATAAAAGAGAGAAAACACTTCTCTCTTCTGCTCCTGCTCCCTATGAAAAGGAGTAGCAGTCACACAGTCCTAAAGGCCACCAAGTCTTGGATCATCATTATCTTTCTCCCTTTTCCTCTCTCTTAATTGGCTTCCATCACTTTTTGCTGTCAAAAAACCTAGAGTTTAAACAAAAACTCCATTATGAAATGCAAACTCCTGGAAAACTCCTGTACAGAGACAGCAGTCAGGTGCAAAGCAGTTGAGCAGACACCAGCATATTCATCTAAAGAACAGGGAAACAAAAGGGATGCATTTTTTGGAAACAGGATCTCCTGCTTTTCCAGGCTTGGGCAACCAGGAGTTCCAGCCTCCCACCCTCTGGCACTGCACCTTCTCTGCAGTGAGAGGCTTGCACCTTCAGATGCAAAGGCAGAAAACTGATCTGCAGTTCATACTGCCAACACAAAAGCTGCAAGCCCAGACATACTGGAATGATGAAAGTAGTCCAGAACAGGAAGAGAAAAGGGGCTTCACCCACACTCCCCACCCAAAAAGACTTCCTCAAATATTAATGTTAGATGAAGTACGTTACAGAAACTGTGCCTGCTGAAAGAACTGAAAGTCCAACTTACTCTTTCTTCAGAAGTTTTAGCCCTTGCGGTGTAGACTAGAGGCTCAAGAGCTGTATTTTCACATGCTAGTCAAGAGGGAGTGTTTTGGCCTAACACCAGGTAACTTACAGTTGAACGGTTTGCAAAACAAATCTATGTTAACATTGTGATATTCATGTCATAAATCAGGTAATTTAAAGTGAAAAGGTTCCCAACTGCTTTAACCACACCCTTTCACGCTTTTGCACTCAAAAGGATTTCATTTCACAGCCACAGTATACAAAGCAGTGACACAAAAAAGCAAAAGACCCGCAGCTACAGCAACAGAACCCAATGCCACTTCTTCCTTTTCAGTTTAGCCATGTTATTTGCCAAAAAGCATGCCTCATCTAGTGCTGCAGCCACACGAATGAAAGACCTTATTCCTTATGAACACATTTAAGTGGGAGACAAGACTAGAGCTTCCGTCTCTTCCTGTCCTCTGTTCACTTGAAAGCAGTATAATGGATGGGCTTTTACGTCTTTCTTTTTTGTTTATAACAAATTAAGAGAGCTAACCAGAAAAGAAAGATGAGCAGAGCAGCTGGAAAACCATACACACAACAGAAGTTGGGGACATAAAGGACATTAACTTGTCCATTACGATGTTTTAAGAGAATAATTAGCTCAGGCAGATCAGAGAAGGACAGCCCAGGATACTCGGTGTTGGAGAGACTTCTGTGTTCCCTTGAGCAATTCAGTCCTCAGCCTTGCCAGACAACTTACCTTGGAGGTACATCCAGTAGTAAACCTCACATAACTTCAAAAAATAATCTAACACTTCATATGAGCATGCATACTCATTTCAGAGAACAAACAGTGAATTTCCTTCCACTGTCTTGAATCAAGAAATATTTTTGAGCTTAAAGTCATTAAAAGCAGCCTCAGAACGGATCTGCTGCTCCACCTCCCCGGCTTCTACAGCGTAACCCTCAAAACGCAGAACGGCAGCAAGTCCTTTTCAGGCTTTCAATTCACATTGTGCCAGAAGTTCAAGTCCTGTAACAGCTCATTTCCTTTTCTTGTCCCGATGCTGGATACTTCCTTCATCGATTTATTTCTCTGCTAACGCCTACTACCTTGAAACATCCATCTAACCTCCCCAGCCACCCCCAGCTCCTCCATCAGCAGGCCCAAACACACAGGAGGAGAACAAGGATATGACAATCTGTTGGAACAAAGGACAGCACACAGCAGCGGGCTAAATTCCTCTGCTCTTTACCATTCCCAGTAGAAGGAAAAAAAAAAAAAAGAAAGAAAGAAAGAAAATCACTATTTCTGTAGTGATATCATCCCCTTGAAGACCTGGTCAAAGTAATTCATCACAAAATAAGCATTGTATGTCCCAAAGAATAAAGGTTAGATGCAATATACCTTAAAGTTCCTAACTAGAGGCTTACAAGCCATTCCAGGGAAGGAAAACCTAAGGAGCCAGTAAAACCTGGGACAGAAAACGGGTTCCTTACACTATGAAGGGCAAGGGTAGAGTTGTCGGTTTCCCCAGTGCGTATCAACCACTTGGAAGCACATGGCCTGCACATAGACAAATACACGGCCTGCAGACTTGCACACTAGTTGGAGAAACTGCCAAGTATGCATGTTCACACTGCTTCTTCCCAAATCACCTGAAAAGCCACTGTGAGGTAGATAGCAGGTTTCTGCCCACCCCTCCCTGCACAAGCTTCCACACATGCACCCCTTCACTGGGGCAAATTAAACACACCTGACACTCCTGAGCTTGCATGCAAACTCATACACTGCATACTCCAAATTCACAAACTCTGTAAATATTACCAGCAAGCTCCCATGAGGCACTTCAGATGCATGCACCACACTTACTCAGCCATCCGTTCACAGAACAAGCATTTTCTGCAGCATCCTACGTGGTTCCCACCTCCAAACCCGCCTGTACTAATTCCTCCGCCCTCATCCAAGAGAAAGGCAGACCAAGGCCTCAGAGAATCGATAAATTCTTTCCCATCAGCAGAGCACTGCGGTCCCATAAAGCAAGACAAACTAATAGTTATATGCAATCAAAGTTTTTTACCTCAGATTCTTCCAGGCCAGTAACACTTAGAAGAACAGAGGACGACAGTGCATTTGTTGATGTCCTCATTTCCTATTGAGTTAAATTCAATTATGGCCCCTGAAGTGTTCAAAAGAGTTTGCTCTCAGATCTGGAAGAAAGAGTGCTCCTTTTTTGCTTTAAAAAAAATATTAAAGAAATCAATGAGGATAAAAGACTGTTTTCCAAAAGCAAGATATTGAACCAGGAATAACCATGAAATGGAGAGGAAAGAAGTCCAGGGCTTCCTACAGAATGAAGTTTTAACACAACAATTAATGCAAAGGCATCTTGTCCGGCACTCCTTTCACGCCACTGAAGTTCAAGGAAAGCTCTGCTCTTTCCAGTTTTAGAACATGCACGTAACATCTCAGGAAAGGCATCTCTCACTTCCTATATGCTTCATTATTCATGTGCCAAATAGCTTTATCCCCATATTAACCTCGGAAGGAAGACTTGAAAAGAAAGAGCAGCCTCTTTCTCTGCTAGAAAAATAAATGAAAATCACAAAGATGAGGGGAAGAGCAATCCCATAGCACACACAGAGAATCTCTGAAAGAAATCTGTCATTATTCTCCGTTCTATTCAGGGAAGAAAGAGCGTCCGCTACAACAACAGGAACTCTAGAGAAGTCGCAAATTACTGCTTCTTCATTTTCTTTTAAGGACGTTAACATACCACCATTCAGCAGAGCAAATGGGAATTCTTTTTGCTTCCTCTGGCTCGGATCAAGGGCACATGTTTCCCCTCCAAGCAAAAAGACAGAGGTTCATATCTGAATACCCTCATTTAGTGAAGTGGTTGTCATTACCAGATGCTTGTTACAAAAAGGGTACTGTAGTTTAAAAGGTTAAACCTGGCTGAGAGGTAAAGCAGTCACACGGGACTGTTGAAGCGGAAAGACACATAGTCTTTGCAGGGACATCCTGGAACAAGAAACAGACCACTGGACTAGAAAACCCCTGCCATTTCCAGAGGGTCTCAAGCTGAAGTTCTTGAAAAATGGCTGATACACTTTTTTTTAAAGAGGACTTGTTTTGATTTCAACAGCAGAGAAACAACAAAGTGGCCCGCTTACTGTTCCAAAAGCATTTAGCGCTGGAGAGTTACACTGAGTTCACTTTACTACTTCTCACATCTGAGTTTTCAAACACTGAAGTCTGCGTTGTATTTCAAAAAGGAAAGAACGTACAGTATGGTCACCTACAAAGGCAAGCCAAGCATAAAGGCAAGTTACACAACACTAGGTTGAATTTCAACGAAGAACACTTTTTAAGGGGCCCTGATATGACCAGGAAATACAGTATGCAAGACAACACTAGAAGGTAAGATTCACTATATCAGGACAGTCACAGGGTGGCTGAGATGCTGCAAACTCACAAGAAGCATCTGACTTGCTTTTAGTTTATGGGAGGTGAAATAGTTAATTTCCCATGAGAGAAAACAGCACAATTTTGCAAGATCATTTGGCAGATCACATGGGGAAAAGACAAGCCTCCAGATGCTCAGACTTTTGAGCTGGAATCTATATTCCAAAAATACTTCAAGGCTGTATCCATAGCTGTAAACACCAGCAAGTGCATTACACAGAACTGTGCTGAAAAGACAAGCCATGATATAATACTAAATTTCATTCTTCTTTCTAAAAGATGCAGAGCTGTATAAACACCAACTTTTCAGAGACATGGAGCAGCATGACAGAGCCAAATGGAAACCTTTCCAGGTAGAAATGCACTGGAGCTTTTTTTTCATGCCAGCCTCACCATTTCTATTGTACTTACTGCAATGCAACTATAATAGCAAAGTCTTGAATCTCCCTGTTTCTTCCTATTGTCCAGTTCAATTTTATTTATGGTGGCCCAAGGGATTCACCACACTATTTGCACATTTTTTGTTCTTCATAAAAAGACTAAATCCAAGCAAACTTCTAGATTAAAACTCAAGATCTCTCAGGTCTGTGCTGATAATCATACCTCTAGACCTACAAAAGAAGAAAAGACATGGCAAACACTCAGCATCTATTCATTTCAGGTAGCCTTCTCATATTTATCAATTAGCTAATTACTCCTAGTAACTGTAAACACTGTTTAAAATTATCTTTCCATGTCTTCACAAGGTGAGAAGAATCTTATCCAATCAATTCCAGAATCAGCAAGCCTCTGCTCTCATGCAGGACAAAGTCCTAAGCTCTCCCGTAACAGGACACACATCGTTCAGATGCTCCAAGCAAACCTTCCTCACATGTCCCAGAGCACCAAACTGTATCAAATTAGTTATCCCACACACAACGCTGAGAGAACAAACACCTGAAAAGGCTCATCAGTGCTCACTCACCCCATAAAAATGTCAGTGTCCAGACAGAAAGGAGCATGCGGAGGAAGAGGGGCTGACACAGGTACCCTTCAGGACCGTGCCCGCCTGCGTTCCCAGCTAGTACCCCCTTTCAGGGCACAACGACATTCTCACTCTGAGAAAGTGGAAGTGGGTACAGCACCACAATCCCGTAGCTACAGGAAGCTCACAAAACTTCTTATGAAACAGCAGACATTTAGAAAACCCACATACCACATTAGGCACAAACTTCACTCCAACAGGCTTAGCCAGGATTCCCACAATAACCTACCAGCAGCTCTCTGCAGGTACGCGCTAGCAGAGGGCTTTTCATCACCAGATGACTGCTGATGCAGCAGTGTCGATCTGTGCATAAGGTTACGGAAACGAGATCAGTTTAAACAACTCAGAGACAATGGTTTTTCTAAAAATGGGGTTTTTCTAATCACTGCTTGCCAAACAGCATGTTTGCCTCATGAAATGGCAAATGAAGAACACGAGGAAACTTAGGATTTTTAAGACTGTAGATTGCATCTCATATCCTGCTCTCAGAGAGAAATTCTTATTAAGGTCAAAGACATCACTGAGGAATCTACTTGTAGTTTTCATTTCACACAAAGGGAACATGCAAGGACCAAAAGCAGGCTGGCTACTGATTTAACAGCTTGAACAGAACTAAAAGCCATGAATTTTCATGCAATTCCAGACGCATTTGTAATCAACCTGAAGGAGACAGAAAGCCAGACCTCCTCAAAGAGGGAGGGAGGAGAACTTCCAGAGGTCTACAAGAGACTGCAGGAGCATGAGTCCAGCTAAAGAAGCATTTGTGCAAGAGCAGACAGACTAGAAGCTTGGGGGTTAAGAACCCATTACAAAACTCCTTGTTAGTCAGGCAGCCTGCTTGCCATGCAGATTTTCTACTCTCACTGCAAGGAAGAAAAAACATAATCAGTAAGCTTTTTTATTTAATCTTTTAGCTTGACATCTTTTCAAAGAAATCCAGTGCATGAGGTAAGGGACCCATGCCCCTTTCACTGGCAGGAAGAAGGAAAAGAATAAGGAGGAGGAAAGAAAAAGACAGAAAAAATGCCTGAAGATAGAGGGCACATTTTTTTTTCTAAAGCTCAGCAGGAATTCTGCATTTTATTCAAAATAACTTTGTAATTAATTTAGGATCAAGATGCCACGCAACATAACTTAAATTTATGCACCCAAGCAAGCTAGCAGAATAAAAGTGCTTAGCACCTTGCATTACAGAATTACAGTTAGAGCAATTGCTGCGGTAGGAGACAAAAAAAATTACATTGTATTATTGGAAAGCAGAGTGAGATCTAGCAAGCAGGATCAACACAGCTGCGCAAAGGGAGCAGACTCTAGAGTCGATGTCTGTGCCCTGCAAGTAAACTATCAACTCCCAGCTATGCTTGTGCTCTTAAAATACATAGCAATTTGATTTTTGTTTCAGTGGGTAAACTCCATTTCTTACCAAAATCACCGAAATAACTTCAGTTTCTTGTGTCTTAAAAGGTCAAACCTGGACAGATACCACACCTGGCAAATTTTCAAGATTTTTCCTCTGATTTCTCTTTAGAAATACACAAAACAAAGCATTAGCTTGAAAACAAATGAATGTAGCTCTGACTAGAAGCATCGCACAATTCCCACCACCGTGAAACACATGCCACATATGTTTGCTCTGGCAGACAAACATTTAAATTAACAGTATCACGTAGGTACAGCGCAGAATAAAGAAAATACCAGCATAAACTAGCTTCAAGTTAAAAGTCTGATTGACTCCAAGAATCTACTCCAGTAAGAATAAACATCCCAAAGCTATCCGCAGATCCCAAGAGTCCATTTGTCACGCTCCCGATAGCACAAAGGACACTTTCATAAACTCCCTTCCCCAGCTCTTGACAAACTCCAGCCCTGCAGCCCTCCAAGAGCAGATGAAAATAGTTTCACCCTTCCAAGCATCTCAATTTCTGTCTCTTTAAGTGTAACTTCCTCAAAGTCCAACACTGAATCCAGCTCAGGATGTACTTATTCATCTGCTGGATCACTGTCAGGATCAGAGAGACTGCTAGTTTTAACCAAGGATTATTTACTGCTACCTAGGTGGCAAGCTGAAACAGGACATACCCTGTTCTCTCAAGAGGAAAAGCTGGGTGCAGACCCCCCGAAGTAAAAGCTGCTTGTTCTAGAGCAGATACAATTGTTACCCAGGCAGGGGGCAAGTCTCAAGCATCCTTCCCCTGTCTGAAGACAGAACAGAAGCACTGCTGGTTTAATGCAAGAAAGTTTAATAAATTTTAGGCAGGCCAGTAAATGACTCAAAGCCTGAAAGGCTGTTATCTGCCCAAAGCTGAGCAGCGTACCAAGCATGCTGGGGTTTTACTCTCAAGCTTTAGCATTCCTGTATTCCCTACAGGTCTCCAGCTTGATGGGCCTTGCCTGGAAGAGACCCTCAAAAGATTGGTATTCATGTTGCTTTAAGGAGAGTTTTTTAAGTCACAAAGGCTTGGAAGAAGTGTATAAATGTTTTGGTTGGTTGGGTTTTTTTTTTATGCAAATCAATACAATTATATTGCAATGCAAAAACTACATTGACCTAGTTTTGATGAGCTAACTCATAAAATTAATTAACTTCTAAGGAGGCTGCATAGGAAACATCCCTTTGCCTGTCTTTACACTTGGCACTATAAAACATCATTAAACATCTGTACCTTCAGCACCCTGGGATTAAAGGTCGCAGAACAAAGAGAGACACCACCTGAACTTCACATGGAATATAACAGCAATTCACAGCTTCTGCACTCAGGGAATGCCAAACTGGTTTGGTTTTGCTTTGGGGTTTTGTGTGTGTGTGTTTGTTTTGGGTTTGTTTGTTTGTTTTGGGAGGGGGGGGAGTTGTTGGTGGGGGGTTTTTTTGTTGTTTGTTTGTGGGGTTTTTTTGTTGTTTGTTTTTTACAGAAGGGAATCAAAGACGGGTGAGACTGATAAAAACATGCAAGTCAAGTGGATCTGTCAAAGGGCCTGCAAGTTTATGTCTCGAGTTTCTGGTCAGACACACACAGTGTTTAACAGATACATAAAAAAAAATCTCCTGTCTTGGAACAAACTGAGGTAGACATCGCACGAGGAATGTGACATTTATATTCTCATGCAAAGTCCAAAAGCACATCTGTGCACTTACATACAAAGATTCTTTTTGTTGTAACTATTTGTTTATAGGAATTTTGAAAAAGTTTCATAAAAAGTAGAACTCCGCCCAAACGTGGTACAATGCAAATGCACTCACTGAGTATCTGCTGAAGGCAAGTCTCCTCAACTTTTTTAAACAGTTTGCTATCCACATATTTTTTTTTTATGAAACAGACTGACAGCTATTTTGGTTTACCCTATTTTTCTCTGTTTTTTTAACATAGCTTTTTATCATTGGAGGGAGTATTTTCATCCTTTCTACTTTTCTTCCTGGAGCAGCAGGTTTCTTAATTTTAACCACTCAGATCACACTGTTGCACAACTGTTCCTTCCTAGGAGTCTAGAAGGGGAACAGGGTGGACAGCACAGTGAAGCTTGACTTTCTCATTAACCATTTCCCAGCAATGACCGAGCAGTCAGGGACTTCCAGCAATCCCTGTTTCTGTGACTTCTGATTTGATTTTGCAGACAGTAGTCAAAAAGATCTAGCCCAGAGCCTTAAGTTCAAATGGAATTTTGATCAAATCTGGTTTTTACAGGTCAGCATTATCAAAATCAGTATTAGCAATACAGATTTTGCTCATATTCTCAAGTATAATTTTGACTCTAGCACATTATGGAGAGAATAAAATTTTTGTAGAACAGCAGACACAGTAACTCCCAAATATCTTCTTTTATTTAATTACGGATTTAAAGGGGAGCACTATGTCCTACTCTTGTCTGAAGAGTTTTGGTTACAGAAGTTCCATGCTATATGCATTATTTACCATGTAGCAGATGTTGCTCATGTTTCTTGTCCCTGTTAGCCATTACCAGCCTGCCTGTCTACTACAAACTGACACACGCTCACTGGGCTGAGCAGTGACCTAATCAGCAGCTTTGAGAACCTGATGTAACTTATGACACAGAAAGCTAACACCTAGGAAAACAAATAGCTTCACTCAGATAATGTTTCTTATTTAGAAAGCTTTCCACCGGTGCCCACTAGATACACATTTCACTGAAGCCAATGTCATAAAACTGAGAGATTAAAGACAGTCTTTACAGAAGCCACTTCCTACAATTTCATTATCTCCCAGCCACTACTACTTTAAAAACACTCAGCCTGACCACACAAGCACAGACATTTCTTGCTGTTCAGCCAGAAAACGACAGTCAGCGGGATGGAGCAACTCATCACCAGGTATTACGAAGTTTTATCCCGGCAGGTGAATTAACTTCCCACCTTGGCAGAGGTTATACTTTCCCTCAGAGCCATTTCCTTTAACACGCTGGCTAATCCCTCCAACAGAGATTTGCTGCTTTCAGTACACCACACTTGAACACCCCAGCATCCCAGGAGCTGCCTATACTATCCTTGGCAATCACTATGCTCTTTTCCACCTGGATGTGGCTGTAAGCACCACCCTGCGTATCAGGACCTGCAGACAGTCTTCACTCCTATATCACAAGTGGTAACTGAAGCCTGTCGCGAGCACACTGGCAGGGACCAATTCACAGCACAGGCACAGCATGAAAGCTGGCTGAGCAGTCTGGCAACGTCCCAGCTGCAAGAGCTCAGAGTGATATATCCTTTACTTTAAGCATGCAGTTCTCTGTGACCCTTACTGGGGATTTCTACGGTCAGGGCCCATCAACCACTATGGCAGATCCATGTCGCCGGAGTACTCAGTGCCAGCTACCTGTTTCAGATAGCGGTCCCTGCGGAGAAGTAATAAAGGCTGAGAGGCAGAATCCATGTGTCACACCCACCTCCCTCCGCACACCGGCGGCTTCTCCCTGCACAGCCAGCAACACCTACCGGCTCTCCCGCACCAGGCTGGTGCTGACAGCCAGGGCCAGCTCGGGCCGGGGTCCTGGGTCCTGCTCCGGACCCCACACCAGCCCCCCGTGCCGTCCGCACCCGCCCAGGGCAGGGTCGCCCCTTTCTGCGGGATGCGGCCCCGTCCCGGGCCCGGCCGGCTGGCAGTGCTGGCGCTGCTCCGGCGGCCGCCCTGCCCCTGCCCTGCCCGGCCGGGGGGGGACGAGGCGCCCCCCGGACACAGTCCGGCCCGCACCCGCCGCCGCCCCCAGGACGGAACAAAGCGCGGCGGGGCCGGGCCCAGGGCCGGGAGCGTCCCCCCCCGCCCCAGCACCCGCCTGTCCCCTCAGCATCCCCCCACCCCGGCCCGGGGACCTGCCCGCCCGCCGCAGGGAAGGCCCCGCCGCTGCGGGGGGCGCTGCCGGCCCCCCCCAGGCCCACGGGGGTCGCCGCCACCCTCCCGCCTCCCCTCACCTCTCAGCCGCCGCCACCAGCCACGCAGGCCCAGGGCCGCCGCCACCTCCATCCCGGGGGCCTCACGGCCCCCCGATTCTCTAACACCGCCTCCGCCCGTGCAGGGGCCGCCCCCGCCCGTGCCGGGCCGCCCACTGCGTCAGCTTCGTAAGGGCCGCTACGCACCCAGCGGTCACCATGGCGACGGCTGTGGCGGGGGTTGGGGGGAGCGCGTAAGTACAGGGGGCGGCGGCGCCCCCTGGCGGGCCCGAGGCAGCGGCGCGGGCCGGGCCTTCCCGCTGCGGGCTGAGAGGAGCGGGGCCGCCATCGCCCCCTCCTCAGGGGGGCCGGACCCCAGCCAGGGCGCACACACCCCCCGGCTATTCCTCACCTCTCCCTGCTCGGCGCCACGCAGCCCCCTGAGGGGGCCTGCGACCTACCCCCACCAGGGGCACATCGCGGCCCCACAGCCCGGGACAGCCAGAGCCCCCCTAAACCCACTGCGGGCATCGGGGTGGCCTTGTCCCCCCCCGGCGAGGCCACCCGCTGCTGCCAGGCCAGCCCCAGCACCGCCCTTCTGACAGCTTCGGGCACTCCTGGCATCCCTTTTCCCTGAGAAGGGCCCAGTGGCATAACATCACACACACACACACACACACACCCCGAACCCCCCGGCCAGGACCCCCTCCCCACGGAGCTCCCCCCGGCCAGGACCCCACTCTGCTCAGCCCATCAGGCCAGCCACCAGCCGCCCACCCCTGAGGTACCCCCCTTCCAACCCTCAGAGCAACGGTTTAGGTTTCCAGGCCAGGGCTGGTTATTGCCTTTTAATCCAAAGGCTTCAAGCTATAACCTGGCTGAAATGGAAATAAGGTTTTCTTGTCTATAACTTTACAGGTCTGCGTGGCCTGAATGACCGGTGCTCTCCGGCAATCTGAGCACAAGTGCCTCCTGCTCACACGTATACTTACTAACAAAGCCCTCAGAAGGATGGATGAGCCATGTCAGCCTTCTCCTGGTCTCGGCATTTGGGTGGGAGGCAGGACAGCAGTGGCACAGGTCAGACACAGCACCAGCCTCAGCATGGCAAGTGCTGAAGTATCAGCCAAGGACATAGTTGAGATGCTCTTATTGCAAAAGACTAGAAAAGTAGCAAAAAAAAAAAAAAAAAAAAAAAAAAAGTCTCTTGTGGGTAGGAATACCTGTCCCAGAAAACAGTGCAGCTCATTCAGCAGGGGACAGCAGCATATACCCATCTGTCCATTCCTCCTTAAAGGAAGTAGAGCAGCCTTCAAATGGTCTGCTCAGTGATATCACTATACCTTGAAAATAAAATAGCCTGGCAGTACTATAGGTGGTAGAAAAACATTCAGCAACAGCTTTGAAGCTCTGGTATTCATTTATGCTGAGGTCTCTGTATACTGTTCAGGCATTAAAAAAAAAAATAAAAAAAATCACTCACACTCATTTTAAGTCCCTTTATCTTGTCAGACAGGTGTAAAGTGGCTCTGGTTTAGATGAAAAGCTGGTGCCAAATATAGTATTTAGACAAACCATTTCATCCTGCATGTGGCACTTTCAAGGTCTTCCTTCAGCACAACCATCCTCAGCAGAGCAGTGCCAATCCAGTGGGCAGACACTCCTGCAAGTGCTGAAACCTAGAGCAGACAGAAGCAAGACTCTCAGGAAAACTTCAGTCGCTATTTTATTAATGAAAATACAATCAGTAGCTGTTCAAGACTTTCAATTCGAGTGGTGGTATAGAGTACATACCAGCCCAGATCCTGCCAATTAATGTACACAAGTCATCACAGGCAATTAATCTCATACAGCTCAGGCTTTCTGCTTGCAAGCAGCCCCAGCTGTCCGTATCTAACTCTGCTCCACAAGAGAGCTGCCGGTTAGCAAGGGACAGACCATATTTATAGCCCAGCCTCAGCAACAGAGTACATCACAGCTACCGGCAGGTCTTTCTTTGCAGGTTCTGTATGGCAGTGACACAATCTACAAACAAATTTGGACTTTGTTTTGTGTAAGCCTGTTTCCTTAACACTCCCTCAAAGTGTAAGGGAAGGGCTTAACACCCCTCAGAAATCCCCTGTCTCTGCCCTCATGCAAAGGACATTGCTCCCTATCACTGCATGGGAGGGTGGGTGGCAGAGCACTCAGGGTAATACCTACTTGCCAGAAGAAAAAAGCTGCTTGATTAAGACATTAATTTGAGGTGGTGCATAAATTAAACCACTTTAGCCCTGCTGAACCCAGTCTCCACCTACATCCTCTCTAGCAAGAGCATTAACTTCAGTTTCCCATCCTGGGGAAGATGAAAGAGTTTGGTTTGGAGTGCCCAGGGCAATGGCATGGAGATGTACGTGCGTCAGTGACAAGTCCTACATCTTAGGAGGGATGTAGGAGAGCAGAGTTACAGCAAAGATACATATATCAGCTGGGTTACCACAGCTGATGGCTCAGGTACATGCCTATTAGGGTGCACTTACACAGCCTGCTTTATTGCCTCTCCATCAGGAGATCACCTCCACTGACACACCACCATCGGTTTCATAATAAAACCTTCAGCAGCCACATCAGCTTAATTAATTGCCGTCCCTCACCATCCCCACTCACCCTTGGGCTATCCTGCAGTGTTGTAGCCAAGATGAAGAATAACCCAAGAACATGAGGATAGGGGGCATTCTCTGTGGTTCTTTAAGCTGGAGCCTGTCATACCTCAACCAGACAGGTATGGCACACAGCTGTTTGTCACCACAGCCTTGGAATCGCCGATATCAGCTCCCCAGGACAAGTGAAATGTCCAGACTGCTGTGGACAGCCTTGGCAGAGCTCTGGAGATCTCCAACATGCCAGCAGCGCACAGGAAGTATGCGATCAACAAAGAACCCGTCCAGCTCTGCTGATCTGAGTGTCCTGAAGAAAGCCAGTGGGATTCTGGGGTTAAGGATCACATTCTTCTAAACCTAAAAGCAAAACAAACGCCTCTCCAGGAAATTTAGAAAAGTAACAAGGATCTGCCATGTACAAACCCAGGAGCCATCAGCTACCAAAAATAGCTGTGTACATGGGAAGCTTATTATTATTATTATTATTCAGTTTGTTTTAGTTACTACCACCCCCAAGCACAGCACATCCAATCACACTGCTCTTAAATTCTGCTCCTGCTTGCCTCCCCAGTCAGAACCAGACAGTTTGTTACTCCTCTGGTAACAAGCCCCTCTCCTCCTCAATCCCAACCCTGACAGTTTCCCTGAACTGTTCTGTGAGTATTACAATAAAATCACAGGAAAAAATATATTAACAAGCTTACATGGGATCTTCTGAGAGCACAGAAATGGTGGTTCAAACATCCAGGCTACCCAGCTGCCTTCTGTCTCCTGTTCAAGCCCTGCAAAACACCAAGCCAGAGGGGAGCCCCATCATCCCTGCAGCAGCTGCAGGCATTATGCCAGGTTCATCTTTATTTCCTGGCAGGCTAAAACTGCCTTGAGATAACTTTTTGCATTAGCACAAACTCTCACCACCAAATGATCATACCACAGCTTCTTCCACCACATATATTGGGAAATAAAGCCACCTCTGCTACTTGTGATCACTTCTTTGTGGTGGAGGGGACAGGAGATGCCTGAGCACTGTGCAGAGAGCAACCAGCCCCCAGCCCTTGCAGGTGACATGGCTAAATTCAAAGGAGGTGACATCAACAAGCATCTTGGCAAGATTATTTTTTTTTAATTCTCAAAGGGAGGGTCACTGGGGACAGGCCATTACCAAAAGATGAACAATAACATCACCCCAATATTCCCTTCAGAGGCACACGCCCCAGTACCTCACCCACCATCTCTCACACTTCGGAATATCAGTTAACCATGTTTCCCCAGCAAAGTACCACCAAATCAGAAAAACCCCACACAGTTTCCTTCAGATGATGCCAATACCAGGTACAACCAGAACTGGGGAGGTAACTCTAAAAAACAAAGCAAGAGGGATCCCTGTCCCCCACTTCCATCACATCAAGCGTGAAGTGCCTGCATCTGCTTCCAGCGCCCATGGTAGCTGTGCCTCCCCAGCCTGCCTGTCAGCTCTTCTTCACTACCCGGCATGACTCCCACCTGCAGTTAGCCAGAGCCATCAGTCCCCATCGCCTACTACCGGAGCATTTCTTAGCTAGCGCCTTCAGGCTGATCCTGCTTGGCTTAGAAGCTCCCCACACACACCAGCTAGCCAGGTCCTTCATTATCCACCAACAGATCCCCCCGCCGAAAGCTGCTCTGCCTTGATGCCCACAGAAGAGCTGTGATCCCAACACACAGAGCCACCACCTCCCAGACTGGCCCTCCATCTTCTGCTTCCTCACTTCCCTGTCCCCTGTGCTGGCACCGCAGAGTTCCCAAAGCAGGGACTAGCAGATGCTAATGCCCCCACAGCAGAACCAGCTGCTTCAGCACTGCAAATAAACAGCATTACTCAAATCTTAACTAAAAATCATTATCCTAACGAAGGTGCTTCTCTTCTGCTCAGCATGTTTGCAAAATTCTCCATCTCCTGCAGGCTAGATCAGGGCCTTCTGCAGTTCCTCCAGGCACCAGGACATGCCTTGGAGGGGTACCACGCTGCTGTGCCAAGCAGTCATTCCCCCACACCATGTTCAGGATTATGCACCCAGCCTCCCTCCCATTAAATAAATGTTCATTAGCATTTTACAAGCATCATTACAACTAAGATAGCCAGCATAGTACCCATGTCAAGGTTCAGGGAGCTGTACAAGTCAAAGCAGGGGCACTGCCAACTTGAATACTCCACAGGTACTACTGTCAGGACACCCCAGGAGAGACGTTTGGTTTCTGTTGGGGACAAACTCTGGTGCCCCCATTCTCGCCTTTCAAAAGGCAAGAGGCTGGTCTAATATCTAATATGGAGCACCCAGGTGGCTGGATTCGGTCTTGGCCCACCCTGTGTGCCTGAACCCCCAAAACAACTCAGTTCCTCCTGTCAGCTAAGGCTCATTTCAGAGATGAGACCTCTCCAGCCTCAGCCAGTCTAACCTGAGGACAGATGCTCTGGAGACAAGCTGAAAGCACAAAGCCAGGCTTTTAAACCAGCACACACAGGGGTTTACAGGCTGCTCCAGGAGCTGAAATACCACCCAGCGGCTGGGCAGGGCCTCTTTACTCACAGGGTGGCAAACCTCTGCCACGCTTGTGAAGAGTCGGACCATTACCAAGGTGTGCGGCAGCACCCAGTTCCCAGTGCAGGCTTGCAGGGCAGTGTGCTGCTGGCACCTTCCTGGCCAGCTTGGCAGTTCCTTCTCCTGGGCACAGCCCTTTCACACCAGCACAGACACATACTGGTAGGCAGCCCCTTTTGCCCAGCCAGGAGGTTTCCAAGCCCTGCCTCAGCAGGTGGGACCACATTTCCAGCCACAAAGCTGCTTCCTCAGGCACTGCTTTGCAGGATTCCTCCCGTCTGCAAGCCATCTCCCACACAGGGAGCCAGGGCACTACATGCCTTTACAATGCAGCGGGTTCACTTTTGGCATATAGTAAATACATACGTGTGCACACGTGTTTATTTTACTGGCCTTGACAGGAAGCCTAGAAACGATTTCTCCCCCAGGTTGCATTTGGTAATTCAGCACAGCCTTTGCTGCTAATGATTCCAAGCACAAACTCATCCTCCAGCTGCTTTTCTAAATTTGTGCCAGATCTAACTATGGAAGCCAAGCCTCAAAGACTTGCTATAAATCCCGCCAGCACTTCCCCCTCCCAAGGACATTATCCAGCATTACCCAAGCTGTGACTCTTCAGCCCAGAAATTTCTCATTGGTAAATAGCCATCTCCACTGAAGAGGAACATTAAATAACATTTCACTGGAGCTCTCACCACCGCTGAGGCTGCTTAGCAAAGCTCAGGGCCTTTTCCTGCCCAGCAGCAGCAGGTGGCCTCTCCATCAGAGAAAAGCAGGTGAGTGGTCCAGGCTGTTGGTACATTTGCCATCATCCTCCAGCTCCATTGCATGCTACCTCTTGGACAAACCCGTCATCCTTAGCAAGCCATACATTGCCCTGTGCTGAAGTTTGCTTTTTTTTTTTTGCCTGGGATTATAAACCCTTGTGGTTTTGCAGAAAAAAGGAATCATAGATATGAACCCTAAAGGCTCAGAGGGGGGGAAATGCAAACCCGCAAGCTCCTCGTTCTGGGGACCTGACCTATGACGTTGCGTTTGCAGTGCTGGCAGCCCAGCAGAGACCCTGGCTCCCCCAGAGCACTACCTCACCGCAGTGCAATAATATGTCATTTTCTTTATCTGCTTGACCCCCCCACCACCACCAAATTCCTACACGCTCTCTTACTTCTCCTCACCGCCTACCTTTCAAATGCCCTTGGCTCCATCCTCCTTGCTAAAACCTCATTTGAAAGGAAAGCTCTAGCCCAGAAATGAATCAGGATTTTTTAACAGGAGCTTTAGGGATGTGGGATGCATTCACCCCCACAAGCAGGAGAGCTGGCCTTTTCCCAGGGCTCTGCAGGACTCGGTCAGGTGGCATTAACACAGCTTCCCTGCAGAGGAACATTGGCCAAGACATCAAACCATGAGAATTTACCCCATGGGCTGACCAAGAATGAGCTGCTTTCTAATTCTCAGTAGCTTGCTAACCTCCTGTAACAGGAATCATTGCAGCAAGATAGGAAAGTTTACAGTTCAGCTGTGTTGTGCCTGTCAGTGGTGGAGAGAAGCAGTTGTAAGAGAGCACTGAGCCCGCTTCTCCCTCACCAAGCAGCACCTGCAGCCTCCCGGGCTCTCTAGGAAGCAAGAGGGACCATGAATACCACTGTTGGATGTGGGCACTGCACAGAAGATGCAGATGCTGCTCAGAAGATGCCACCCCTCCCTGTTCGCCATGTGCCTGGTTGTTAGTCAGATGCAATTAAAAAGCAGCAGCTGGAGCCAGGCTACTTGGATAATTTCATTAGGCCAAATGCCCTCCCTTCTCTGCTTGCTTGGGGGCCTGCACTTGCTTCTGGAGGTGATTCTTAGCAGGGCTGAGGCAGTAGTACTGAACCAGAAGGTTTCACATTAAGGATTCCTCTCTGGCTCTGCTCCTGGCTCCTTGCCCACTCCTCACACCAGGCTGCAGAGCCATCCCTTGGTTCTCTAGGGCCTCAAAAACCTTTCTAACCCACTTGGCTTTCGCCCAGCTCCGAACTGCCAGAGGGGGAGTCTCTGCTTTCGCCTGGAGACTGTGCTTCCCATTGAGATCCTAATCCTCCTCACAGTACTAGTCAGAGCACAGCTCCTCCACAAAGCAGCGTGCAGAGGTGTGGGGATCACAGCCCATCAGGCAGATGGGAGAGGGACCTAGGAGCAAAGCAGAGAGGACCAATATCCCAGAATAATTATCCTATTGAGAGGTTCCCAGTTTTCCCTCACAGACCATGAAACACAGTGGCGCATCGCATCCTCCCTCCCTCAGATACAGGTTGTTCAATACTTACAGCAGCAACTGAGACATCACCACTGTGCCTCGAGTCTCCAGGATGGTCTTGGTTTTGCAGAGGGAAGCCTGCCTTCCAGTGGGTCTTTCCTCTGGGACCTCTCTCATGGAGCCCTGCCATGCCACAGTGAGAGAGGCAAGGCAGTTCTGGGATTTATTGTGCACCAACACCCTTATCCTTGCCCCAGAAGCACAAAACAGCTGAAGTATGGCCTCTAGCAGCTGCCCTCACCACCCAGAGCCCACTTCTGATGGGAAAAGAGCAGCAAAACCCAGGCTGATCCTTTCTTGTGTACCTTTGTGTCAAACCTCTGTGTCCAGGTCTGGGCTTCCCAGTTCAAGAGAGACAGGGAACTGCTGGAGACAGGCCAGGAGAGGCTACAAAGATGATGAGGGGATGGAGCATCTCCCCAGTGAGCAAAGGCTGAAAGAGCTGAGCGTGTTCAGCCTGGAGAAAACAGAGAGGGGATCTTACCAACATATACAAATATTTTAAGGACAAGTGTCAGGAGGACAGGGTCAGGCTCTTTTCAGTGGTGTCCAGCAACAGGACAAGGGGCAACAGGCACAAACTGAAACACAGCAACTTCCATCTGAATACAAGGAAAACCCTCTTTACCTTGAGGGTGACAAAGCCCTGGCCAGGCTGCCCAGAGAGGTTGTGGATTCTCCTTCTCTGGAGACTGTCAAACCCACCTGGACATAACTCTGTGCAACCTGCTTTAGGAGAACCTGCTTCAGCAGGGGGGTGGACTAGATCAGGGGTCCTCAAACTTTTTAAACAGAGGGCCGGTGCGCGGATGAAGTGGCAGGAGGTCATCTGCAGCTGCTTGGTTTCCCCCCCAACCCCTGGCAGGGGGTTCTGTAAATACCGGGGGCTGGATTGAGGACCCTGGGGGGGGCGCAGTTTGAGGACCCCTGGACTAGATTATCTCCACAGGTCCCTTCCAACCCTGGCCATTCTGTGAAACTACGGCACAGGGAAACAGCAGAAAGCAATAAACCATAAGCAGTAAGGGTGAAGCAGCAGGGCTGTTAGACAGACGTGCTCCAGGGGCGCAGGGTTCCTCTGCAGGCTCATGCCAGGGAGCAAAGGCCACATGAGGAAGGGTGAGTCTGAACAGATAATGCTGGAAATGCAACTGCTCAGCTGTTTTGGCCATGCCCAGAGCAGAGATGATGGGTGTGCAAGTGTTGAGAGATGGGGTGCTGGGACCACCCTGAGCCCCAGCTGTGCACCTTCCCCTTAGCTGCTGAAATCCATTTCGTTCTGGAAGTCACTAGTTCAGTACCCCCATCATCAGCCAAAACAGCAGCCATCAAATTCACACGTGCCACAGCTCCAGCCCCAACCCTCCAAAGTCTCTTCCCCAAAAATTACTGTTTAATCTTTACCCTGCAGCAGGCAGCCCAGCAGGTCAGAACCCAGCTGTGCTGCTGACATAAATAGCACCAATCCCTGCTCCCTGCACAGCCCCAAAACCATGACAGAGGCTGAGGCAGCAGCACATGGGTCAGGATGAGGGCGAAGGAGAAGGAACTGGAAAAGATCAGGCTGGAAAGCAACAGCCAGCAGGCAGGCACAGAAACCAGAGCCTGCCAAGAACGTGAGCAAACACAGACCCTGTCAAAACACAATAGCAGACATGTCCCCTGCGTGGAAGGGCATCATGTTGCTAGGTAAGGAGTCTCTGCTACAGTGACAAGCAAGAGGGATGATCCAGAGAGCCAAATGCAGGCAAAAAGGGAAACGAGAGAGGGTCTGACAGTCAGGATCTGCTTCAGATACTTAATGAAGGAGAAAAGGACGAATGGTTGCTAAGGGAAGTGGGACAGATGGCTGGCACAGAGAACTTGCTGACTCTTGGAGACTTAAAACTCTTTTTTTGGGGGGTGGCAGAGGAGAACAGGCAAATAGGCAGCAGCAAACGTGAGAAGATGACCACTTCCCCCTTTCCCTCCACCTCAGAGTGTCAGGGTAGATCATCTCAGAATGAAAAAGGTCACACAAGCAGCAGGAGACAAGATGCACTTGCACTTCTGCTCATCAAGAGCTCTCCCCCCTGCCAGTCCTTCATCCCGCTCCTCTTCACCAGAGGCCATGGACACCAGCACCACTGCCACACTCCCAGGCTGGGTGCACCACAGGCAAGTCACAGCACTGCTGGGCTGTCACCAGCAGGCCCCAGGACAGCAACTGGGCAAAGCCACAACTCCAAGAGAGGGGAAGCCATAGGGATGCTGGCTCTGGAGATCAGGCTGTCTGTAAAATACCACAGCTCCTGGACATGCTGTCTCTGAGATACATTTACACCTCTCGCTGACATTTAAAACCATCTGAGCCTTTTGGCTTCTGCTGCTGTCATCCCTGTGCCAGGTCTTTTCTGGCTCTAAAAGTCTCCAACTTGATTTCCCTGCAAAGACAGCCCTCCCAACAGGTCTCAAACCGCGGTGGCAGGGCAAAGGGAAGCGGGGAGAAGGTGGGAGTTTCTGCTACTGTGTCATTTGCTGGGGGTGGGAGGGGTGCCAAGAGTCTGTCAAATCCTGACGGCCATAAACAAGTCTCTGAAGGGAAGAGCTGAAAAGAAAAAAAAAAAAAAAAAAGCGCCTTGGCAACAAAGGCGGCAGAGCTCACCAACTGAGACACGCACCACTGTGCTGTGCCAAACGGAGCTGCTCTGCACCAGCATCCGAGGGTGCGAGGTCTAACGGGCAGAGCTGTGGGTTTGGAGAACTTCTGCTCCCCTCAGGCTGGGCCAGGCTCCTTCCAGCCACAGCCTCCCCAGCTGCTTTCACACCTACTGCAGCCGCAGGGCGTAAAGCCAAGGGATTTGTGAAGCAAGGAGGGGCTTTGGGAACAGCAGTCGTGACTGTCACTGGACTTGAAATCACCCCAGAAGTTCCATGAGTAGCTGCAACTCTCAACAGTTCGGTAAGCGAGTGTCCACACAGGACCCTCACCGGGCACTGGTTCCCAGCAAGCCCACATCTGTGCACACACATGCAGCCCTGGGGGGAAATGCCCAGCAGCAAGGACAAGATCAGCCACTTTGCAGGATTGCTCCGCTCCTGCTGCCAAGCAGAGGAGGAAGAATTTGCTCTGGCCGCCTCGGCACCACACAGCTCCAACCACGGAGCACCTCCGTGTCCCTGCCGTGCAGACCTGTGGCTGTGCCAGGAGGCGTGCAGACATGCCTGTGCCAGGAGCAACAGCAGCCAGCACTACGGAAAACATCCTTGGGTATTTCAAGGCAGCTGGTGCTGAGCAGAGGGAGGATGCACCACTGGCAGGACAGGACATGCCACTGTCACTCTGGCTTTGCTGTGAGATAGCTTTGGGCCACCAGAGGTTACCAGGGCCAGTAGTGGGAAGGAGAAAGGATGAGGATAGGTGTGAGTGCCAGCTCGGAGCTGCTTGCCCAGACCGTTCAGCTGCCTACACAGCCAGCTACATCTTGGAGCTACGTTCAAAGAAGCTGCACATATCAGCAGCTACCATATTGCATGCCAAACTGCCACGGCTGCTGTTAAGATAAACCCACACAAACAAACAGATGCTTAGACAAGCCAAGACGATATATTATATCAGCACTGCTCGCATGCCACAGACTGGCCCTAGGCTGGCTGCAATCCAGCTTGTCCCCTCCCAGTGGTCCTGTCAGGGAGGAGAAGTCATCAGCACATCTTGTCCCCATACATCAGGGCAATGGGGGGGGGCGGGGGGGAGTTGCCAGGGGCACGCACATCCTCTCTCCTTGCCAGCCCTTTTTGTCCCTGCCTGACAGCAGCTCAAATTCAAGTTCAGGCACGCAGCAGTGAGCAGGAATGCCGGGGTGCTGGGCGATAGAGCTTAGTTGGAAAGGAGCATCTGCAACCAGGCCAGGGGGACTGCAGCTTTCCTCTGGCCCTGGAGCCAGGGGAACAGGCCTCATGTACACAGCCTTGCCCACCATCCACCTGCTCAGTGTGACCTGCATGAGACATGCTGACTGCAGTAATGCCAGGCGGATTTACACCACCTGCTCACTGGCCACTTCCAAGCAGACACAAAGTTCAGGTGACCAAAGCAGCCTGCTATCTTGTGGGACACACTGTCACCAAAGGCCACAGCTGCGCTTGACCTCTGTATTGGCAGCAAAACCCACCTTCACCCTGAGGCACTAACACAGCACTTCTCACTGGCAGAAAACTGCCTTAAAAGCAAGGATTTCAGAAGTCTCCAGGAGAGCCTGTGCATCAGTGGGTGGGCATTCAGGAACATCTGGAGCTCACACAAACACAGAAAGACTCAAGTGTTTCTCTGAATTCTCTCTCCTCAACCAACAAGCATCAAGATACCAAGGGCATGAACAAGAGTAAACACAGAGGCTAAAAAAAAAAATAATAAAAAAATGCTGTCCCAAGCCTTTTGTTTTCCTCTAGCCATGCACCCCAGAGCTCCCACCACCATCTACAAGGACTTCAATGTCCTCCATCCCTTCTGCCTGAGGCTCAGGCCTAGCAGCTGCCTGGGTGCTAATGGAGCAACACCTTCCCCTTCTGTACAGGGCACCATGGCAGGCAGCAAACCCCTCTCTTCTGGGGCAGAGGGACAGGCAGTTGTGCTCTGTCCACCTCTGGCAGGCATGGGGCCAGGGACATGGGAGCACTAGGGCTGCCAGCTGCCTGGATATTGGTGCAGCAGCTCCAACTGTGACAGGGCTGTCCTGCAAATGAGCTTGGCAAGACACGAAGAGCCTAATTTTCAGAATTAGGCT
Source organism: Falco rusticolus (assembly GCF_015220075.1). Classification (NCBI taxonomy): domain Eukaryota; kingdom Metazoa; phylum Chordata; class Aves; order Falconiformes; family Falconidae; genus Falco; species Falco rusticolus. Next base: position 19,029,238 of record NC_051196.1, on the reverse strand, counting down.
GTTGTAATTACTCATCCTAAAAGCACTGGCCTCAGCTGCTGACAATGACACCAATTACACACCCAGTGCCACACAGTTGCTGCCTGCTGTTGTTGACCAGTCACCTGAGTAGACCCATACTACAGCCGTCCGTTCGGCACAGAGCACAGCACAGGCACCGCTGGCCTTCAGCGGCACAGCCCAGTGCTAGCGCTTCCCAAGCTCCTTTCAACGGCCTTAATGCCACCAGCCTGGGCCCTGGCACAGGCATGGCGAAATGCTGCGAGAAGCTGATAGGGCTCCTGCTCCTACCATGATGCTGAGCTGGGGCAAGCAGCTCCCACGGATCACGCCACCGACGCAGCACTGCACCCAAAGCATAGCTTTAACAGACTCTCCTTGAAATGTTTTTTTTGCCTGGTCACCAGCCCAGTTATCAGTGACACTGACTCATCCTCAGGAGTGCTCTTGCTGCCGGTTGTACTGCAGATCATATCAGCCAGCAACCCCCAATGCAGCTCCTTGCCTCCAGCCTGCCATACACTCTCATGAGGGAGCATCACTGACCCTGCCAGCCACTTCTCCTAGCCACAGCTGGCTGTCCTCACAGCCACAAACACCCAAAGCCCTCCCAGAGTCAAGGAAGCATCCTTCTGATGGGAGGAACATAACTCATGCATTACAGTGACATGACAGCAGGGCTCAAGTCAGCCCAGAGCCACAGTTTGAAGTCCAACCACAAAACAGAGCATCAAGTAAGAGCAAGAAAAGGTTTTATGGCCACACAGTTGGGTTTAACCTCCAACAACCAGGTTATGAGTAGCTCAACCAGAAAGGGCACTGGGCTATACTCACACCTAGGGCTTGTGCCCCCAGGCAGAGCAAGTCACAGCCAGACAATGAATGCTAAAGTGGAAAAAGTTATTTGGGAGGGAAGGGGGATGGGGGGGGAAGAGGAAACCGACCCTGGTCTACCCACAGGGCCACAGGCTCTAGAGAGGCTTGCAGGAGATAACTCACCTTCCTCCAACACACCAGCAACAGCTCCAAGCACTGCAGAGCCCCAGGTTGCAGCCATCCCTGCAGACACAGCTCCTAAACAGGCTGCGCCTATCTTGGTTGCTCTTTAATCAGGACATATTTTATCTCTCATCTGCTCCAGGTGTGAGGCTGATGCACGGCAGCTGGGGCTCAGCCCTGCAAGTAGGACGAACTTTCTGCCAAGGGCAGGGAAACCCTAAGCCAAGGGTGTTTTGAGAATGCTGGAGCCCGCACTCAACCTGAGTGCACTCAGCCTCTCTGCTGTCCCCAGGCTGTCTGTCCATCCCTGACGATGCTGGGTCTTTGCCCCTTCAACCTGTTACCCTGGCATTCGCTCCCACCTTTCAGCTTGCTCCAGTCTCGTTGGGGTGATGGGCCCATCTGTCTTTCCTTCCCACTCAGGGGTTTCCAGATCCCCTCCTTGTCAGGGCAGAGGTCAATCTGTGCGCCCCAGCCCTGCGTAGGTGCAATGCAGAGACAGTGGCAGCTAATGAGGGAGCTCATTTAGCCGCTCACATCAGTGACCTAGATATGCTGGTATGCTCTGCTCCCCTGCCTCAATGCCTCTGTAATCCAGGGGGCATGAGTGGGATTTCTGGGTGGGGGGGAAGAGTCAGCCCCTCTCCCTCCTGGGGCTCTACCTGCAGGGCTCCCATTCCTCTCCCTGCTTCCCAGGAGGCTGCTCCTGCTCCCTGCAGTGTTCTCTGCTTGGCAGCCCTCCCTGAGCCCACGGCAGGGGGGCTGCAGTGTGGGGCTGTCAGCCCACGGCAGCCCCAGGGAAGAGCTAGCCAGGCTCTGCTCCTGCCCATGTCCCTTATTCCCTCTGGAAAATGATCCCAGGGGAAAGACAGGCCAAGGTAGCTGGCAGTCACCCTGTCCCACTGCCCAGCCCTGCTCTGGGAGGGGGACAAGGCGATGGGGGACCAGCCTGACCTCCCTGCGAGGAGCAGGGGCTTGGGGCAGCTAGGAGCAAGACAAAGGGTGGCTGTGGTGGAATATTCCAGCATGGCCAGCCTCACCTCCTCATCTTTGGCTGCTGCTTTTTAAAGCCTGTTTCCCTTGGGACGACACAGCTAATTTAGCCAGAGGTCGGTCTCCCTGGGTCAGGGCTGAGGAAGGATGCAAATGGGACAGCTTGCTATAAAAAGCAACTCGCAGCTGCCTTTTTTTGCAGCCAGGTATTGATTTTTCCTTGTGTATCTGTAACTGGAGGGTAGAGCATGGGGGGGTGGCTCTGCCCATGCAGGAACCGGCAACCCCTTCCCATGTGAGCTGGGTAACAGAGCCAGGTGTGATCCCATCAGCCGCACATGCTGCTTGTATCAGCTGGAAAGGGTGATGAGCGGAGGTGTCAACCCACCACGAGGGTCCCAGCACCCAGAACAACCCCACCCTCACTCTGCTCCTCTCCCCTTGCTGCCAGCCATGCCTGCGATGCTGCCAGGCCCCGCTCCCTCGGTGGGGGACTGGCAGAGAGAGGTTCCTGCAGCTGGTGCTGGGAATATGTGCTTTAGGGGCATTTGCCATGGAGGAGCAGCAACTGGCTGAGATGGGGACACAATGCATTTGGCACAGCCCCATCCCAGCATACCTACAGTGCAGGGAAAGGGGCACAGTGCTCTGGAAATGCAACTGCATGCTGCCCTGAGGGTCCTGGTTGTTCCCGTTCCTCCTCTCCCCCTCTTAGATTAAATACCTTTGCGAGCAAGGGGAAAAAAAAGAAATTGCTGCTCACAGCAGAAGTGATTTTCCATTCGCAGCGCTCCTGCCTCGCTCCCCACACTTGTACCCAGCCAGGGACGGTAGCCTGAAATCATATTTCATGCATTAACTTAATGCCTTCCTGGAAGCCAGCAGAAACCCTACCCCAGTGCCGCACCGAGCGCCTTGGGGTTGCTGGTGGCTCTGGGCAGGCAGTGGCCCACGCCGGTGGGGTCTCCGTGGGAGGCAAGCCCGGCGGTGGCCACAGTCCCATCCCAGGCAGCTGCAGGGGTGGACCAAGCCCTGTCCCGTCCCGCCCGGGGTCCTCGTCACCCCACGTTTTCCAGGCTGGTGGCCGTGACCCCAGGGAGCAGGAGGGATATACCGTGCTGTGGCCCGGGTCCCGCCGCTGCCTCGCACCTCGCCCGTCCCGTGCCCCGGGGCTTCCCCGGTGGCCGCTGCCCGTTCCCGGTAGTTCTCCACGGGAGCCACGAGGAGGAGCTTTCAGACCGCACCGAGCCCGGTGCTCCCGGCGCGTCCCGGTGCTCCCTCTGTTCCCGATGCTCTTGGCGCATCCCTGTGCTCCCAGGGATCCCGATGCTCTCAGTGCATCCCGGTACTCCTGTTGCTCCCAGTGCATCCCCAGGTTCTTCCTGGGCTTCCTCATGCTCCCATCACATCCCAGTGCTCCTGGTCCACCTCAGCCCTTCACACCTGCAGCCAGGGCTGCACTCCTGGGATGCTGGGAGGGATCCAGGCTGCAGCACCCCAGGGCTGGCAGGAGCCAAGCTTTATCCCCAGCCCCACTCTCACCCCTCGGGACCCCACATCTTGCCATCCTGTGGGAAGACAGCCAGGAAGGGCTGGATTCAGGGTGGGGCTTTACCAGAGCCATCCAGGAGCTGCTCGGGTTCCTGCCTTGCACTGCTGCCTACAGGGCTCCCCCGTGGCTGGCTCCTGTGTGGTGGGACAGCGGTGAGACATGGGGACATCGCTGCTGAGAGTGCAGGCATGAGGGACGTGGGAGCAGCCCTGAGACAGGCACCTTCATCCGCACTTATCTTCAGCCTCACCGTCATGGTCCTCCCTCAGCGCACGGGAATCGGAGCTGGATGTGGTACCACTGGAAAGGGCTGTGTCCAAGTTTTGAAGTTAGGTGCTGTGTGGACTTTTCCTGCTATCAGTGAGCTATTCACAGCAGCCCTTCACCATCCTCACTGCACAGCTGCCAAAACCATGTGCTCTGCCCAGCGAGGAGGTCAGAGGAGGACAGGACACCCCATCACAGACTCTTGTGCCCCCCCCCCCCACACACACACACTGCCACAAAGCTGTGGGTGTCCTCCCCATGGCACCCCGTGCTCGCATGTCTGTCCCCTCCAAGGCTGGCAGGCAGGGAGCCCCCAGCCCCCCAGCTCGTGAGCCCAGGAGGGCTGAGCTCCCCTCAGCAACTCCCAGGGCCCATGCTCACCTCCACACCACCCAGTAGGAACAACCTGCCCTGGGATGTTTTTCTGCCAGCCATGAGGGAGCAGGGGCTTACCCACACTTGGAACACCAAAACATTAGTGTCTCCAAATGGGGACACCCCATTTGGATGCTCTTCTGTAGGGCACTTTAGCCATCCCATCCCTTCCCAGTCCTTTCCATCCCATCCCATTCCATTCCAATCCCACCCCATCTGCCATCCCATATACCATCCCATACCTTACCCACTCCCTTCCCTCTCCATGCCAGGAGAGATTTCTTCCCAGCAGGTGGAAAAAACAGCCCCAAGGCCAGCCCTGCCCAAGGAGGGAGAAACCCACCTCTCTGTTGAGAACGAGCTGCCACTAATGAGGGCAAGACACAGCAGAGCCCAATTAATTGCTGGCGCTGCCCCAGCTCATGCACATCCAAGCCTGAAGTGCCTTCCGTGCATGGAATTGAGAGCCCAGAAATCAGGAACTGGCAAACCCTCACACTGCTCTAACCTGTCCCTGTGCCTCCTCCAGCTCCTGCCTCTGCTTTGCGATACAGCCCTTAATTGCAACAGCCACAGACCCTTCTGCTGCTGCCCCCCCACCAGCCACACGCTGCTGCTTCCCCCTGTGGGGATGGTCCTGGAGCCTGGGGGATGCCAGGACCCCTCTGCTCCTTCCCAGCTCTCAGAAGGGACCCGGGGAGAGTGGCAAGCACTGCTCAAGTGCTGCAAATCCACATTCAGGCAATTAAATGGCCCATTCTCGAAATACGCTCAAGGCTCGCACATCCACGCGAAGGCAGCAGGTGCTCGGCAGCGCTGGCAGGCGGCTGCTGCCTTTTAAAGCCTCTTTGGGAATTCAGGCAGCCTGCTGCACTGTGGAACGGGTCCTGCACCATCCACACAGGGATAACGGGCTCGGTCAGCCGTGCGGGGGCAGGAGGTGCCGTGAGCAGGTTCATCTGTCCAGTGCTCCCCACTGTGTCGGGAATTGCTTTCCTGTGCTGCGCTGGAGTATGGGGGCCACTCACTGGCGGCCCATCTGGTGCTCTCCACACCGACTGAGCCGCGGGGCGAGGGAGCGCGTGGTGCGCACCAGAGGGGCCCGGTGCCGGACATCTGCTGCCAGCCTCGGGGACCACAGGGGCAGGAGGAGACCGACGTCAGGCAGCGGCGCGTGATACTGGAACCTGCAGGCTGCTGAAAGGATGTAGGGCATTAACAGCCCCAACATCTGCTGGCAAGTGGCTCAGCTGCTGGTGTGGTGCAGGAGCTGCTGCAAGCTCTCCCTGCCCGACAGGTCGTGATCCTGGGGTGGCTGGTGTGTTTGAGTGAGGGCTGAGTGCTGGGGAGCAGGTGAGAAGCAGAGGCAGCCGGTCTCAGCGAGCCTTCTCCAGCATCCCCCTCCCCAGCTGCAGGACACAAATCCTCCCCCTCCACAAAATCAGGTGCCAGTGGCTCTAGTGAAGGTGTTACGGAGAAATCCAGTGGGCAAGGGCTGCTGTCTTGCTCTGTGATGCTGGCCTCCATGCAGAGAGGATGGGGTGAAGCTTCTGTCCCCCTGCTAGGCTGGGGAAACAGCCACCAGTCCAGAGCACTGGTCCAGGGAGTGGCAGGGAGCTGGACACCTTGGGAGGCTGTGGGATGCAGTGACACAACCCCATCTGGGGTCTGTCGCAGGCAGGACGGAGTGCATCCCCAGCCAGGTCTGCGGGACTGACAGATGGCTGCTCGGGCTGCACACAGGGTGAGCGAGGCTGCCAGGCGGTGTGAGAGCTCCCACAGGTCCCTGGAACGTGAGGAGCCCCTGGCTGACCCGGTCCCACCGGCTCCTTGCTGTGCCTGCCCAGATACCGTTCCCCACAGCCGCGCTGCCCAGCCAGCGGCGTAGCGGGGAGTAAGATGTTATTAACGTGCCCCAAAGTGCCTGCTTCCCCATGCATGCTGAGCGTGGTCCATTACCATTTAATAATTGCTAATCCCCTCATTACCAGTTATCTCCACTCGCTCACCAACTGCTCAGCTGCAGTGCAAAACCATGCCCCCCTCCTCCTCCCTGCCCCAGGGGCTGCTGGCAAGGTGATGGTTGCCTCTGCTAGTGTTTTCACCCATCCCATGGAGGTCCGAGGCCATCAGCTCCTCTCCTCAAGCACGGCCAGGCCACCCCCTCCATCCCCTCCATGCCCTGCGCTGCCCTTAGGGTCCCTCCTCCCCAGCTCTTCCCACTCCCCACAGCCATTTTGGATGCTGCCAAATCCCCCCTGGGGCTGCTGGCATTCCCCCAGCCGCTGGGCACCCTCGCTTGCCCGCAGCCCTTTCTGGGCAGAGGACTCCTGTTGGTGACTGCTGCTGGCTGATCCTCGTGGTGGAATTTTTGGCTGCTTGGGAAGGGGCCAGTTTCTTAATGCGAGCACCATGGCCCTGGAGTGATCATCTGGCTGGAAGGTGCAGAGCCACTGTGCCCTGTGCTCCTGTATCTCCTTCATCACTGATTACATTTAAGGAGGCTATTAGAGGGGTTTGGCACAACCTGTTCTTAATAAACTCATGTTGCTCGACAGCTATTAGAAACCTTTCTCCTAAGCACTTGCATTAGTGAGTGCGCTCCTCCACAAATGGCTGTTTATCGCCGGGGTGGGATGTCAAGCTGAGTTCCCACCTGTGCTATTCCCGGAGCTGCAACAGGGGTCTCTCCCCTTTGGCCTCCCTGTTCCCTGCTTTTCCCTTCCCTGGAGGCCCTGGCTTTCTGGATCCATCACAGATTTTCCTGCTCCAGCCCTCACAGGGACACTGGCTGGCCTGGACTTTGCTCCAACACTTGCAGCAAAACAGAGATGTTTGGTTTACAAGCGGATGTGGCAGCGCTTGGCCATGCATCACCACTCCTGCCCTGTGCCATCGCCTTTCCATGCTCCTCCAGCTCTGGCTTGGCAGGAATTCCCCACACACTCTCCCCACTGCATCCCTGCTTCACTGCTTTCCCTGAGTCCTTTACACAGCGGGGCAGAGCCTTTTGATCCCCTGTCCGCCTGCCCAGCCTGAGCTGATGGGCTGCTGCAGGGTTTTGGTAGCGCTGGTGGGGAGGTTTGGTGCCCAAGCCCTCGTGGGCATTGCCTGCTGGGTGGGTATGGACTGCAGATGCAGGCTTGGGTATGGTGGGGGCTATATACCGGCTTCACACATAGCTACGAACAGGGAGAGAAAGCGCTGCGCTTCCCCACACCTTGGACAAGGGATCTCGGGCACAAATTATCCCTCTGAGTTGCAGGGACAGCCAGCTGCAGTGTCAAGCCCCCAGCTCAGTGCTGCCCGGGGATGTGCACGGGCAGCCAGGCTGCCTCTCCTCTCCTCTCCTCTCCTCTCCTCTCCTCTCCTCTCCTCTCCTCTCCTCTCCCCTCCTCTCCTCTCCTCTCCTCTCCTCTCCTCTCCTCTCCTCTCCTCTCCTCTCCTCTCCTCTCCTCTCCTCTCCTCTCCTCTCCTCTCCTCTCCTCTCCTCTCCTCTCCTCTCCTCTCCTCTCCTCTCCTCTCCTCTCCCTCTCCCTCTCCCTCTCCCTCTCCCTCTCAGACCTGCCCAGACCTGCATCTCTCCCACAAGGTCCTGGCCAGCCTCTGCTTCAGGGACAAGCTGGTCCCCGCTCCAGGGTGGCTGTCCCCTGGAAGTATGGGGTCCTGCTAGGCACCGGAGCCGAGCCAGACCCTGCGAACACCCAGCGGTGCCTGATCCCGTACAGGGATCGCAAAGCCAAGCCTGTCCCTCCCCTGGCACTCTGGTCATTGCAGACAGAGTCTTCACTGGAGCTCTCTTCTTTGAGCTCCTTCTGCCTGCCCTGCTGCTGCCTCGAGAGGAGCTTGCTTCGATGCCAGGGCAAAGCATGGAGTCACTGGTGCTGCTGGAACATCTTACAAGGCTTTGGTGGGAGGGCTCGCCTCAAAGCATGTGTGGGAAAGGCAGCAAGTCTGAGCGGATGCACAAGGATGCCCAGATGTGGGAGAGGGCTGGTGAACACCACTGCTCAGGGTGGTGAATGTAACAGCAGCTTCTCTCTCCAGCCCTTTTCTATCTCTGATTTTAGGGCAGATCTTTCATTTTATATCTCAATCAGATTTTTCCGGCAAAGCAGCCGGTCCCACACGACCTCGCTCCTGCCCTTGCAGCCATGCCATGGCTGAGAGCAGTCACAGCAAGAGAGTGCATCACCCTCAGCCATCCCCACCGGCTCCGACCCATCAGTGACTGCCGTCACAGGAATGATTTATTCCTAATTGTACAGTTACTCGGCAGAACCCAACTGCCTTTCTACCCACCAAAAAGCCCCAGCAATGTACTTTAGGAACTCCTGATGAGACTAATAGCATGCCTAATAGAGGTCACCGCTCATTACGGAGCCATGTACCACAAATTATACAAATATCAGGATGCAGAGAGCTATTGTTTCAGAGCTCTCAGGCCCATGTTGGCATCGCAGGAGCACTTTGGGGTGGGCAGGAAGGGCAGTGGTTGTGGAGCAGCACAGCTCTGTCCCAGCCAGCCTGCCCAAGGGCAGCATCTTCTTCCAGTGCTGCCTTTCTCAGCCATCGACCGTCAACGTCTTCCAGCACTCATGAAAAAAAGATGACCCGAGGGCAGCACTGAAGGGCTCTGAAAGCAGCGGGAGGGAGGATGGGGATTCAACAGGCTTTGGGTGGGGGCCAAAGGGAAGAGTGGGGCCCAATGCTGCTGTGTCCTGAGCCCAGCATGGCTTGTCCCCCAGCAGCACCTGGCCAGCAGAGCAGGGCCACCACAGACATACCCATGGGACTCCCTGTGCTCTGCTGCTGCTGTTCCCAGCTCCCCTGGGGACAGCATCCCAGGTGGTGGGAGCACACATTTCTCCCAAACCCCCTTCAGGGGACCCATGCAGTCCCAGCCCTCCCAGTCAGGACCCAAAGGCACAGCAGCCACCCCCGGAGACTGGGAGCTGCTGGCGCCCAGATGTGACCGCAGTGCCCAGTGCTGCCGGCCAGCTGGGCAGCGGGGACCTGCTGAGTCAGGGCAGCGGGGCTGGAGCTAGCACTTCTTCATCGATCGAAACCTGATTCCAAACCCAGGGCCGAGAAGATGAAAGTCCTGCTTGGGTGATGGGTGATGGCTGCTGGGCGGCCGTCGCATTGCTCCCCTCCTGGCCATGTGCCCCAGGTGGATGCCGGCATCGGCCAGGATTTTACAGCAGCCTCCACTCCCTAGTGCACGGCTGAGAGGCAATGGGTGACCACACGTCCTTCATTTCTGGCTGAGTGCTCCAGCAATCATCTATCCCTTTATTTAACGGTGTCTCAAATGAGAGAAGACACTGCCCGACATCAGCAGGATACAGGGAGGAGGGGAAGAGGTCCGGCTGTGGAGCAGGACCCTGGCACAGCCTCACCTTTGGCTTTGTGCTGCCAGAAAGGACAAGCACGGACTTGAAACGACTGCCCCAAGCTGCCCACCTCACCTGCAGGGTTTTGGGGCACAGGACATGTGCAACCCTCACCGCAGAGGCTCAAGGAGCACTGCCGCATCTATAGGGTCTCCCTGCATCCCGTGGCTGCTGCGGGCTCGGGGCCAGCGGGGAGGAACCCAGGCCCTGTGGTGCAGCCTCAGCACCTGTCCCACCCGCTGAGCAGCTGCTCCCAGCAATGCCGCGGGCGAAGTCCGAGCCGTGACCTTCAGCCTCCACCTGCCACTTTTCCCTGCTCTCTTTGGTGCTTTACAGCCATTGCCGGCAGGCCAGGAGCCCTCCTCCCTGTACCAGCAGCAGCCAGGCTGGCCATCCTCATGGCACCAAGCACCGTCCTGGCTCCCTGCACCACCACGCTGGAACTGCCGGGGGTCCTGGTGCACCCCCATGGAGGCAGACACACCGACATAGCACGTGGGAAAGCCTCACGTTTTGATCCCACCTGAGCCCCCCTCTAACGCTGGGGAAGGCAGCCATCGGTGGGAGAGCAGAGACCTTAGCCAGAAGTATTTTTAGCCAAAATTGCTCCCAAAGAGACAAGAAGCACTGGGTAGCCAGGTAAGCCAAGGTATATAAACAAACAGCTCAAATGGCACTTGTGGCAGCAAGGAGTGGGGACATGCAACATCCCCCAGGCAGCACATGAAACCCCCTCCCCAGGGAGGGTGCTGGCAGCAGCCAGCACCGAGGGATGCTCAGGATGAGGTTGGGGAGGTCAGCAGGGTTTTAGGAGCCCTCACGCACAACTGCTTCTCTCTCTTGGTCATCCTCCCTCACAGTCCGTTTACCTGCCCTGGGCCAAAGGGGCTTTGGGGCATAAATGTGGGGTACAGTCTGGGGCTGGGGGCCCACTGGGGGCTGGAGAGTGGCTCAGAGTCAGCACGGCTGACTTTGGGCTGTGGGGAACAGCACCATGGCCACCCTGGCTTGTGTCTTTCCAGCCATGCCACCATCTCCAGCATTGCACATTAATTATAATCCGTGTTTCTGGTTGTGTTGCTTTTGTTCTTTTAATAATGTTTGCTGCCTGGGAGAGGAGGAGTAAGGAATTCCTCCGATGGAGAGCATGGCTCCGGGGCTGGATGGGTCGTATACTGGAAGCCAGCACACTCTATGCTGGAGCCTCCCAGTTCACCATCCAGAGCCCTGATGGTTTCAGCCTATAGCTTGAGGACCCCGAAACCACCAACACACCTTCTGGGAGAGCCACCACACCTTGGCCATCAAAGTGTCACCACTGCCTGGGCTGGCCTGCACCCAGGGACGTGCTGTCTCTTTGCACTGGTGTGGCCGGGGTGGCACAGCATGGCATGGTGTGGAATTTGCCCATCCGGCAGCGTGTAGCCCCGAAGGGCTGGACTGGCAGCATGAGCCACGAAAAACAAACAGGCAGGCTGTGCCCATGGCAAACAGCGCTGGCCACCGCGGGAATCTCCCTCCAAGCCCCGAGGAAACGTGGCGCCGAGCAGCTGCGCCACAGGAGCGGCACATGACGAACGCTTTCTCGGTAATTAAAATATACACAGGGCGTTCAGCCGCCACCGGGCCAATTATTCACATGCCAGCCTCCCAGCGAGCAGCACGGCTCATGGCCAAGGGGGAGGCTGGCCCTGCCCCATGTCAGGCAAAGCGAAGTGGGGCTGCTGTGGTCTCAGCTTTTTGCTGGCCCCCGTGGCGGGGTTCCAGCTGACCTGCCTTCTTTGGGGAGCCACAGTGCTTCAGGTGCCTTGCTCATACCCTGGCTGGCGAGCTTGTCAATCAGCGTCATTTATACACTGGAATAAGTCACGAGGGATGAGCATCCTCCTGGAACAAATCCCTGCTGCTTGCCTTCCCATGCGCGCACAGCCCGTGCCTCGCCGGGGCCACGGCGCTCTCCCGGGAACCACACCGGCACACGGACAGCCCTGCTGGGAGCTGCTGGTGTGAGCTCGGCGACCGCCGATCCCGCTCAGCCGCCTGACTGGTTCTGCCCGCGCCGTGTTTGCACAGAAAGGCAAACATGGCACCATGTCACTGGGCTCTGCTTCCACCCCGGCCACAGGACCAGGACTGGCAGGGAAGGAAGGACAGGAGAGCACCGTTGCTGCTGCTGGTTCATTAACATTTTTATTAGCTGTGACAAGTGCCAGGTCACAGCCTGCTCTTGTTAAAGTTGCGAAATAGTTTGCTTTCTAACCCCCTATAATTTCTCCCGTTAGGCTCTGAAATTTTCATCATTTTAGATGAAATTACCCCAGGCTTGGCCTCAGCCCAAAGATTAATTTGTATAAAGGGCTTGAATAAGGCGGGGAAAAACAAAAGGTTCTCCGCGTTCGGTGGGAAGGGAGAGTAAGAAATATCCATTTTCTCCCCATCGAGAAAATAAAAGAGAAAGGGAGAAGAAAGGAGCATAATGACTCTTTTCTGAACAGTGTGAAAGCCAAAGTGGCTGGGAACTGAAAACTGCAATTTGGCAGCAGAACCCACCTTTGCCGGGGAGCCCTGTGCTGGCAGCTCCCATAGAAATCTGGGTTGAGTTGGTGGAGCTGTGGCCATGTGGGAGCCGTGGCTCAGGGCCGGGGGAGCTCCCTGTGCCACGGGGAAGGAGCGGAGCAGGATGCTCGGGGCTGGTGGTGGAGCTGTGGTTTCCCCAGGCTGCCAGTGAGGTTTGCAGCCGGCGTTGGAAGCTGGAGCTGTTCTCCGCAGCACCTGGGCTGCTCTGCTCCCTGAGCCCAGCCCTGGGGAGCAGGCAGGAGCAGGCCAGCCCAGGGGGACACCTGTGGTCCCCATGCCCAGCCCCGGTACAGCCCAGCACCATGCCAGAGATGTAGGAGCATCTCCTTGCCCTGTGGCCAGGACAGCACGGCCACGCTGGGCTGATCTTGGAGCGCCCAGGGTTTTCGGATGGCAGGGGTCTGGTTGCCCAGGGATTTGCGGTACCCAGAGGGTTGGGATGGCAGGAGTCCAGCTGCCCAGAGATTTGGGGTACTCAGAGGGTTGGGATGGCAGGGGTCCAGTTGCCCAGGGATTTGGAGTACCCAGGAGTTTGGGTTGGCAGAGGCTTAAGTTGCCCAGGGGTTTGGGGGAGCAGGGTCTCAGGTTGCCCTGGGGTTTGGGGGAGCAGGGGTTTGCAGGGTTGTGCAGGGTCGTATGCTGGGAGAATGGCTGGAGAAGACAGGGCTGGGGGCAGGCAGCTCATATCTCCACCACAGGGAGGCAAGGTGTGATGGGGGTGATCGCAGGCCAAGTTCATTATTTATGGGGGTTCATCTCCCCACGCAGCCACCTCCCTGACCTTGGGTGTGTTGTGTTTTCAGCCAACTTGCTCCCTCCATGATGGCCTGATGGGCAGGGAAAAGCATCCCCCGGTGATGCTCAGCACCCAGCCAGGTGCTTGCCCCGCAGCAGGAGCCCGGCCGGCGGCAGAGGCTCACGCGTGGCACTCAGTGAGGCGCCGGGCCCGGCTCTGCCGTGAGTCAGCAGCGTTTTACACCCACTTGGCCCCGGTGGAAGTGACGGCGGGCGGCGGCGGAGAGCGGCTGTGTGGGTGCGGGAGGTTACGGTGCTGCCGGGATGTCTGTGCGTGCGGGGATGCGGATTTTAGAGCTTGCTGAAGAGTGTGTGGGAAGCAAGCGGAGAAAAGCAGAGTGAAAGCAAGGGTTTGTGCCAAGGGTTTAATGAGAAGGTTCCCACAAAGGGGGGTGGGGGTGGGTGGGAAATCAAAATAAAGCTACGCGTCCCCAGGAGGAGGCTCTGCCAGCTTCTGAGCAGAGAGGGGCAGAGGGCTGCTGCCTCCTCCCCAGCCTGCCCGTGGTCCCAGAGGGCCGGCAGCAGGCTGGCACCCAGCCCCCTCGCTGGAAGAGCTTCGCCTGGGTGTACGTGCAGGAGTCTGCCTGGCACGCGGCTCCCCAGCGAGCCACACCAGCTGCCGCCCGCGCGCGGGCACCGGTGCTCCTGGCACCGGCCCCAAGCCGGGCTGTCGCTGGCCCAGCTCCGAGGGGCTGGGAGAAGCCCCAGCCCCTAGGCAGGCGCTGTGGCAGGCGGCATGCCAGGATGGGCTACGAGGAGCCCGTGATGTGAGTCAGGGCACGTGAGACTGGGTCCTTTGCCACTCACATGGCCTCACCGCAACAGGCAGTGCCGAGTGTCGGCACCCTGCTGCCCGGGAAGCCCACGGCGCTGGGGTCACGTTTGCCCCCAGCTCAGTCCCAGCCCTAAATCCAGTCCCTGCCGGTTCAGGGTTTCCTCTGCAGGCTCTTTTGCTTTAGACATTATTATAAGGAGATATTTCCTGCCTCATTCCCTGCTCAAAACCCAGCCTGAGGGCAAGGAAAGTCGAGGTTTAGTCCCAAGAGCTTCTGAACCCTCACGGTGGTTTTCCAGCTCTTCCCAGCCCAGTCTGACTCCAGAGAGATTCCACCTGATCCCCTCCATCTTGCAAGGCCAGGTCGGGCTTTGCCCCTCGCGGCTCCCACAAGCCTTGGACCATCCGGGTGAGTGTCCCAGCCCCATCAGCCCGTACTGGGGTGGCTCTCTGACCCCCTCGCCCCAGCAGAAGGGGGAAGCGGGCACAGCCTCCAATCCTGCGAGCAAAGCCCCCACCTGCTGTTCCCCTCCTGTGCCCCATTGCCTCCATCTGGGGGCACCTCCCGCACCAAGCAGGGGGTTCTCCTTGGCCCCGCTCCCTCCCACCCCGGGGACTCCCAGGCCAGCACCGCGGGGACGCGGCGGGAGCTGCAGGTGCCTGGCAGGCCCCGCTGTTTGTGCACCCCTGGGCGCTCCGCACAGCAGTTCTCCCGTTTGTTTGCTCTCGGCCTGCATCTCTGTAGGAAACGTTACACAAGCAATTAACGCCGGGGCACAAATTGCCTTTGCGTGCTGGACGGGAGACTACGGGAGCGAGCGCACGCCTCGCACCCGCTCCAGGATTCCGCGCCGGGTTTTCCGCCGCCCGCAGCGCCCGCCGTGCCCGCAGTGCCCCGGCAGCGGCCGCCGCGCCCCGGCACCGGGAAAACCCGGCCTGGAACCCGGCGGAGCGGGACAGCGGGAAAGCTGCGGGGGTGGCGAGGGGCGTGCGGGGCGGGGCGGGCGGGAAGGGGGGCTACCCGGGAGTGCTGCCCCTGCGGGTGCGCAGCGCCCGGGGTGCGCTCGGGCTTCCCATGGGATGGTACTGTGCGTGTGCGCGCCCCCGCGCGTGCGGACCCCCGTGCCCCCCCTGTGCGTGTGTCAGCCCGCGTGCTCCCGCACGAGGCCCCGCCGTCAGCGCCGCCCGTGTGCGCGGCCCCGGTGCGTGGGTGCGCGCATGTGGTCCCCCGCGTGTGGGTAGCGGGGTGCGTGTGCGGCACCGCCTGTGCGCCTGTGCGGGACTGCGGGTGTGGCACCGCGTGGGGCACACCCCGCGCGTCCCCGTCCCGTCAACGCAGCGGGGGGGGGGGGGGGCACGCGTGTCCCACGGGTGTCACCGCGCCGCTGCCCGCCCGTGTCCCCAGCCCCAGGGGCCGTGCCGGGGCCGTGCCCCCCCGCTCCGTGCGCAGCACCGACGCCCCCCTCCCTCCCCCACCTCCCCGGCGGCTGCAGTTTCCTCTCCCGCCAGCAGCGAGCAGCAAGTGGATGCGCGATCGGGGCGCACACACACACTCGCACACGCACCCGCACACGCAGCGAGGCGCGCACCCCGCGGCAGGCAGGCAGGCAGCGGGCGGGCAGCACGGGCTCCGCGGGGCTGCCGGCCCCCGCCGCCGCATGCGGGCCCCCGCCGCCCCGCCGCCGTCCGCGGCCCCCGCGCCCGCCCCGCCGCCGCCCGCCGCCGTCTGATGAGCCGCGGGCCCGCCGCCCCGGGCTGCCGCCGCCCCGCCGCCCCGCCGCGCCCCGCCGCCCGCCACCATGTACCTGCACCCGGAGGCTGCCAGCGCAGGTGAGCCCCGCCGTGCGCAGCGCCGGGCACCGGGACACGCACACCGGGGCTCGCCGCCGCCCCCGCCCCCTGCCCGGCCCCGGCGCCGGGACCGGTCCGTGCCGCCCCCCGCCGGGCCACGGGGGCCGCTCACAGGCTGCGCCCCCCCCCCCCCCCCCCCCGACACACACACCTTCCCGGCTGCGGCGCTGCCGGAGCGGCCGGTCGGGAGTTACGGTAGTTTGGGGACAAAGTCACCGCCGCCGCTTTCAAATGAGTCACCGCCCTGCAGAGCTGCTGGAGCCCCGGTGGCCCCGCTCGTTGCCCCCCACCCTCGGGGAAAGCCCCCGCCCGGGGACACCCCAGCCCGCGCGGCCAGCACCCCTTTCCCGGGGGAGCACCGTGGCGAGCCCCCGGGCTGAGCCCCCAGCCCCACTGGGTGCCGGCACCTGGACGAGCATCCAGCGGGCAGCGCGTCACCCCACTCCTCATCACCGGTCCCCTCCATCCTTCTGGGGGTCCCCAGCCCCGGTCCCCAGCCCCGTCCTGCTGCGCCTCCGCCTGCTGGGGTGGGCGAGTGGGGAAGGGGCTTTTCAGCGGTGCGGTTTTGCTGAGCTCATGCTCCGGAGGCAGCAGTCGGCCCCGTACCGAGAAATCTGGGACGCTGTCGGGGAGCTTTGGGGCGCGCAGCCACCCGGTGAGGGCTGCCGAACTGGCGGCAGCCGGTGCAGCGAGGAAGGGATGCTGGCGGTGCGGTGCGGCTCAGCGGGGCCTGGCAGCCCTCACCTGCGGTGTCCCGGGGCCCGGGGAGCAGCCGCCGGCGGGCAGAAGGACGGCGTGTCCTGCGGTGGCGTGGGGACGTGCCGGCGGGGACGCGGGGGAGCACCGGCGCGGCTGCTGGTATCGCTGGGGTGAGCCGCAGGCGCTTGCCACAGCCAGGCCTGCAGGAGCCGGCAGGTTGGGGCAGCGCTGGGGACCTCCACACGCTGTCACCCACGGCAGGTGACAGCCTCAGTGCTGCCCGGCAGTTGGCAGCTCCAGACAAGCTGCCTTCGAGGGGAAGCTTCCACTTGCCCAGAGGCTGAGCACTCCGGGAGCAGCTTGGTCCCGTGCCGCCCCATCCCCACAACCCCGCAAGGATGCCCAGCGGGCAGGGGAGCACAGTACGGCACCGCCGGCTGCTTGGCCCAAGGTCACCCGGTGGGTCAGTGGCAGAGCAGGGACGCCAGCCTGTCCCCGCCAGCAGCGTGGCAGAGCTGCCCTTCCCTCCCGCTGCCCGAGATTGGCACCTGTGTTATTTCCCCTCTAAACTTTACATCTGCCGCCAGGTTGCCCCCCTGTGCCTTGCCCCTGCCCGACGTCCCCCTTGGTGTTCGGTGGCCCACCGACGGCTGGCTGTGTTGCGGCTGGCTACAAAGCAGAGCCTGAGCTCCTGGGGTTTGGGGGGGCAGACCCCCTCTCCCCGCTCCACAAGCCCCATGGTCCCTGGCTGCTGGGTCTCCCATCACGTGCAAGTTTTCCCACGTCACTGGCCGCGGCTGTGCTGTGGTGCCTGGGGCTGGGGGGTGCTGTGGTGAGGCCGGGGCTTTGTACACCCGGCTGGCAGCTCTCAGCTGGTGCCGGGACGCGGTCTGCTTCATTCACTCCTTCCCCCTGCCCCTGCTTTTCCTCCCATGCCGCTGCTCAGCCGTGGTGCCACGCAGGCACCGGATCTGTGCCCCACCGATGGAGGCTGGGAGGGCACTAGTGGCTCACACCCCCGCTGGCTTTGGCCAGAGCCAGGCATTTGCCACACCGCATCCCTGGGTGAGGCGATGCCTGTGCCCCTGCAAATCCCTGCCCGGCTTCTTCGGCTGGAGGCTGCTCTGTGTCACCGTGCGGGGGACAGTGGCTGCGGCCCCCAGCACTGGCCGCGTTTCATGGAGGGAGAGGATGCCATGTGGGGAAATTTGGGAAACTTTGCTACCATCTGTGCCATGCTTTGCAGCCCAGGGAAAGGGGGCTTTGGGGGGCAAGGCGGAGCTCCGAGGTGATGCTGGGGGTGGGAGGTCTGGTTCCAGGGTGGGAGATGCCCGAGGGAGTCTGGTCTTGGCTGGCAAGAGGTGTTTGAAACTGGGACCGAGCCGAGGCGCTTCCCAAAGCAACTCCCCCCAGCTGGGTGGCTTTGCTGGGGGGCCATGGGGGACTGTGCTGCCAGCAGGGCCATTGCCTGTGCTACCCATGTCCCGTGATGTGTCAGGAGAGCTGTGGCTGAGTGCGAAGCAGAGATTGGGTCTGAAGACAAAGGTGCCCTCTGTGCCACAGCGATGATGTCCCCCACACCACCCACATGCACTGGGCAGCTCCCTCCTCCCTGCTGCAATGCAAGACCCCCCTGCTCCATCCTTGTCCCTGCGAGCTGTCCCCTCTCTGAGGAGGCAGTTGCACCTCAACAGCTTCATATTCTCAGTGCATCAAGCAGGTGCTGGGGGGGGGCTGGACCCCCCTGCCCCACATCCCCATGCTCCCAGGCTGCATTCCTGCTGGCCAGCCGGAGCATGCCGAGCAGAGCTGTGCCGCGGCGGACTCGCCGGAGGTGGTGAATCAATAACCAGGCAGCTGCCTGTTTTCCCCCAGCGCTGTCTCGGGGCGGGCGATGGAGAGCTCTGCGTGCTGGCGCGGCGAGCACCGGGGGCTGCAGGAGCAGGTTCCCAGGGCTGGGACAAAAGCTGATAACCCGATTCAAAATCAGCTGAAATACCCTGAGGAGTGAGGCAGGGGCCAGGCAGGGGGCTGGGGTGCGCGGGGAGCAGCTGGGAGGATGGGGGAAAGCACGACAGCCGGGGAAGGCAGACAAAGAGCAGAGGGCTGGCAGCGTGCAGGCTGGCCGGCCTCGCTGGGAGCCAGGCACCTGCTGCAGCCATGCGTCCCGCACGGCGCAGGCACAGCGCTGGCAGCTCCATTGCCCCCCCAGCCCTCTCATCCTGGTCAGGGCTGGGGTTCACCTCCCTGCCAGCCCCCAGCCCCTTTGCTGTGCTGGGAGCAGGCTCAAGCCCAGGGGATGGTCCTGCCTGCACCTCGGAGCATCATCTCCCATGGCCTCACCCTGTCCCTTTGTCCCCCAGTGGTCATGTCCCCCCTCCCCCCCCCCCCCCCCCAGCAGCTCCACCCCATCCTCGGTGGCACTGGGGTATCCATGCAGATGATGATGACCCTCCCAGGGTCTCACCGCTCCCTCCCCAGGGTCCTGCCTGCTCTTGCTCTCTCCCCACCACCTTCGACCCATTCAGCCTCCCTGTGCCCGGGGGGACACACACGCAGACGTGTGAGACACATGTCCCAGGGCCCTTGCACGACTAGGGGACAATAAGGACAAGGACTGGGGGCAACAGCCAGGCAGGGGGTCTGGCTGGGAGGTCTGCCTGATTTCCCCCCCCCCCCGCACACCCCCACCCCCCCCGCCCCCGGCCACACCAAGGAGCAGGAGAGGAGCTGGAGGCGGCTTTCCACCGCCTGATCTCGCGGCTTTTCAGCCTGCTGGGGAAGGGCGGGGGAGCGGGGAATGAAGACAGATGCAGATAATATCGCTGCCACCCCCCGGCCCCTGGGGGCTCAGCTACAATATCTATTATAGATGGATTCAGCAGAGGAAGGGCTTTCGAAGAGCCACCAGCGTGGCCGGCGCGCAGGGACTGTGTGCAAAAGCAGAGCGGCAGCGAAAGCATCGAACGAGGGTCAAGCGGGTGGCCAGGCTCCCCGGGATGCATCTGGGGGGACTGGGGTGCACGTGTGGGCTCAGGGGGTGGTGGGTCAGGCTGTGCCAAGCAACAGGTCCTGCGCCGCTGTGGGTGCCAGCCCGGTGGTGGTGCAGGGGTGCTCTGTGCCCGACTGCGAGCTGGGGGTGTCCTGCGAGGACCCCATCCCCTCCCGGTGTCCCCGGGCAGCTCTGCTGGCAGCCCTGCTGCAGGAGGGAGAGGGTCACCTTGGGGGGAGTTAATGAGGTTTGACAGGGAAGCGACCGATCGCGCTGATGGAGATGAAGCCGGGGCAGTGGCGGAGGGATGGCACAACGCAGCAGCGCGTCTCCCTGCCCTTTTGAGTGGGGGACACTATGGGGACAGTCCTGAGGCGGCACTTTGGGGGGCTCTGGGCACCCCTGATATGAGGTGTGCACAGCCCTTCCCCTCCAGCTGGGTCTGTGGGACACTGGTGGCTGCGGGGTGGGGGGAGATGGGTGACCATCCCTGCTCCCCTGTGGGTGGCCATCCCTGCTCCCCCAGGGTCTCAGTGTGTGTGTCACTGGAGGATGCAGCCCAGGGACCAAGGTCTACAGAAGAGTTTCCATCACCCCCACTTGCCCCGGGCTCTTGGCCACAGCTCTGTGTCCCAGTCCTCCACCTGGGGCCTTCCTCTGCCCTTTATTCCTCTCCTCTGCCTCCTCTCTCCTCCACTACCAGCTGCGTTTCTCCATCTTCCCGTGTGTGCTCCTCTGGCCCTCCTCTTCCTCCCCCAGCTCTGCCAGCCCCTTGGTTTGGGGGTTGTGGCTGATCCTGAGCATCCCCCCAGCACTGAGCTGTCTGTGGGGCTCCTGTCCCCATGGTGGCCTTCCTGGCCACAAAGTTCAGCAGCAGCGGGGGTCCTGGGAGGCAGTGGCTGGGGGATGCTGCCTTGCTGGGGGGACAGGGAGCTGGGGAAGTAAGCTGGGGCTCATGGGGCTGGGCATGGCTGCATGGAGCCTGCTCGCTCCTGTCCCCCAGGAGCCTCTGGCTTTCTGCCTCCCTCTCTCCCGCTGTCACCAGAAGTGCCTGGGAATGATGGAGGGCCCTGGGGCGAGAGGCTAAGTGGTGGCGGCGGTGCGGCGGCACAAGAGCTGGCAGTGCAGCTCGGCATGAGAGCCCATCCTGCTCCTCCGTGCCTGCTGCCACTGCCAGGAGAGATTTCTGTGCCTGGGTCGTGTGGGGCTGGGGCTGCCTCTGGGGTGGGGGGTGATGCCCGGGGGCTACAGGGCACAGGCATGACCAGGACTGCAGGGCTCATGTTCTGGGGCAGAGATGACCTGGAGCAGGGGCTGAGCAGAAGCCAGCCTCGCTGGGGGATGAGGGGCATCACGAGGCTGTCAGGAGCAGGGTTTGAAATGGGGAGGGCGATGGGTGAAAACCCCATGGGACTCAGACGTGGGGGCAGAAAGTCCTTAGGGGGTCTGGGTGCTCCTCAGGAGGAGAGATGCAGTGGGGACCACTAGGCAGAGAAACCACACGCCTCTCCGGAAATCCTTAGCCAAAAATAGCCCCGCACCGGGGGCAGGAGCGCCTTCACTTGCCAAATTCTCCCTCCACTGCGAGCTTCTGCTTGCGACAGCCCGGAGGGGGTATGGGTGGCAGTCCCAGCTGGCGCTGGGGCCTTGCCCGAGGGTGCAGTGGGGTGTGCTGTGCCACGGGGCTGGTGGTGGTGATGTGCATGCGTTGCCCAGGGCCTTGTGGTGTCGCTGAGCAGCACGTGAACATGTGGTGCATGCAGCCGCACGCCGGCCACATACTGGAGCAGGGCAGAGGCACGGCTGCAGCGCGCCTGGGGGGGTGCAGGCAGGGGGGTGCCGGCAGGCAGGGCTGCCCAGCGGGGGGCTTGGCAAGGCGCTGGGTGCCCTCAGCATCCTCTCCCTGTGACCCGGCTGATTCAGGGGCAGGTGCCAAGAGCAGCCACAGGGTGTCGGGAGCTCTGACTCACCTCTCCGTGGGGAGTCGTGGGCTGAACCCATCCGGATGGCTATGGCCCATGGTGGGAGGGTGAGCCCTGCCACGCTGGTGCACCAACTGCTGCGGTGCCCGCTGGCCTTGGGTAGGGCTGTGTGGCTGAGGCACAACCCCAGTGCCATATCCACACCAGGAGCAGGGACTTGCTCCGTGAAGGTGGTATGAAATGAAACCTGGGTGCATGAGGGACCCGTCCCACCCTCTATCACATGAATTTCTTGCTCTGCCCATCACCATGGTGCCAGGGCCCGAGGGACACATCCATGCATGGCAATAGGGTGGGACAGGGGATGTCCAGCTGCACCCTGAAGGAGCCGTGTGCTGTTTGAGGAGGGTGTCCCCCTCCTGCAGAGCCCATGTGGCAGGGACAGTGCAGTGCTTCTGCTGGGCCTGGATGCCTTGGCATCACTGCAGCACCAGGCACATGGGTGCTGGGGGAGAGGTGCCCCCACGGGGAGCAACTCACTGTGCCTGGCACCAGCCGGCCCATCCAGTGGGGTCGCTGGCAGAGGAGGCAGCGCCACGCTGGGGGTCGGTGGCAGTCCTGGGGGTCTGTGGCAGTCCGGAGGCAAATCCCCCAGGGCAGGCAGCTCGGCATGGAGGAGGCAGAGACAGACAGATTGACAGCTCCGGGGGATGGACAGATGGCTGGATGGAGAAGCAGATGTGTATGAGGGATGGATGGATGGAGAGATTGATGGATGTGTTGGAGAGGGGGATGCACAGATAGACAGACAGATGCACAGATGGAGAACAGACGCCTGTTCCCTTCCCTCTCACCCTGGGCATGCCTGGGGTGCTGAGCTGTGGTGCTGCACTGGTCCTCTCCCCTGAGGCTTGTCTGACGATGGGACACTGGCCAGGACCCCGCCAGGGCAGCGGGACAGCCATGAAGCTCCCAATGTCCCCTGCTGAGCAGCTTGTAGCCACACAGCCCCCAGCAGCCCCTGAGCAAGTGGCGCCGCTGGACCCAGCCATCTCAACCCTCTAGCTTGCCAGCTCTGCGGCCGCCCGGTTCTGCCCCATGGCATGCCAAGCCTGGCTCAAAGCAGCCCCAAAATCCCCATCGGGTTGTTTCCAGGGATGACAGCACGGCCTCGTTCCTGCTCAGAGGTTTTGCATCCCGGCAGCCCCTCTGTGCCAAGCCCCTCTCCCTCCACCTGTGCTGATGACATGAGCTTTGCCTGCCTGCTCTGCCCACTGGGCAGCCCCACCGTGGTCCTGCCCTGCTCCCACCCGCATTGCACCCGGGATCCTGCACAGGAGTGAAAGCTGCAAATTCACAGCTTTTCAGCTGCAACCTAAAAATAAGAGGTTTGGGAAATATCTAGCAAATGAGTGGGAGGATGAGAAGAGGAGGAATTAATGGCCTGGTGCCAGGCAAACAGCATCTGGGAAGCCCCGGCGTGGCAATGTGACCGCCTCGCTCCCCGCCCAGCCGCCCTCCGCCACGACACGGCCCTTCCGTGGCACAAGGGGATGTTCTCATGCCACATGGGGCAGGATCAGACCCCCTCTTATCCCCCACTCCACAATGTTGCCCCATCCCCTTCCCAGTCCCATCATCCCCATTTGGGCTCAGCGTCACATCCCACCTGGCTCAGCGGCTTGCGGTGGCTCACAGCAAAATGTGGTGGTGGGGATGCGCTGCTTGCTTGGCACCTTCTCCCGCTCCCCCCTCCCTGGGCACGCACGTGTTTCCGCTGCCGGTCTGGCGAGGCAGCCAGCGCCGCGGGCTGGCACACCGGGCACCCGCTCGGTGGTGGCAGGCGGCTTGGCACACGGAGAAGTTTCTCTGCGTGGAGCTGTGGTGTGCTGGCTGTGGGGAGAGGCTTTGATCGTCACTTCCAGAGAGCACAGCGGGTGGCTGGGGCTGGGGGGGGCTCCACACAGCTTTGATTTCTTCCCCAGGGTACTTTGCATCGATGGGTCTCACTGCTGGGCCAGGGCAGGTGGGAGGAGGCGAGGGGAGATGGGGCTGGAATACCAAGCAGCTGCAGAGAGATGCTGTGCCCACCTGAAACTGGGCACTGCAGGCTCTGCACCCAAAAATATGGCCCTGAGAGCCTGGCCAGGGCTGTCCTCACCGAGGCACCTGTGGAGAGGTCAGCACCAGCCCCAGTGCCAGCAGATGCTGTCGGTTTGTGCCCACTGCTCATCCAAAGCGCTTGGGCACTTGCCATTCCATGAAAGAGATTTCCAGCCTGACTGTGCTGTGCAAGAGCCTTTTGCTTCGGAGAGCGGCCAGGAGCTTACACCCTCACCTGGGTGCCCCTTGCATGTGCTTTGCCCTCCCGGCGCTGCTGTGTGCCAGGGCGGGGAGTGCTGCTCCGGGGCTGAGGGCTTTGGTGCAGGTCAGTGGTGGGGATTTGGGGATGATGGGGAAGCTGTCAGTCCAGTCTGAGTGCCAGGACAGGCACAGGGAGACAGGGCATCTCTGCTACCAGGGAAGGTGATCGGCGGGGGAAAGGGGTGTAGCTGCCTTGAGTGTGCGGGTCAAGCGATGTCTGTCATGGAGAGCTGAGCGTGCACAGGGCCACCAAGATGTGCAAAGCCACCGAGATGTGCAAAGCCACCGAGGTGCACAAAGCCACTGAGATGCACAGGGCCGTTGAAGTGCACAACGCCGACAAGACAAGGGCCAAGGCCAGGGGGGAGATGGGAGCAGGCTGAGGCACTTCGGGGTGTCCTCAGGTTGGGCTGCTTGCGCAGGGGTGCCTGGCTCTGCCGCAGCACCAACACCCACCGCCACCCCGGCGTGGGGCTGCCTCCCTGCACGTTGCCGGTGCCAGCACTCAGCTGCATGTCGAATCCGTTGGCATCAGCAGTTCTTGCCGTGAGCGCCTTGTCTCCGCCGGGCCGATCTTACAGGATCTGCGGCTTACACACTGCTTAGGGAAGCATAATCCCTCTTGGATTTCTGCGCCTCTTGCTTGTGCTCGGGTCGGGTTTTGAAGTGTTTCCTCCACAGCCACAAAGGCCGGAGCTCACTCGCACTCCAGAGGCAGCTAATCCTGCGCCTGCAGGAGCGGCGGCTTACGGAAGATGAGCACATGGCGGCACGCTGCCACTGCCCCTGCCAGCCCCAGCTCCCCAGCACCCCGGGGGGCCGTGGGCACAGGGGGCTCCAATGGGTACTGGAGGGAGACCTGCTTGGCCACCCGTGAGGGTCCTCCATGCCAAGGTGCAGGCTTGTGGGAGGGGGTTTGCCACGGGGACCCTCTCCCTGCATGCGGGGACCCTTTTCCCTGGTGTGGGGATCCTCTCCCCCAGCGCAGCCGGCTGCTGCTCACGTGGTGCCACACAAATCCCATGCTGAAGAGCTGCGGCGCTAACGAGGCAGGTAATCCCCTCATCAATAACCGGCTGTAAAAGTGGAATTATATCCCATCAAGTGACATTGAATACTGATGAAAGAGCTGCAGGGCCGCGCCGCCTCCCTTCCCAGCCTCCGCAGCCATCCCCTGCTCTGCCAGCAGGCGCGAGGGGCTGGGGAGCCCCAAGCCCTGGTGCCCTCACAGCGCTTCAACCCCTTAACATTCTCCAAGGGCGGATGAGGGGTCTCCAGCTCACGGAGCAGCCCCTTGCTGTGCTCTTGGGATGAGGCAGGACCAGCGAAGGGCAGGGGTGATTTAAGGGGGGGGCATGTGGCTGCAGGGACTCCAGGGCAGGGGTGTGGACCCCCCCAGTGTGTGGGGCTGAGGTCCCAGCACCACCATCTCGCATGCTCTTGGCTGTATCCACGCCAGCAGAGCAGAGATTTATGTGAGCAGTGGGGAAGGAGGAGGCAGAGACAGTGGTAAACAAGCGCCGTGTTTTTCACCCGTTCTCAGGGCTGTGTCCCCATGCATACCATGGTCACACAACTCCCAACCATGTGTCCACCCAACCCCTCTGTACCCTGTGTCCAGGGCCACCTGCCCCACAGCATCCTCACGCCAAGCATCCCAACCACAGAGCTGATGCTGCTGGCCTGGGGACCTCATGCAATGCCCCAGGGCAGGGACTCAGGGCTGGGGACAAGCCAGGAGCTCTGATCCACTCAGCTTCTCTAATTAACTAGTGCTAATTGCCCGGAAAACGAGTCATTCAAATTGTGCTGAGGGCAGCAGCACCCTGGGGGCCAGCATCTCTCCCCGAGCCCTGGGGACATGGCCAGCACGGGCTGAGGGACATGTGTCCCTGCTGGGGAGGGTTGGCACCAGCCTGTGCACAGGGACCCATGTGGCTGAGCCTGGAGGCCACCGGGGACTATGAGCCATGCCATCCGTAAGCCCCCAGCATCGCAGCGCGGAACCCACCGGGAGCCTCCCTGGTCACCCCCGGTGTGACCAGCAGCTCCACCGGGTGATGCCAGGTTTGGTGCTGTGGTGGCAGCTTGGCACGGGAATTTGGCTGGGGGCAGGTACAGCACATGGGAGCTGGCATGCACCAATGTCCCTCTTCAACCCCTTCGGTGGCAGGGCCCAGACACCGCGCTGGATTGCTCCTTCCTGAGCCGGGTTAATCCCTCATTTGTGCCGTGGCAGCACCTCTGCAGGCAGCATACGCCCCTTCCCCTCACCTTCTCCCCTTTGATTTCCCTCTCACCATAGTACACTGGGGAGGAATTTGACCTGCAAGGACCAAAGCACCTCTTGAAGCTCCAGGCTAAGCCTGGAGGGGTTGCGGTGGGTGTCACTCACCGCTGTGTCAGCATGCACGGCAGCCAGGCAGGGCACCCTGCTTCGTGTCACAGTGTCCCCAGGCACGGGGCTGTGGGGAGCACCATGGGGGGAACCAGTGCTTGTGGGGGGCAGAGGAGGGCTCACCCCCATTCCTAGCCTCACCAGCCTGCCCAGTTACCCTGTGTGCTGAACATCCCAAGGGGGGCTGCCCCAGCCCTCCCCACCAGCACAGCTGCTTTATATCCCCCCAGCAGCTTATCTAGCTGGGGTTTATAAATGTTTGAAATTAAGGGCTGGTCCCAAATTCCCTACTAGGCAACAGTTGCTAAGCAAGTTTTATACACAGGCTTCTCGTGACCGAGGAGCAGTGGAGGAGCCCCCCTCGCTGGGTTTGGATGGAGGGAGCACGTGTGCCAGCTGCCTGTGCTGCTGCCGGGGCGCTGGCCATGGCCCAGGAGCCAGGACACCCCCAGCCCTGTCCCCTGAAGACCCCCGGGATAACTTCATCACCTTCCTGCCCCCTACATCCCGCTCTGGCAGGGGCTCAGTGCCGGCCACATGGCTGCTTAAGGGGCTTTTATAAAATTCCCCTTTATTGCCATCATCCATTTACTTCTCTTTTTTTATTCTGCCGGAGACCGTGGGGCTACAGGTCTGCACCCATCTGCACACCAGGGCGGGAGTAGGGTGCTGGTGGCACCAGGGACCCCCCCACATGCCGGAGGGATGCCTGCGCCCCGGTCCAGCTGCCCGGGATGCTCTGACTCACGCCAGCCTCTGAGCCACTGGCAAATTTCATTACAATAACAAGGTCTGCGGGCAAATTAATTATTAACAATTATTGTTTAATATTTATATTGCAGTACAGCTCCAGGCGAACTGCTTTGGCCTCGCCGCTTCCCACTGCCAGCTGTGGCTCGAACGATGGCCTGTCCCAATCCCCGGATGCAGAGCTGGCTGTGGGGTTCCCACAGGGATACTGTTGGGGGTTCCTGCCAGGAGACAGGGCTGAGCTGGGCTGGGGGTCCCGCTGGACCCCCCTCAAGCCACCTTGGGTCCATACTCATCCTCCCACAGTGCCAGGGCCACCCTGTTTGCTGGCAGCATGGCCATGGGCTCAGAGCCTGAGGCGGGACTGCTGGATGCCGGGGACACCCAGTGCCAGGGGGGGAGGTGGGGGGGGGGGGCAGGCAGGTCTCTTGGGGGCCGGTGAGGGGGTTTTCCTGCCCATAGGGCTGGCTGGGTGCAGGGCAGGAGCAAGGTGGGTAGGAGATGCCTGCCTGGCCGTGTAACCATCCCCAGTGCCCATGGAGGGTGATGCTGGAGCAGCAGAGGGGTCCACCCCCACTTTTGGGATCCCCAGGATTGTCCCTGTGGCCAGGCTGGGGAGAATCCTGCTGCCTGATCCCCTCCCCAGAAGCCCCCGCCCCTGCCAAGTGCCTGCACTGCCCTTTGGGGTGAATCCATGTGGGTTTTGGCTGACCCAGAGGGGACCACTAAGGTGGGGTGGCTGCAGGGCACTGATGGAAGGGGCACAGATCCAGCAAGGAACTGACTGGCTTGTCAGGAGAGAATGGAAAAGGGGAAGGGGATGGGATGGGGAAGGGGAAGAGTATGAAGTTGCAAGGATGGGGATGGGCATTAGGAAGGCAAAGAAGAAGGGAAAGAGGAAAGGGGAAGGGATGGACAAGGGGAAGGGTTGGCAATTAGGAAGGCAAAGGGGAAGGGGAAGCAACACAGAACAGCCATGATGCTGCGATACCGCAGCAGGAGGTGTGTGCTGATGCTGTGACCTTTGCCGGACATGCCAGCACTCCCAGGGTGCTGGCAGAGATTAAAGCCTTTGCTCGGCTCCAACCTGGGCTCCCGGGGAGTGCTCATGGCCAGGGCTGGAGGCCACGGCACGCAGTCCCCTGGGAGCCCAGAGTCCATGGAGCTGGGGGCTGTCGTACAACAGTGATGGAGCCTGTTAGTTGGACCATATTCCCCACCTTTGCCCACCCCGTTCTGGCCCAGCTCTCCCTGGGTGCTCATGCAGGGTGCTGTACTCATGCCCATGCCGGGGACACCCCCAGGTGCGGGGCTGACCCTGTCCCTGTCCCCTGGCTGAGTGGCAGCTCTGCTCTGCTCCTCCACAGGGGCTCCCTCCCGCGACGTCCTCCTCGTCTCAGCCATCACCACCGTCAGCCTTAGCATCACCATCGTACTCTGCGGGATCTGCCAGTGGTGCCAGCGCAAACTGGTAAGTGCCCCTGTGCTGGGGGGTGCCTGGGGTTGGGAGCAGGCACAAGGCATACCTCCTTCCTTCCCGGGGTCCTGGGGTGCATTGGGATGTGGGTCCTGGCCACCCTCTGTCCGTGGGTGATGGCTGGGGCGGGGGGTCCTGATGGGTGGGGGGCAGTGCCCGCTGTCGGGATAGCGAGGTGCGCGGCTGCCAGTGGGCAGAGGCAGTTGCTGTGAGTGGTTTGCGGTGGGTGCCGGCTGCAGCTTTTATTTTGCTCTTTAGGAGATGTGATAATTAAATGTTTGGGCAAAACTGTTTGTGCAGCATAAAGGGAAGTTTCCAAATACATATATACATATATTTGCGACAAGCAGTAACGATCTGGCCCCTGTCCTGCTGGGCACACTCCTGCCTGGAAGAGCCCGGTGGGAAGGCAGCCAGCCTGTCCCTGGCAGCACCAGGCACCGTGAGCCGTCCCTGCCGCCTGCTGTGCCCCCCATGCCAGCCCCCAGCCCCCCAGGCCACCCGGCTTCCCTCCCTGACCCCCACTGTGGCAGGGGGGCCTTTGGCTTGGGACAGCACTCCTTCCTGCCCTGCCTCCTTCCTCCCTCTCCTCCTCTCCCTGGAGCAGCCCAGCACCAGGGTCCGGCCACGTGCTTGGCCACATTTCCTTTGCCATCAGATCCAAATCTGGGTCAAATGCTGCGATGGTGGCAGCAATTCCTCTGCAGGAGATGCCCACCCTGGCGGTGCCGGTGGCTCTCCCCAAGCCGTGGGAAGGCAGCTCTCCCCTGGGAAGGGAAGAAGGGGTCCAGCTGGGGACGAGGCAGCGTGAGGGCGGTGGGAACCACCATGATGTGCGGAGAGGGGAGGTAGGTGGGAAGGGGCTTCCAGGCCTGGCTGGTGCCACCCCAGAGAGGGCAGGCTGGAGCAGGAGGTGGCGGAGGGCTGGGCGCTGGGGAGGAGAAGGGATGGTTGTGCTGAGGGATGAAGCTGGCAGGGGAACAAACAAGTATAAATCGTGCAGGAAGGCATTCAGGCTGCAATTTTACAACAGAAGGGAAAGGCGCGTCCCGGCCGGCCCTCAACAGCGCATGGAGCTGGAACGGCTGAGTGGGAACCACGGCCAAACCCTCTGGGCGGCTGCCGGGCTGGCCCCAGGCTGTGCTCGCACGGCAGCCCTGGGCTGACTAGTGCCAGGAAAGTGGGGGCCAGCAGCCGTGGCTGCCATGTCCCCACAGGCCCTTTACCATGGCCGGCTGGGGACAACGCTGAGCATGTGGCTCAGGGCTGACTCCCTCCATGATGGCCCACGAGTTATCTGAGGGGTTGGGTATCCATGCAGCTTCCAGCAGGATTAGCCCATGGGCATGCAAGGGGATCCAACATCCCTGCAGCTCCCAGCAGGATTAGCTCATGGGCATGCAAGGACATCAGGCATCCCTGCAGCTCCCGGCAGGACAAGCCCGTGGCTGCCCAAGGACACCTGTGCTGAGGGCGCAGGGAGTCCTTTGGCGCAGCACTGCCAAGGAGACAGCCTCGTGCAGAGGTGACGAGGCTGGGGAGGAGGAGAAGGGAGAAATACTCCGTTCCATGGGCAGGCTGCGTGCGGGGCTGGCTCCTGCAGAAGGGATGCTGATGGGTCCAAGGCCACCATGGTGGGAGAGCTGGTCCGCAACCCCAGCCTGCTCCAGCAGCTGCTCCCATCCCACCTCAGCCTCCCCACACCTGTGTGGAGCAGCCTCTGCTCCTAATTGTTTGCTAATTGGCATTAATTATGCTCTTGTCCGCCCTGGATCGGAGCAGCATGCTGAACCTGCCATCGGAAATCACAGTGAAGTGCCCTGATTACAAGCCCCAGTTAGGAGCAAGCGCCTGCTTCATTATCATATGGCAGCTCTTCCCTTTCAGTGGGGAAGGTGAACTCAATTAATTCAGGTTCAATTAATCCTAAAATTACCTGCTTCTCCCCCAGTGAGGCCGTGGAGGGGTGCGCAAGCGGTGACTGCTGCTCTGCCTTTGGGGTGATGCAGGGCATGAGCCCCCTGCCTGCCTTCCAGCCTTTTGGGGATGGTGCCCAAGAGCCAGGGCGGCCATGCCAGTGTCTCCCCTGTGCCTCTACTGCTTTGTGAGGGCCCAGGGATGAAGCTATCAGGAGTTTTGCTGCCCAGCTTGGTGGGATGGAGCCCATCGACCAGGAGGCTGTAAGGGAAAAGGGCAAAACCCAGGTCAAACCCTTCAGATGATGGAGGTGCAGCCCTGGCAGCTCCCATCCCCATCCTCTGCTGCGATGCTCTGCGGTGCAGTGGGGGTCTCCCTGCTGCCCCCTGACTCTTCTCTCCCTCTCCTCACCACAGGGTAAGCGTTACAAGACTTCCCTGGAGACTGTGGGAACTCCAGACTCCAGCCGAGGCCGCAGTGAAAAGAAAACCATCAAGTAGGTGCCAGGGTTGCGGGGAGAGGGGCAGGGGGCTGTGGTGCCAGGAGCCTCTTCGCCCACGGGTCCGGCACAGCCGCAGCCTACTCAGCACCCTGCCCTCTGCCACACACTGTCCCCTGGTCGTGGGTGCCCTGCCCGCGTGGGGACCCGTGCTGGATTGGTGCCGCCCCCAGTAGCAGCAGGGAGGTTCCTCTTTGGGGACAGAGGTGGCCATCCCTCTGCTCCCAGGGAGGAGGGTCCATGCAAAGCACAGCCCTGGCAGAGCGAGTTTGGCAGCAGCTGCTTGCCCAGCTCTGTCCCGGGAGCAGCGAGGGCTGCTGGGGACACCAAGCGATGGGTGGTGCCCACCATCCTACCAAAGCATTGCCAATCCCTGCTCCTCCTGCAGCTGCTTGCGGGATGGGATGGTTGCCCTGGTTGGGGTGGACATGTCCCCAAGTCCCCCAGCCCCAGTGGCAGAGGGGCGCTGGAAGACTGGGAGAGCTGGCAGACCTCTTCAGGTACCCCTCCTGGCTCACCCACCGAGTCACGGGCATGACCAGATGGAGCCATGGGGACCTCAGCATGGGTAACCCGAGGTCTGGGCATGCAGGGCCTGAGCCCTGCCCCACTGGTGGAGCCCCCCCGGCCCCGCTGCCTGCATGGCTGGCACGGCTCTGCAGACCATGGGCATTGGGTTGGGGATGCCGTGGGGAAGGGAGAGCGGAGCTGGGGCCTCTCACGGTGCTGGAGTAAGGGGGGAGGTGTGTGGCAGCCATCACGGGCTCTCCTGGGCACCCCAGCTCTGCCCTCTGCACCCATTGGCACCCCGCAGGACTCCTGCGAGGAGCCAGGGCCAGGCTACCAGGAAGAAAATAGCCCCTGCCTGGAGTAAGGCTATTGCAAACCTCCTCTCTTGGCTGGCCTGGCCTCCTGCCCAGGGTGTTATTGGGGTGCAGGCGTCTGGGGCTACCTTGGGCACCCCTCCACCCAGGCACAGCCTGGCCAGCTGCTCCTGGCCACACCAGGGCTGCCCATGCCCAGCTGGGACTGGAGTGGGAGGCACATCCCCTCCCACTGGCACAGCACAGGTGGCTCTCCCTCCCCAGCTCTGGCACCATCCCTGCAGCTGGGCTCAACCCGGAGCCTCAGGTGGGCATGAGGGGCGTGAGGGCTGGGCACTGGCGACTTTTCAAGACCCCAGCACTGGAGGGGAGCTGCTTGGCTCCACAGCCCCAGTGCACAGCTCGGGCCAGGCCATGGGGTGCTGCGGACAGCTTGCTGGGGCCAGGAGGTTCAGGCTTCAGACTGGTTCGGCAGGAGGGGACCTGGAGGAGTCTCCAGCATACAGTAGCATCACAGTTAACCAAGCAGCGTGCGCTTCCAGGATCCAGCTGCTGAGGAGGCGAGGACGCACAGACGTGGGTGCTAAGGATGCACGGACACGTGTGCCAGGGATGCCGCGCCAGCACCGCACTCGCTGGCACCTCTCTAACCCTGTACCATCCTTCTCTCCTTCCCAGCCAACGGAGCCACCTGCTCCTGTCTCTCCGCAGCTCTGCCCTGCTCCCTCCGTCCATCCATCCGTCTCTGTGTGTGTGTGTGTGTGTGTGTTGGTGTCCGAGGGGTGGGCGGCCGCGCGCCCTGTCTCTCTCTGCAGGATCCCGGCGCTCCGGGGGCGGAGGGCTGCTTTTCCTCCCCTCTCACAGGAATTCAGCTTCTCTCTCTTGTATTTCCCTTTTCTTTCTCCCCTGGTCTCCGGCCGCTGTAGCGATCTAGACAGAGACTTTTGGAATAACAATGACAACACAGTGCAGCAGAAATGGAGCTCCTACCCTCCCAAGGAGTTTATACTAAACATTTCACCTTACGCCCCGTATGGTGATCCGCGGCTTTCCCTCAAGTGAGTCTCTCCTTACCGGGTTTGCTCCGTGTAGTGAGTATATGGGCAGCACCCACTCGCCTTCTTCCTCCTTGCCCTCCTCCTCCTCCTGGGCTCCCTGCACGCCACCCCATGGGCAGCCCCATGGAGACGAGCAACCCCTCCCTCCCGCTCCCCCGGGGGCAGCTGGGGCCGCGGCGGGTCCCCCCACCCCGTCGCGGTGGCGCAGGATGGGGTTGCGCGTTGGGGGCACCCCCTCGGCGCGGGGATGGGTCCCCCCCGGGGCTGGGCTGCCGGCGAGCGGGACCCCCCCCCCCCGACCCTCGCCCTCCTTCCCCCTTTATTTTGGATGGTTTTGCCAAGGCCCCCGCGCACCCCTCTGGCCAGGACCCCTTTTCTTTTGCAGTGCTGATGTCTCTCTCTCTCTCTCTCTCTCTCTCTGTCCGTCTCTTGTCTGTCTGTCCCCCTCTGGCTCTCTCCCCCTCCCCTCGTACCCACCACCCCTATCAAACGGCTCCCCCCCCTCCATGTCCGTCCATCTGTCCGTCCGGCTCCCTTTTTGTCTGTCTGGGGGGGTCTGGCCACCGGCCTGGCCCAGTGGCTCTCTGTTATCAGGGGCCAAGCTGACGGCGTCGGCCGCTGCGGGGTTGGCGGGGGAGCGTGACGGCCGCCCTGGGGAGAAGCAGCGGCTCGGCGAGGACGGCATGAAGAGCAGCATCTCTGCCCACAGCGAGCCCAGCGCGGGGAAGGCGGCACGCGGCCGCTGGCACACAGTGCAGAGCCACTTGGCCGCAGGGAAGCTCAGCCTGTCCAAGTGAGTGAGCACACATGGTCCGGCACGGCACCCCGGCACGGACCCCCACCATTGCCAGCGTGCCCGGGCACCCGCTCCCCACTGCGGGCTGCGCTTGGACGGGGGCCACCAAGAGACCCCCCGGCCCACCATGCTGAGGGAGGCGAGGAGCTGCCCAGGCCCCCCGTGGTGTTTCGGCAGCATGTCAGCTGGGGGGGAGTGGAGGAATAGGCTGAGGGGCTCAAGCCCCAGCTGGGCAGGAGGAGCGCCTTTGGGTGCTCCAGCACCAAAGGTGGCTTTGCTCAATGCCGATGAAAAGTGCCTTGGCACCGCCGGTGAGGCTCTCCAGGGCAGCTGGCACCATCTTGGTGATGGCCCAAAGGCATGAGCTGCTCTGCCATGTCCCCATCCCTGGGATGTGACCATCAGGGATGGTGCGGGGCATCGCTAGCCTCTTTCCTTTGTGGCACTCCCCTGACCCACGGCACAGCCATGAGACCTGGCGCTGGCACCTCACTTGTGGCTCCACCAACCGACGCTGGGCGACACTTGGGGAAGATTGGTGGTTTATCAGATTTAAGGGAAAACCTGAAGTTTTGTCACACTCTGCAGGGCTCATGGCCCAGGCAGGCTGGGTGGGGGTCTCGGCGAGACCCTCTGCTGCTGGCAGTGACCATAGCTCTGTGGGGGGAGATGGAGGTAGTTTATATGGCTGTGGGCTTCGTCCTGTATTACTGGGCTCTGGTTCGGTTCCCCACGCTGGGACGCAGCAGCCCCTGGTTGTGCGGCAACCCAAGTGCTGTGCTCGTGGCTGAATAGCCAGTAGGTCCTGGCAGCGGCCTCAGCATCCTTGGAGAGCTCGGTGGCAACGGCAAAGGCACTTCCCAAGGCTGGCGTGCCTTGTCCCTGCTGCTGCTTCCAGCTTCATCAGTGGGAAGAAAACCTTTTCAAAAGAGAAAGGCCAGTCCTACCACCTTGGACAAATCCCAAATGCCTCCTGGGGGCCCAAAGATTGGTATCGCTGCTGTTTGGAGCCACAGCTACCCATTTGGCATGATGCTGGTGTGCTCCGGCTGGGCTGCTGGAAGGCGAGAAGAAGAGGCAAGGAAGAGGGGGAGCTGCGCAGCCTTCAGCCGTACCCAGTCTCGGCGGCGAAGTGAAACCTGCCAGGAGCCCGCGCTCCTCTGGCATGATGTGCGAAGGCCGGCTAAGAAAAGGCATCGCGCAGCTGCCGTGCCGAGAGCCACAGACGCGCGCCCGCGCGCCGCTCGGCACCTCCACTCTCACTGACTCACAGCCGGGCTGCACTGGCAGCCGTGCCATGCCAGCGTGGGGACGGGCTCTGCTGCCCTGCCTGGTCACCTCAGAGCCTGGAGGGGCCGGGGCCAGACAGACGGACGATGGATAGACAGCCGCTGCAGCACGCTGGGCTGGCACAGGAGGCAAGGGCAGGGTTAAGGGGATGTGGAGGCTGCTGGTGAAGCTTCCTCCCTTTCAGCATCTCTTTTGCGCAGAGTCTTCGGGTCTGGGGTCTTCAGGGGGGGCTGTTCTGGGGGCTGGCTGCTGTACCGCTCCCCTGATATGGGGGCACCCGGCCGGGCACAGGCAGGGTGTGCGGGCAGGGCGTGCTGCCGCCTGGCACGGTGTTGGCAGGAGCTCGCGCCTCCAGCTGGCGCCGCGCCGAGAGGAGCCAGATTTAGTTTCCTGTGACTGAGAGGTTGTAAATTGAACTAATTTAGGATTTGATAGGAAAGCAAAAGGAGGTCGGCGGCAGGCGCGGGGGGAGCGGCATAGCGCCTGGGCAGTGCCCTGTGTGCCTTTGACCCCGGCCACGGGGCGAGATCCATCCTGGCTCTCCACTCCTCTCAACTTCCCTCCCTCTCCTCTCTTTCTCTCACTCACCTTTTGCTCTTTCTTCACCTCTTTTTTTTTTTTTTTAATTATCATTTTATTTTAAAAGCTATTTATCTTTCCCCTCTCCCTCCCTGTCCCCCGCT
Organism: Falco rusticolus; assembly: GCF_015220075.1. Classification (NCBI taxonomy): domain Eukaryota; kingdom Metazoa; phylum Chordata; class Aves; order Falconiformes; family Falconidae; genus Falco; species Falco rusticolus. The sequence continues at coordinate 18,993,989 of NC_051196.1, read as the reverse complement.
GCTGGCAATGCACGACGGCACAGCTTCGCTATGCAGTTTCAGCCAGCACCCCAGCGTCCCCGGGCAGTGCAGGGACTGGGGTAGGGTTGGTGGCTGCTGCTGAAGGCAACTCCCCAGTGCCAGGCAGTGTGGTGGTTCTGGGTGGGGGGATGCCGTCATGCATCGAGGACCCCCAAGGACTTTTGCTAGGCTGGCTGAACCCCTTGGTCTCACAGCCATAGCTTTGCAGGCTGCTGTGGGCATCAGCGCCGTGCCTGGGGCTCCTGCCCGGCTGCACAGGCCGTGCCACGCATGTGCTGCTGCCCCAGCGTGGGGCCAGCTGCATGGCCAACGATGGGCACCACTGCTTCCCCTGCCAGCCTCTCAACTGCTCTTCCCTCTCTGCTGGCCAGAGAAGCCCGTCCAGCCCAGCGCTGGGCTCCTCTGCTCTCCCTGTCCCACCAGGGCCACATCCACATCACCCCCATCCTACAATTCAGGAGCACGGCTGGACTCCCATCCCAGTGGGCTTGCTCGCTGCTGGCAGCCTGGCTTGGCCCTGGGTACAGCTGGCTTGCTGGCATGCCACGACCACGGCGGCCTCGGCTCCTCCATCGCTGTGGGACCCCCAGCGGGCTCAGTCCCGCAGGATGGGGGATGCCAGACCCGGCGGTGCTGGCAGCTGGGTGCTGGGCTGGGAGGGATGGGGACGGGGCGGGCTGGCTGGCAGCACGTGAGTGGGCGCCGCGGGATTCGCCTTCGCGCAGCAGCCTAATTAGCTCGCAGACGAAGTCGGCCGGCGTGCTGGGAAGGTGCTGGCTGCGCAGCAGCTGCGGGAGCGGGAGGGCACCCAGCCGGCTGGGTGCTGCGGTGCCACAACCGAGCCCTCCAGCAGCCCGGGACGGTGCCTGGGAGGCAGGATGGGTGAGATGGTGGCGGCGCGAGAGCCCTGTGCTGCCGGCGAGGCCAAGCCGGGGCCAAGAGGCAGAGGAACCGGTCGCTGCATCCGCTGGCCCCTGCCGGAGCGCTCCCTGCGCTGGGGCATCTTCTCTCTAACTCTCTTCTTTTCCTTCCTCCAATTTTGCCCCTTCACCTTCTTCTCCTTTCTCTCCTCTCCTCTGCCCTTCCTCTCCCTAAGTTTCGAGGACTCCACCTTGTCCACAGCCACTACCCTTGAGTATATCCCCACCTCAGCAGGCGACCCCAAATGCCAGAGGCCCCGCACGCTCATGCGCCAGCAAAGTCTGCAGCAACCCCTCAGCCAGCACCAGCGCGCCAACCACAGCCAGCCCACCACCAGCCAGAGCCTGGGCCACCTCCAGGCCCACAGTGGCTCCTCCGCCAGCGCCGGCAACCCCCGGGGCTCCCGCGGCGGCCAGGCGCGCCAGGGCATCGCCGCCGGCTCCAAGCATCGGATGGCTGGTGGCCGGAGCCGCTCCAATCCTGGCAGCTGGGACCATGTGGTGGGGCAAATCCGCAACCGCGGCTTGGACATGAAGTCCTTCCTGTAAGTGTGCGCTCTCCTTTGCTCTCTCCACTGTGCTGTCCTCTGATCTCTGTTGTGCTCTCTGCCTCTCCATCGCGCACTCTCCATCGCACGCTCTCCATCACGCTCTCTCTGTCATGCTCTCCTTTGCGCTCTCCTCTGCTCTCTCCATTGTCTTGCTCTCTGCTCTCTCCTCTGCCCTCTCCTCTGCTCTCTGCTCTCTCCATTGCTTTCTCCATTGCTTTGTTCTCTGCGCTCTCCTCTGCCCTCTCCCTTGCTTTCTGCATTGCCTTCTCTTCTGCCTTCTCCTCTACCCTGTGCTCTGCTCGCCCTGGCACAACTGCTCAGCTGGCACCACCTTGGGAAAACACTGCCCATGGCTGGCAGGAAGAGCTGGGTCCCCTCTGGCCCCGTCATGGGGAGCAGGGGCGGCTCAATCAGGCCGGGGCTCTGGGAAGGGTCTCACACGTTCCCCCAGTTTGCTTTGCCCTGGGACTTTGCTACAGATCACCGGCCGATGTGGGTGCCCAGGTCCCCTTTGGTCCCCAGGGAGTGCAGGGATGTTCCAGCCCATGGGACAGCCACCAGCATGGTCCCCAAGGAGTGACGTTGCCCCACGGGGAAGGGCGGGGGCGGGCAGCCATGGTAAGGGTGGCTCCTGAGCAGGGTGACCGTCTGATATCACTGCCTGTCAGGCTGCCTTCTGCTCGGGCTGGGGGCCATGGGGGCAGCCAGCTCCGAGCCGCCAGAGCCGTGTGATCTTTAATCTGGCTTAACCCTATCTCCTCTATCAGTGCTGGCTTTCAAACTTCAAATGCTGAGGGCTAATCTGAGTCCCGTGCTGCTGCCGTATCTCAGCGCATGACATTGTCACTCCTCTGCAGAGCTGGTGTCCCCCTAATTCCACCTCCATCCACCCTGGGGTCCTCCCAGTGCCCCCCGGCCTCTCTTTGCCCCCTGGCACCCCAGGAGAGGGGATGCTGAGGTCCCAGCTGTGCTTCCTGCAGGTTGGTAGTGCTCAGGGTCAGGGGGGACAGGGATGATTCGGCCCTTGCGTGAGTCAGCACAGCACCTTCTGCATCAGAGTTAGGTTTTTGGCTGGCCAAACCCCAGCCAAAATCAGGCAGGAATTTGGCTGCCAACCACACTCCTCACCACCAGCCGGTTGGTGCCCCTCTCTGCTCTGTCAGCCCAGCACCATGCCGACTCTGCCTTCTCCCATCAAGAGGTTCCTCACCAGCTCCATTTGCTGGCTTCCCGATGTGGAGATGTGGCTCATTAGCCATCCCGAGGGTCATGTTCCTCTCTGTTTACCCAGCATCGGCACTGGTTCAGTCTTAATTGGCAGGGGGGGAGCAGCCACAGAGCCAAGACATGCCGAGCCAGCATGCAGTTTCCCCACGGAGGAGCCTCTGCCATTTACCACCGCCGCTTTCCGAAGCCATTAACTTTGCTTTTGCTCTTTATTCTGTTTACCCTCCCGCCTGCCTCCCCGGCGCCACAGTGTAAATGCGGTTATGGGCCCTGGGGAGGCTGCGCCGGTGGCGCCGGAGGAGGGCAAAGAGCCTCAGCCATGGCACTGCCATCTCCTCCTCCAGGGAAGGTTGCTGGGACCTCGCTCCCTTCGTGCTGTCCCTTGATCCCCAGCTCCTCTCAGCACCTTCTCCCCCCTTGGCAGGACCTTGGCACCCTCCCTGCCTGAACCGGTGGAGGAGAGGGGTGGCAGCAGTACCCACATGTGCTGGGCCCACCGGAGCTAGCACCTTTCTCCCCACAGCCCTCTGCACCCATCCCGGACATCGCCTCCTGCACAGGGACCAGTGGGCAGAGCCGGGGTCCCCTCGCCGTCAGGGGACCACAGGGTGCTGCCGCTCCTGCCAGTTCCTTGCCTGATGCTGTGTTCTCCTTTCTCTTTCTCTCTCTCTCCCGCTGCCTGCGGGGCTGCCTGGGCAGGGAAGGCCGGATGGTGGTGTTATCCCTGGTTTTGGGACTCTCAGAGCAAGATGACTTTGCCAATATCCCCGACCTGCAACCTGCTGGGACACAGCCGAACCAGCCGAACGCTCAGGGGGACAAGAGGTATGAGCGAGGACGAGGGCAGTCCCGCAGGAGGAGGAGACGAGGGCCTCACCCAGGGTGGAGGAGGAGGAGGAGGAGGAGGCTGGCCTCATGGAGCGCGAAGGTTGGAGCGGCACAGGGTGGCCCAACGGGCAGCAGGGCACGGTGACGTCTGCAGCTCTCCCCCGCCGGCACCCACAGTTCTGCCTCTGGAGCAGCGGCACCAAGAGGACCCCCATCCCGTCCTCCTCCCTCCCTGCCCTCTCCCTCCTGCCATCCCTGGCCACCAGCCCCCCGCCCTGGCTGCATGCTGGGGAGCGCACGCTCGGGAGTGGGGCAGGGGAGAGCCCCTGTGCTGGGTGGAGAACAGGGTGCAGCGGCAGGGACACACACACCGGGGGACCCCCCGATGATGCTGTGTCAGCAGCTGAGCCGCATCCCATCCCAACGCATGTCTCGTGCACTGCGTTGCCACCACCTCCAGCCCAGCACAGCTCGCGCGGGTTGGGCAGCCCCCCTGGGGATGCAGGGACATCCCTGTGATGGCGTGTGCTTGAGCCCCACGGCTGAGCCAGGGGCAGAGCAGGCACAACAGGCTGGGGGGATGCATTACCCCCCCTTTCTCCTCCAAGTAAACTGCACAGCAGCGTGGCACAGAGCCTCGCCTCCGGCTGCTCCCTGCCTTCCTGGGGTGCTGAAGGCTCAGCACCACATCTGGCACCGGCACCAGAGCCCAGCCACAGCCACCGGCGAGGGCTGGCAGGAGCAGAGGGGCCCTGTGCCACCGGGAGCGGGTGTTAATCCCCTCCGGAGCGGGGAGGAGGTGTGAAGCCAGCGGGTGCTGCCTCCCCGTGTGCTCGGCGTGTTAATGAACTGGCACCGTTCTCGCCCACCGGCTATTTTTACCCTGCTCCGCTTGGTTTCGCTCTATCTTTTTAGCACTTCCCTCCCCAGCGTTGCGCTGCGCAGCCGGTCCCTGCTGGGAGCGCTGGCCGCCGTGCCGTACCGTGCTGGCTGCCCTGTGCCAGGCGAGGGGACAAGGGACGCTGGCTGCTGGGGATGGGTGGGTGGGTGGCTGTGCCGCAGCAAGACCCCGCTCTCCACTTCCCCCCAGCTCGCTGGTCTGAAAGACGCATCCTGGCGCACGCATGGCCTCCCCACCTCCATCTCCCCCTGCTCCCCATCCTCCTGGGCCCCGTGGGACGTGGGGGTTTCAGCCAGTGGAGGGGACGGGCTCCAGTACCCTCCGCTCTCGCCTGCCCATCCAGCACTGTCGGCCACCTGCTCTTCTGCCTCAAAACGTCTCCTGCATCCCCGTTTCTCAGCTTCTTCCTTCCAGCCCATCCCTGGCAGCTCCAGCCCGGCGCCTCGGCGTGTCTCCTGTCCCAGTGACTAACCACTCTCCGTCCGTCCATCCTCCCTGCTCCTCTCTCCCCCTTCCCTCCCGGCAGGCCGGCGGTGGATGACGTTGCTCCTCCTCTCTCTTGCTCTTTCCTGCTCTCTCTCTGTCCACGACCTCCGCCAGTGTGCCACCACCCTGGCACCCATGGCTCCACCTGCGCCTCCAGTGGGCCCCACCGCCGGCCCCTCCGCCTTCATTTTCACTCTGTTTTTAACCTATCTTTGCTTCCCCAGCTCCCTTGGGCTCTGCAGTCCTCCCTGGGTGCCGTCCCGCTGGGGCGGGCGAGCTCTGTATGCGTACGGGTGTGCAAGAGGGCTGCCGCCCCGTGCCACGGCGTGTGCCTCTGTCCCATCGCCTCAGGTCGTGTGTCGTGTCGTCCCCCCCCATTAGCGTGTGTCTGCGTGTGCTTGGCGTGTCGGTGGGTGTCTCATGGCATGCGTTGTGGCTTTGCCCGCTGAGCCCACCACGATGCTGAGGCCGTCCCGGCGGTGTGCTGCCCACCGCGGTGTGCGTGTCCTGGCAGTGCTGCGCCTGTTGGTCAGTTTGATGGTTTATCACTGTGTCTCAGCTCAGGCAGGAGCCGCAGCAGGTGGGAGTGTGGGGGTGCATCATGGGGTGCCTGTCTGTGTGCAAGTCCTCTCCCTCTTGGGTCTGTCTGTACCCTGGCAGCCACGGCTGCCCCATCCTTGCTGCCATGTGCCTGTGTCCCCTGTTGTCCCTGTGCATTGTGGCAGCGTGGCCTCGGTGTGCGCCCGCCCGCCTCCATTGCTGCTCTGTCCGTGTGCCTGCCGCAGCTCCCGGCTGCCCACCCTCCCACCGGGCTGCTCCCTCCTGGCACCATGCCCACTGTCCTGCAGCCAGCCGGGAGCCATCGGCACGGCCCCTCCAGATCCAGCTGAGACAGCCAGGGTGTGCGGGGACAGCCGGGGCAGCGGTCCCAGCGGCAGAGCATCACTGGGGGCTCCATGGCAGAAGGAAAGAGGGGCTGGTTAGCGCTGGGCACGGAGTCCACACCGCAGCACGAAGCACCGGTGGGGTGGCTGCGTACCCAGCTCCCACCCGGATGGAGAGGGGCTGTGTGTGTGTGTGAGGTGCAGCCAGAGCCATAGGTGCTGGTGGGGCCAGGTAGCCGCAGGGCTGGATGGCTGTTCCGGGCATCACCAGGGGCTCTGTGGCCAGGGGGGCACGTGGGCAGTGTGGGAGCTGCTGCCGAGCTCTGAGGTGGCATGTCACAGATCCCAGGGCACCAGCTGGCACCCAGCCCTGCCTGGGGCAGCGCAGGCAGAACCAGCTGCCTGCACCGGCCAGGCCCCCCTGCCCGGGGAGGCTGGTGGGCTGCTGCCGGTGGCACAGCCCTGGGCATCCTTGCAGTCCAGCTCTGCCCACATCCCAGCCTGCAGCCTCCATCGGGATCTGGCATAGCCCAGGCGCAGTATCCGCTGGGAGAGGGTGCCCGGGGAGTCCCTCGCTGCCTCACCCATGGCTCTTGGCCCCTCTCCTCTAAGTTACTGCCTCTCTTTCCCCAGGTTGCCGGCTGGCGGCAAGGCGGTGAACACAGCACCGGTGCCCGGGCAGCCACCGCATGATGAGTCTGACCGCAAGACAGAGCCTCGCTCCTCCGTCTCCGACCTGGTCAACTCCCTGACCAGCGAGATGCTCATGGTGGGTGCATGGAGTGTGCTGGGGACGGGCTCTCTAGGGATGGCATCCTACCCTGGGCACTGCCTGGGCACCTCCTTGCACTCCCCTGGCTCTTCCCTGTGCCTACCCTATGCCACAAGCACTCTGGCACGCCCCAGCCCGTGCTGCCATGTCCCTGTCACAGCCAGGCGCCGCAGCTGGCACAGCCTCAGCTCAGCTGAGACGCCGCGGCCATCCCCCCTGGGCTGGCATGAGGGAGAGATGCCGGAGACATAAGGGACAGGCTGTCAGGAGGAATTTGGTTACTTGACCTCCCCATCCCCAGGATATATGGTGCAGAGCCAGGAGTCATCTGAGGCGACGGTGGTGGCGGGGAGCCAGGAGGAGGCTGATGCCCTCTGACAGCTCGCAGAGCTGGGGGTCAGCTGCTGGTGTGAACTGAGTTCGGGTGCCAAAACGTGGGGGAACGGGGGTGTGCAGACCCCGCTGGTGGTCCCTCGCTGGCCCCCTGACACTGCGCTTGCTGCCATTCTCCCACCACCACAGCTGTCCCCAGGCTCCGAGGACGACGAGGGCCACGATGGTGTCAGCCGGGAGAACCTGGGCCGCATCCAGTTCAGCGTTGGCTACAACTTCCAGGAGTCCACCCTGACTGTCAAGATCATGAAGGCACAGGAGCTGCCAGCCAAGGACTTCAGCGGCACCAGCGACCCCTTTGTCAAGATCTACCTGCTCCCTGACAAGAAGCACAAGCTGGAGACCAAGGTGAAGAGGAAGAACCTCAACCCACACTGGAATGAGACCTTCCTCTTTGAAGGTAGGGGCTTGGATGGGCTGGAGTGGACCAGGGTGGGAGCGGAGAGGTTGTGGGACCCTCTGTCCTCCCTCCTGGGCTGGATCAGCTCAGATTGAGCTGATGGGACTCAACTCAGCTCAAGCTGGTGGTGAGATGGGTTGGACAAGCTATCAAGGCCAGGTTGGAGGTGTTTGCTCTGCATCCCATAAAGGGGACATGGCGGGGGAGGCTCCTTACCCCAGAAGGAACCCATGAGTGGGTGCACACAGGGGTATTAATCTGCCATCAGTCACTTGTGCCATGGTCTGCTCCCTGTCCGCTGCCTGGTGCCAACATCTCCCCATCAGCATGGGTCATGGGTGGTGCCGACACTGGCCCCGGCACCGGGTGCTGCTCGGCACAGCTGCAGCAGCTCCTCATCACCTCCCTCTCTGGCACAGGGTTCCCCTACGAGAAGGTGGTGCAGCGGGTGCTGTACCTTCAGGTCCTGGACTATGACCGCTTCAGCCGCAATGACCCCATTGGGGAGGTGTCCATCCCTCTCAACAAGGTGGACCTCACCCAGATGCAGACCTTCTGGAAGGACCTGAAGCCGTGCAGCGATGGCAGTGTAAGGGCCTGGTCCCCCTCCCACCCCCTGGGGACAGTCCTCAAGGGGAGGCTACCTCCCATCCCTGTGGTGTCCTGATGGGACCACCACCCTCTTGCTACCCCAACAGGGATGTTTCTTGCTTTGTGAGGAGGTTTGACATCTGATGGAGAAGTTTGTCTTCCCAGATCTTTATATTTAAGTAGCCCAAAGTGAGTGTCTCATTTTGGGTCAAACCAAGCCATTTCAGATCGATCTAAAATGAAAGTTTTCTTTTTCTCCTGCCTCCAGCAAGACCACAAAGTATCCCACTGGGGGTGGCCCCATTTCCTCCTGCCCTGATTTTCTGCGCAGCCCCAAAGTCCACCCTTGGGACACCTCTTGTGGTCCCAGCCCAGCACCCCACTCCCACAGCAGGACACGAGGGCATCGGGTGCCCCATTAGGGCTTGGGCTGGGTGCCGTGCTGAGGAGTGGGTGTTTTTGGAGCACCCACCTAAGGGGCTTCTGTGGGTCCCACAGGGAAGTCGTGGGGAGCTGCTGCTGTCGCTGTGCTACAACCCCTCTGCCAACTCCATTGTGGTGAACATCATCAAAGCGCGTAACCTCAAAGCCATGGACATCGGGGGCACATCAGGTATGAGCCCCAGCTCCTGCCATGCCGGGCAGCACTGCCCAATGCTGAGCTGGGGCTGAGAGCAACTCCTGTCTCCCCAGACCCCTATGTGAAGGTGTGGCTGATGTACAAGGACAAGCGGGTGGAGAAGAAGAAGACAGTGGTCATGAAGCGGTGCCTGAACCCCGTCTTCAACGAGTCTTTTGCCTTTGACATCCCCACAGAGCGGCTGCGCGAGACAACCATCGTCATCACCGTCATGGACAAGGACAGGCTGAGCCGCAACGATGTCATTGGCAAGGTGGGTCCCATGGCATTCATGTGTGGTGGAGGGACCCTGGCAACGTGTCCTGCTGAGGGATGGCAGCCAGGGGACAGCCGGGTCCCTGACTGATGGCATCTGGTACCTTCTCAAGCTGGAGAGTGAGGTGGAGTGTGGCAGGTCCCCTGGTGCTGGCTTTCTCCAGCCACCTCTGGTCCCGGCCGTGGTGGGTGGCAGCAAGGACTCACCCGGCACAAGCAGGGGGACGATGTGGTGCGCCCCATCCAGCGTGGCGATGCCTCACACCGTGCTGCGGCACAGCCTGCACCAGGGGTGAGCTTCAACCTGCCAAATATCTATTTATAGCAAGGCAAAAATCGAAGTCCCTGATGGCTCCGGTGTGCCGCGGTGGCAGGTAGAGCCGGAGCCCCCCTGTGGCAGCACCGTCCCCGGCTGCGGGAGAGCAGGGAGTGGGCAGGGGGCTCAGCTGGGAGTCCCTGGGGTCCCTGCCCACCAGCAGACAGACCCCAGCCCGTATCCCCGCACCGGGATTCCCTACCACCTCCTGGTGACAGGAACGGAGGAATTCATCCCCTCTTGATTTGATTTACGTTAAATCCATCCAGCTCTCTGCTCGTTAGGGTAACGATGACAAACGAGCGCAGTAATCTCTGTTATTACCGCTCACCACAGAGAGTCGATGATCCCCAAACACAGCGCTGTAATCAAGCAAACACATAGACTGGGATAAACCTGGGAGAGGGCGGCCACAGGCGCTCAGCCCCACAGGCTGCTGGAGAGGGGCAGAGGTGCCGGCATCCCCGGTGTGGGCACAGCCCCGAGGAGACACGGCACGGGCACGGCTGCGCCTGGAGCCCAGTGCCAGCAGGATGGATGGACTGAGAGACAGGGTGCCCGTGGACGGACAGAGTGCCCATGGACGGACAGAGTGCCCATGGTATCTCTGCGTTGCATTAAAGCCACCAGGAGTGTTGCAGCACAAGAACAAGGTGGTGCTGCCGGCAGAGAGGAGCATGCCCTTCACACCCTGGCCACCCCGCCATGGCCAGCAGCCTGCTAATCACTTTTGATTGCATAATTAGCAGTGAGCCCCGCACCGGTGCGGTGAGCCACTTAGCCAAAGTGGTGGCATGGGCTCCCCGAGCTGTCAGCTGCAGGGAGGGCTGGCACATGCGGTCTTCCACGTTGCTGTATGGAAAATCAATGGATAAAAATAGCCTGGCCCTATGTGGAGACGATGCCGGTGCCTGTGGCTGGCGGCATGTGCCGGGAGAGCCGGGGGGCAGGAGATGGGGGGCGAAGGCAGCAGCACCGGGGAGTGGGATGGGGCTGGACGGCCGGGAGCGGAGACGTGGGTCCAAGGGCTGCCTGTCCCCACAGATCTACCTGTCCTGGAAGAGCGGCCCCGGGGAGGTGAAGCACTGGAAGGACATGATCGCCCGTCCCCGGCAGGCAGTGGCACAGTGGCACCAGCTGAAGGCCTGAGCACCCCAGGACTGTGGGACTGGGGGTCCCCCTTCCCAGCCCCCATCACCCCACTGCGGGGCTCCCAGTGAGGAGGCGAGGGACCAGTGGGACAGTGGCCCAGCTCATGGGGACCCTGCGGTAGGAGGGGGACGGAGCCCCTTGCCCTCCACTTTTGGCTCTCCCCGGTGCTGGGGTGTGGGGGGCATGCAGCCGCCCAGGACCCCTGGCCGAGAAGGGTGCCAGAAGCGATGACCCCCCCTCCCCATCCCCACCACTGAGCAGAACTTCTGCGAGTGCTTCCAGCCCCAGTCCCTGGGAGCCCCTCTGCCTCTCCCCAGCCTCACCCCCTATTTCAGGGGGCCAGGCCGTGGGTGTGAGAGGGACTCCCACCTCTCCTCCCCTTTCAGCTCAATAAAACCTCTCCGAGCCGTCAGCGTCGCCTGAGCGGGGCCACAGAGTCCCCCCCCCCATGCCCTGTCTCATCCCCACCACCCTCCCCGAGCCCCCCAGCCATGCTGGGCTGGCACGGGGTGGGGGGCACCTGGAGGGGAGGGCAGCCCCCTTCCCCGGGGCCAGGCATGGGCTCCTGGGATCGGAAGCCATGACACAGTTCGTTAGCCAAAGCGGGCTCGCTTGTGCACTGCCTTCAGCCGGGTTTGATGCTTTACCTCCGCCTTCGGGCTCGGTGGGAGCGGGAGGTTGATAACCCCATCCTGGAGCTTGGCTACCCGTATGGGGACCCCACCATCCTGCCCCCACCCCAGCTTTCTCCCCCGTTACACCCCCCCCCAGGCACGTCCCTGTGGGGCTGGACAGGGGACTGGCCTCAAGCCAGGCAGTGGGCCCCCAAGGGGATGCTGAGCCCCAGGGCATCCCTTTCCAGCCAGGCTAACCCACACACCAGGGCTGGACCAGGACCCCTATGAGCCCCGTGCCCAATACTGGGGCCCCTGGGAGGGAGCAAGTGCCATTGTCCCCATCCTGGGCTGGTGGCCAGCCAGCCAGGCACGAGCAGTGCCAGAAGCATCCCCATGCTGCCTGCATGTCCCTATCAGCTCCCCCTGGGATGCACGTGCTGGACCCCTGCTTGCTCCCCAGGGCTGAAGCTACCAGGACAGGGGCTCCCCAAAGTGGGGAAATACCCACCTGGGACTGTGAGGTGCAGGGGCTCGGGATGGCTCCTGGGGGGTGACAGATGGGGTAACCCAGCAGGGTCACACCCTGCAGGTCCTCCCCACCACCCTGCACCAGCAGGGCCAGCGGTGGCTCACCATGGTGGACATGGCTCCTGGCAGGACCACAGCAGCACTGGGTGTGATGGGATACATCCCTGCCTGTCACCATGCCCAGCAGGTGACAATGGTGCCTCTTGGTCCTCCACCAGGACTGGCACAAGATGAGGATGCAGTGGCCAGCATCTGTGTGTCCTTGTGGGGGCTCCCAGGGTGTCCTGCCATTCCCATGCTGGGTAAGTGGAGCCCCTCCAGGCTGGCTGCAGGGTGGCACCATCCATCCCCGTAGTCCGAGCCCTCTGGAGGAGAGGAAGGGTGGGTGTTGCCATCTCCGCAGCCATCTCAGGTAGGGCACGGCCACCTGTGGGCACCCACAGCGAGCCCAAAGGCAGCTGGGTGCCCATCGGCACAGAGCCACCCCACCTGGCCAGGGGTCCCCCAGCCTCAGTCTTCCTACTCCCCCCATTGCCCCTGTGGCACCCACCACCCTTCACCCCTCCCGCACCCGCAGGGAGGACACGGTGGGGTGTCACCAAGCTGTCCCCCAGATGCCAGCAAGGCTGGGGGCTGTCTGCCGGGGTGCTGGTTTTGCAGCGTGAGAGTGTTTCACCCCGTCCCCGCCATCACAGCGTGTCCCAGCCCGTGCACAGGCACCCAGCGCACCCCACAGCAGGCACGTCCCTGCGAGCGTTAGTGCCACCCCACCGGGCTGCGCGGGGACACAGGGTGCTGGGGGGGGACGGGGGATGGGACACCTGCTGAACCCCCGAGGTGCTCCATGGGGTTTCTCCACTGCATAGGGGGAGCCTGCACCAGAACCCCCCAAAAGTCCCCGGGGTGCCTGGCTGCTTGTTCCTTTTCCTGCCGAGGGGGACATCCCTGCCACCTCGGGGCTACCTGGGGACAAGCCACCTGGGGACAAGGTGGCAGCGGGACCATCCCATGGCTGCGGCCAGGAAGGGTTCGACAGCCCCTACAGTCCCTCTTTAGACGATTTTGGACAATCTGGAGAGAAGTCATAATACTGCTACTACAGTAATAATAATGCTTTTAGGGACATTTGTATTTTTATCATATTCTCTCTTTTTTTAACATAAAAGAAGAGATTTACATGCCTGGGGAAGGGGCCGGAGCTGAGGGGCGGCAGGGCCAGGGCACCATGGCAGGCTGTGCCAAGCGGGGTGCCCCCCATCGCCCCTGGGGCACCCCGCTCCCCCAGGAAGGATTTCTTGTCTGCAGTCAGCTCCCTGGGGCTTGTGTGTTCATTTTTAACTCTAGAGCTCTTAGCCGTTATCTTGTTCAGGTATCTCTCTTCTTCATGTGACGGTAACATCCAACTGGTGTGTAAAATACAGAAAAACAGAAAAAAAAAAAAGACAAAAAAAAAAGGAGACAAAAAAAAGGGGACAAAAAAAAAAAAAAAGACAAAAGCCTAGACCAGCTGACGAGCGGCTGGAGCTAAGGGATGCCCGGTTGGCGATGCCACCCCACTGCCAGTGGCTTTGCTCTGTGTGGGTGGCCGTGGACAGCTGCCCCCTTTTCTAATCCTGGCAGCAGGGCCGGGGCTGGTACGGCGGGGAGGCTGGGAGGCGAGGGCCGGGGTGCGCGGGTCAGGACACCTTCTTTGCAGAATCCTATTTTTGGGGAGCGGGGCCCCTCATTTTCTGGAGGCAGCCCCTGTTCTCAGTAATAAAGGACAGTCAGTAACTGCCAGCGTGCCTTGTCTCTGGGCTCAGGGGAACATTGGGGACAGCTCCTGTGGTCCCCTGGCAGCTGTGCCCACAGCCAGTGCTGGTCAGAGTGGGGACAGGGGGCACAACGTCACCTGCACCTGGCTAAGCATCCCCCCCAGCACTGGGCATCCTTCTCTGAGCACTGAGCATCCCTCCCTCAGCACTGAGCATCCCCCCCAAGCACTAAACATCCCTCTTTGAGCACTGAGCATCCCTTCCTCAGCACCGAGCATCCCTCCCTCAGCACTGAGCATCGCCCTCCCAAGCAATAAGCAGCCCTCTGCCACATGTGCAAGGGAGGGAGGAGGATGGAGCAGGCCATGCTCGAGAACCTCCTGGTGAAGGGGGCACATGTGGGGGGCAAAGGGGGTGAAGCACTCCAAAGAGTCTCTGCAAAGGGAGGGGACAAGGACAGCCCCTGTCCTGGAGCATCCTGGGGGGCTCTTGCAAGATGCCTCTTGCAAAGCCTGGGGCTGCCCAGAGCACCTGGCCAAGCTGCAAGGGCTGCAGGGCTGGGCATGCTAACAAGGGCAATTAACAAGGGCAATTAATGAGGGTTCATTAACTGCAGCCCTAGCAAGAAGCTCTTAGAATCACAGAAATGTTTAGGCTGAGACCAACCCCCCCTGCCTACACCCTCCTTTCAGGTAACTGTAGAGAGTGATCAGATCCCCTCCAAGCCCCCTCCTCTCCAGGCTGAACTTCCCCCAGCTCCCCCAGCTGCCCACCCCCAGAGCCTTGTGCCCCAGGCCCTTCCCCAGCCCCCTGCCCAGCTCTGGACACACTCCAGCCCCTCCATGTCCCTCTGGCAGTGAGGGGCTCAGAGCTGAACCCAGGGCTTGAGGGGTGGCTGCGCCAGTGCCCGGCGCAGGGGGATGCTCACCACCTTGGTCCTGCTGGCCACGCTGTTTCAGATACAAGCCAGGAGGCTGCTGGCCACCTTGGCCACCTGGGCACAGTGCCAGCTCATCCTCTTGCTCAAGGTGAGGTGGCTGCCAGCAGTGGTTGTGCTGGGAGGTGTCTCCCAGGAGTGGTGTGGGAGCATGGCTAGTTTGGGGTCCCCATGGAGGGGGCTTTGGGGTCCCCCAGCCTGCACCAAGCTGGGTGACACAGCCAGTGGGTCCCCGTGGGCAGTGACTGGGCCAGAAGGGTGAGGGCCAGTCCCAGCCAGGCAGGGTTGTGCTGGTGGGTTGGGGCTGGGTGCCCGGGAGTGACGTGCTGGGTGAGGGCTAGGATATGCTCGGGGAGAGGGGACAGAGGTGGGCGACCACATCTTGGGCAGCTGCCTGTGTGAGGCAGGGGACGCAGCAGCTGCCTGGTAGCCCAAGTGCTGCCTGCCATTAACGGCAAAGGCTTGAGTGGCCATGTTAAATAATTCACTGAACACTGGCCTTGAATAAATAAAAGAAACTCCAAACGCGGTGATGGCAGGAGAGCCATGTCCTCTGTGCCCAGGATAGCATCCCTCCAGATCCGCCTTTCAGGTATGGGGATGCAGTGTTAGAAGGGGCTGGTGACAGCAGGGGACAAAGCTGTCCCCAGGCCAGCTCCTGCATCCTGGTGCAGGGTAGGGCACTGCTGCTTGCACCCATTTGGGCTCCGGTTTGTGTCCAGCTGAGACAAACCTGGAAATTTTGGCAGTAACAAGCTACTGGCGGCATCGGTGCCGCCGAGCCTGGCCACTGTCTGGGCTGTTATGCCAGAGCCGGATTGCTTTTATCATGCTATATCTTTGAACACAGCAAAAAGAAAACACACTTGGCCCCACGCAGTGATCCCGGTGCTCCT
Source organism: Falco rusticolus (assembly GCF_015220075.1). Lineage (NCBI taxonomy): Eukaryota > Metazoa > Chordata > Aves > Falconiformes > Falconidae > Falco > Falco rusticolus. The sequence continues at coordinate 18,978,920 of NC_051196.1, read as the reverse complement.
GTTGCATGGAGCCAGCCTGAGCTGCAGCAATCCTCGAGCTCTTCCTTTGTGTTTGCAGCCAGCAGGAGCAGATGGAAATAGCAGCGTGATCCCAGCTGCGGCGAGGCCACAAACCGTTGTACGCGGGGATGGGAGAGTAGGCAGGGATATATATAGAGACAGACGTATGGATGATGCACTGTGCGCACGCCTCGCTGGGGCTCAACAATGCCAGCATCCCTGAAATACTTGTGCATAGCAGGAACGTGTGAGGTTTCCACTGACTGCAGCAGCTCCCGGCCCTCGTGTCACTGCACTGATTGCCAACGCACTGCCTGGACCACGACCCAGCTCCTTTCCCAGTCAAAGCATGAAAGCCCGAGCTGCAAAAGGCTGAGGTGGTGGGAAAAGGCTGCAGGGAGGCAGGGAGCCCCCTCCTCAGGTGTCAGAGCATCTGGATCCAGCCTCTGCTGTGGGGACAGGCTGGTGGCACCCAGGGCCACCTGCACCCCTCTCCCTGCCGAGCACAGGCTGGCTGGAGGGGTCTGCATGGAGCTAGTGGCAACAGATGAGTTGTGCCAGAAATGCACATGTCGCTCATAGCTGGGGCTTGGAGTCATGTGGGTCCCCACCAGGGCCAGCGCCCTGAGAAGCGATGAATAATTACCTGCTAATTAGCAGCAACATCTTCGCCAGGCAAAGCAGCAGCACCTCAGATCAATGGCACGTCCCCAGTGCACCCCTGGGTGCTGGAAGCCCCCCTTGCTGCAATCAGCACCCCAGGGTGCCACATGTGGGACTGGCTGTGCCCCATGCCAGGATGCTTTGACCCCCCTGTTCACAACCAGCTCCAACGGTGAAGGCTGCCGGGGTGGCAAGAGGGACCAACAGCCTGTCCCTGTCCCTGCGTGAGCAGACCCAGACCCAAGGGAAGAGCAACCTGAGCTCCTGCCCAGCCCCAAATCCACCATCTGCGAGTGGGAATGGGACTGGGACCATGTTACCGCTGAAAAGGTGGGGGCTTCATCAGCCTGAGCTGCCGGAGGGCCTACGCTGACAGGCCCTGAGCATCCCGCAGATGAGGATGCTCCACTGGGTCTAAAATAGCCGCGGTTCCCACTGCAGAGTGGGGAGGGGGGGAAAAAGCCGGGCAGCATCTGCCCTGCCAGCAGGGAAGAGGATGTGGCAGGAGCGCTGGCTGCCTCCCAGCCACCAAACCCAAACCCCTCGCAATTAAAAGCGGATGCGCGGTTTGAAACCTCCAACAAGCCCCAGTCCTCAGAAGGAGCATTTGGTGCCAGTGTGGCCAAGCTCCCTGCCGCACCAGCATGGCTCGGCGGAGAGCAGGAGCACGGCATGGAGACAGGCGGAGGAAAACAGGGCTCCCTTGAATGGCAAAAATAGGAGCTGCTGGTCTTGCACCAGGACATGTTGCTACGCTTCAAGGGGCTGCCGAACAGGCCCTTCCCTGTCACAAGCCCCCAGAGAAGAGACCCCACCACCTTTTTCTCACACTGGGTTTTTTTGGGTTTGTGCTTTTTATTGCTTGAGTTTGGTACAGACAGCACAGAAGGAAGGGAAGAGGAAGGACAAGGCGGCAGCCTGGGCTTTGGTGCCCGTTTTGGGGCAGACAGAGCCAGAGCTGGGACTCCTCTTCCTGTACAGAGGCAAAACCTTTCCAGGCTCGAGACAGGCAGTGCTTGTGCCCAGGTGCAGTTTCCATCAGCTCCTTCCCAACCCTGACGGCTGGGAGAAGCCTGGTGGAAAACTCTCTTTCCTCCAGACCAATTCCAGCAGTGAGACGGGGGTCTAGGGGTGAGAATGGGTCTGCGTCTTTGCTCTCAAACCTTGCTGCTCTTCAGGGTGAAAGGGTCCATGCAGAAGGGATGCAAACGGCATTGCTTTTTCCTGTCCTGCCCCACAGAGCCAGGAGCAAAGGACGCATGTGGAGGTGGCTGCAGCATGTGGCAGGAAGGCCCCTGTGCTCGGGGCAGGCATCGCAGGGATGCCTGGCTTTCAGCAGCACCGTGCTGCCTGCCAGGGCCTGCCCAGCAGGCAAGTGGGGTCTGTGGGGTCACCCATCAGGGCCATTTCCCCCATCCAAGGCACCCTGCGGTTACGTGGGATGCTGTAAGGTGGTGGGCTTGTGGATCCCAGCGGTGACCCACAAGCCCTGTAGATCCAGGAGGCAGCTTTCTGCTGTCCCGACTGAGAGAGGCCGGTCCCTCAGATCATATGTTTTCCTTTGCACGGAGGCTGTGACCTTCTTTCTTCCCCAGCCCTAGCTGGGAGTGGCAGTGGTCCTTGGGAGCCCTGTGGAGGCTCCCCATCCTTCCAAGGTGCATCCCTGTGGGTGTACGGCTGCAGCGCGGTGGCTCAGGTTTCCCCTGAGGAGCCCGGTGGGGCGGCGAAGCTTCCCTCCCGGTCCTCCAGCAGCGGGGAGCCATCCTCGGGGGCTGCCAGTGGCGCCTCAGCGCCTTCCTCCTCCTCTTCCTCTTCCTCCTGCTGCTGGAGGCTCTGCAGGCGCTCCCGCCGCGCCTCCATGAACTCCTGCGCACCCTCGCCCACCAGCTGCACGGTGTCTCCCACGCAGGGCGGCTGCCGGACAGGGTTGTGGTCGTAGGAGAGGAGCCGCAGGGCAGGGAGGCCGGACAGGTCAGGGAAGCGGGCGATGCGGTTGCGGTCCAGGTCGAGGAGGTGCAGGCGGGCCATGCGCAGCAGGACGGGCGGGAACTCCTCGAAGCGGTTGCCATAGAGCCAGAGCCCCTGCAGGCCGGCCATGCGGGGCAGCCCGGCGGGCAGGCGGGCCAGGCGGTTGTTGCCCAGCTGGAGGCTGCGCAGCTCGGGCAGGCTCAGCAGGGCGCGGGGGAAGCGCGCCAGGAAGTTGCCCTCCAGCCAGAGGCAGCGCAGGCCCCGCAGCTGGGCGAAGGCGGGCGGCAGCTCCTGCAGCCCGTTGCGGCCCAGGTAGAGGTAGGCCAGGCGGGGCAGGTAGCACAGGGCCTCGGGCACCTCCAGCAGCTCGTTGCCATCCAGGGCCAGGGTGCGGAGGTGCTGCAGGTCCGCCAGCTCCTCCGGCAGCTCCCGCAGCCCCAGGTCGCCCAGGTAAAGCTTCCGCAGCTCCTGCTGCGCCCACAGGGCCTCGGGCACCCGCCGGCCCCGCACCTCCAGCAGGTGCTGCTCGCCCCCCGGCCCCTCGGCCGCCGCCAGCCGCGCCCCCCGCCCCGCCGAGCCGCCGCTCCCCATCCCGCCGCGGGGCGCACGCCGCCGCCGTCGCCACGGTAACGGCCGCGGCCAGTGGCAGCGCGGGGGCGGGGCCTGGCGGCGGGGCGGGGCGCCGCGCCCCGCGGGGCACCTGGGCGGTGGGCATGCCCAGCGGGGAGCCACGCCCACATGGCCACGCCCTGCCCTGCCTGCATCTCACCTGTGCCGCACCCTGCCTGTGCCCTGCCCTGCCTGCACCCCGCCTCTACCCTGCCCTCCCCTGCCCGTGCCCTGCCTGCACCCCACCTGTGCCCTCCCCTGCCTGTGCCCTGCCTGCACTCCACCTGTGCCCCACCATTGTGCTGCCCTGCCTGCCCCCCACTATTGCCCCTCCCTGCCCTTACACCTTTCTTGCCCTGCCCCATTCCTCCCTGCCCTGCCCCAGCCAGCGCCACCACGCACCCCCCTCCCCTGCCCAGCCGGACCCCTGCCAGCCGGGGGTCAGCATCTCCCAGGGTGCTGGGCCCCTCTCTGATCACCCACCTCCCTGGGACCCCCAGGGAGCTGCTGCAGCCCCTCCCTCCATTTCTCACCCCACCAAGTCTGGCTGCACTCCCCGTGGCTAGGGAGGGTAGGGACCAAGACCGCCAAGCGAACCCCATGCCATGGCTGCCCACCCTGCTGGGTCCTGCCAGGCAGGCTGGGGGTCTCCTTCCTCCTCCTCCTCCCGCTGCCCACCCCAGCCAGCCCTGCCTGGATTTTCCCTGCCGCAAATCAGCTGTGTCATCCCAAAGCCAGCGGAAAGCCGGGCTTGTACAGCCCTCCAGTGGCTACTGGCCAGGCGGCACCACTGGCCCCCCAAATCCTCCTGCCAGCCTTTGGGGCGCAGGCAGCCCCCAGCGTGACAGCTGCGGCAGGCACAGCCCCTCCATGGGGTCTCGGGGGGCCGGGGGTGACAATGACATCGTGCCCAGGATATCTGGGTTTCACTCTTTATTTCTCTGTCAGGGACTGGGTGTCCCCCAAAGAAGCCGGGGGCTGAGACCCCCGGGGTGCTGCTGCATCGGTGGTCACCCCGGGGGGGTCACGCCACGAGGTGGCCACCGATGTCCTCCAGCCTGGTGGGGTGGTTGTTGGTGCTGAAGCCGCTGGGGCGCTGGGGCTGGATGCCCCCCACACATCCTGGCATCCAGGTCGGACCCCGCCAACACCAGGCTGGAAAATCCAGGAGAAATAGAGTGGTGAGGCTGGAGCCCCGCCGGGGGCTGCAAGCCCCACTCCCACAGTCACTCCCAATTTACCTGGTGCCGTGGTGAACCCGGTCGGGCGGGGGGTCACGTCCTGGCCATAGTTAATGGTGAACCCCAACAATTTCTGGGGGATGGAGGCGGGTTGGGTGCATGGTCCCATAGGGATGGGGATGGGGAGGGGGTTATGCTTGCACCCACCTTCCTGCCAGCACCCTGCTGTCCCAGCTGGGCAACCTGGGTCACTCGGGGTGCCTGCAGCCCTCGGGAGATGCGTGGGACAGTGTGGTCCACCACGGACAAGCCCTGCGTGGGGACAGCGGGTGAGGACAGAGAGGGCACAGCGGGTGGGGGGTGGGATGGGGTCCTGCTCACCATCCTGTCCAGGGAGCCTGGCACCTCCTGCCTGAACCTGCTGCCTCTTTCGGAGCCTGCTGGCAGCACCGGGAGCATCTCTTCGCCCTGCTGGAGGATGGAGATAGGGCAGCTGGGACACCACGTCCCCCACCCTGCCCCTCAGCTCTGCCTGATGGGGGTCTCACCTTGCAGACCCCCCCCCTCGCCTCGCCCTGCTTACGTGGCTGCACATGGAGGGCAGGTAATCCGTCGTGGTGACTTTAACGCCGAGCTGCGGGAGGGAAAAAATGTGTCCCATGGGGTACAGAAGGTCAAGGGGGCTGGTGGGGGACAGGGGACCTGGTGGGGTGGGGGCTCACGGGCTGGGCAGGCAGAGCTGGCAGGACACTGTCACTCTTCAGGGTGGCCCTGGTGAAGCCAGACTGCTCCTTTGTGCTGATGTTAGTCTTCTGCAGGACATCTGCAGGGAGCCACCCTGTCCCCAGCCCTGTCTGCACTTAGCCCCGCAGCCAGCTGTGGTGTTACCTAGTGTCACAGTGCTGGATGCAGCCTGTGGGCCCTGCCTGTGCCCCTGCCTTTACGGGGTGGGCAGGGATAGGTGACACAGGGCAGGGGGCCTCAGACACCCCCAAAACCTCCTGGGGTCAGAGTTGGCACCAGGACCACCAATGACCTGGAACTCCTGGAGTTGGACCTGGCCCCAGGACCACCAGCACCCCAAACCCTCATGGGGATGGAGCTGGCCCAGGGACAACTGAACCCCCAAACCCTCCTGAGGATGGAGCTCTCCTCACATCCACCAGCACCCCAAAACCTTCTGCAGATGGAGCTGGCCTTGGGACCATGGGCATCCCCAAAATCATACCTGGTTGGGCAGGACCAGTGCAGTAGCTCCCATTGCCACGCTCCCTGAATGTTTTGGGGGGCACCTGGAGCAGCTGCGTGTGCTGGGGACTCACCGCCCCGGTGCGGAGGCAGGGAAGGGGGGAATTCTTGGAGGTACTTGCTCACCGACTGGTGGACATGCCAGGGCAGCAGGCTCCGGCCATCAGGGAACCAGAAGGGCTTGAAGTGCTCAGCAGTGGTGGATGTGGTGGTGTCCTGGCAGTGGCTGCAGTGGAAGGCCAGTGTGGCTGTGATGGAGTGGACCCAAGACTTGCCCCCCACCCTCCCATAGCTGGGGTACCTACCCCTCCGCTGTGCTGTGCGGGGAGATCAGGCAAGAGATGGCTGAGCGGTTGTTGGACACGTAGCCGGTGACGATGTGGTGGCTGAGGCAGGGAGGAATACGGAGCTGGCCTGGGTGACAGCAGGGAGATGGGGCTCAGCCCTGGGAACAAGCACCCCCCACCTCTGGGAAGGCCTTTGGGACACCCTACCATGGGCCAACGCATGGCTCGTGGCGTAGAAGTTAATGAGGTCGGTGCTTCCTCTGGTGTGTGCCTTCGCTGAGGAGACTGTGCCCAGGCCCATGGCACACGAGTCCTGTGACAGGGACTGCAGCCTAGCACCCGGACAGAGACACGGACAGGCAGGCGCCACGGTTGGCTGTGGAATGTCCCAGCAGAAGTGAATGTTTGGATGGGAACTGTCTCCTAGCAACTGGCACAGTGACAAATGGGCACCTCGGCCACAGAGAGACTGTCACTGCTGCCCGGAGACTGCTGGCCCGGTGGGGATACCCTGCGGAGGCCACCAGGGGGGCAGGGTGCCCCAGTTCAACCTTCTGCAGAGGGGGCCATAGTCTCCCGGACCCCCAGAAAAAGGGTTTCAAAGAGACAGGTAAGAGCTGGGTATAGCAGTGAGCTGGCACGTGCCGGAACAAGCTCAGATTGCTGCTGCCTCCCCCGAGCGCCCACTCCCAATGCCGTCGAAGAGCAGAGGCCTGAGCTCACAACACAGCAGGAGCAGCAGGGCTAGCAGCCACAGCTTTATTCATCATGCCCTGAGAGTCCAAGGGAGCCGCTGCCAGAGGAAGAGGAAGGCCACAGGGAGGGCAGCAGTAGCATTTCCATAGGGCCTGGTGTCCCTCCTCTTCTCCAGGGGATGGGGAGGGAGAAGATGGCACCCCTGTCAGTGGGGCGGCTCAAAGAGGTACTCCAGGTCTGGCTGCCGCAGCCTCTGCTCCTTCTTCTTGTTCTTGGTAAACTCCCTCAGCATAGCCATCACGTCGTTCTCAAACTCAGCCGGCGTGGGCTTTGCTTCTGCGGTAAAAACAGAAAAGGGCAGCTAAAGAACTGCTCTATCCTGTCCCAAAGCACCCAGTACCACCCGCACCCCAAGCCCAGCTCCCATGGCTTGGGGCAATGGCACTGCCTTGGCCGATGCCCCAGTGCCAGAGCAGGCAGGGCAACAGGCATCGGCACCGTACCTGTGGCCCAGTAGTAAATGTCCCAGTCGTTGCTGGGCTCATTAATGAGCCGGTCGTAGAGGTTCAGCTGCTGCTCGCTCATGCGGTTCAGGTTCTCCTTTGCAAAGAGGCTGGAGAGAGGATGTATGAGGATGAGTGTGGGTGACTGGAGGAAGAACTGGGCTGGCACCCAGCTCTTTGCACGATGCCAGAAGACATGGAGGAGCTGGGTGCAAAGAGACCTGCCTTCTGCCTTAAGCCAGCCTGTTCTCCATTAAAACACTGCTTCAGTCCTGAAACCCAACTTGGCCTTGTCTCGTTTGCACATCCCATAAATTACATCCACACTTCCCAAAAGATTTTGGCTCAGCCACCAGCTAAGAGTTTCATTCAGAGCTCTCAGGTGCCTCCAGCTGCCTCTGGCTCTGTTCTGTCCTGCCCAGCAGCAACACTGATCATTGCATCCCAAACCCACGTAAGCAAAGCTCTTGCAGTTATTTATCCAATGGCTCACGCCTTCTCTCTACCTTCTGTCCCCCAAGCAACATCACGTCTCCTTCGGTTTTGGATTGTGGCTGTGCACTACCCCACCAAACTCCTTCCTGCAATGCTCGGGGCTCTTCCTTATTAATTAAAAACCTGTGATGTCTTTAAGGAGCTGAACCACAGGGCAGCTATGCTCACCTGGCCTGGCCTTTCTCCCTTAGCTCTCCAGGGCTGATGGTATCTCTCCTGTGAAGCACAGGGCATCCCTGCCCGCCCCTGCCTGCAGTGGGCAAACGGTCAGGGTGCTGTGGGGAAGGACAGACAGCGGGGAGGCAGACAAGCGGTGGAGGGTGGCTGAGAAGCTGGGAGGGAGGATGGGTGCCCTGCATCTCACCTGAGCAGGATGCAGTTCTCCAGCATCCCCCTCTTCCGGCTCTCATACAGCAGCCGGGCTCTCTTCGTCTCCAGTGGCTCATCAGGACGCTCCTGCCAGGGGGGCAAGGGGATCTCCAGCACATCCTTCCCTGTGTCTGTCGGGGAGTCCCCACGGTAGCCACGCCGCAGGCTCACTGGCCCCAAAACGTGCCGGCACAGAGCCCACCTGGGCAGGGAACAGAGCTGTGAAAGGGACACGGAGAGCGCAGGGGACGTCAGGCCTGGCTGCCCCAGTACAGTGGGGACAGGGAGATTCCCAGCACACACAGCCCCTCCAAACCCTGCTGGCCATGATCCCCCATCCCACACCCTCCCAGACTGCTGCCCCATTCCATAACTTCCCCCATTCCATAAGCCCCCAGACCCTTCTGCCCCCATCCCCCATCCCCCCACCCCCCGAGCCCTGCTGCCCCATCCCACACACGCCTGACCCTGCTGCCCCAAATCCCCCCATCCCACTCCAACCAGACCCTGCTGTCCCTAACTGCCCCCCAATCCCACCCAGACCCTGCTGCCTGCATCCCATAGACACCCCCCCCGAGCCCTGCTGCCCTTGATCCTCCCAGCCCACAGCCCCCCAGACCCTGCTGCCCCCCCGACCCCCCAGCCCACAGCCCTCGACACCTCCATCCCACCCACCCACCACCCGGCGACCCTGTTGCCCCCAGAGCCTCCCTCGACCCCACTGCCTCTCCCAGGCCCCTAGCTCTTCCCCATAGACTCCCCTTGCTCCCAGTAACACCCCCTTCGACTCCAGTCCCGGCCCCCTCCCCTCACCCTAGCCGCCGCCATAGCCCCGCGCGGCCCCTCTAGCCTCCGTCCGGGCCGCTCTGTGACAGCGGGCGGTCCGACTCTATGGCAGGGTGGGAGGTTGGGGGGGGGGGGGGGGGGGGTGAGTGGGGCGGGGCGGAAGGGGCGTGGCCCTGGCAGGAAGGGGCGTGGCGTAGCGCGGCGGCGCTGGCGGTGGCGGTGAGCGCGGTTGGCGCGCGCGCTCGGGGCCTGCTGGCGGTAACGGGCGGGGCCGGGCGGGGGGGCCGCGACCCCCCGCTCCCTCCCCGCATCCCCCTGGGTTCCGCCGCTCGGCCGGGCCGCGCCGCGCCGGACCGTTATGGCGGTCTCGGCCCCAGTGGCAGTTGGGGGGGGTGTGGGCCGGGGGGGCGGCGGCACTGCCCCGGAGGGGGAGCCCGGCTCGGGCGGACGAGGGGCTGGGGGGAGCGGTGCGGGGTCCCTCCCTCCCCGCCGGGGGCTGTGCTGCTGGGGAGGGGCTGCCCGGGGTGGGTTTCACCCTGCGGGGGGGTCGGTGCTCCTGGGTTTGGGCTGGGGGGGGGCTGTGACCCCCGGGGGGGGGGCGGTTGTGGCTGACCCCCGAGGGGGGCTGTTACCCACAGGGGTGGGTCGGGTCAGGTCTGTGGGAAATGGGGTGACGTTGCTCCCCGAGGGTAGCCCTCAGCCGGGGGAGCGGGGGGGGGGGGGGGCGAGGTGGGGTTGCCCCCTGGGGTGGGACCCAGGCAGGGGGTGCGGGGCTCTGTGCTCCCATTGTGGGCTGAGACTGTGGGTCCCTCTGGGGGGTTGGCCGGTGCCTGCAGGGAAGTGGGGGGTACAGTCCTGGGGGGGGGGCGGGGACAGAGGGGGCTGGAGGGAGGGCAGCAGAGTGTCTCCGGTGCCTCACTGACCCTGTTCTCCCCCTGCTGCAGTGCACCTTCCGTCTTCCTGCCTCACCCCGGTCCCAGTCCGGGTTCCTGCTCCCACCTCTGGAAATATGTCCGAGGGAGTAGATCTGATTGATATCTACGCCGACGAGGAGTTCAACCAGGTGAGCCATGCGTCCGGCCATGGGACTGGGGCTGCCAGTCTCCCCTTCTGGGAGGGAGCACTGTCACTGCCATCGGCCAGCTCGTTAGCAAGGCGCTGCAGCGGTTAGCATGGACGTGCCCACCGGCTGAGGTGGACACATTAAGCGGAGGTGAAAGGTGCAACTGGTGTGCCCTGGAAAGGGTGGCACAGTGCTGGAGAGTCCCTGTGGGGAACTGAGGGCTGGGGGCGTTCCTAAATCCTGGCGGCTGCCGCCTCGAGCCATGAGTAAAGGGTCTTTCTGCAGGTTTCACTGGAGGTTCAACACAGGGCTGGTCACAAAATGTTTGAGGGTGGGAGGCAAGGTTTGGATCAGGACATTTGCCACGGCAGTGATGAGCAGGGATCGAAGGGGAAAGTTGCAGCCTTGTTGGAGAAGTGAGAAATCCAGACTCTTCCAGTCTGGATTTGGTCACTGTCAGGGAACTGCACAGTGAAGGGACCCGGAGCACCAAACCCGTGCGACCGCTGAGGCCGGGAAGCTCTAGTGGGGATTTGCTGCGGCCGGAGAGATGCCAGTGTGCCACCTCTTCCACCCTGGGGCTGTGTGGGACTTGCAGGAAGCAGTGACAGAGAAGGGCAGGGTGTAGCTGTTAGAGAAGCAGATTTTAGAGAGTTCAGGCATCTGGGAGAGCAAGTGAACACAGATGTTTGAAGATTAAAAGCTTTTGTGAAAAGCCCGTGGAGGAAAGTTGGTCTGTGCTAGAGGGCAAGCTGCATGAACTGGAAGCAAAATCCAAAGAGGAGGGAATCACTGTGAGCTCCTGGAGAGCTGAAGAGGAGCTAAGGGTGACAAAGCCTTTGTTCTGAGGAGGCGGGAGGTTCTCGGGTGAGAAGATGCTGTGGGTTAGACCTTCAGGGAAAAGGGGAAATGGCAGAAATTGCGTTACCTGCCTTGGGGCTGAGGGGACTGCGAGGCGCTTTCCAGCCACCTGGGAAGAAGCAGGAGTTCTCTGCTGAGAGCTGTTGCTCCGGAGAAGGGCAGGGTCCAAGGTGGCTGTGACATTGCCCAAATAACAGGAACCTCAGGAGAAAGGTGAGTTGCAAAGCAAATGTCTGTGCTGCCTGTAGCAGCCGGGCAGTCCTGCCTGGACACCTTCTGACTGGAACGCTGCGTTCTGTGTCCTTCCGGAAAAGCTCCCCAATTCCCCACCAGTTAAACTATCTAGTACTGTGCTGGGATGACGTGGAACTGCTCTGGCTTAGGAGTAGCCTCAGTTTGTATGTTTTCATGCAATTTGCTTCTGGCAGAGTTGGGAAATAGATATACCTGGATTTGGGAGCGGAAGGGAGAGCTGGGTTGCTGCAGGAATAAGGGTGGAAGGTGCAAATCAAGAAAATGTGTGGAGGTCGCTGGGCTGGAGGTTTGAAGTGCACAGAATAACGAGGAAATTTCATTTATGGCAATTACTCTGAACGCCGAAGGGAAGTAGTGAACGTGGACATGACATCTTTTGTCTGGAGAAGGAGAGCTGTGATGTTGGCAGGTGTGAGCTGGAAAGTCTGTACTGTCTCAGCGGACAACCCATGAGCAAGGAACAGGTGGGAGGACGGAATGGGAGAACTCCGCTGCCGCGTCACAGGCGCTCTGCAGAGATGGGCTAGCGCTGCCTGTCCTGCCTGTGCCTGCAGGTAGGCTTTTCCATGAAGGCTCGGCTCCTGGGAAGCCTGGAGCAGAAAGGTGACAAAAGCAGTGGCCTGAGTTGACGCGGGAATGTCTGCTCAGAGGGTCTCTGATGGGTCTGGTCTGGTCTCGGTCAAGACTGGGGGATCTTTGGGATTAAAGAAGTTAAGCAGCGTTGAGAGGAGGATGGAGCAAGCCTGGCTGCACAGTGGGAAACTGCATGGAAAAATTTAGCTGGAAGGTTTGAGGGACAGTACACAAAAGATCTTTGACACGGCCAAGTAGATGGAGGCTTCTTAAAGCTGGAGGTGGTGATCAAGGCTGCCGACTCTAGCACCTCGTCCACCGCGGGCTGTGTGGCGGTGGAAACAAACCCAGAGTTAATCTGTGCATGGTGCCACGCCTGGGATCAAAGCATGGTGGGAAGGTGCTGTGGCTGCCCCACGGTCCCTGTGGCACACCAGAGGCACCGGCGTGGTTCCAAATCCCACAGCACACGTGGTAATTGCCACCGGTGCCCGGCTTCATCCCTGTGCATGTGGCAAGTTGTCGCATGTGGGTTCGGAGCGCGTTTGTCGAGTCGGGGTTTGAAGGGCAGCGAAGGTGTTTGCTGGGGGGGCAGCGGGTGATGCAAAAGCCTCTTGCTACCATGGGCTTCAAGTGACGGTCTGCAGATTTGGTGTGACAGCAGGGGCAGAGACCAGCAGAGTGGACTGTGAGTGCTTAGGCTGTGAGTACTTTTACACCAGCTTCCCGTCAAGCTGTCAGTTTTTAAAGGAGAGCATTTTTAGACATCCCAGAGGATGTCTAATCACTCCCAAGCTGAAGCATCCACTAAGTAGCATAACTGAGGGCTCCTGAGCAATTTCTCCTCTAGCCCCCCTGTTTTTGTTCTCAACTTTCTGAAACTTTGAGGCAGAAATCCTCCAGCCTTGGGCCATGTCCAAAGGCATTTGGGGGGAGTAGGAGTGTGGGAGGCGGATTAAACAAACAGTTGAGCTGTTTTGAGAATGAGTGCAAAAATACTGCTCCCAGTTGAAATTCTTGTAATCTTTTCATCAGCTCTGCAGCTGAAATAGCCAGATGCAGAAGTTAGAACCTGCCTTAGAAATGGACGTTGCTGTCAAGAGTATCTAGGGGAAAACGGTCTGATTTTTATGTATTTCTGTGACCCTTTGAAAGCTGTGTGCTGCGCACCCTTCCTTGCCTCTCCCCTGAGCTCACAAAGGGCTGTGTTTTATATGTGCTGTCCCCTGACCATCACAGTGCAGGGGATTTAATCACCTTGCACTATCTCTAGCAGAAGATGTTGTCCGAACTGCCTTTGAAGTCCTAGAATTAAAAATTTGGGAGCAGAACCACTGGTTTTTGTGCTGTGCAGGACCTGTGTGTTGTTCCCGTGGGACAGATCCTAACATAGTAATTTGTAGCATGAAATGATGATCAGCGCATGCTGAATCCGGGTGAGCAATTAGTTTGAAGATCCGTAGTAAACACAGCACTCACTGTACACTCCAAATTAAATATAGCCCAGAACAGAGTGGGAATTGGAAGGCAGATCTAGGACACTTGAGTTCGCAGCTCAGAAGCTTCCTCGGCGGCTGGTTCATGCCGTGAAAGGCTGCGCCGCCGAGGGGAGGCGGCGTGTGTGCATCTGTGTGTGCAGGCGGTGTGTGTGGCTCCTACCCTGAAGAGGGCTCTGCTGCCCCAAAAATGAGCGAGCTTGCGAGGCCAGCAGGGTTTGACGGTGGAAGTGGAACCCCCAGGCTGGACTTGTGAAACGTGTGCCTGCCAAGGAGCGAGAGGCTCATCTGTCAAGGCCGTTTGGTTTTTCCACCACTGAACTCTTGCCCTCACACGCTTACAAAAGGTGTGCTGCTTCCTGGTAGCCTCCCTGAGTAGCAAGTTGCGTCTTGCCCCGTTGCTCGGGCCAGCTGATACCCTAGTGAGCCAGTCCTCTGCTTGTGCGAGGCGGGTGCTTTAGCTCAGCAGAAGAGCGGACGGAAAAGCAAAAGGCTTGTAGTTGAAGCTGGGAGGAGGAAAATCAAGCCAGCACAGGTCACCAGTCGGGTAAAGCCTCGTGGTTCTGCTTCCTGGAGTATTCCTCCCTTCTCCACCTCCTTATGTGTCAAAAATGCCCCAGCGTTATGCCAAGGATCATGAAGCAGAGCCCATCACCCTGGTTTCTAAGTGCCAGTAATGCTCATTGCTGAGGAAAGGAGGTGTTGATCCCGTTGCTGTGGGGCTTGCATTAGTGTTGGCCCGTCGGAGAGCTGGGCAGCTGGAGTGGGGACGTGCAAGAGGGATTTCCACATTGCCCAGGAGGAAGAGCAGGTGCTGGCGTGGATTGCACAAGTGAGGGGTGCCCAAAAGCCCAGGGCACGGCGTGGCTTTGCCACTAGCGAGGAAGAGCAGTACAGTGCTGAGAGGGGTCTGCTGGGCCAGGGGGGAGTTGCATTGCGAAAATGAAGCGCTGAAAGAGGGCCACGCTGTCAAAGAGATGGTGGCGTGACACTGGAGGGAGGGGACAGGGCTCGGCATGGGGAGGTGGCTTGTGAGATAACAGGCGCTGGATCTGTTTGTGGTGGCTTGGTTCATGGCAGTGATTTGCTGCTTTCTGGCTGCGAACTGACCCAAGACAAGTGATTTGGGCGCGAAACCTTTGGACTCGGCTTGTGCTGTCCCCGAAGAGCTCGTGCGCACCAGTGCTCGCTGACCCGGGGCGGCTGCTTTTGAACTGAAGGAGGCTTTGTGACCTCCAGCACTGCTCACCCGCAGCCCCCAGCATGGCAGGGTGGCACTGTGGGATGACTTTTAAGTATCGCCTGTGGTGGTTGGGATTTGGCTTCTGCTGGACGTCATTGCTGGGGGGTGTTGGAGGACTCCGGCAGAATGGGGTGGTCCTGCAGAGCTCCGTTTTGGCTCCTAACAGCCCGCAGGTCTCTTTCTGAGCTGTGGTTTCACCCGCGGGGTCTCCCCCCTACGGAGGAGCTCACGCTGTCTCCCCTCGCAGGACTCTGAGTTCAGTAATGCTGATCAGATGGACCTCTACGACGACGTGTTAGCAGCCAGCTCGCAGCCCCCCGAAAGCCGCACCAGCAGCTCGGAGGCACCCCCGGAGATCCGACAGGAGCCACCCCCCAAGCCCAACAGCAAATCTCCCGCCATCCTGTACACCTACAGCGGGCTGCGCAATAAGAGAGCTGCCGTCTATGTGGGCAGCTTCTCCTGGGTGAGTGTGACCACTCCTTGGCTGTGCTTGCCTGTGGGAGGGGGGTCTCCAGACCACCGGTGTGGGCGGTTTGGGTCTCCTGCAGTGTGTACACATGTGGGGGTCCTCCAGAGAAACCGCCGAGGGGCTGCAGGGCTCTTTGGGGGTGCTGTTCCTCCTCAATCCATGCTGACCCAGTGTACCAAGCCAGGTTGTGAGCTGGGCTTGACCTTGTCATCCTCGGGGAAAAGGAGTTTGTAGACCTGAGGGGCTTCATGTCCAGTCTGGGGCAAGTGACCAGCACCTGTGGTGCCTCCCTCACGGCGACTGCTGCTCCCACCTGGCTCTGCCATCCTGGGGGCTGCGCAGGCGAGTCCCCTTCGCCCGTTGATGGATATGGGATTGGTTCTGAGAAGGGTCTGTCTTGTCCAGAGAACATAGGCACCTCTGTTAGCCGTGCACTGGGCCTGATTCAGACTCGAGGTTGATTTTAAACTCCCTGTAGGGGCTCTGGGGGTGTCTGTACTCCAGCGCTGTGTCCCAGCCCCCTGAGTCTGGGTTAAGCTGGGGGGCACCAGGCCCTGCAATGGGCTGTGTGAGCTGACACCGGCCTC
This sequence comes from Falco rusticolus, assembly GCF_015220075.1. Lineage (NCBI taxonomy): Eukaryota > Metazoa > Chordata > Aves > Falconiformes > Falconidae > Falco > Falco rusticolus. The sequence continues at coordinate 18,963,565 of NC_051196.1, read as the reverse complement.
TCCCCTCTTCCCCTCAGTGGACGACTGACCAGCAGCTGATCCAGACCATCCGCTCGGTTGGTGTCTACGATGTAGTGGAGCTGAAATTCGCAGAGAACAGAGCCAACGGCCAGTCAAAAGGGTGAGAGCCAAGGGGGTTGCGGGAGAGTGGGGGAGCCAGGCCCTTGTGGCCACATCCTCTGTGTTGTGGGGAGTGAGGGAGCAGCCAGTGCTTTTCCTGGCTGGCACAGGTGATGTGCCTGGAGCTGGGATGGATAGTAAAGCAGAGACTCCCAAACAGCACGGGGCAGGGAGGAGGCGGCATGTAACACCATGCTGGGTTTGGCTGCCAGGGAAGGCAGCGGGAGGTGGTGCCGGGGTGCTTTCTGCCAGGGTTTGGCCAGGGGTCCCTACCTCCTACTAGGGGGTGAATTCCTGGGGGCTGGTTCTTGCTGGCTGACCTCTGGGCTCTGCCACAGGTACGCAGAGGTGGTGGTTGCCTCTGAGAACTCGGTTCATAAACTCCTGGAGCTTCTGCCTGGCAAAATCCTCAATGGGGACAAGGTGGAGGTGAGGCTGGCAACCCGGCAGAACCTGTCACAGTTCGAGGCGCAGGCTCGCAAACGTGAGTGAGGCGAAGGCACGCCGTGGGTCGGGGGGGCTCCACGCTGCGCGGCAGCTCCCACGGGTCCCGCAGGTCCCCAGCAGAGCTGTCAGGCTGAACCCACCGAGACCTTGGGGTGGGGGGGACACTGCCAGGAGTCTCTGGGGGTTGTTTCCTGTTGCTGCTGAGTCTGATTAGATCCTGACCCGAGTCTTTGTGATCCCCTTTTAGGTGCTCACACACTGCGAAGATCCCTCGTAGCCTCCTCCTCCTCCTCTCCAAACTGAATGGGCTTAAGCTCTTCAGCCTATCAACATAGCTAAGACCCTCCATATCTATTAGTAGCTCTTCTCTGGATCTGCTCCAGAATTTGTCCATCCCTGCGGAGGTAAGGTGCCCAACACTGGACGCAGTATTCCAGCTGGGGCCTGGCCGTGGGCTTTCTACAATGGCAATAGGTGGTCCTCGCCTCACTCCGCAGCGATGTGACGCCCCAGCCCCATGCCGGGGGGCTCTGTGGAGCCGCAGGGACTGTCTTGGCAGGAGCGTGTATGAGGAGGTCTTGGCCAGCTGTGGTCATTGTAGATCCCATGGCCCGTTTCATGCAAGGAAAGCCCTTCTCCTGAAGCACCCTGGCTGAGTTGCAGTGGGGTAGCTGTCACCTTCACACCCTTCCTTCAGCTCCGGTGCCCGTGGTGATCTGTTGCTTGGCAGCACCATGTGCTGTTTGACCATGTCCCGACCTGCCCTTGCATTTTGGTGGAGCAGGGCATGTTCCCTTCTCTCACCCTTTGCCCCCGGGCACGGGGAGGCTGAGTTTCGGCTTGCTGCCGGCGCAGCTTCGCTCACATGAACCCTTGGCAGCCAGCTCGGCAGTGCCGGTGCCCAAAAATTGCTCCATTTGGTGGCCATCAGAGCAGCAGGGCCTGGTGGGGAGCTGTGTCTCCCCTGAGGGGCTCAGGCAGAGGCAGTGCCCTCCATCGTTCCTCTTGTCTCATCCTCTAAGCCTCTTTGGACACAGCAAGGGTTCCTGTCCTCTTTGAGGGCCGATGGGCACCGAGTTTTCCTTCCTCCAGCAGCTCCATTGCTGTTGGCACTTGGGTTCTGTCCCCTCGTGTTCCTCCACGCTCAGGCCTTTCTGAACCCCTGTGAGGATCACAGGCTCTCCGGGTCATTTAACATCTTCAGGGACTCAGGACCCAGCGACCTCTCTGCTGGGGACCTCTCGCCATTTCTTGTGGCTTTTCGCTTCTGTCCCTGTAACCTGCTTGCTCAGCGGCTTCTGCAGAGCCCCACTGACCGAGAGCAGCATCCTGGGGGCACCGTGCGCGCAGCCAGGGTCTTGCTGGAGAGCTGGTACCTTCTCTGAGACACCTGGAAGCGGAGGCTACATTTGGCTGGCTGGATCTTTCTCTGGGCACCTTGAGCTCTCCCGAGGCCAGATCTCACGGGGCTGCGGGAGAGGATGGTCCTTGCGCTGGTTGCCGCGGGTGGGGAGGAAGAGGAGGAGGTCTCCGAGACCTGCAGGCCCTCCGGCCATGGCTCATGGCTCTTTCCTGTGCCGCTTGCAGGTGTGCCGCCGAGGGCCCACTCCCGAGACTCCGTGGACTCAGTGGATGGCCGTGCCACGCCGACAGAGAATGCCTTGCCGCCTGCCCGTGTGGAGAAACCCCCCTCTGTCCTGCCTTTCTTCAACCGCCCCCCCGCTGCCCTGCCCCTCATGGGGCTCCCCCCGCCGCCAATGCCACCCCCACCACCCCTCTCCTCCGGCTTTGGCGTCCCCCCGCCCCCACCTGGCATCCACTACCAGCATCTCATGCCCCCGCCGCCTCGACTGCCCCCCCACCTGGCTGTGCCACCCCCGGGAGCTGTCCCCCCTGCCCTGCACCTCAACCCCGCCTTCTTCCCCCCACCCAACGCAGCCCTGGGTCCTCCACCAGACACCTACGGCAAGGCAGTGGCCCCCTACAACCACAGCAGGTGAGACAGGGCGGAGGGGAGCTGCATGCCTCTCGATCAAATTGGGGGGGCTATGCTGACCCCCACGTGTGCCTCCTGTGCAGCCGGGAGCTCGGCCCGCCGCCTCCCCCTGTGAGTGAAGTGGAGTTTGAGGAGATCATGAACAGGAACCGAGCGATCTCCAGCAGCGCCATCTCCAAGGCAGTGTCTGGCGCCAGCGCAGGTAACAGTGATTTTATTCCTGCGCTCCCCTCCTGCCGTGTCCCCCCCACCCCATCCCACGGCAGGTCCACATCCCTCAGCCCTGCTCCGTTCCCCCCCAGGTGACTACAGCGACGCCATCGAGACCCTCCTCACGGCCATCGCTGTCATCAAGCAGTCCCGCGTCGCCAACGATGAGCGGTGCCGCGTCCTCCTCTCGTCCCTCAAAGACTGTCTGCACGGCATCGAAGCCAAGTCCTACAGCACGGGCGCCAGCAGCAGCTCCTCCAGGTACCAGCGGTGCCGGGGTGGCTTCGTTTGTACCCCCCCGTGGGGCTTTGCTCGCTCTCTCTGTCCCCACCCCAGCGAGATCCTTCCCTGGGGTGACCAAAAGCTTTTTCTTCTTTTCCCCAGGAAAAGACACCGATCTCGGGAGCGCTCTCCCAGCCGGTCCCGTGAAAGCAGCCGGCGACACCGGGACCTGCTCCACAGTGAGGATCGGCACGAGGACTATTTCCAGGAGCGGAACCGGGAGCATGAGCGGCATCGGGACAGGGACAGAGAGAGGGACCGGCACCACTGAGACAGGTGAGCTGGTGCCGAGGCGCTGCCACATGTACCGTGCCATTGCTGTGGGGTCTTGGGGGTCCCCTCCCAGGGTGAGGGCTGAGGCGGCGGGAAAGGGGCTCGGCACTGCTCTGACTGCTCCTCTGTCTCTCCCTGCAGGAAGTTTGGCAGTAAGTGGTTTTTAATGGACTCGTATCTCCTCACCTCGACCAGGACTACGTGACCGAGGCCGCTCTACACCCACCCCTGGGCCCCTTCCCCGCCACCCCCAGCTCTCCGGGTGCCCAAGGAAAGCCGTGCCGTGCCCCGGCAGGACTCCCACCGACACCTCGTGGCCTTGGGGCCTGAGCCCTTGCCCGCACTCAACGCTGCCGCTGCTTCCCGGGGAGAGGCGGGGAGCCGGGGAACGCCTGGGCCGCCCTGCTCCGCTCTGTGGACACCCGGACCCAAAGAGAAATGGTGCTTTTTTTCCATGGAGAGAGGTTTGTGAGCCCTTTCAGGGGGTGGCTGGAGGGGATGGACCCCTTGGCTTGGAGGCACACGGCTCCCGACCCCCTGCCTGGGTTCGCTGGAAGCGGTGCAGGGTCTTCTGCCACATACCATCCTCTGGCCTTGTCTGGAGACGCTCCTGTGCCCACCATCCCAGCAGTCCCAGCTCGGGACACGGTGCCACGCTCCTTTCTCTGCCCCTGCTGGAGAGGAAGCACAGCCTATCCCCTCCGTGGGCCTGCTGTCCCTGCTCGCCCTCTCCACTCTGCCCAGGAGCAGCGTGCCGGGGCGCGGGGGCTGGGGCTGAGCTGGAGGTCGCCCAGCGTTTCCCTCCGGCTTGCCTGGCGGCATGCCACCTCTGCGCTCACTCGTCTCCCACACGTGCGGCAGGGCCCTGCGCAGAGCCAGCCTCTCCTGCAGCACCTTCCTTGTTTTAGAGGAAGTGGAAGAGGCAGGGCAGGCTGCAACGCCCCCAGCCAGCTGCCCTCGGGGACCACCTGTCCCCCATGGGTGCTTGGGGTGCTGTCCCTTCCCCAGCTGTCGTCCCCCCCCCCCCGGCCGCCCTTTCCTGACAGGCAATGTGGCAGTTCCACACACAGTGGCAGCTCGGTTGTGTCACGCAGGCCAGGCCAGGGGTGGTGGGGCAGGGGACTATCTGTGCAGAGCAGTGGGCAGCTGAGCAGGAGCCCCCCCCAGCCCTGTGTCTCTCCAGGCTGTGAGGCCCCGTGTGGGTCCCTTCGGCAGGAGAGGGAGAGCCCATGAGGGTCGGGGCGAGCTGAGGAGACGTGGGGTGATTTCCAGGGTGGGTGTCAGCCCCAGGGGCTGCCAGCTGGGCAGTGTCACCCTCTGAACTGTTGCTGGACAGGAGAAACCCGGCTCCGGAGGTCTTTTAGGTTGAAATGACCCACAAACAAACACAAAAAAAAAAAGAAAAAAAAAAAATCTTGTAAAGTACCATGAGGTGCCGGCTTAGCGGGTGACTGCTGGGGGGAGCGCTCGGTGGGAGAGTTCTGTTTTTTTACTTAACGACACAAATTTTTAGTTTCTTTCAAAATAGTGGGGAAAAGTGCAGAGCAAACCCCTATTAACCACCCAGCGAGGCGCTGCCCCTCCTGCTCGCAGTGACTAGATTTGTTTGTCTTTCTGATAGGTTGAAAATTGTGTAATAAACTTGATGACGTTGTCAATCTTTTATATGGCGCTGTAGGGCTCTTTGTCGCGTTTCCTCCCTACGATGGTCTTTTAGGTGATGAGTGGGGTGGGAGTGTTCTAGGGTGGCTCTGTGGGAGGGAAGAGCAGTATGTGGGGCCTGTTAGTGCCTCTGTGCCTGCTGTCCCTGGCCCTCGTTGTTTTCTGAGGCTTCTAGGGGGCTCCTGCACCCCTCAGGCAGCGCTGTGGGGCAGTGGTGTGGTGCTGGAAGCTCCTGACCGCTTTATGCCCAGCCCGCTGCCCCAGAGGAAGCCACATGCCCAGGCACCAGGTAAAAATAAATATTTATTGGAAAATAGTGAATTATTCTGAGAAGGCAGTAGAAAAAAAAAAAATAATTCTCCGTACCTCGAACTGACCTGCGCTTCACAAGCCCTGGGGGCCGCATCCTGGGTGGCAGCAGGTTGGGTACTGCCTGGCAGGTCGCTTGCATGTGCTGTGGGCGAAGCGGAGAGCAGGCAGGGTGGGGATCCCTGCACATGGGCACCAGCACGGGGCCAGCCTGGGAGGTGGAGCTGGCAGCAGGCCGGCTGCCCGCTGCCTCGCATACCTGTGCTGCTCTATGCCTAGTCCTTTGATGCGGCACAAGGCCTCAGTACGAATCCACACTGTGAAGAAGGAAAGAAGGGGATGTGCTGGCACCAAACCAGCCTAGCAGCTCGTGTGCCAGCTCCTGCGGTGCCCCGGTGTCACCCAGCTCCCCGCATGGTGTGGCCCAGCCACAGTACCTGGAGAAGGAGACCAGCGCCAAGATGCCCAGCAGCAGCTCTACGGCGTAGAAGAGCAGGAGGGTGGCGTTGAGGATGGCTTCCAGGCGCAGGGCGTAGGTCTGCAGCAGCAGGTAATAGGTTGCCATCACAGCTGCCGGGATGGTCAGGGCCAGGCTGATGGAGAGCGGCACCTTCCGCTGGCACAGGTTGCCTTTGGACCCTGCAGGGTGTGCGGTTAGAAGTGGAGTGGCCCCCCTCAGGACTCTGCAGTGGGGGGACACGGTAAACTGCACCCCCAGCTGTGCCCCAGCAAGCTCCTGCGGGGGGGGCTCTGCAGCCCCGTGTCACCCTGGGGGACACGCCGTTGTCCCCAGGACTTACCGAAGAAGATGCGAGTGGCCTCAGTGCCGAGGTAGAGGAAGAGCAGCACAACGTCCAGCACCAGGTTGGTGAAGGGGTACGGCAGCAGCAGCACTGCGGGCACAGCCACCGCTGCCCTCAGGGCCTGCACCCACAGCACGCCCCGGGCCTCAGGGCGGGGGGAGCTGCTGCCCTGGGGGGCCGGAGAGGGTGGGGTGGGGGGGCTCACCCTTGTACACGAAGACGAAGGCCTCCAGCAGGAAGTAAGTCGCGCTGTACCACCCGTTGAGGAAAAGCAGGACCTGCAGCGGTGCCGAGGAGCGCTGGCGGCCTGCGGGCGCAAGGCGGCCATGGGCTGGGAGGGCCCGGCCCCGCCCCCGCCCCGCTGCACCCCCCTCCCGGCCCCGCTGCGCCTTGGCTGGCTCGGCGGCACCCCCGAGCCCGCCCCGTGGCCCCCTCCCCCGCGCCCCGCTGCCCCCCGGGCCCGGACCGCGGCCTCCCGGGCCGGCCTGCCGCCGCCCCGCACTCACTCCTGGGCGCCATCTTCCATCTCCATGGGAACCGCCGCCGCCGCCCTCACTTCCGGGAGCGCTCGGCGGGAAGGCGTCTAACCGCTCCCTCCGCCCTCTCTATGGCTTTGGAGGACCGGGCCGCGTTGCCCGGGTTCGAGCCTCGCACCCGGCTGCCCGCCGGCTCTGCCTACGCCCCCTCCGAGCCTCCCCTGGGCCCAGCGGTCCACGCTGCGGGGTGGGAACAGCCCTGTTCTGGGGCTGCAAGCCCAGCGCTGAGCTGCGGTAAGGTTGTCGGGATGGCAGGCACCGGCACGGGGAGGAAGGGAAGCAGCCGGGGCACACGGACACCAGGCAGCTACTGGAAAACGTCTCCGATTTATTTCTTTACCGTTTACAAAAACGCTCGAGTCCCAATGGGGGCTGTGGCGCCAGGACAGACCTTCCTGCTGCACAGCTGGGATGCGCCGCCAGCCTTCTGCCGACCCCCAGCACCCACAGGAGCTGTGGCAGTGCTGGCAGAATGGCTGGATCCCGGGAGGAAGGTGGCAGAGCTGGAGCCAGAGCTGGAGCCAGAGCCGTCCCCAGGGAGGGCGAGAGGTGCAGGGAGACGGCGGGGGCTGCCAGGGAGCCGAGGGAGAGCCGGTGGGTCGCCCAGAGCCCGAGGGGAGCCATCAGCTGTGGAACTGTGCAAACTCCTTGCGCAGCCAGAGTGAGTCCTGGTAGAAGAGGGGATCGCCCAGGTGCACCGCTGTCCTCTTGTAGAAGTAACAGTAGAGCACGGCCGCTGCGGGAGGGAGGGGGATGAGGGTCACCTTCACCCCCACAGGCCCCCTGAAAGGGGCAGGAACCCTCACGGGACCCTGCAACCACCAGCCCTTACCCAGCCGCTGGAAAACAAAAAGGGTCTGCAGGCCTTCGGTCCACACGAAGCGGCTGGAGTCCCGCCACCGCAGGTTCTGAGGCAGACAGATGGACAGGAACCAGGGATAACCCCTGCATTAGTTTGGGAGCAGCCCCCCGCACCTCTGGCTCCCTCAGCCTGGTGTGCTGCTGGCCCTGAAGCTGTGCACAGTCCAGGGGCAACACTGCCGGCCTGGGGGGGCAGCCCCCCACCCCAAAGGTTAAGCAGCTCAGGGGATTTAGCCAGCAAGTCAGGACCTATTCTAGCTTCAGACTTCAGATCCCTGCAAATCCCTGTCAATCCCCTGCCCGGACAGCGTGGGCAGCACCGGCATGTGATGCCACCTTGGGCACCCTGACACAGCGCAGCCCCCTGCCCAGCTCTAAGCGATTCCCTTGCCCTAAGGCAGCAGGGTGGGGACAGATCCTCACTCAGAGGCTGGAGCAGGGGGACGAGAGCCCAATGGAGAGGGGTGCCCAGGGGCGGGCAGGGTATAGGGGCTGCTCCTGCAGCGGCTGGGGCAGAGGACAGGAGGGAGTTCAGCTGGGGGAAGAGAAAGGGAAGATGCTGCCTCGACAGAGCCCTTGGTGCTGCCTGATGCCAGCAGGGAAGAAGCTGTCCCCCGTCTCTGAGTGTTGGGGATTAATCCCAGGTAAACCAGGAGCTGCTGTCACAGACTTCAGCAAGGATTACCCCACTGTGGGCTTCTGTGCCAGCACAGAGCTGCAGCTGCTGGGCTTTCCACAAGGAAAGAGGATTTTCCAGCAAGTCATGGCTCTTGGGGAAGGGGCCGGGATAGGGCAGCTCCCTTCCAGGCCAACTCATCAAGGGGGTCACATAGGGAATCACAGGGGGACACCAAACTGTCCCTGCGGTGGCAGATCGTGGCCTTCCTCTTGTGGGAGAGGGACTGCTGCCTGTGCTGCCTGCCCTCAGAAGAAGCCAGCAGCCCCAAGCCTGCCCCAGCCTACCATAACCCAGATGTGGAAGGAGATGCTAAGCGCCAGGTAGGCTGCAGACAGCAGAATGGTCCCCTTGAACTTGTGGAAGAGGAGGTTGACCAGCCCGGCCTGGAAGATGAAGGTGTTGAAGAACATGAGGAAGATGATGATGACGTTGAAGAGAATAGCAATGTCCTGGATGCTGCAGCAAGAGAGACATGGTGAGACCCCAGCCCTCCTGCCCCACCACGCTACCCCCTGTGCCCGCCTGGCACTCACATGAAAAGAACAAGCTGGACAGCGGGGGCCGTGCGGAGCAGCTCTGAGAAGGAGTTGACAAAGAGGTCATAGAAAAGCAGGAGGAACTGCAGGAACAGCACCAGGCTGTAGTTGCTGGTCTGGAGCATCTTCCTTGCCTGGGCGTTGGAGCCCTCAGCCCTGGCATCCCCAGTGGCCGAGCCAGCTCATGGTCTGGAGTTGAGGGGCTCAGTGTCGCCTCTCCCTGTGGCCAGGACCTGGAGGAGGAGCAGAGGTTTCATTTGGCAGGGTAAGATGCACCACCCTGCACCTCACAAACCTCTCTGCCAGGAAACCTAAAGCAGGGTCAAACCAACAGCAGCTTCTGCCAGTTTCTAGCATGCCATGCAGAGCTGTGCTCTGCCCCAGGTCTGTAGGCTTTCACAGACAAGCTGTCTCCCCTCTCTTCTCACCGCACAGTGGGCTCAGGTTTGGTCTCACTCTCCCACCCTCCAGCCTCACAACCAGCCCAACCTCAGGGAACAGATGTGAAGAAACACCGGGACGAGGGAGACGTGAGAGTCCCAGGGAGCAGTGTCCGGGCAGGTTATTCATACCTCTCCTGCTGGACAAACCCTAAAGCTGCCGACGGCTCTGTGGGCAGTGCTGAGCAGGCCATGCTATGGGGGCAGGTTTGGGCACGCTGTGTCCCAGCATCACCCTCCCTGGCCCCACCCCAGGACCGCGCACCCCACTTGGGGCAGCTGCTCAGGCAGGAGATGAGGACACAGTGAGGGAGCGAGGCTAGCTGGGGACAAGCGAGGAGGCAGAGCCCTCCTGCCTGCTTCTGCCTGGGGACAGCAGCACAGCAGTGCCGGAGAAAGGAGGTAAGGTGGTGCTTGGAGGGACGAGGAGTCCAGGACAACGGGGGGTGCCCCATGTCCTGGCAAGAGAGTGCTGCGCTGAGGCCTTCCTTCCCTGGAAAGGAGCCACAGGGTGGGACGTGGCAGGGAAAGGGGGCAGCTCCCCGCATCCCCAGGTCCCATGCCACCCGCCGTCCTTCACACAGCCGCCACGCAGGTGTCCTCTCCCTGCGCGGCCCCCGTGTCCCCTCTGGTCTTCCCACACATCCCCAGGCCTCCCCTTCCCCCCCGGCCCCAGTCCCTAGGGAGGCCGAAGCGCCCCGAGCAGCCGCCCCGGTGGGCCGCCGTGCCCCCCGGCGCGCTTCGCCGGTGCACAGGCAATCCGGGGTTGCCGGTGGTCCCCGCCGTGTACCCCCCCCCCCCCCCCGGCCTCCGCAGCCCGGGAGCGGCCGAGCGCTGACCTGCGGCCGCCATCTTCCGTCTCCACGGCAACAGCGCAGCCACCGAGGCGGGAACGGAAGCGCGCGGCTGGAGGAGCTATACAAGCGCCGCTCTGGCCGCTGCACTCGTTGGTTGCGGGGCCGGGAGGATTGGGCGGGAGCCACCACCGAGGCGAGCGGCCAGAGCGGCGCCGTCCAACATGGAGGCGCCCGGCGAGGCCGAGGGGGCGGCAAGGCCCGACGGGCGGCGGGCGGGGCTGAGGTACGGCCCCGGGACCAGGCCAGGCCCCGCGTCCTCGGGGCTGGGGGAGCCGTGGGGCCCGGTGTTCTGGGCAGCCTTGGGGCCGGGCCCCACGTCACCAAGCCCGGGGCAGCCGTAGGGCCCTAGCCGTGGGGCCAGGCCCCGCGTCCCCAGGCTTTGGGGGAGCTGTGGGGCCAGGCCCCACACCTCCAGGCTTTGGGGGAGCCGTGAGGGCCCAGGCCCGGGGGAGCTGTGGGCTCAGCACCGTGCCGAGCATTGCAAGAGTGGGTGGCAGAGCTCGTGATTGCCACGCTGCTCCAGGGCCTCGTCCCACCCACCTCCTGCCTCATAGTCCCATGGGGCAGCAGATCTCGGGCGACAGGGCTGTCCCCCGCCCCAGGAGGAGACGTAAATATCTATTTCTGGAGGCAAATGCAAATCGCCAGGCAAATGGACGAAGCTCCTGCCAGTCACCTGCTTGAGCCCTGTGGGCTGAGAGCAGCACTGGGGGCAGGGCCCTGCTGGTCCTGCTGCTCAGCCCAGGCAGGGTTGTGGGGCTGTTGCCCACAGGTGTGTGTGTGTGTGTGTGTGTCCCGCTCAGACCCCCATAGAGCAGGGTGAGAGCTGGTGCAGAGCAGGCAGGAGGCAGCAGGGTGCTGGGGCTCCCAAGATCCAGGTCAGGGCGGTACAGGAGTGTCTCCTTGCACTAGTGCAAGCTAGGGTGAGGCACAGGATGCTGAGGGGGGGTTGAGAGGGAGTGCTCATGCTGGTGGGGAGGTGGAAGGGGACGTGGGGTACAGGTTGGAGGGTGCTGCGGATGGAGAGAGTGTAAATACATGTGAGGGGGAAGGAGGGAGGGGATCACATCAGTGGGTTCCTGGGGATGATGCAGGGAGCATTGTGGGTGCTAGGGGTGGGGGTGCAGGGTTACAGGAGACACCTGGACTCCCTGTAAGGCACTTGTTGCTGTCCCCTGGGCACCGTGGTGGGGTGCTGCCAGGGACCTGGCTCTGCAGGGGCCAGCTTTGCCTTGCACATCCCCAGCTGGTCATCTCCAGCCCTGGCATCCTGCCCTGGCCATGCAGCAGCTGGGTCAGAGCTGTCCCTCCTCGGGGTGCTTGGTTCCCTTTTCAGCCTGGCTCCTCCCTGGGGGTGTCTGCACAAAGTTGAGAGCCAGCGAAGGCAGAAAACCTCGGTGGAGGCTGAGCAGACATCTCGCTTTTCCCCAGGTGCCACCACCAAGTCACGGAGATGCTGGATCTACCCTTCCTGCCCTTCTGCGTCCTCCTGGGTGGCCTGGGCTTTGTGTGTGTGGCCTTCGTGAGCGCCTGGTGCCAGCACTGGCGCGGTGGCTTCGCCTTGGATGGCAGCGCCCAGATGTTCAACTGGCACCCAGTGCTGATGGTGACAGGCATGGTGGTGCTGTACAGTGCAGGTAAGTGGGGCATGTGGCGCAACGTGGTGCCAGCACGGCTCTTCTCTGACCCTCTCACCCAACAGCGGCCCTGGTGTACCGCCTGCCCGCTACCTGGAGGGGCCCCAAGCTCCCCTGGAAGGTGCTGCACAGCTCCCTGGCCCTGGCAGCCTTCACTCTGGCCGTGCTGGGGCTGGTGGCTGTTTTTCGCTTCCACAACAGCCATGGCACACCCAACATGTACTCGCTGCACAGCTGGCTGGGGCTGGCCACCATCCTGCTCTTCTCCTGCCAGGTGGGTGCTGCCCTGCTCCCCAGCACCCTGCCCCCACCCCCAGCACCGTGCCCTTCACCCTCACCTCCCCTTCCCACAGTGGCTGGCTGGCTTCAGCACCTTCCTGCTGCCCTGGGCTCCTGCCTGGCTCCGTGCCTTCTACAAACCTGTGCACATCTTCTTTGGCTCCACCATCCTCATGCTGTCGGTGGCCTCATGTGTGTCGGGCATCAACGAGAAGCTCTTCTTCAGCCTGTGAGCATCGCAGTGTGTGGGGGGGGAGCCCTTGCTGGGAGGGTGGCTCCAGGAGGAGTGTGGTTTGGGCTGTTCATTGTTTTTCGGTGCTAGAAGTGTCATCGAGTGAAACCGAGCATGGGGTGGCAAAGGGAAGTGAGTGAGCAATTCCTGCCTCAGGTGTGTGGTTAACCTGCACAGCTCCCCGCTGCAGGGTGGGTGCAGGGTTGCATGATCTTAGGGGGAAGGCTGGGCACATGCAGGAAAGCTCTCGGCCATTCTTCTCCCAAGGAAGAACGGGACGACTGACTACAAGCACCTGCCTGCTGAGGCTGTCTTTGCCAACATGCTGGGGCTCCTGATCATCCTCTTTGGGGTGCTGGTGCTGGGGGCTCTGGCCAGGCCAAGCTGGAAGCGTCCTGACGCCGACTCTCCAGACTCTTGCCAGGTACCAGCTGTGCTGTGGGGGAATGCCAGGCTGCAGGGTGGCTTTGGGAGTCTAGCCGGGGGACCTGCCTCCCACCATACAGAATCACAGCAGGCTGGTCACCCAGCCCACCCCCCTGCTGAAGCAGCTCCCCTAGAGCAGGCTGCACAGAGCCGCGTCCAGGCGGGTTCCAACGTCTCCAGAGAAGGAGACCCCTCGGCCTCTCTGGGCAGCCTGGCCCAGGGCTCTGCCACCCCCGAGGCAGAGAAGTTCCTCCTCACATGCAGATGGAAGTTGCTGTGTTGCCGTTGGTGCCCGTTGCCCCTTGGCCTGTCACTGGGCACCGCTGAAAAGAGCCTGGCCCCGTCCTGCTGGCACTCGCCCTTACGATATTTGTAGCTGTTGATCAGAGCCCCTCGGTCTTCTCTCCCTGGGCTAACCCCCCGGCCCTGGGTGGGAAGGGACAGGCAGCGGGACGCAGACACCGGGCTCACCTGTGCTCTCCCCACAGCCGCTGCTCACCGCCGAGCGCTGATGCTGCTGCAGCAGCCAAGGTCTCTCCCTGCCCTCTCAGGGCCACCAGCCCCGAACACTCCGACCCCATCACATCCCTGCCTGCTTTGCCGGCCCTGCTCTTGGCCTGTCGCCGTGCCCTCGTCCCTCTGCCTGTGCCTGATGCTTATCTGCCCGTGGGAGGAACAGGCTCAGCTCCCTTATGGCAGAGGGATTGCTGTGGTGTGGACATCTCTTTGCCTCCGCTGTGGCCTGGCATTGGCCTCCTGCCTGCCGTAGGATGAGGGCAGCTGCAGCGTGACGCTCCTGCCTGCCTCCTCGTGCCAGCTCCTGCTGGGTCCAGCTGGCCTCTCACGCCTGAACCTCGGTCCGTGCCACACCAACTGCCCTCCCCGTGCCACGCAGTGCCATCCTCAACACGATGGCTGGAGCTGCCAGAGCCTCATCAGGTCAGAAGCCATTGGAGGAGTGTCCGTGTACACGGCCGTGCTGCCACCCCCCACCCTGGGACCATCTCCTGTGCAGGGAGCCCAGCTTGGGGTGGCAGGGGTGGAGGAGACCCTCGCACCGTGCCCTGCCCTTCACTGGGCTGCCTGTGCCTCTCCCTCCACCCCATGGGTGTGGGTGGCAGGACCAGCCGCGCAGCCCCCTGGGGCCCTCGTGGACACGTAATAAACCACTGGCTTCTGCAGTGCTCCTGCACGTGCGTCTGTGGGGACGAGGGGGAGCCCCAGGAGCCAGGGTGGGAGAGACGGGTGCTGGGGGAGAAGGTGCTGGCCAAGCCAAGCTGCACTGCTTGGAGGCTGTCCCCCCTCTGAGGGCCTGGCTTGTCCTTGCTGGCTCCTACAGACTCTCCCCTCTGCTGCTGGGAGGCAGAGCTCGTCTAGCAGTATAGGGTCACGCCAGCTGGTCCCCCTGCTCACCCCCGGCCCCTGCCCCAGCCTGGGGCCACCCTGTTCCGCTGAGCAGGCTGTGCCCCTGCCCCTGGTGGTGCCTTTCCTAGAGCCTCCTCCAGGCCCCGTGCCTGGGGCCATGTGAGCCCTGCGGTTTCCCCTCTTGACACCCGATGGGGAAGGCTCATGGCCAGCCCGGAAGCTTCCTTCCTCCCCAGCAGTCATGCTCACACTGGAACACAGGGCCAGCTGGATCTCTGCTCCTCTCCCTTTTCACGTGGGGACATGTCCTGGCAGAACTGGGTTCATCCCCACGAGCCCCAATCCCCACCATCCCATCCCTCTCATAGCAATGGATGCTCTAGGCCAGCTTAGAGGGACCACAAAGGTTTATTGGGGGTACACATGGCGTGCTGCCAAGTCCCCCATCACTGCTGGAGCCACACTGGGGGTGGCCAAGGGCCAGCTGCCCCTTAGCTCCGCAGCCCCTCCAGCACGGCCCGCAGCACAGCTGCCACCGCCACCGCACCTGGGTCGGGCTGCAGCAGCTGGGCCGAGCTGATGTAGCTGGCTCTGCCCGCCCCGGCCTCCATGTGCCTGGTGGCCTCTGCCGCGGCCTCCGCGCTCTGCCAGGGAAAAACGGGCTGTGCTCAGGATGCGGCCGGGGCAGCCGGCACCCCGCAGGCCAGCCCAGCGTGGTGACTCCCACCCTGCTCTTGTGCCAATGCGGCTTTGGGCTGCCCGTCCGGGGCTGCCCCTGCCCCGTACCTGCACGGCAGTGGCCAGCACCGGCAGCAGGTCAACACCAGGGCTGCGCAGGGCGTGCAAAGCCTGTGCCGCAGCGCAGAGCGGGTCCAGCTGGGAGAGACGGGGAAGGGGGCTGAGCCCAGAGCTGCTGACAGCCCCCGTGGCTCTACCCCGCTTCCCCTGGGACACCAGCACTCACCATCGTCCTGTCTCCTGGTGCGGCTCCTCCGTACCTGTGCAGGATGCAGAGGGGTTGGCAGGATTCTGCAGAGGGATCAGGGGTCCCAGGGGTCCCATGGCACTCACCGTTGCATGGCTTCAATACCGGCATCCACAGCATCAGCCCAGGCTGGGAGATCACTGCGGTTGAGCAGGGGCTGGGCGGCCGCCGTCAGGAACAGCCCGTAGAGCTGCCGGGACACCAGCCCCGTTACCGCTCGCAGCAGGGACACAACCAGGGTCCCACGGTGTCACAAGCCAAACCCACAGCCCTTCCCCTTAGCCTGCGCTCACCACGCCAGAGGAGCCACCCATCTTCTCCAGCAGCAGGTCAGCCAGGGCAGAGAGGAGCTGGGCTGGGGCTGCCGGTGGCGGCCCCGCACGCACCCACTCCTGGATGGCTGTAGGGAACGAGGCAGGAACAGGCTAGAACGCTTCCCTCAGCTCCACGTGGGTGACCCACTAGGCCCGGGGGACCTCTGTCTCACCCTGGGGGCAGCTGGGGCCTCCCGATTGCTCCAGGGGAACCTGGGGATCCCTGCCCCTCTTGCGGACAAGCAGGGACACCCCCTGCGATGCCATGGGGCAGCTGCCACTGGATGCAGAGACATTTTGGGGATGCAGGTGTGGAGACCCTATCCCATAGGAGGGGGCAACTCGGAGGCTCCCCAGCTCAGGGGTCCCCGCTCCCCGAGAAGGAATGTCCTGGGGAAGACTCTACTCCTGGGAGGTGACAGCTGGGGTGAGTCCCCGGCCGACAGCACCCCAGCACCCCTCAGGGTTCCAGCACCCACCTTGGGCAGCTCGAGCATGCGTGTGGCCACAGTCCCCATCACCTGCTTCACGGTCCAGCTCGTTGAGCTTGTCCTGCATGTCCAGCAGGGTGCTGCACACCAGCTCCAGCACCAGCTGTGCCTGAGCTGCGCCAGGCCCTGCGGGGAGGAGACGTCACCCCTGCCCGTCCCTGGGGGAGACGGGGAAACCGAGGCACGGGGCGGTGCCAGCTCCTGAGGGACTCTAGCTCTCCAGGGCTGCTGGTACCTGTGCTGGTCTCATGCTGTGCGGTCCCTGGTCCCTCAATCGGCACTGGCACCTCCTGTCTCTGGCTCATTGCAGGTGCCGCGGCCAGGCTGGGCCAAGCCATGGCAGTGGTCTCGGCATCTAGAGTAGGAGGTGAGAGCTGAGCGCTGGCTCAGCAGGACTCCGCCGGATCCTCACCAGCGTGTCCAGCAGCACCACCTGTGCCAGCAGCCAGCACTGGGGCACCTCGGGACACCCCACCAACCTTGTGTCCTGGCTGCCTCGTCACCCAGTGAGTGCTTGGGGACCCCCATCCCATGCTGCATCCCTGCCAGCAGGCACTCACCAATCAGCCCCACCAGCTCCTCATCCACCAGCATGAGCGTGAGGGAGACCCCAGCCATCTCCAGCGCTGTCATGAAGGAGCCCACCAGGGCCCGGGCAATGTGGATACCTCGGCTCTCTACGGGCACAGGGGTGGGGGTCTGTGAACCTGGGGGGTGTCACAGGAAGGGTCCCCAGAAGCAAAAGTGTCACAGCCAGGGCATGGTGCCCCAAAGACACACGCACACACTCACCCAGGCAGCGCACAGCCGCGCCGGCCACGATGCCCAACTCCAGGCAGGACAGCCCGCCCAGGTTGTTCACCACCAGCACCACGGAGGCTCCTGCAGGGCAGGGGTTAGAATGAGACCCCTGCCCGGGTGGTCTGGGGGCTATGCAGAGGGCCAGGGGGGCTCACCAGGTCTCAGAGGCAAGTGGGAGGCATTGGAGGGGTCCGTCATGTGCACCAGCATCGTCTCCACTGCCTCATCTGCCGGCAGCACCTGTGGGACACAGGGTGAGCCATGAGGGCAAAGCTGGGGAGGGGGGCGGGGGGCGGGGAGCAGGAGGCAGCAGGACATGGCAGGGTCTCGCTCACCTTCATCCTGCGCACACCCGCTTCACCATGGATCCCTGTAGAGATGGGGCGGCATCACCCTGTGCTGCAGGCACCTCCTGCACTGGGTGATGCCTGCCCCATGGCTAACAGGGGGTACTCGTCCCCTGCTGGGGGGTGGGGGGGGGATTGGGGGACAGCTCCTCACCCAGGCCCAGCTCCATCTCATCCTCAGCCAGCCGGAAGGTGGGCTTGGACCCCGGGATGCTGCAAGGGGACAGGCTGAGACCCAGGGTACCTGCGTGGGGAGGGAAACGGGGTTAAGCCTGAGGGGACTGGGGACCGATGGGGGGGCTCTGCTTTGCCCCGGGGCTGCAAACTGCCAGGAGGGGTGGGGGATACGGGGCTGGGGGACAAGGCACAGTATCCCCCCAGGAATCACTGGCCCCCATGGGGGTCCCCACAGGGCAGCAGGGGGTCCCACAGGCATACCCATGGCTTTAGCAGCCGCTGACACCCTCTCAACGATCTCATTCAAGCTTGCCCCCGCCTCGGCCAGGGCCCCCGCCACCTGTGAAGGGCAGCAGCGGGTGAGGGACCCCCAAGCCCCATCCCCCAAAATCCTACACCCCCACAGGGACGCAGCGGGGCCCTGGGTGCCAGCGGCACCCTGCAGACCTTGTGTATGAGGACGGTGCCGCACAGCCCGCGGCGCCCAGCTTTCTTCAGGGTGGCAAAGGCGCTGTCATCCCCCACCACCACCATTTGCACGTTGGCCCCCTCTGCCCGCGCCCGCTCCAGTGCCAGCCCGAAGTTGAGCCGGTCCCCGGTGTAGTTCTTCACGATCAGGAGGGTCCCAGCTACGGCGGGACACAGTGTGGTGGGCATAAAGCTGTGGCAGGGGGGTAAAGCCCCAACCCATGCCCTGCTGTGTCACCCTACCTGCGCCAGCCTGTGTCACCACCCGGATGGCTGCCAGGATGCTGCCCACGGCCGGGGAGGTGAAGACGGCTCCGGCCACCACGCCGGTCAGCATGCCCTTCCCGATGTACCCTGCGGAGCGGGATGGGGTGCTCGGAGCTGTGCCGGGGGCAGCCGGCTCATGGCGGCGGGGGGCTCACCTGCATGGGCGGGCTCGTGGCCAGAGCCCCCCCCGGAGAGCAGGGCCACCCGGCCCTGGATGGCCACCAGATCCGCACGTAGGACCACCCGGTGTCCCTGCAGGAGCCGCAGGCCAGGGTTGCAGGCCACCAGCCCTGCCAGCGCGTCATCGGCACAGCTCGCCACCGAGTTCACCAGCTTCTTGGGCACCTGGTGGCACAGAAGGGGGGCACAGGGGGGGGCACAGGGGGGGCACCCCATGGCGGGGGGAGCAGGGGGCTCCTCGCCGCCCTGTCTTACCTCCATGCAGGTGATGTGGTGGGACAGCGGAGGATCCCACGGCTTCAGCTCCGAGCCCGAGCCCGAGCGCTGGCGGGAGGCAGTGGGGGCTGAGGGGGGGCAAAGTCCACCACCGGTGGGGACAGACCCCCTCCCACCCGGGGGAGCCGCAGGGACGGTCTGGCCTGGCACAGGGGCAGCAGGAGGGGGACGGGGCTGGTGGGCTCAGTGTCATCCCCAAATGGCGGCCCCCTCCTGGGGTGTTGGGGGGTGGGGGGTAGGGTGGGACAAGCCCCCCAGCAGGGACCTCCTCAAGGGGGTGGGGGGTCACACCTCTAGCAGTTATCCCCTCCCAGGCTGGGGGACAGGGTGGGAGCATCCCCCTGAGCAGGGACTCCCTCCTGGGGCAGGGGGGAAGGGGGAGGGGGACTGTCCCTGAAGCAGAGGGGGGCAAAGGCGGGCGCACCCCCCCAGCAGGGACACCCTTTTGAGGCGGGCGGGGGGGGGGGGCGGGGGGTAGGGGGGGCGCACCCCCCCAGCAGGGACCCCATCTCAGTATGGGACCCCCTCTCCACAGCAGGGACCCTTTCTCGGGGCGTGGGGGGCCACAAGGGGGCGCACCCCCCTGTAAAGATCCCCCCCGCAAGCAGGGACCCGCCGAAACATCCCCTTCCCCACCTGCCCTCTCGTCTGCTCCCCCAGGTCCTCCAGCGGCCTAGAGCGGCCCCGCGCGGCCTCTTCCGCTGACGTCATGGCGGCGGGCGGAAGGGGCGGTGGCGGCGGCGGCGGAGAGGCCGCGCCAGGCCCCGCTCCCGGTACGCGCCGCGTCCTGCTCCGGCTCCGTCCCGCTCCCGTCCCGCCTTACCGGCTCTGCCTGTCGCCGCCATGTCCTACAACTACGTCGTGACGGCGCAAAAGCCGACGGCCGTGAACGGCTGCGTCACCGGTACCGCCGGCGAGGCGGCGCCAGGACCCCCGGCCTAACGGGCGCGGCGGGACCTGTGCGACCGTGGGGGTGGTGGCGGGGCTCTTGAGGCACGGGGGGCTTGGTGGGCGAGGAGGTGCTGGGGGCCACTGAGGGGCTGGAGGGACATTGAGGTTCCTGAGGCTCAGTGGGCGACTGGGGCGCTGCGGGGGTGCTGCGGCCCCGGCGGGGTGTGGGGGTTCCCTGGGGTCCGTGGGGGTACTTGGGGGCACTGTCGTGCCTTGGGGTGTGCTGAGGTGTGGAGGGGATCTGGGGGCGTTGCGGGAACACTGAGGGGCCTGGGGTGCCCCAAGGTTAGTAGGCGTGTTGTGGGGCACCAGAAGTAGCCGGGGGGGCTTTCAGGTTTGTTGGGGTGCTGTGGGGCACTGAGGGAGGTGAGGTTGTCGTGAGTTTCCCGGGGGCGGTGCTGTGGGGTACTGCGGGTGCGTTTAGGTTTATGGAAGTGGTGCGGGGCACTGGGGTTGTGCTGGGGGTGCAGTGGGGTGTCTCAGGGGGATCTGGGCCAGGTTTGAGGTTTCTGAGAGCTCAGTGGGGGTTTAGTGCGTGGGGATGAAGTGGGGTTCCTGGGGAGGGGTTAGAGAGCAGCAGAGGGTTGGGGTGCTGTGGGGAGAGCTGGTGGTGATGTCTGTGTCTTGCTGTATTGCGCGGTGGTTTAGGCTGTTGCAGCGTACGCTGGAGAGGGGATACGGTGGGAGGGGCCCCTGGGAATAGAGTTCCCTGGGGAAAGATGAGAAATCAAAGTACAGGAAAGGTGGTTCCTGAGGGCGCTGGGTGCTGTGGGAGGAAGGTGCTGGGGTTTTGTGGTGCTATGGCTGGGGGGTGCTGCAGGGAGGCTGGCGCTCAGTCTGAGGTTGGGGGGGTGCAGGCCAGGCTTCCCAGGATCGGCAGACTGCTGCAGGTTGTTCGGTGAGGGCACGTCACAGTGCTGCCTTGTTACTTCTTTGGGGCTCAGCAGTGATTTCTTCTCTCTGTTTTCCAGGACACTTCACCTCAGCAGAGGATTTGAACCTGCTGATCGCCAAGAATACACGACTGGAGATCTATGTGGTGACAGCGGAGGGGCTGCGGCCCGTCAAGGAGGTGGGGATGTACGGCAAGACTGCCGTCATGGAACTCTTCCGCCCCAAGGTGGGTGTGCTGCGGGGAGGGGGCTGCTCACAGCTGGGGAGGGCAGGCATGGGCGCGTGGGTACCACTGGCTCTGCCACCCTGCTGAAGGCACGCTGTCTCTCTTTGGCAGGGGGAGAGCAAGGATTTGTTGTTCATCCTGACAGCCAAGTATAACGCCTGCATCCTTGAGTACAAGCAGAACGGGGACAGCATTGATATTATAACCCGTGCCCATGGCAACGTGCAGGTGAGTGAAGCAGCAGCACCTGAAAGGGGCAGATTCCCTTCCTCAGTGATGGTTTTACATTTCCAGTGATGAGGCTGCGCCTAGGTGATGGGTTTCTGCCTGGTTATGTACGATTCTTTGCCTACCGCTGGCTCTGGTATGGTTCACCTGCTGCCGCTGGTATTTCCAGAGGTTTTTGCCTGTAGTGAGTCAGGCTCAGGGATTGAGGACATAGCTGCAACTGTGTTCTCAGGGGAGTTTGCAGAATAAGGATAATTTGAGATCCTCCTACTCTAAAGAGAATTAGCTCTCAAAGAGAATTAGTTCTCAAAACTCGGCATAAGGTACAATTTTCCCTGGGAAATGACTCTTCTGGCATTTCGTGGCTGGTCTCTACACGCTGCATAGCAGGATCATGACTGTTGAAGTTACCCTTACCATTGTGGCTATACGACGTTGATAATAATTGGAGATGTTCTCCATTGTTCTGTGTGGATTAAAATCATGCCTTCTGAGCAGGTCAGAAATCCACATGTCCTGACTCTTTGGCTTTTTTGTTAGTCTTTAGCCAAACAATTTCCGTCAGCTGTCAAGCCAAAATATCTTCCGTCTGTTTCCAGGCACTGAGCTTCTGCTGAGTTACTGTTGTGAAGCTGAGCAGGGAGTTAGGGGCAGGAGGTGTAGGTAACATATTAGTGTGTTTGGGGAAAAGTGCTTAATCTTCCCGTGCCACGGTTCTGCCTCATGACATACAGAGATGCTGATATCAGCCCCTGCCGGGTAATGGTGCGGAGGCTGTGGAGGCTGATAATGGGGTGGATTTCTGGAGGGTGATTTTTGGTCATGGATATCAAAGCATTTCATGGCAGTGTAACATCGTTCTCTGTCAGTGGTAGAAAGCAGAGGCACAGGACAGCAATGTGGCTTCTCTGAGGTCATTCAGTGGAGTTAGTATTGGGAAACGAGTTGTGGGTCTGTTCCGGGAGTGCCTGGATCCTGGGAGAGAGGTGTGTGCTGTGGGAGCTCTGCCAGGCTCTCTGGTGGAAAGGACCGTCTGCTTTAGGCAGGAGATGCCTGAATTGCCTTTGGCTTGCCAGATGGTATTTTAAAGCCTGTTGGGAGGTGTGCAAGGAGTTGTTTCTCAGCTGAGGGGTGGTTACTCTTGTACCTACTAATCTGGAGTCGCGCATGGGGATTTTTTTTCTGGTGCTAATTGCTCTCTTTCCCCTCTCTGTGGATCTCTTGCTCAGGATCGCATTGGCCGTCCCTCAGAGACTGGCATAATTGGCATCATTGACCCAGAGTGCCGGATGATCGGCCTGCGGCTCTATGATGGCCTTTTCAAGGTCATTCCCCTGGACCGGGAGAACAAGGAGTTAAAGGCTTTTAACATCCGCCTGGAAGAGCTCCAAGTCATCGATGTGAAGTTTCTCTATGGCTGTCAGGCTCCAACCATCTGCTTTGTCTACCAGGTACCTTGTTCTCGGTTGGTGACTTGGGTGGAGGATGCTGGAGGTGGCTGGTGCGCCAGCCAGTGTCTCTAAAGGTCTTCTAGAGGGCTTGGAGCAGCAGCAGTGTCCTGCGGCCAGTGGAAGGCAATGCTTTGAACAGACCCGAGAGACAGTTGTGGATCCTGCAGGCTTATTGTGTAGCTGAGGAAAGTCCGTGTTCCTCTCTGATGCTTTTTTCCATTTCTGGGAGAGAGGAAGCAATGCTCCGGCTAGGACCATTTCCTTGTGAAACATGCAGGAGTGCGTGGGTCTTTCCAGCAAGTGCTGAGCAGGTGGATTAGAGCCAGAGCCAGTTGTTTCCTGTAGGCAATGCTGTGAGACTTGAGCCTTCCCCGTGGGGGGGGCGGGGGGGGGGGGGGAAAGTGTCTTGTTTTGTATCTGGGATGCCACCCCAGGAGTGTAAAGAGGGGTCATAACCTCTCCTATCGTCTGGGTCCTCACAGAGGCAGTGTTTTAGGCCCTTCTCTAAATGCTTATTTTGAACCAAAGAGCCTTTGCTGTGCTGACTGAGCGAGGGATTATCTTTGCTTTGTCAAATTGTGGGTAGCCTGGACCTAGCTGAAAGTTCCTGGGACAGCAGCGCATAGGATCTGCTGTGAATTCAGTTCAGCTTTGGCATAGTTCTTAGTGGCAAACTCATACCATTAGAGCTACTAACCATGTGGCAGCAGTGACTTTATTCCCTATCCGGGTGCTGCTGAAGCCCCCTAACAGTTCTGAGTAAAGGCCCAGGGGAGAAATCACTTTGTCACCACGTAACTGGGGGTTGGGAGGGCAGCCCAGATTCCCCCGTGCCAGGACAGTGCTCTTCCCCTGCCCTGTGGGTAGCTGGTGCTCTCGCTTGTCACCTGAACAAACAGCGTGCTCTCTTCAGCCTTGCTGGGAAGTGTCCCCAGCTGTCACATATCCTGCCCGCGTCACAGGCACTTGTGTGACAAGTTAACAATGTGCACAAAAAAGGAAGAAAACAGGAAGGGGTTTGATTACCTGAAAAAGCAAAGGATTTTCAGCTGTTACTATGTTGTAGGAAAAGGCAGTGTTTTCTTAGAAAAAGCACTGCTGTTCTACTTAGAGGAGAAGGGAGTCGTGTTCTCTTGCGTACACTGTAGAGCCTGACCTGGAGGGCTGTCATGCGTGCTTTCACAACACATGACCATCTTATTTCTGTGGGATTTGGGAGTGTACGTGGGGACTGTGTTTTTATCCCATGCAGCTGCACTGACTTTGGAACCTGGTGTCAGAAGGGAAGCTCATAGCCAATCTTGGTCCTAGAAATATGCCCTGAGGGTGGCTTGTTGTGTATTTCTGGTTTTGACTCACTGCCTGGGTGACTTCCCTGGCACTAAGAAGCCTAGCAGTGGTGGTGTGCTGCTCTGAAAAGTGCTGAGCATACCTGTGACTTTGATTAGTACCGTTGCTGTTGCATGCTGGGGAAACTGAGGCAGAGAGGGATGGTGATTAGGACAAATTGTTAAACTCAGTGTCAGGGTCTGGACAGGAGCGTGCCAGTTTTCACTTGGTACTCAAGAGCATCATAAAACAGAAGCTTGGTTATCCCACGTAGACAGCTAGTGAAAAAGGTCTTATCTGGAGATCTGACACCTTTACAGGTTAAATCAGAGCAAGTCTGTTAATGCTTCATTTGTTATAAACATGTATTGTACAAATAGAGAGGCAATTAATAGCTTGCTCCATGCCTGACACTCAGCATGAATTTTATCCTTGTAGCAGGAGCGAGCTGTAAGTTGTCTGACTCGTTAGGCCTTGCATAAACTCTGGCTTTATTTTGGTCCCTGGGTCTCTGACTTGCGTGTGTGTGGAGAAGGGAACATTTCCAAGCTGCTGCTTTTATTCCTTCTCAATGTATTAATCATTATCACAGGATTTGGACTGAGTAGAATAGCAGTGTCTGAGGTAATTTTTGTGTAGTTCTGAAACAGAAGATACCGCAAAAAGGGGAAGTTCATAAAAATAAATCGCTGCTGTGGTGTGGGGTAAAAAAGTGCAGAACTGTCACAAGTTTCATTAGTGACTCCTCTGCCATTTTAACAGCCCCACTTCAGCTTTCTCCTCCCCACAGAGCTATTTGTCCTCCTGGGTTCCCCTTCTCTGTCAGTCAGTGCTGCTCTTCGCTTCCCTCTGTGCTGCACCACCGACTCCCAGCAGGACCTCGAGCTTTGGAGCGCCATCAGTGAGGATGTTTGCCAAGTGGCACGGGCTGGGAGGTGCCCAGCTTTCCTGCGAGTGTTTCTTTACAGAGCTGATGGCTACAGGGAGGAATAAAAATGGTTTTGCTCAGATCTGGAAAGTGGCAAGGCATAGTAAAATAGTTCTGTGAATGACATGACTAAGGAAACCTGACTCCCTGTGCTTTAGAGCCTTGTCTTAGCTTTGGAGACATTAAATTGGTCAGTGGGTTATGTTCAAAGGCTTCTCTCTGCTTTGGGTGTTCATACACCTTTTTCCCATGCAGGTTCCCAAGTGTTAGTTAGCGCAGACCACCTTTTCCTGAAGTGGGGTGCTTATCTGTGGGCCTCTTCCCCACCCACTGCATATTTCAGTGAGGGCTGCGTGGCCTCGCTGCCTTGGAGACCTCTGTGCCTGCCAGGTTTAGTTGAAATTGCCCACTGGACTGGCAGAGCCATTGGGGGATTATTCGACAAGCAGGTTATATTTCCTCAGGAAACCAGGCTGCAAGGCCTGAGGAGCACTGAGGTGGGAGCTCAGCTGCTCTGGCACCTGCACCGCTACAGCAGAGCTGAATTCCTGAATGACTTGCTGGAGCTGGAGGCGGTGGTGATACTGCGTAGTGTCACTTGTGCCCAGATTTGTTAGAGCACTCTGCGTCAGATGAATACGAGTTCCAGAAAATCACTTGTATAAAAATGCAAGAATATTTTTCAGTCTTTTTTTGGCACAGGCATTTATTCAAAGGTTGTTCTACATATGGGTAAAGTTAGGGAGAACAGCAGTATGTGTATGTTCAGGCACACATGTGGTCTGAGGGAGAGAGAAAGGGGGGTGGGAAGCCTCAGCAGCTCGCTGGTGACAGTGCTCTTGCAGGAAACGAGGTGGAGTCTCCTTGCTTCGCAAGCTGCTTGTCAGCTCTGCTTCTGGAGCCTCTCGTGCCGTGCACGTGAGGCTGTCATCAGTGTACATCGTCATTTGTGGCTTCTCTTTCAGGACCCTCAGGGTCGCCATGTCAAGACGTACGAGGTGTCCCTGCGCGAGAAGGAGTTTAACAAAGGCCCTTGGAAACAGGAGAACGTAGAGGCTGAAGCCTCCATGGTCATCGCAGGTTGGTCCTTCTTTGTAAAAGATCTTCCCTCCCGTGTCTTTCTCAAGGCTGAATTGCCTCACTCGTGCTGCACAGGTTCTCTAATAGGGCGTTTGTCTTCTCCCCTGCACAGTGCCAGAGCCTTTTGGGGGTGCGATCATCATTGGGCAGGAGTCTATCACCTACCACAACGGAGATAAATACCTAGCTATAGCTCCACCTATCATCAAGGTGAGCGGCTGCTGAGACCTAGAAATGTGTCCTGTGTAATTCCTTCATTCGCTGGCATCTCTCAGAGTGCCGGTACGATATTGGGCTAGTTGTACTCAAGAATTTAAACTGCTTTTTGTCTCCAGGTGTAGTCTAATAGAAACATTTTACTCCCTGAGGTTTGGCAAGTGGAGGTGTTCCACACGATGTCTGGTCTGTATTTCTGGGGACTGGTGGATGTATGTGATCCTTGTACTGGTGGCAGCCTGTGCTGGCAGTGCAGTGTGTGGCTCTGCTCTCTGTTGAGTGCTTAGAAATGGTGCAGCAAAGCTGAAATCTTGTTTGAGCCCCAGAGAAAAGGATTAATTAGGAGGTAGTGCATGCTTTGGGCAAGGATCCAGGCCAGAGCCTGGTTTCATTCTTGGCAGCAAAAGATAATGAATGAGCCTGTTGAAGACTTGAGTACACTGGTATATGATTGGGGCACTTGTTCAAAAGGAAAAAAGACTTAAAGGGTTTGTGACACAAGTTGAGCATGTGGTTTTTATCAGGGACAGGCCAGTTCCCATGTTTAAATGGTGCAGGAAGCACAAATGGCATGGCTGAGGTGCCATGCAAGCCTGAAACAGGGCTTGAGCTATGATCAAAAGGTCCTTTTAAGCTGGAAATATTGACAGACTAGAAAAGAACTGCAGATCTTGGGTAAAGAAATACTAACATTTTGCCTGAATGCCTGCAGGCTCTCAGACTACTGCTGGAGCTCTGTGATGGAGAGTCTCATATTGGAGCAGGCAGAGTGAGTCACCTGCGCTCTGCTGACATGGTCCTTGACGTGCAGGCAGAGTGCAGACACTCCTGTACTTGAGGCCAGTGGGATGTTTAGAATCACAGAATCATTTAGGTTTGAAAAGAACTTTGAGATTATCAAGTCCAACCATTAACCCAGGGCTGCTAGGTCCATCACTAAGCCATATCACTAAGCACCGTATCTATGTGTTTTTTAAATCCCTCCAGGGATGGTGATTCCACCATGTCCCTGGGCAGCCTGGTCCAGTGCTTGACCACTCTTCCAGTGAATAATTTTTCCTGATGTCCAATCTAAACCTCCCCTGGCACAAGTTGCTGTTTCCTCTTGTCCTGTTGCTTTTTATCTGGGAGAAGAGACTGACCCCGACCTGCCTACAACCTCCTTTCAGGCAGCTGTAGAGAGCAATCAGGTCCCCCCCCGAGTCCCCTCCTCTCCAGGCTGAGCACCCCCTGCCCAGCTCTGGACAGGCCTCAGCCCCTCTGGCAGTGAGGGGCCCAGAGCTGAACCCAGGGTTCGAGGGGCAGATGCACCAGTGCTGAGCACAGGTGAGACAGTCACTGCCCTGGTCCTGCTGGCCACGCTGTTTCCGATACAAGCCAGGATGCTGCTGGCTGCCTTGGCCACCTGGGCACACTGCTGGCTCGTGTCCAGCCAGCCACCAAGCAGCACGCCCAGGCCCTTTCCCAATGGGCGGCTTCCCAGCCGCTCTGCCCTAAGCCTGTAGCACTGCGTGGGGCTGTTGTGACCCAGGTGCGAGGCCCGGCACTGAGCCCCGTTGAGCCTCACACAACTGGCTGCGGCCCATCGGTCCAGCCTGCCCAGCTCCCCCTGCAGAGCCTACTGCCCTCAAGAGATTAACACTCCCCGCAGCTTGGTGTCATCTGCAAACTGACTGAAGGTGCGCTTGATGCCCTCATCCAGATTGTTGATAAAGGTATTAAACAAGACTGGCCCCAGCACTGAGCCCTGGGGAGCACCACTTGTGACCAGCACCAGCTGGATGTCACTCCGTTCCCCACCACTCTGGGCTTGGCCGCCCAGCCAGCTTTTCACCCAGCGCAGAGCACGCCCGTCCAAGCCATGAGCCGCCAGTTTCTCCAGGAGATGCTGTAGGAATCGGAGTCAAAGGCTTTACTAATGTCTGAATGGATAACACGCACAGACTTTCCCTCATCCACTAGGTGGGTCATCTTGTAGACAGAGATCAGGTTGGTCAAGCAGGACCTGCCTTTCATAACCCTGTACTGGCTGGGCCTGATCCCCTGGTTGTCCTGTACACTGCGTGTGATGGTGCTCAGGATGACCTGCTCCGTAACCTCCCCCAGCGCTGAGGTCAGGCTGATGAGCCTGTACTGTAGTTCCCAGATCCTCCTCCTGCCCTTATAGATGGGGTCACGCTGGCCTCCCTCAGGTTGTCTGGGACCTCCCCAGTTTGCCAGGGCCGTTGATAAATGATGGAGAGGTTGTTTGTATACAATAAAGATCTGCAAGATCAGGATTTTGAAACCAAAGCCAAATACGTTGACAGGAGGCTAGGCAGCATCCACCACACAGCAAAGTGTCTGCAGAGCTTGGGTCCGGAGATGGAGCGAGGCCTGGAGCTCTGCAGGTCCCAGCTAGCATCTCTGCATCTGTGGAAGGCCCAGCCTTAGGAAAATAGGCATTCTGATGGCATCTTCCCTGGGCTGTGAACAAGCTAGCAATGTGTTTAAGAACGTGAGGTGGTTCCTAGTGAACAAAAATGAGACTGTTTGACTACAGGTTCTGGTTGTGTTTGCTGGTGAGGTTTATTGAAGGGTGAATCCAGCCCTCTCTGTGTAGGAGGCATGGACTCTGCTGGGGTTACAGCTAGCAGCCGGTGCGCTGTGGGTGTGGTTGTTCCCTTCTGCCCGCTTGGGGCTGTTTCAATGGGTTCCTAAAAATTCCCTCCCTCCTTCGTGTGCAGCAAAGTACAATTGTGTGCCACAACCGTGTGGATCCCAACGGGTCCCGATACTTGCTGGGGGACATGGAAGGGCGCCTCTTCATGCTGCTCCTGGAGAAGGAGGAACAGATGGACGGCACTGTCACCTTGAAGGACCTGCGTGTAGAACTGCTCGGGGAGGTAGGACTCAGCCCCATTGTGTGTGCTGTCCCTGTCGCTTCTCGCTGCGGGGCTGGGAGGCTCTGCAGGCTGGACATGCTTCGCTGAGGACTGAGTCGCAGGAACAGTGTCTCTTCTGGAGCCCGGGGTGGAGTGATGTTTTGCAGTTCTTGCAGCTCTGGACTGTTGCTGGGAAATTCCCTGTGTGGTACTTGAAAGTTTACACCATCTCAGGTTTTTGCCTGGTGCTTGTGTGCTGTCCCTGGGAGAAGCTTGGACTCTCCATGGGTTTTGTAAAGGGATTAAATTCCTCTCATGTGTGCAAGGTCTTCCTATGGGGCTGCAGCTCAGATGTGGTGCTTGCGGAGCGTGGCAGGGTTCTTCCCATGCTAGCAGTGGTTCATCTGTGTCTTCTCAATTCCCAGACGTCCATTGCAGAGTGCTTGACCTACCTGGACAATGGAGTTGTGTTTGTCGGCTCTCGTCTTGGGGATTCCCAACTTGTGAAGGTACACGGCAGATGTCTTCTGGCTTAGTTGTGTGTTCAGACAGCGGTTTGTACATATTTAATTTTTTCATGGCCTTAAGAGGTGTATGCGGATAAATCTTCCTTTCTTGTCTGCCCTACACCCTTTCCACTTGCCTGGTCTTGCTGAAAGCTGATGATTGTGTTTATTCATAGCTCAACGTGGACAGCAACGAGCAGGGCTCCTATGTTGTGGCTATGGAGACCTTCACCAACCTCGGGCCCATCGTCGACATGTGTGTGGTAGACCTGGAAAGACAAGGCCAGGGGCAGGTAATGTTGATTCTGCTTTTCTTCTCTCAGTGCTGGGAATGTCTGGGCCGGCCAGATGGATGCATCGGTTGTTCACAGAAGGAAAAGACTACAAATCTTTTGTGGGAGAATCTCCAAGTCTTATCCAGGTGCAGGGATGGTATTGAGGTCCTACTAAGAGTGGTATGAGTGAGGTGGCTAAGTCCTGGGTACCCCCCTTCATGAGGAAGGGGTTGCCTTTGTGCATTTAGGAAGGATCAGCTACCAAAAAAATTTCCTCTGAGAAGATGGGTATCCCACCTTCCCCTGAACCCATCGCTGCAAGGAGGAGTGGGGAAGCTTCCCGGCAGTGGTTGGTAAAGACCACCTGCTTCTCTTCCAGCTGGTCACATGCTCAGGTGCATTTAAAGAGGGTTCGCTGCGGATCATCCGGAACGGCATTGGGATTCATGAGCACGCCAGCATTGACTTGCCAGGGATTAAAGGTGCGTGAGCTGTTCGGTGCTGTCTCATACCACCCGCAGCGTGAGAGGGCCCAGTGGGGGCACACCGTGCACAGACTGAGGCTGGGTGTGGGGCAGGGGCCTTGCCACCCACCAGCTTCTGGAATATTCACTGTGAGCAAGTGTGGCCTCGCTTTCTTGCAGGTTTGTGGCCCCTGAGGTCAGACTCTCACCGTGAAACAGACAACACGTTG
Source organism: Falco rusticolus (assembly GCF_015220075.1). Lineage (NCBI taxonomy): Eukaryota > Metazoa > Chordata > Aves > Falconiformes > Falconidae > Falco > Falco rusticolus. The sequence continues at coordinate 18,933,667 of NC_051196.1, read as the reverse complement.
GTGCTGTCCTTTGTGGGCCAAACCAGGTAAGGTGGGGTTCATGCTGAGCCAGGCTGTCAGGCACCTGTTGGAGCATGGCGTAACAGGAGTTGCCTTTCAGAGTTCTGATGCTAAATGGAGAGGAAGTAGAAGAGACGGAGCTCACAGGGTTTGTGGATGATCAGCAGACTTTCTTCTGCGGCAATGTGGCACATCAGCAATTGATCCAGGTAATGCCAGTTCTAGGGAAACAGATACATCTTTCATGATGACCCTACTGTCCTTATTGACTGTGGGACTCGCAAAGATCTGCCCTGCTTATCGGGGCAGGGTTTGCAGTACTTCCCTGGGCTGTTGTCAGAATGGGAGGTGGTGGTCTGGCTCTGAGCAGAGACGTTTTCTCTCTCCAGATCACCTCTGCCTCTGTGAGACTGGTTAGTCAGGAGCCCAAAGCCCTGGTGAGTGAGTGGAAAGAGCCCAACGGGAAGAACATCAGTGTGGCTTCTTGTAACAGTAACCAGGTAGTGGTGGCTGTGGGACGAGCCCTGTACTACCTGGAGATCCGACCCCAGGAGCTCAGGCAGATCAGGTGGGCGCACATCTCTTGTCCTGGCTTGAGGGCTCTTGGCCTCTGCTGTCTGTCTTTGGGCTCAGGACTGACACCTCTGCTTCCTCCCTCCTGCCAGCTGCACGGAAATGGAGCATGAAGTTGCCTGCCTGGACATCACCCCTTTGGGGGACACTAATGGCATGTCCCCACTGTGTGCGATCGGGCTTTGGACTGACATCTCTGCCCGCATCCTAAAGCTGCCTTCGTTTGAACTGCTGCACAAGGAGATGCTGGGAGGAGGTAGGGCTCTCCTGGGGCTGCTGGGTGGTGGCAGCAGTCACTGACCTGGCTGAGTCACGAGTGACATCAGCCTTCTCTTCTGCTCTCTGCAGAAATTATCCCTCGCTCCATCCTGATGACGACCTTTGAGAGCAGCCATTACCTTCTGTGTGCCCTAGGGGATGGAGCTCTCTTCTACTTTGGGCTCAGCCTTGAGACAGGTGACTACAGAGCCTAGCACTGAGCAGGCTGCTGAAGGGGGTGGCTGAACTGGTGCCCTCTTGCTTGATGTGCTTTCTTTCATCCTTCTGGAGAGATCTTCTTTTTCTTTCTTTCTCACTGTGACGGGGTCATGCTTAGGTGGGACTGGCTGTGGGCGCTGGGAGTTGGTGGATTTCTCCAGTGGGCTCTGAAGAAAGGAGACCGATGGTTACGTTCATTGCTTTGCTGCCCTGTGCTGACAGCAGGATGCATTTACCCACACTCATTTCTTCCCAGGGTGTTGCAGCTGCTTGCGCTCTGCCTTGCTCTCAGGAGCTCCGTTGTGGCAGCTCCCAACACCAGTGCTCCTTTTTGGCAGGCTTGCTGAGTGACCGGAAGAAGGTGACCCTTGGGACCCAGCCCACCGTCCTGAGGACGTTCCGCTCTCTGTCCACCACCAACGTGTTTGCCTGCTCTGACCGCCCCACCGTCATCTACAGCAGTAACCACAAGCTGGTCTTCTCCAATGTCAACCTGAAGGAGGTGAACTACATGTGTCCTCTCAACTCAGATGGGTATCCCGACAGGTGAGTGGGATCCTGGGATCAGCAAATAGGATCTTGGGATCAGCAGTTTTGAGGGGTGCGGAGGGGAGGGAGGTTCTTGCTGTGCCATCCACCTTATGCTATCCACCTTATAAGTGCCATTGCTCCTGTTTTTGTCTTCCCATACAGTTTGGCCTTGGCCAACAACAGCACCCTGACAATTGGCACCATTGACGAGATCCAGAAGCTGCACATCCGCACGGTTCCCCTCTATGAATCACCCAGGTGAGCTGAGCAGGGGGAAGGAGCCCAGCTTGAGGGCACATGCTCTACGGCATGGGACAAGGTTGGAGGAGGACTTCACAGTCAGCATTCCCGTTGGGGGCTTAGTTGACACGCAGAGTGAATTGGTGGCTTGTGCTCAGAGCAGTCTGGGCAAGTGAACAGCTCTGTCTGTTCTTGTCTCCAGAGCCCCCGTGCTCTCCTTGAGGTGGCCTGTGCTGGCTCTCCTGCCCACACAGCTCTGTTTGTCCCGCAGGAAGATCTGCTACCAAGAGGTATCGCAGTGTTTCGGCGTGCTCTCGAGTCGTATCGAGGTGCAGGATGCCAGTGGGGGCACCACTGCACTCAGACCCAGCGCCAGCACGCAGGTGAGGGGTGGCTGCTAGGTCGTCCCTGGGCTGTGGGTACCGTAGCTCCTCAGGCCAAACCATGATGCAGATATTCCTTGACAGTCTTCTCTTCCGAAGCTCCAAGTGCAAGCTCCTCCCTGTGGCAGCCTGGGAGGAGATGGGGTAGTAAGATCTGTGTGGTGGTGACAAGGGCTCTCTGTGCTGCGCTCTGGCAGCCTCGACACGCTTACCATTCTGTCTGATCACCTTTGGGTTTGGGTGCTGCTCCTTCAGTCTCTGTACAGGCTTCTGTCTGGTCTTGAGTGGGTTCCTTCTTCTAGGGATGCAGGCACAAGTGCCCTTCAGGCAATAGCTCTGTTGGAAACTACAACACTGCATAAACTCTTCTGTTAATGCTGTTGCTCAGCAGCGCTACCTCTGCCATGCATGTCACATGTCTCTGCTGGTAACAGGGAGTGGGTCCCTTTGCTCAAGCCTAGGGAGCTCCTTGCTTTGCCTTCTCTCCCATGTATTTTCCTGGTCCCCGGTTGCCTCAGCCCATGTGGAGCAGCATGAGGATGTGACCGATCTTCCTGTGTCCTAGGCCCTGTCCAGCAGCGTGAGCACCAGCAAGCTGTTCTCCAGCAGCACAGCGCCGCATGAGACATCCTTTGGAGAGGAGGTGGAGGTGCACAACCTGCTCATCATAGATCAGCACACCTTCGAAGGTACCGGTCCCAAATGCTGCCCGTACCCTAGGCCAGTTTTCTCCCGCAGGACGAGCCCATCAGCGTGTGGCTGAGACTAGCGATCTTCAAAGGCTTGTGAAGATCAGTCATCTTGCACGTTCCCTTCAGACAGAGCATTTTTGCTGGAGGAGTGTCAGCCACAGGGCGTAGGTTTAAGACATAGCAGGGTTTGATGGCACAAGGGGGTGGTGGGGAATGGGAGAGAAGATCTCCACACAGCTACCTTGGGCATGTCTTGAGTTTTCAGCTGCTTTGCCTACGCATGGAAGTGCTGCCTGCTGGGCTGTGGGTGACCTGATCGTTTCTGCCTTTCCCTCTTTGCACAGTGCTTCATGCTCACCAGTTTCTGCAAAACGAGTACGCTCTCAGCCTGGTCTCCTGCAAGCTCGGCAAGGACCCAAACACCTACTTCATTGTGGGCACCGCCATGGTGTATCCTGAGGAGGCAGAGCCCAAACAAGGCCGCATCGTTGTCTTCCACTACTCGGATGGTAAGAACAAGGTCTTCTTCCATGGCCAAGACCAGCTGCTTGAGGGAGGTCAGAGATGAGCTTCTCGGGCCCAAGAGAGCTCAGGACCCAGCAGCAGACAGTTTTTCTCAAGGAGCCTGCTGCCAGCTACCCACAGGCAGGCTCTTGCTCTGCTGCAGGCTGTTACAGTGTGTTCCCTTTCCCCTCATCTCCTAGAGAAGCCCAAGAATCCCTCACCAGGACTGGATTCTGAGATTTGCTTTCTCTGTGGCTGCCCTTGCTGTCATGTCACTCCTGTGTTACTCGCCCAGAGATCCTCTGAGAGAGTTTCTAGGGCGAGCAATGTTTAGAGCAGCTCATCTGAATCCCCTCATTGTGCCACCCTTGGGAGCACAGGGCAAATAACTGGGCTGTGCATGGGTTTATTCCAGGGAAGCTGCAGAGCCTGGCTGAGAAGGAGGTCAAGGGGGCTGTGTATTCCATGGTGGAGTTCAATGGGAAGCTGTTAGCCAGCATCAACAGCACGGTAGGGCTCTTGCAAGACCCTGACTTGTTTTGTGAGCACATTTCAGAGCTGGAAGCTGCTCCACCTGTGTGGATGTTAGCCAGGTCCCTGACTTCTGTCAAGGAGTGTGTCCTGGCTGGTGTGGGTGTCCGTGCTGGCTCAGAGCCATGTCACTTCCTTCAGGTGCGCCTGTACGAGTGGACAGCTGAGAAGGAGCTGCGCACGGAGTGCAACCATTACAACAACATCATGGCACTCTACCTGAAGACTAAGGGGGACTTCATCCTTGTGGGAGATCTGATGCGGTCTGTCCTCCTCCTGGCATACAAGCCCATGGAAGGAAACTTCGAGGAGGTATCAGTGCTGTCGAATAGTCTTGGTCAAAGGCATGCCGGGAATCTGTGCTGCCTGTTCCAGTAGCTCTGGGAACAGTGTTTAAGGTGGTAAAAGGAGTCTGACTCACCCCACCTTGCCAGCCCTTTGAAGACAATGATGTAGGGCTCTGCAATGAGAGCAGCATCGCCTAGATCCCTGTGTTTTCTGGAGGGACAGATATCTGGACTTCCAGGGAAGTGGACAGTGTATCAGCAGCCTTTTGAAGAGCAGGCTTTGGGTGCGTGCTTGCTGCCTGCCAGGGTGGGGAGCTGCCATCTGGACTGCCTGTTGTGTAGTTGGAATGGCTTAGTGCGACTGCATCTCTGTCAGCAAATGCAGCGTAGCTGGGGGAGGGACCAGGCGCTGAGACAGTCTGTGCACTTACCGTGTTAGAGTGGCTCTGGGCATGCCTTTGGCACGGGCTGGCCTGCGCTTGCCCAGGGAGTGTCCTGGCATTGTCAGAGTGCCACTCGGGCCAGGGCCACTTCCAGAAGGTGCTCAGTGCCTTTTGCGCTCAGCTGCTTCATCTAGCACAGAGGGACAGACTGGATCCCACCTTGCTCCTGAATGTTAGCGTTGGGTGGAAGAAGATGCTGGATCACAGGCCAGGCCATCTGGGCACACTGAGTCTCCTCTTGTCCCCTTCCAGATTGCCCGGGACTTCAATCCAAACTGGATGAGTGCCGTGGAGATCCTGGACGATGACAACTTCTTGGGAGCAGAGAATGCTTTCAATTTGTTTGTGTGCCAGAAGGACAGGTGAGCAGGCTGTCAGGGGGGAATGTGACAATGCGTGATGGGAGGGATGGGGGTGGTAGGACCTTCTCCTCCACAAGAGGGATGTGTGTCAGGCAGGAAAGCTGGGAGGGGCATGCCCAGCTCTGAGGAGGGGTGAGGTGGGAGCAGAGGAAGCTTTCATGTCACCGCAGCACAGACTGAGCCAGGGTGCTTTGGATTTCAGCGCGGCCACGACCGATGAGGAGCGCCAGCACTTGCAGGAGGTGGGGCTGTCCCACCTGGGAGAGTTTGTCAATGTCTTCTGTCACGGGTCTCTGGTCATGCAGAACCTGGGGGAGACATCTACACCAACACAGGGCTCTGTTCTCTTCGGCACAGTCAACGGCATGATTGGTAAGGGTTGGGGTTCCCCAGCCTGAGTGGGAGGGTGACAGGTCCCCTTCCCTCTGCTGAACCTGGGCTGGGGTTTCCTCATGTCTCCAATCTTCTCTGTTCCCCGCTCGCGTGGCGCTCTGTGCCGTACTCCCTTCAGAAACCTGCTTTTCTCCCTGGGTTGCTTCCAGGAGAGGAAAGTGCTCTGGCTTTCTTTGAAACTCCTTCCTTGTCCCAGCTCTCCCAGGCACCAGTTTCCAGCACAACTCCAGTCCTGGCAGCCTGCCAACCCCTGCCTGCTGGGAGCTGCTGGGACACCCTGGGGTGAGCCCTGACCCTTCATCTCCATTTTGCCCTTTGCAGGACTGGTGACCTCACTGTCGGAGAGCTGGTACAACCTCCTGCTGGACATGCAGAACAGGCTGAATAAAGTCATCAAGAGCGTGGGCAAGATTGAGCACTCCTTATATCCTTTCGCAGTTCGGTCAGGAGCCTGCGCCGCTCGCTGCTGGGGGGTGGCTTGGGAATTTGGCCCGAGCCAGGCACAGGGTGGGGTGGTGGAGGTTTATCTCTGTTGGGACACCCTGGTGGGGAGCGTACATCAGCTGGAGAGGGTGGCAGTGTGTTTTCCAGGTTCCCAGGGCTTTGTGCTCCCAGAAGGTGCCTGCAGTAGAGCAGGGTCTATCTTACAGGGTTTGAGAATGAGTCTGGCTTTGTGGTAGCCCTAAAACTGTGGCACAAATTCGGTGATCCTCCCGACACAGCACTGTCAGTCTGGGGCAGCTGCTCTGCTGCCGTAGTCCGGGGCTGCTGTTACTCCCTGTGGATTTGGCTCCTTGACGGTGGCACCTGGAGGTCGTTTCACACTGAACGCAAAACAGAACCGGCTACGGGGTTCATTGATGGTGACCTGATTGAAAGCTTCCTGGACATCAGCAGGCCCAAGATGCAGGAGGTGGTGGCAAACTTGCAGGTGCGATGGGTGATGTGAGCTTAGACCCTTCCAAACTAGCAGTAGGGACCCTGCACAGGATTCCAGGCTGCAGTAAATCCTGAATGTGTGCCCTCCTGTAAGGGTGTTCTTCGGCATTGCGTGCTCTGATGCCTTTTGCTCTCCTTGCAGATTGACGACGGTAGCGGCATGAAGAGGGAAGCCACTGTAGACGACCTGATAAAGATTGTGGAGGAGCTGACCCGGATCCATTAGCAGGATTCGGGGTCGTTCCCTAGCACCTCCCTCCATGTAGAGCAAGGGAGTCTTTTCCCCACCTGTAGCTTGGGGACCCCAGCTGAACACCAGCGGTGGTGGCCCTTGCCTGAGGGGACATGGGGGAAGGAGCCTCTGGAGGGGAGCCAGCTTGCTAGGGATTTGGGGGGGGTGTTGGTCAGGCACCACGTCATTGCCTGCCTTGGATTCAGGAATCCTGCGGACTTGGCTACTGACCCAGAACTGGGCTTTGCTGGTCGCTCTCGGGTGACTGACCGGTAGCGCTCGGCTGATGCGGTGCCCTTGCCTGGATTCACTCGTCACTGTTGTCTTTAGTATCTGGTTTTTGTTTGGTTCTTTTATTTTATTTTTTTTTTCTTTCAGTTTCACTTTTGATTCTGTTTTGATTCATGTTTTCTGGAAGAGGAAAGCGAAGCTGCCTGTAGGGTGAGGGCGAGGGCTGGAGGAGTCGTCTGGGGCTGGTGAAATGTGCGGACACGGGGAGGGAGGATTCCTCCACATGTGGGTGATGAAGCTGAGTGGGACAGCGTGCTCCTCTCCCTCCACAGGATCTGTGGCTCGCTCAGGGAGGGAAGTTCTGGGAAGCTCAATCAGTTGCTGGTTTCTGAGTTTTACCAAATAAAGTAGTCCAAGAGGAAAGGTCTGTCTCATGGCGCCGAACTCCTCCTCATGACCGCAGGGGTGGTACCGGCTGTGCAGAGCCGTGTCCTCGGCTGGCTGGAGGCACCCCTTGCCCGAGCCAAGGCAGTTTTCCCCACGCTGAAAGGGCAAGAGCAGCGTGGGGGGCAGCGGGCTCAGCTGGGGCGATCTGCAGGTGCTGGGGCGTGTGTCTCTTTTTCCAGATGCATTTTTAGGGCTCTTCTTTTGACTTGAAAGAACTTTTAGTTCTGCCTCTGGGTGCAGCCTAGTGCAAACAGGTTGGCAGCAGCATCGCCAAGCGCCCCAGTTAGGAGGCAGATCTTGTGCTGAATTTTTGAGGGTTTGCCCATGTACCTCCCTTTGGAAGAAACTCATCTCTGCGGATTGCCCCTCCCCAGGAGCAGTGCTTTTTGGCAGCTTCTGGGCCCAGCTTGTGTGGTGGTAGTAGATCAGAGGTGGGAGAGGAGACGGTGTAGTGACAGCAGCACTCTCCACCTTCCTGGGACCCCAGGGGTGCCCGCCTCTGGCAGCGGCCAGCGTTAGCAGTGGCGTGGATGGGAGCTGGAGACCCTTCTCGAGCCACCCTGGCCTTTTCCTTGTGAGCCTCGTGTCCCCTGCAGCTGGCAGCCTGTGTCCCTGCAGAGCTGGGGACCTGGGGCCTGATTTTCCAGTTGTTGCTGCATCGTCCCACTCTGGCTGCTCCTTACCGGTGTCCTCACTCCCTGTGACTGCGAGCCCGGCTGTGTGAGTGACAGGGGGACTCATCCTCTGCTCCGTCACCTTCTCCTCAGCTGGCATGAGGGGACCCAGGCACCCTCTGCTGCTCCCGTGGGAGAGGCTCGTGCCGCAGGCGTTGGGGCTGGCAGGAAGCAGATGTTGGGTGAGGCTGATGGATGCAGGGTCTCGGGCTGCTCCTCCTCGAGCATCAATTAGCGCTAACGATGCTGAATTCTGCTGGTAACTCGTAGGTTGAGCGTCTGGGCTGCTGCTCCCAGCAAGGTGGAATTGCGCTAGGGGTACCTACCCCGTCTGCCCATGCACCCTTCACGGACACAGCGGGGTGCACGGGGGAGTGAGTCGCCACCCGCAGGGCTGCTGTTCTCTGTGCGTAGCATTCAGCTTAACCATTCCCCTCCTGCTCTCTATTTGTCTGTGCTGTAAATTGTCCAAAGCCAGGGGCTGCCCTGGCTGCAGCTGCCCCGGCTCCCTGCTGCCCTCTCCTCCTCCTCCTGGCATTGGGTGTTACCCCGGGCCTCTCCCCAGCTCTGTGTCCACTCTCCCCCCCTGTGCCAGCCTGGATGTCCCCTGGCATGCGAGCCCCGTCCGTAAGCCACCCTGTTCAGATCCCACTGATCCCATCCTGCGCAGGTTTGCCTCAGCACAGGTTTTCCCCAAATTCTTCCCTCCCTGCAGCAGCAAGAGGTGGGCAGCATCCCGAAAGAAAGTTGGTGCCGAAAGCATCCTTGGGCTCCCGCGGACATCTCTGAACAGCTGGGCAGCCCTGGTTTCCTTGAGGAGGTCACCGGGAGGAAGCTCTTTGGGCATGTCCCTGCCCAGAGGTGCAGGACGGGGGGAAGCCGGCTGTGACCCTCGGCGAAAGGTCTGGAGCATGTGCTCGAGCAGGTGGCGTTTGTATGAGCTGGGGTGGTTGGGCTCTGCCCTTGCCTGCCCGGCGCCCCTTGCTTCCTCAGCCTCCTCACTAAACTGGGGGGTCCTGGGGTGCACACCAGCCTGTGGAGGCTGGCAGGCCTGGCTCCGTGCCGCTCCTGCATGCACCATCCTTCCCCACCCAAACTGGGGATGCTGGTGCTGACGCGATGCTGGCAGCCTCCCCTTTCTCGGCCAGTTTTGGTTTTTTTTTTCCTGTTGCAAACAAGCCTCCCCGGCCGGGTTAGAAGCACTGCTGGCCGGGGCAGGGCCGGGTGTTGATCCCGTGCTGCTGGCCACGCTCCAGCCGTGTTTGCGCAGCTGCCTGCCCGAGCCGGGGGCCGGGGTTGCATCCCCCAAGGGCAGGGGTTTCCTTGCTCCCCTTGAGCTGCGGCTGCACTGGGGGTCCTGCACCCCTAGAACTGGTGTGTGCCCCGCACCCAGCACCCTGTAATTGTAATTTCTAAGCATGTAGGGGGAGGGTGGTGCTGGGGCTGGGCTGGGTGACCCCAACCCTTGGGCAGGAATGGAGTTTTGGGGGAAATCCACACTGGCTGGGGAGCTGGAGGCAGCAGGTCTGTCCCCCTGCGGTGAGGCTGCGGGTATTGACCGTGCCTCTGCGCAAAGCGGTGGCCGGAGCCCTTTGCTCCCTGCTATAAATCATTTACCTGCCTGCGACCTTCGCTTCAGCCCCTCGCCCGGGCAGTGCTGCGGGGCTGGGCGGGGGGTTTGGCTGGGGGGTGACCCTGAGCCTCAGAGCGGGGTGACACTGCTGCGTGGGTGTCCCGCAGCATCCTGCACCCCTCTCCCGGCTGGGCGCACCCCACTGCCCCGGCTCCACTTTGGCCCCTTTATCTGCTGCGTGCTCCTCTTTGGTGGGTCCCTGTGCAGGGCTGGGAAGGCAGCCCAGTGCCGCCAGGAGGAGGAGGAGGGGTGGGGAGAGGCCATGCCGGAGCTTTGCCAGATGTGGGAAAGGAAAGAAGGGGGGACGCTTTCGCTGCTGCTTCCCACCGCCTTGGGGACCCCCTTCCCTGCCCTGTCGCCACCACGCTGACGGCTGGGATGGAGCCGCTCACCCTGGCCAAGCAAGCCAGCCTTGGGGCGAGCATCCCCAGGCCCACGCGTCCCCCCGCGCCGGGGTGGGTGGGTGGGTGGGTGGAGGGCTGGGTGCCGATGGTTTTCCCCCCTGCAGCGCTCCCCGCTCTCGCCTCCCCCCACCCCCCGCATTGTTCCCGGCCCGGCGGGCGGGAGGAGGAGCAGGGCCAAGGGCCAGCATGCGGTAGGCGCCCGTGCCGCCGAGGCAGGAGGAAGGCAGGCAGGAAGGCAGGCACTGGGAGCGTGCCGCCGGCCGCAGCCGCCTGTCATGTTGGTCGAGCTGTTCTTCCAGGCTGCCTGTGTGTCCCTGTTCTTCCCGGGCAGCCAGGGCAGGGTGTACCCCGGGAGGAAGAAGCCAGCCAGCTTTGCCGTGGAGAGGTAGCCGGGTCCCCCCTCTTTTCCTTCTCCCTCTCTCAGCTACACCTGGGGATGGCAGCGTGCCGTGCCCAGCTCCGGCCATCCATCCTCTCGGCTGCCTTCGGGGCTCCGGCCATGCCTCCAGTTCCAGCCAGAGGGGCTGGCACCCCATGCACCCCTCCCTCTGCCTGGGGGTGGCTGGGACCAGGGGAACGTGACCCTCGCAGGGGTCCTGCTCCCCGCATCCCCAACCTTCTCCCTGTATCCTGCTCCCTGTGTCCTGCTGGGGGATGTTTCTCCCTGTCACCACGTGCTGGGGTGTTGGGGCTGGCCGGGGCACAGTCCCCTTCCTCTGTCCCACCTGGCACTGGGGTCCTACTGCACCCTGGTTTGCCCCCCAGTTCACTCCCCCACCCCTGCTCCATGCCATGCTTTGCTGCCTGGGACAGGGTGGCCATGGGCACGCAGTGACTGCTCCTGTGTGTCCTCTGGCCCCGCGTTCCCGGGGCAGAGGGCTTCCCGCTGGCTGGAGGAGCTCCCCCGGGACCTTTGCTCTCTGCCCTGGGGGCTCGGGGCAGGGTGGCCTCAGCCTCTGGTCTGTCCACCATCCTGCAGGCGCCGCGTGGGGCCCCACGTCTGCTTCTCGGGCTTCGGCAGCGGATGTTGTCCCGGGTGGATGCTGTCCCCGGGCAGCGGGCAGTGCACCCTGCGTGAGTATGGGCTGTGGGGGCACGGGGTCGGATGGGGGTCCCTGCCTTCCTGACTGCTGCCTGTCCCTGCTCCCCGCAGCGCTCTGCTCCTTCGGCTGTGGCAGCGGCTTGTGCATCGCCCCCAACCTCTGCTCATGTCCGGATGGAGAACAGGGCATCACCTGCCCAGGTACCCGTCTGCTCCCAGTCGTGCCAAAGCCCCAGATCCCTGCGTTCTCCTGGCAGGGCACATTGCTCCTTGTCACCTTTCCCTGCAGCATCCCCCAGTGCAGTCCCTGTGTCTGGCAGGGGTAGGGTTGCTCCCAGGGCAGTCCCTGCGGGATCTGGGGAGTGGGTGCCACAGTGCTGGGCTGGGGTGGCATTGGTGCCCTGTGGTCTCCCTGTCCCTGTTTCAGAGCCGACGGGGATGTGTGGGGAGTACGGCTGTGACCTCTCCTGTAACCATGGTGGGTGCCAGGAGGTGGCCCGTGTCTGCCCCCTCGGCTTCTCCATGGTGGAGACGGCTAACGGCGTCCGCTGCACCGGTGAGCCGGGATGGGGAGGTCCCGGAGGGACAAGGGGTGCCGGTGGTGGCGGCGCCCCCATCTCCAGCTCTGCCCTCTTGTTCCCAGACATCAATGAGTGCCTGAGCGCTGCTTGCGAGGGTCTCTGCGTCAACACCGAGGGTGGCTTCGTCTGCGAGTGTGGCCCTGGCATGCAGCTCTCTGCCGACCGCCACAGCTGCCAGGGTGCGTGGGGGCCAGGGGGCACGCGGGGGTCAGCCGGGGCTGCTGACCCTCAGCCTCTGCCCCCCAGATACGGACGAGTGCCTGGCCACACCGTGCCAGCACCGCTGCAAGAACAGCATCGGCAGCTACCGCTGCTCCTGCCGGCCTGGCTACCACCTCCACGGGAACCGGCACTCCTGCGTGGGTGAGCGCCACACCGGCCCCCTCTTCCTGTGCCACGAAGCCCAGGGGACCGAGGTGGCCATTGAGCCCATTGGCACGGTGCTGTCACCTTGTCCTCATCCTTACAAGGGCAAAGATTCAGGGGACAGCTCGGTGCTCCGAGCTCCCTCCTGAGCCATTTCCCGGGGCGCAGCACCTCCTGCCTGGGCACTGGCAAGTCCCCTTGTCCCCCAGATGTCAACGAATGCCGGTGGCCAGGAGAGCGCCGAGCCTGCCAGCACACCTGCCACAACACCCTGGGCAGCTATCTCTGCTCCTGCCGCCCTGGGTACCGGCTCAGTGGTGACAGGGTCTCCTGTGAAGGTATCCCTCTCCTCTGGACCAGGGCAGGGGAGCAGAGCAGGATGCTCCCAGCTCCCTGCTAACCGAAGTCATGTCTGTTCCTTTCTTCCTAGGCTATCCCAAATCCATCCTGGCCCCATCGGCCATCCTGCAGTCCCTGCAGCATCCACCCACCCTCGTCCTGCTCCCTCCCGGCTCAGGGGGATCGCTCCTGGTCCCCAGGGGCTCCCCCTCGCCTCACCTCCCTGCCGCAGCTCCTGGGACCCAACTCCCTTCACCTTCTCCTGCCCCAGCATCCCTGGCCACCGAGGCATCCCTGCATGCCATGGGAGCCCCCGGTACCTCCTCCCCATCAGCCCCTCGCTGCTGGTACCGCGGGGCCACCTGGGAGCTTGGCGCTCGCTGGACAGAGCCGGGGTGTCGGAGCTGTGCCTGCCAGGTAAGCTCCCCCTCCTCCCCACCCCTCTCCCCACCACACCAGCCGCTGGGCTGAGCTGGCATGTCCCTTGCAGGGGGGACAAGTGCTCTGTGAGGCTGTGAGCTGCCCTGTGACCTGCTCCCACCCGCTGCCCGCTCCAGCGGGGGGCTGCTGCCCCAGCTGCACAGGTGAGCCCTGGCCCCTCCAGCCCACTGCCTGGGGCGGCCCCCCCTGACCCGCCTGCCTTGCAGGCTGCCTGCACGAGGGGGTGGCCCGGGCCGAGGGCGACGTCTTCTCCCCATCCGATGGGAACTGCACTGTCTGCGTCTGCCTGGTAAGCCCTGGACGGCTGGGATGGGGATGGGAGCATCCCCCTGCATCCCCCCTCAGCCATGTGCCTCCAGGGCAATGGAGAGGGATGCGCTGTGGCAGGTGATGTCCTGGCGCTGTCCCCCCATGGCGGGGAAGGGGCACGTTGCCCCTTGGCTGCCCCGTGACAGCCTCACGCTCTCCTCTGCAGGCTGGCAACATCTCCTGTATCTCCCCCGAGTGCCCCCCGGGCTCCTGCCCCAGCACCTCACCAGCCGACTGCTGCTCCTGCCAGCCCGGTGGGTCCCCCCAGGACCCCCAACCCTTGAGGCGCGTGGGGCAGGGGGAGCCCAGGGCTCTCCTGGGGATGGAGGTTTGGGGTGGGGGTTCAGCAGAAGCCATGCTTCACTCCCTGACCCCAGTCCTGGCCCTGCTGCCTCTCTCCTCCCCAGCAAAGTGCAGTTTTCGGGGCCGCACGTACGCTCACGGTGCCCGGTTCAGCCTGGATGGGGATGACTGCACCACCTGCGTCTGCCGGGTGGGTCCCGGCGGGGCTGGGGGGACCCTGGGGCTGGAGGTCCCCGAGGATTCCCCACACCATCCTGCTGGGGGGATCCAGCCTTTGCTCAGGGCTGAGGCGGGATGGGTAAGCACAGGGCTGGGCCCAGCTGGATGACTTGTCCCCATGTCCCCAGGGTGGCGAGGTGGAGTGCTCCTTTGCCCCCTGCCCCGTGCTGGACTGCCCACAGCACCAGCGGCACCTGGGCCCTGGGCAATGCTGCTTCACCTGCCGGGACCCCCCGGCCCCCGCCGGTGAGCCCTCGCTGAGGGGCACCTGGGGACAGGCAGGGTGGGATTGCAGCGGGACAGCTGGGGACAGGGGAGATGGGATGTGGGGAACACTTGTTGATGGGGAGGGTGGGATGTGGGGGATGCCTGGGGACAGGAGGAGTGGGGTGGGGGGGACAGCGAGGACAGGATGTAGGGGACATGTGGGGAGGGTGGGATGTGGGGGGCACTTGGTGACAGGGAGGGTGGGAGGTTGGGAATGTCTGTGCACAGGGAGGGTGGGATGTGGGGGACAGCCAGGGACAGGGAGGGCAGAAGAAAGTGGGGGAGGTGGATGTGGGGGTGCACAGGGCCTGGCAGGGCACGGGGGGCTACACAGCCATGGGGTTTGGAGGTGGGGAGTGGGCAGAGGATGGGCACTGCACAAGCGTCCAGCAGCGCACACACACCGGGAGGCAGATGGGCTGGGGGTGCCCACATCCCCCGCCATGTACTCCCCCAGGTTGCTTCGTGGATGACAACGGGGTGGAATTTCCCATCGGACAGATCTGGTCTCCGGGCGATCCCTGTGAGTTATGCATCTGCCAGGTGAATGAGAACCTGCTCTGCTTCACTCCTCCTACCTGCCCCTGCCCCGGCGCACGGCTCCTGTTCCCCTCCTTCCCTTGGGATGCCAGGCTGCTCGTGGCCGTGGTCCCCAGCAGCTCCCCGGCTTCGTGGGCTTTAAACCCTGCGGTGCTGGGCAGCCCACGGTCTCTGGCAAGTGCTTCTCCCCTGCAGGCAGACGGCTCGGTCAGCTGCAAGCGGACGGACTGCGTGGAGACCTGTCCCTACCCCATCCGCATCCCTGGGCAGTGCTGCCCCGACTGCTCGGCAGGTGAGGGGGGCCGTGGGTGCTTGTTGGAGGGGTGCTGTCTCCACTGCGGCCCCTCTGTGTCCCCTGCCCACAGCCTGAGGCACGACCAGACCCAGCAAGGCTGGGCTTAAGCAGAGAGGTCTCCCGGGGGTCCCAGAGCCACCTGGGCACCACAAGTGCCCCTCTCCTCTCTGCAGGCTGTACCTACATGGGAAGGATCTTCTACAACAATGAGACCTTCCCCTCCGTCCTGGATCCTTGTCTCAGCTGTATTTGCCTGGTGAGGGCTGTGCCGGGGACCGCGAGATGTTTTTGGCTCCTGCCCCGTGGGCTGAGCCCCAGTTTTTTCCTCCGTTGCAGGAAAAAGCTCCCGGGCATTTCGGGGCTGCCCCTTTTCCCCCAGCCCAGCCCAGCCCAGCGGGCGCTAACACCCAGCCCTCGTGCATCTCTCCCGTCTCTCGCAGCTGGGCTCGGTGGCCTGCTCGCCCATGGACTGTGCCATCTTCTGCACCTACCCCTTCCACCCCGAGGGCGAGTGCTGCCCCGTCTGTAATGGTAGGAGCCTGGAACAGGGTGGGGCGGGGAGCAGGGGTCCCCATCCCCCCGCCTGGTGAGCCCCCCACCATGCGCTGAGCACTGCCTCACTCTCCCCAGACTGCAACTACCAGGGTAGAAAGGTGGTGAACGGCCAGACCTTCACCCCCGAGGGACAGCCCTGCACCCGCTGTACCTGCCAGGTGAGCGGGGTGTCTGTGGGGTGCCCATGCCCACAGGGTGCCTGTGTCCACGTGGTGCCCATGCCCATGGGGTTCCCCACGTCCATGGGGTGCCCCACAGGGTGCCCGAGCCCACAGGGTGCCCACGGGGTGTCCATGTGGTGCCCATGCCCACAGGGTGCCCATGGGGTGCCCATGCCCGTGCCATGGGGTGCCCATGCTGGTAGCAGAGGGGAGGGTGGGGATGGCTGACCCCCACCTTCGCCCCTCGCTGCCAGCTCGGGGAGGTGAGCTGCGAGAAGAGGCTGTGTCCCCGCTCCTGCGCAGAGCCCGCTGCGCTGCCCGCCGCCTGCTGCCCGCCCTGCCAAGGTAATGGGGATGCCCAGGCTCCGAGATGCCGGTGGCAGGGTGGCAGGGTCTGGCTTGGGACCCCCCAGTCCTGTGGGACATGGCCGTGCTGCGGCACCCCAGGGTGGTTGGGTGCCCCCCGCACAGGCTGGAGGGCCCCGGAGGGAGAGGCAGGTGCTAACCACAGGTATCTCTCTGTTAGCCACAGATGCTCGGCTCCCACTGCAGAGCAGCGACCCGTCCCCATCCCTGTCCCCAACCCACCAGGACTCGCCCGCTGGCACCCCACATCAACCCAGCCCCCCTGCATCAACCCAGCCCCCCCGCCACCGCCTGGCCCAGCTCCTGCTCCGCAACACAGCCCCTTACGGCCCCTCTCTGGGGAGCACAGGGGCTGGCGAGCCCCCTCCAAGCACACTGAGCCCCTCTGGGAACCCATCGGCAGTCACTCTGCCGCCCACCACCCCCTCTGAGACTGCAACCCCCCCAGCTCCCACAGGCAGCCCCAGCTTGAGCTCCAAAGCTCGGGGACTCCCTGGGGACACAGACCCCTCTGCCGCACCACCAGCCAGTGGGGACAGCCCCGGTGGCCATGTGGCTCCTTAGGGCCCAGGTGCCATGTGTGCCCGGCATGGTATGAGCAGGAGGAGGATGAAGAGGAGGAGTAGGATAGAGGAGGAGGGGGTCTGCAGGACCAGCAGGCCTGGCCCACCAGGCCCCCGGGATGGTGGGTGGCTGGGGAGGGGGCGCCAAGCAGACAGGGTGGGCAACAGCATCCCTGCTCCCATGGGTGCATCCCCACTCCCACGAGTGCTGCCTCTCTCGGGCAGAGGCTGCACAATCCCCATCTGCCCCAGGATGGGGGGGTTCCCAAGCCCCTCACCACCCCAATGAGGTAGGACTATGGGGCACAACCAGTTGCTCCCCCCCGTCCCCCACCTCCCTGGCTCTCTGGCTGCAGGATGTGGGGCTGGGAGATGCTCCTGGCCGGGCTGGGGTGCCCCGAGCCAGCCCCCAGCTGCACCACCCTGGGGTGGGTGCTACTCCTGGCATGGGGAGGGGGCGAGCTGCCCTCCCTGCCACCAATAAAGTCACCCTGGTATTTATGCCCCGTCTCAATACTCCTGTTTGCACCCACCCACACACTGAACCCAGCCACGGGGCTTTCCCTTGGGGGGGCTTTGGGGTGAGTAGCCCCCCAGGATGACAAGGGCAATGCCAGAGGTGTTCAGCCCCCCTGAGCAGGGTTTGGGTACGGGAGGGACATGTCCTGCCCCAGTGACAGGAGCATGGCTGGGGTGAGGGGTTTGCTGAGACTTTCCAGGGGCTTGACCCGAGCAAAGTGCTTGGTCCTGAGGAATGTTTCCGAGGTGCTGAGGCTGGTGCTGCCCCTGCAAAAGGGCTCTGTGCGGGGAGATGCTGAAAAGAGAGGTCTGTGTCTCCCAGGGGTATCACACAGGTTTAGCCAGGTGGTGCCCTGCAAGGAGAGATGGTGCTTAGCGGCACAAAGCACTCCCAGCACCAGGATGGGACCTGGCACCGCAGCAGGCACTGTCCCCCGGCCCCAAAAGCGGGTATCAGATGCTGGGAGGGGCAGAGCCGCAGCTGTGCTCCCCCCCTAGTCCCTTGTGGTCCCCCCCACCTTCCCCATCCCGCTCAGCCACCACCAGCCCCAGCAGCCACAGCCACCTCATGGCAGGCCCCTGGTGTGGTGGGGAGGGAAGGCAGTGCCCCTGGGCGCCCGCCTTTCCGTGGGGCTGCATGGAGCCATGCCCCAGCCACTATGAGGAGCGCTGGGCACCCCAGTAAAGCCTGCCCAGGTGTCTGGTTGGTGGCACGGCTCTGCCCTGGGCAGTTGTGGCTCTTAGTGGCCATGGCCACCTCCAGCCCCAGGTCTGCCCAGGCATCGGGGGTGTCTGCGCAGCCATGAGGCCCAGGGCATCACCAGGGTGCAGGCAGGGGGTGCCTCTGCCTGTGGGGTGAGGCTGGCACCCCACCTGCCCACCCACCCACCCACCCACCGGTGTGCGTGCCCAAAGACACAGTGGCAGCACCGGGGTAGCCCAGCCAGCCCTCCCCAGAGAGACACGGCACAGCGGGGCTTTTCTACGGTTTTATTGGACTCAGTGGTCACGGCAAAAGGGGATGCGAGCGCGGGGCAAAGGTCAGCCCTGCCAGCCACCAAGCTGGGGACGCTAGGGCAGCCTCTCCCTGTCCCCAAGATGGAGGCGTGCTCAGGACAGGGGGGACAGCCCCACCATGTTGTTGGCCCTGTTGAAGATGACGTAGTACTCGCGGATGAAGACATCCCCCAGGATCCAGAGCTCACCCGATTGGGAGGGAAGATTCATGCCTTGTAAACCGAGGATGCAGGTCCCCTCGCTCTGTGACCGAAGACATGGTGGACAGTGGTTACCAGCTGCCGGACTTCCCCCGAGCCCCCCCAGTCCCCTCCCCAGTGGGATGCTCACCTGTATCACGTAGGCGCTGGCTGGCACAGGGAAGGCTTCGCCGTTGATGTTGAAGACGATGTCGGGCAGACTGCTGACAGCGCTGCAGCTGACCTGGAGGGGGACACAGTGACAGGTGGGGGTCAGCGGCCACCCCAGGAGGGACTACATGTGCCGGGCAGCGACAGTGCACCATGCAGCAGCCCCAGGGTCCGGCTGGGCACCCCGCAGAGCCCCAAAGGTCCCCAAAGCCCTGCACGCTCCCCTGGGTCCTCACCTCGCCGTTGGAGCTGGCACCGAGGACGCTAAGGATGTTGTTGAGGGCTGTGGAGGGCACGGCCAGCAGCGAGGTGCCCGTGTCCACGATGGCCTGGCAGCCAGAGGGGCAGGCAGCGGTCTCCCCGCCGATGGAGACACTGGGGGGAGGGGTACAGGGTGAGCCTCCCGGGTGCAGGATAAGGGGGCAAAGGGAGCTACCAAGCCGGGGGGCTGTGGCGGGACTACCTGTCCATGGTGATCTGCCAGTAGGTTTCAGCGGAGAGGGGGATCCAGCTGATGCCGTTGGTGGTGTAGTAGGGGTCAATGGCGCCGAAGAGGACGA
This sequence comes from Falco rusticolus, assembly GCF_015220075.1. Lineage (NCBI taxonomy): Eukaryota > Metazoa > Chordata > Aves > Falconiformes > Falconidae > Falco > Falco rusticolus. The sequence goes on along the minus strand of NC_051196.1, from coordinate 18,914,898 downwards.
AGCTGCCGCTCTGCCCATCCCTGCAAGGGGGGAGCTGTCAGGTGGGGGTCCCATCCCACTAGCAGCACCGTCGCTGAGGGGGATTTGCTGCCACCCTTCTCCATCGGTGCCCGTGAGCTGTGTCCCCCGAGAGCCACAAGGTGTCATGCTACCGGGGAACAGTGCCGGAGCCAGCCCCGGTGGGAGGGAAATCGGCGAAAACCCTCGGCAAGGGCTGGGCAGCTCCAGTCAGGGCTTACCTGCTGAGGTAGACAGAGAAGAGGTCCTTGGCCACCAGGCCTTCGCTCATCATGTTGTCAAAGACGGGGGTGGCCCCGGAGGAGGCGATGCTTGGGAAAGCCAGACCCAGGATACCATCGAAGGGGCTGTAGTAGAAGAAATCTCCTGGCTCGGTCTCAGTCAGCCCGAAGATCTGGTTGACAACCTCAATGCTTGCAACCTGGTCAGGGAGAGAGGGAGAGGGGCTTGGTTTGGGCAGGTGGCGCACCAGTGTTCCCACTCCCATGGGATGCACCCCGCCTTACGGTGACGGTGTCATAGCCCAGGACGCCAGTCATGCTGCCAGTGCCATAGACGATGTCGACGCTTTCATTGGTGCCGACGTAGGTGGAGGACTCCGCTGGGTTGAAGCGGTTGTGGTTGCCTGTAGGTATGGGAGAGAGACTGTCACAGTCCATCCTGCCCTCAGGGACCAAGGCTGCCGCTCCAGTGCCTCCCCAAACATCCTTTGGGAGAGGCAGGGCAGAGCCATCCTTGGCTCCCAGTCTTCCCAGGGGATCCCAGAGCCAGGCAGGGCAGGGGGCTGGCCAAGCCTGGGGCTTCCCCTGCCTTCAGCCCTTGCCCAGCAGCTGCCGGACACCTACTGCACGCCATGCTGGAGCAGTACACCGAGGGCACCCACAGGTTGGAGGAGCCAGTGTCAAAGATAACGGTGAACTCTTGGCCTGGAGTACCGATGGAGATGGTGCCGTAGTACTCATTCTGTCAAAGAGCGATGGGTAAGGGATTAGTGGGATGGGTAAGGGGCTAGCAGGATGGGTAATGGGCTAGTGGGACAGGTAAGGGGCTAATGGGATGGGCAACAGGTTAGGGGAATGGGTAAGGGGCTAGTGGAATGAGTTAATGGGTTAGCGGACTGGGTAAGGGGCTAGTGGGATGGATGAGGGGTTAAGGGACTGGGTAAGGTATTGGAAGGATCGGTAAGGGGCTAGTGAGATTGGGTAATGGGCTAGGGGAATTGGTGAATGGTTAGAGGGACAGGTAAGGGGCTAGCAGGACGGGTAAGGGGTTAGGGGAAATGGGGAAGGGGCCCTGCTGGTGCCAGCCCCTCCATCCTGCCATGCTCACGTCCATGTAGTTCTGCAGGGGCTCGGCGGAGGTGTCGCTGGGGAAGTACTTGGTGGCCAGGTTGTAGGGGTGCTGCTTCAGGTAGCGGTCCAGCAAGCCATGTTCCTTCAGGGACTGCCGCAGGGACTTCATCTTCTTCAGAGAGACCCTGGGGGAAAGGGGAGCCGATCCGTCACCAGGAGCCAGGCAGGGATGTGCCTCGGGGGGCTGCAGGTACCCCCGCTGTGTGCTCGCCCTCATCCCCTCCTGTGGGAGCGGGGGTCCATCCTCGCTGTGGGGAGCCTGGGCCACAGCAATAGCTGGGGGTGCTGCCGGCTGTCCCCCCATCCCTGCTGCACGCTGCCCCTCACACCTTCCCCGGTATGGGTGCCAGGAGTCCACGGGACCGCGGTGGCTGCGTGGGCATCCCAAGCCCCTGGTGCTCACCTATGGACATGGCACTGGGACAGGGCCACCAAGGCGAAGAGCAGGAGCAGCTTCATGGTGGCCACTAGCAGCTAGCAGCTGAAGTGGAGAGACACACTGAGCATGCCACCGGTCCCAGCCTGGCTCCTTATATCCCCAGCCAGGGTTGTTTGGCCAGCGCCCCGATAAGAAAGGCAAACGGCTCCGGGGGCTGTTATCACAATGCCCTTAACCAAGATGGCTGGGGGGGGCTGGGGGCGGGGGGGGGAAGGTCAAGCTGAGGGCTCTCCATCTTTGCTAGGGTCAAACACTGTGACTGGGAGGCGCTGGGGGCCAGGGGGGCTGCTGAGGGGGACGCAGGGCTGGCTGCAGCCATTTCTGGGCATTTCCCCCCCATCTAACCACTCATGCATTGCACGCACCAACAACACCTCTGCGGCTGAGGAACCGCAGCGTAAATCATGTACCATTAGATAAAAGCATTTATTTTCCAGTCGGCTCTGGCTGGCTGGGGCTGCAATACAAGCCCCCAGTCCCTTGCCCCACTGCATAGAGCAGAGTTTCTGTCTGCAGGGGTTTGTCAGGGTGGAGCTGGCACAGGAGCACCAGTTCTTCAGGGTCCTCTGGTCCTCCTCAGCCCCTCACTGCTGCCCTGAGCACCCCAGGCTGCCTTCAGGTGCCCACCCATGGGTAGCAGCTGAGCCCCGGCTTCGGGATGCGACTGGGCTGGCGTAACCCTGCGGTAGACACAGGTTTGCACCAGGGGCTCCACCAAACACCAGTGCCAGGGGCTGGGTAACGACACCGGGGTAAATTTGCTTAATCTTATACCTACATCCAATGGGAAAACACAGTTGTTCCTCACCAGCTTCATCTGTTACAGATCATAGAATCACAGAATGGTTTGGGTTGGAAGGGACCTTAAGGATCATCTAGTTCCAATCACCTTCCGCCAGCCCAGGCTGCTCCCAGCCCCGTCCAGCCTGGCCCTGAGCACTGCCAGGGATGGGGCACCCACAGCTGCTCTGGGCAGCCTGTGCCAGCACCTCGCCACCCTCACAGGAAAGAATTTATTGCCAATATCTAATCTAAATCCACCCTCTGTCAGCTTAAAAATATCCCCCTTTGTCCTGTCACCACATGTCCTTGTCAAAAGCCCCTCCCCAGCTTTCCTGTAGCCCCCCTTTATGTACTGGCAGGTGCTGGAAGGTCTCCCTGGAGCCTTCTCTGCTCCAGGTGACCAGCCCCAGCTCCCTCAGCCTGTCCCCACAGCAGAGGTGCTCCAGTCTCTGACCATCTGTGTGGCCTCCTACAGGCCCGCTCCAACAGGTCCGTGTTTTCCTTATGCTGGGACTCCATGCACCTCCACATGTCCCAAGGCTGCCTGCAGAACTGGGACCAGCTCAGGGGTGAAACTGGGACCAGCTAAGGGGAAAAACCAGTTCAGGATCAGGATGCTGTTGGTTGAACAATGCCAAGGTCGCCCGCACTGGGCTGCGTCAGAGGCGCCCGCTGCTGGACCAGGCGTGCCGGCCTCCGTCACAGCACCACGTGCCTGAGATGTGGCTGCTGACACGGTCACCTTGTGCTGCAGGAAAACAAAGGCAGACCCTGCACCGATGAGCTGGGGACCAGCCTGCCCAGAGGCACCATACAGGCCGGAGCCAGCTTCCCTCCCTCTGCACCAGTTCCACCCCAGCTCTGAATTGTAAAAGAATTGAGGAGAGATGCTAAATTACAGCAGGAGAATGAAACGAATGAAAACCTCGTTGGATCTGATGGGTGATAGTGAGAGAAAAGGGATGACATACCTAATTCTCCCTGAGCAAAAAGGAAGGTGTGATGCGTTCAGTTTGGGCATGGGGGTTTGGAGAGGACAAGGTCTTGGCTGACCCCCAAAATGGAAAGTCTGGACCTGGCAGGAGGTCACAGCCTGAAAACCCTGCGTGGAGCCTTGGCATCGTGTTCCCCACTGGCTTCGGGAACCAGGTGTCTGTGCCTGCAGGTAGCTGTGAAACACAAAGAAAATCAGAGATTAGACAAGAGCATCTACTCTGTGCTTCACTCCCCCAACCCCGTGCGAGGCAGCAGCGTGTTTTGATAAATGTAAGCTCAGATAAGGAGCAGCTCTAGCAGAGGGGCTGGTTCGCTGCAAACGCATCCTGGCTGTGCTACATGTGGAAAACATCCATATGTAGAAGGTTATCAGAGCAGAGCGCTTGAGGATGCATCCCTGGGCAAGAAAGCTGCTGCAGCCCCCTGCCTTGGGACTGCTCCCAGGGGCTCTTCGGTTGCATTTCTTTCCCCAACACACCGGGCATCTGCATGCAGGGAAGAGGCTGCTCCTGCCGGGCAAAGCCTCTTTCTCCACAGCACACAGGGAGTTTCACTGCCCGGGGAACAGCAAGCAGAGGGCTCAGGGTGATTAGCCCAGGCTGCTGCAGATATTAGGAACAGCTGCTGCAAATCCTCTTGGTATATACGGGAGATTCAGAGCTGGGGCTGGCTGGTTTGTCCAGCTCTTACTCGAATGCCTCATGCTAGGAGCCCTTTGCAAGCTTCCTGGCACCGTGGTGCTGGTAGGAGGCAGAGCCCTGTGCCCCTGCGGTGCTTTCGGGGGGCAGTTTGGCAAGCTGCTGAAGCTCGCGCCTTCCCACCCATCTGCCCTCCAAGAGCTGAGACCTGGGGTTGGCTCCGGGGAGGCTGCCCAGGAGCTGCTGGGCTCGGCACATGCTCCATGCCAGGGCAGGTGACACCGTAGGAGGCCCACGGGAGCTGGTGGGGGTTGTAGGGGGTGGTGGCTGGAGCTCCAAAAACCTAGTAGCCACAGGCGTGCGGCTCCCACGTTGGACAGCCTGTGATGGAGAGAGAAGTCCTGCTGGCAGGTGGCAACGGTCCTTGCTCCAGCCCCACAGCAGGGAGAGGAGCAAGGCGGTGGGGGAGCAGGGTGGTAAGTGCCCCTCTCCTTGGGCAGGGATGGGGGTCCTCGTGATGCTGGGGTGGGCTCTCCTCTATCCATGGGAAAGGGGTTAGCTGGGATGCTCGTTCAGAACGCAGCCGTTCAGGGTGGGGTGACCTGCGTCAAAGGTGTCCTGTGCTGCCGCTTGTCCCACATCAGTTTTGGTAACGGGCAGAGAAACTTCTCTAATTAATGGAAAACTGAAGGGCAGTAGCATTTCAAGTGCTAAATTCTTCCTCTGGAGCAATTTGGGCTTTGGGGCCTGAAGTCTGGGCTCACTGTCATACCTCACCGCAACCTGGTCTCCCTTGCTTCTGGGGCTGCAAAGTTTTGTGCTTTTTTTTGCCAGAGCATTAGAGGAAATGAAAATTACAAGTTGCTCGAGAGCTGTTTATTGATTTAATTCTTTTTGTTGCCAAACAAAACACTCGGACATAACATAAACCTCCCTGGGCACAGAAGGCAGGAACTAACCTGTGCTCTCAGGGCAGCCCTCTTTCTGGAGAAAGATTGATTTTTGAACATGGTATTATACACAGAACGAAGAAGTTGTGGAATTCAACATCAGAAAAATCTCAGAGCAAATACTTTCCACTTTTAAAGTCAAGAACAAAAGAAATGTGGAAGGATGGGGGAAAAAAGCACTTTTAGGGGGCAAAGTGACTTCCTGTTAGGGCTACAGAAACGCTTCCTTAGATGAGAACCCCTGAAGTGTGTTTGGTGACTAGAGGGAAGGCGTAACGGTGGGTCAGCCAGCCCCTGCCCTGGGTGCTGCACACCACACGGACCAGGCATCGTCGTTCCCATCAGTCTTGATGGCTGATTCCTAGGGGAAGGATTTTGCTGGGAAACATACAGGCTTAGTCGTTCCTGGGCTGGAATTGATAGTGGCTCACGCTGATGGCTCCAGGGATGAGGGTCCTTTCCCTTCAGGACCTGGCTCTTGTCCTTGATCCCCCAGGGCAGGTCCACCGCAATGAGGCAGCTGAAGGGAGCTGCCTGGCAGGATGGCTGGATTGCATCCCTGTCCTGTTGCACCGAGCCCCTGTGTGCTGGTGACAGCGTGACTCCATGGCTGCACCTCTTTTCCGAGCCCTTTCCACCCAGGCTCTCCTCAGTTTTTATTATTGTGGTTTTAGGAACCCTCCGGGGAACCTCAGACACCTGGAGTTTGGAGGTAGATGTGGGGTGACCCATCTATCACTTAACGCCCTTCCAGCCTCACGCCCTGGGATGGGAGGGAGAAATCGGCAGCACGAACAGTTCATAGTGTTGTAGAAGACTGGGATGGCTCCAGAGGCAGTGATGCTGGGGACAGGGATGCCACCGAAGAGGGTGCAGCACAAAAAGAAGCCACACTCAGGCCGGTGGTCTGGCTGCTGACCTGGACGTTTCCCAACCTTGGTAGAGAAATGGAGGGAATGAGACATGCCGGATGCTGGAAGAGTCTGCCCCGTGTCCCCAAAGGGAGCAGGGAATCCTGAGAAAACTCAAAACCAAGCTGCAAAGAGCTGGAAACACAACGCTGCTTCCTCGCCACTGGGCTGAGGGGAGGGCAGGGAGCAGGCAGCACCTGCGGCACACAGCGGAGCGCAGGATGGGTGCCGGGGTGTGCGGGGTGACCAAGGGTGGCCGCTCTGTTGCAGCTCTGCTCGGCGGCAGAGGGCACCACGCGATGCGGAGATCCCTGCCGTGTTCTCCAAAAGCAGGCAAGCCCAGCTGGAGGGATGGAGCTGGAGGCTTTTAGTTCTGGTTTGCCTGTTCCTGATGCAGCTGTGGCTGGGTTAGGATTCCTGCTCAATCAAATCCCCAAAGAGTTATGCTTGTGTCCAGAGAAATGTAAGATGTTAACATCTGTTGTTTCCACGTCCAAGGATCTGAGTCCCTGAGTGCAAAGGCTCTACCTGGGCTCACGATGAGCTTGGACTATGCAGAAGTGTTAAATGATTTGTAATGAGCAGTAAAATAAAGCACCCAGCAGCACCAGATGGGCTGGTGGGTGGCTGGGTGGAGGACAGCTGGTGCCTGAAGTGGTTGTGGGTGAATGCAAAGGCAGAAGAGTCAGGTGCTGACCTCCTACCAGCCCAGGCTGCTCCCAGCCCCGTCCAGCCTGGCCCTGAGCACTGCCAGGGATGGGGCACCCACAGCTGCTCTGGGCAGCCTGGGCCAGCGCCTCGCCACCCTCACAGGAAAGAATTTATTGCCAATATCTAATCTAAATCCACCCTCTGTCAGCTTAAAACCATCCCCCTTTGCCCTGTCACCACATGTCCTTGTCAAAAAACCCTCCCCAGCTTTCCTGTAGCCCCCCTTTATGTACTGGCAGGTGCTGGAAGGTCTCCCTGGAGCCTTCTCTGCTCCAGGTGACCAGCCCCAGCTCCCTCAGCCTGTCCCCACAGCAGAGGTGCTCCAGCCTCTGACCATCTGTGTGGCCTCCTACAGGCCCGCTCCAACAGGTCCGTGCTAGGGGCTCCAGAGCTGAATGCAGTACTCCAGGGATGCATTTAAACTGCCATTGCCCCCTGGGCCAAACAGGATCCTATTGGAATTTTCAGGCTTTGTATATGGCAAAGGACTTTGCTGACAAAGCTTAGGAACTGCCTTAACTTTATCTGTGCAGGCTTGAAAAGCTCAGCCTTAAAAAAATCCCATTTGAGATATACCTTATCTTAGTAACTGCAGATAAAAGAAGCAAAGTTGTTTTCCAGTCCCTGTTTCTGGTCTTTCCTGTCCCTTCCATAAAGGCATAATCATACGTCACACAGGTGCTTTATCAGAACCATCAGATGAAAGGCACACAGAGGAGGGAGGCATGGTCTGATGCTTCTGAGGTATCAAAACCCTACGATTTTTGACGTAAGAATATTTAAGCTACCAAGGAGCCCCCCCGAGATGTAGGCTGATTCTTGCTGAGCTGGTGGTGGGTGGGCTTTTGCTGGGTGAGGACCTCTGGGTGGTCAGGCCAGCTCTTGCCACCTGCTGTGGGTGACCCTGGACAGGGACTAACACCTTTGGTGGCTTTGGTCTGTGGTCACTAAATCAGCGAACGCTAATTCTCCGACTGGGCTGCCTAGATAGTGGCTGGACCACATGGACCACAAAGCTTCCTAGCTGTACAAGGGCAAGTGCAGAAAGGGAACTGGTTTGATTGCGGCTTGCTGGTGCGCGAGGCGAGCAGCGGTGAGCCAACGGATGGCCAGAGGTATGTCTGTGACATGGTGCTGAGAAGAGCGGTGAGCAGTGGTGCTTTCTGACAAACCGCCAATTAAAAGATGGGCAGGATTCTGAGAAAGGCTCTTCTGCTGTCTGAATCCTTCCCCGTTGAGGAACACAGCCACTGCCTTGAAAACAAACAGCATCACATTAAAAGAAAGAAAAGAACAGCACTATCTTTTTTCTTTTTTTCCCCCTTCTATTGGGAAACGCTCCAAATTCCATTTGACTCCTTGGCTCAACAGGGACATTCAACCAAAACCACAAATGAACTTGGCCAGATAATAAACAAAAGGTGAAATCTGAGGGATTGCTGATATCAACTTTGCACATGAGGGTTGGGGTTTTTTTAACCTTTCACAGTGTGTTAATTTGCTCCCTAACCTTACACTGCTGCCCTCCACTTTGGAACCCAAGGAGCTGCAAACATCAGCTGCACTAATGAGGTCCTGCATCGATAGCAGACTCCGGAAAGTTTCCATTTCGCTCCAAAACACTTTCTGAATTACAGCTTCATTTCCTCAGGGTAGTCAAGGCTTTAAACTGACCTAAGCTGCTGCAGAACCTGGCTCTGAGCTCAACGCTCCTTACCAAAGTGTTTTACTCCTTTCTGCCAGCTTCATCCTAAGCCAGAAGTGCTCTGTTGATCCACAACAGCTCAGCTGGTAAGCACACTTGAACCTTGGTATTTGTTGTTATTTGAATACTTACCCGTTTTCAGTTGCTTTCGCTCATGATGTGTATCGGATATCGGCTTTTGAGTCTTTCACCTGGTAAAGTAACTGCATGACGGATCGTAATGAGCAGTTGAAACCATCTCTTACACAAATTAAGGATGCTAGTGAACAGATAATGGGCCCAACCTTCGGCATTCACCAGAAAACACTTATTGATCGCATTTCTGATTGCTGGGTACCACTTTATCACTTAACTGGATACTTTTTGGTTTCTCCCTTCATTGCAATGGACAAATTTGAAAACAATGTAGTTTATCCTCTACTCAGTCCTTACAGTTTAATGTAAATTGTTAACTAGATGTGCTGCAGCCCTTCCACATCTGCAGAGACCGCTTCTCAAACAAGCCTTGAAAAATATCGATCTCCCTTTGGAAAGTCAAGTCCCTTTTCTTGCAAGAACATTGGGTTTTGACCTGGTTATCAGCTGCACTACAAACAAATTGTCCTTGATTAAACCATAGGGTACCTATTAGAATTCATATGACTTATATTTATTATACAGCAGTCAACAGGCCTCACGTGGTGTGTGTGTGTCTCCAGCAGGGACAAGAGGTGCCTGGATCACAGCACTTCTGTAACAGCTGGGTGACCTTGCCCAGCCGTCCGCAGTCTCCTTCATGTTCCTCTCCCCTCAGCAACTCCAGCATGCTTCATCTGGCAACACAGAGCTTTTCCCCACCCTAAGGCAATCCTTAGCCTTGCTCACATCTGCAGGAATGCAGAAATAGGGGTGGAAAAGCAGAGGCTCGCTTCATGTGGAAGGTGACAGCATCAGAGCTTCCTCTGTCTCATGTTGCTCAGGGACTTTCCTGTTTCAGGCAAGGAAGAGCTAACACAGGCATTCAAGAGGGATTTGCTTTTATCTCTTGGTTCCAGTTATGCCACCTGAAAAAAATGCTGTTCTATGAATTTTTGGCACATTGCTGAGGTCTGTGCATACTGCCTTGCTGCAGCGATGTCTCAGCCTGCAGCTAAGCACTTAGTATCCATTATCTCACCTCCTCTGCTTCTCTTGTCCTCTCTCCTGCACTTCCATCAACTCCTATCCCCCATCTCCACCTCTGCCACTTACCTCTCTTTGTGCTCCCTTTGCCTCCATCCCTTTACTTGTCAAGGAAGTTTTAATTTAATTTTCATTTCTCACAGGGCTGGACTGACCAGGATCACAGCCAACAGAATTCCAACTCACCCAAAACAACAGGCGTTCAAGGGCCTGTAACACCAGCTGCTACTCAGCATGAGATGATCTGCAGAGAACAACATGATTTTTGCAGTGGTTCTCCTTGCTGTTAGACCTCCGCAAAACATGGACTGCGGGGAGGAGGCTGCCTGCGTGGGAGGCCCTGGCTGCAAGGCGCTGATGAGGTCATGACAAGGCAGAAACTGCTTCAAACCTCACCGTAAATCCAACCCAAACCCGCTACGCCTGAATTTCAACCAGCTGCCTGCTCGGTATGTGATGCTAAGCTTTGCTGTAATGCTCTCCTTTTAACTCTTGTCATAATGATTAATCTCGCCTGATCTTTGTCTGTGTCTCTCTGGCTTTCTGCTTCTTTGAATGAGCTGAAGACAAAAGTGTCCACGCAGCAGCTGCTGCTCAGGGCTCACGTGGAGACTTTGCATCGACAGAGCTGCAGGGCTGCCCTCACCACTCCAAACTGTGATGGCCCCGCCGGCAGGCAGGGTGACTGGGGGGACATGTGCTCACTGGGAGGCACAGCCCCTACTTTACCTACTTTACCATCCCTGGGCTGGCAGGAGAAGCTGACACACCTGGCGCTTGCAGTGCTCAGCCGGCCATACCCAGGTCAGTTGCTATGGTGCTGAAGACCAGAGTCAGGACGCACCAATAACAACACAAAACAATTTAGCAGGCTGACAGCTCTTCCAGGAAGGCATAAAACTAGAGCGGGGTACAAGGGAGGCAGCAGGTGCCGCAGTGTCGGGGTAGGCCCTGAATGACACAAACACGTAGGATGTAAAGGGTGAAGCTGGCCACAGCTCGAGGAGAGCTACACCGGCAGGAAAAAACCATCATATTTATTAAAATATAAAACATTTATTAAAAAAAGACACGGTAGTTATAAGATACGGCCTCTCCAGACAGACCTGGCCCCGAGACGAACCCCAAGCCTGCACCGCCACAAGATGGCGGCGGCGGGATGTACCACTGGCCGCCCCCTCCCCGCCGCGGAGGGGCGCCGCTCCACCCCCCCGCCCCAGCCTCGCCGTGGCACCGCCCACTTCCGCTCCCGAGCCGGAAGCCGGAAGTGCGGCGGAGGGAGGGCTCCGGTTGCGCGGCGGTGAGTCCCGGGCGGGGGCGGCGGAGCCGGTAACGAGGCCGGCCCCTCGTGTCTTGCGAGAGGAGGTGGGCCCGGCCCGCCGCTGCCTCCGGCGTTCGTGGCTTCTCCGATGGGCGATGACAGTCGTTAACCGCCGGGACAGCCGGGCGGGGGGGGCCTCGCTCGGGCCTCAAACCGGGAGCCGCGGCCGCGGGGGACGCCCCGCCCCGCCCGCTCCGTGGGCCGCGGCCTGCCGGTTGTTGTTCCCCCTCGTGCCCCAGGGCTGGCTCGGCGCTGGAGGAGCAGGCTCCGCCGTGTCCCGGTTGGAGCGCGGCCCCGGGCAGGCCTCGCTCTGCGCTGCCCCGGGGTGCGGCACGGGGAGGCCTTGGGCAGGCACCCCAGGGGCCGAGGCGGCTTGCCCTAACCGGGACAAAGCACCGAGGCGGGGACCAGGGTATGGCAGCCCCTCATCAGTGCCCCCGGCCTTTCAGAGCCACGGGGGGCTGTACGTTGCCCCTCGGAGGGGCGAAGTGTTACCTCACTGGCTGTGTCTTTACCGGAACGCTGTGAAAAACCGGGGAGAGCTGTGAGGCCAGAGCCAGGGCAGTGCCCACCTCTTTGCCTCCACCTTCCTGGGGGCCGTTCGGACGCTTCCCACAAACCATTCATGAGCTGCACACCCACACGGCTGCAGGGACTGAGCTTTCCATTTGTCGCTGTTCCTACTTTTTCCTTTTTACGCTATGTGAGCCTCAATAACAAAAAGAAACCCCCTAAGTTTATATCTGATTGCAGAGCAGTGAAGTTGCATACATACGTAGTAGGGGACCTGATTTCCCAGCTTTTACATAGCTGTTACTTGGACAGGTTTGGCTGGATCTTGGATGAAGAGATTTGGTAACCCTGAGCCTTACCTTGTCGTTCTGTGTTACGTGCAGAGGCTGACGCAACATTCCCAGAGCAATATCGTTGGGATGTTTCACCTGGGTGAAAGGTAGAAGAGCCACGAGCAATTAGGACGACAGTGAAATCCCTGTTGCCCGTTTGGTATGTCCCTTTCCCTCTCTGGGAGTGCACTGTTCTGGTGTTTCTCACCTGTTTTTTAGCGTATTCCCACATTATAGCATCCCACCTCTTAGAACCTGTGACACGAACATCTGATATCTGCTAAATATTAACAGACAACCCAGGTTATTTGGAATGAGCTGTGGACGTAGTGCAGAAAATTCATTATTTCCCTGATTTTAATAATATTTCACTGATTTTTAAGGTCAGAAGTACTGGATTAAGCTCACCGTGTGTGAATAATGCTATCACCTAACGTTTTCTAAGGGTAGCAGCAATAAGTGAGGGGAGTGATGACATCACATAGCTAGAAAGGAAAACAGATAGATAGAAAGGAAAACACATCAAATGAGATTGGAGCCCAGCGGCAAGGTACGGGAAGACGCGGGTAGTGATGGGGGTCCCACCAGCAACTGTGGGCTGTGGGCACGGTCAGATGTGAGCAGATCTGGGAGGTTTTCTCAGGAGAACAGGAATCTGGAATGGGATGGTGCAGTGAGAGCCAGCTGGAGATTGTCAGGGTGACGTCGCCCTGCTATCGAGTGGCAGTGAGTAGGTGTTTCCTTGACAAAACCGTCTGGCACACACAAGTAATCCTTCCAACTATGCTGCGAAAAGGAAAAAAAAGTCAGTTGCCAAAGCTGGAACGAGTAGATCTGTTCTGTTTCCCTTCTCACTCTGCCCTCAGTCTTGCTGATTCTTTATAGCACAGGGGAACCTCCCTGGCGTAGCTGTTCCAAGCAGTTTAGCAAAGCTGGTTTGAAATCCCTGATAGGATTAGTGCCTGTTTGCAGTTGGCTTCAGAAAACCTTGTCTTTATTTGACTTCCTTTCCCTGTCCTAGGAGTCTGCAGCTTCTCTGGAAGGATGGACACCCTGAGAAACCGGACGGTGGAGGAGCTCCAGGAGCTGCAGGAAAATGCAGAGGAGATCGAGCGCCTGGCCCTGGAGTCCCAGGAGGTATGCACAGATGGCGTGACGCAGCCTGGGCTTCGTGAGCACCTCGCCCGCGCTGACTGTCGCCTCTCCTTCCACAGGTTCAGGAGCTGCAGCTGGAAAGGGAGATGTCCCTGGCCGCCAACCGGAGCTTAGCTGAGCAGAACCTGAAGTTCCAGGCACCGCTGGAGACGGGACGCACCGACCTCTCTAAAAAATACGAAGAGCTGCAGAAGCTGGCTGAGCGGTGTAAAGACCAAAAGGCGAAACTGGGTGAGCATTTGCAAACCTTGCACGCTTTCCGATGGAGTCATGTGAGCTGTAGATAATGCAACATCCTTCCCTTTTGCTTCTGCCTGCCTTGGCCCTATGAGCAGACAAACTCTTTAGGGTGGTGACAGAAAGCACTGTGCTGCATATAAAATCTGTGTTCTCCTGTTCCCTGGTCAAACTCGGTTGGGCAGAACAAGGATGCTGTCCCGGCACAAAAACCTCCTAGTGCAGCAGTGGCTAAGCTTCTGTCCTCTTCACATTTTCTCCTTGCATCAACAGTTTCTAAGGCAGGAGGGTGCTCCTGTGAGAGTGCAACAGGGCTGCATGCTAACAATTTTCCCCTGCTTTGTGTTTACTGTTTTGCTCCGCTGCTTTCTTTGTTTCCCCAGAGAAATTTTCAGCAGCAATGCATCCTCATACCTTGCTGGATCTGCTGCAGGTGGAAAGCCAGAAAATCGAAGAGGAGTCTGAGGTGAGCTTAAGGTTTAAATCCATTAGCAGTTCAAGTGATTAGTCCTCAAAGACTTGTAATTACACGCCCCAAGCCTAATCTTTTAAATCAAGGATTATCTCTTTGTAATTTGGTGTCCTTCCTCAAAAAAATTGGATTGCCGTTTGTTTGCCTGTGTGTGATGCGATGGTCCTCCTCAGTCCTAAACTGGGCTTGGGGAAGAAGGGTGGAGGGGTGCAGTGCTGAACCCCGGTCTGTCTTTTCTTCCAGAAAATGGCTGAGAAGTTCTTGGAGGGCGAGGTGCCCCTGGAGACGTTTCTCGAGCAGTTTTCCGTGATGAGAAAGTTGGCTCACTTGCGCCGGGTCAGAGTTGAAAAACTGCAGGAGATAGTGAGGAAGTTGGAAGCACCGCAGGAACCCGGCAGGGACTCTCAGCAGCAGCCACCTCCTCACGTACCTGGGCCCGGTGACCTGCCGAAGCCGCAGCCCTTCCCTGCAGGGGCTCCTTCCTTCCCTCTGCCCTACAGTCCAGCCCCAAACATGCCAGCTGGCCCCACGGCTCATGGAGCTCTTGCTCCTGCTCCTTTCTCTGGCTCCCCAGTGACCGTGGGACACGTTGCTTCCTCTCAGCCGAGCGCCCAGCCCACGTTTCCCTGTAAGCCTCCTCCAGGTCCCGGATACCCACCGGCGCAGGCTGTTGCCAGCTCCACGCCGGGGTATCCCAAACACGCCTTGGGAGGCTCGTCTCCAGTGCCGAGCTATTCCTGGTCTCCGTCCAGAGGCCCGCCTCAGCCCCCACCGTTCCCTGGCTCTCACCCCTCTCCGCCACCACCCAGACCCGGCTACCCTCCCTACCTTCCCCCTGGGGCTGAGAGACCGCAGTGCCCCTACCCGACCCAGCCGCCTCTCCCTAGCTTTCCAATCCCTCCGCAGCCCCCCTATCCTCCTGCACTGCCCCCCACCTTTGGGTACCCCCCACCTCCAAACCCTCGGCACCCTGCTTGGCCTGGTTACTAAATCAGGACTCCTGGGGAGCATCCTTTGCTGCTCCCTCCTCTTTTTGTGGACTAAGGAAGAAGAGCAAACAGAGCATTGCTCTTTGACCCATCAGTGCGAAAGCATTATGCAGGATAAGAGACAGCAGCAGCTCCGGGGGGTCAGACAGGCTGCCGCTGCCCCTCTTTAGGTTCAATTTGTGATGATGGCTGGTGGGCTGAAGTGGCTGCTTCCAAATCGGCTCGTCCAGGCTCTGCTGTGAAAGCCAGGTAGTCATCTAGGTGTTTGGCTGGGGTACACGGAACGATGTGCACTGATGGTACCCCTCCTCTTCCGTGTGTGTGTGAGCGTGTGTGGGTGGGCGAGAGACCGCTCCACCTGTGCCTGTCGTTTGCCTTGTGTAGTATCATAATTCTAAGCCTTTTCACAGGTGTTCAAAAGACACGGTGGGAATCTCTGACAGTATTTCTGACACAAAATACTCACTGCTTTCCAAGGGCCTTCCTGGAAGTGAGAGGTAGAGCCAGCCTGGCTTGTAGGCGGTTTGTAACAAATAGTAGCAGGGAGAAGCAGCTAGCTTGCCCCTCTGGTGTGCCAGGCCTTGAGATTTGTCTGTGTTTTTATGCTGGTGCTAGGGACAGCTTCCACACCAGTGCTGCTTGAGCCCTTCCTAGCCGGCTGCGAGGTCAGGCTTCCCCCAGCGCTGCCTCTGCCTGCGCAGTGAGTACCAGCGTGCTCCAAAACAGGCTGCACCCAGCTCTGGGGGGTTTGGGTGCTCCCACCTCACTGGGGAGCAAAAACCTCTTTACCGCTGCTGCTTTTATCCAGCACAGGAGCCGTTCCCAGCCTGTGCCAGCTGTGTGCTGGCTCACCGAGGGCCAGGCGGCTCTGGTAGCTCCCCCATGCTCAGTGTGCAGATATTATCTGTACTTTCGAAGTAAACAGGGCCGGCACAGTGTCCGGGGCTGTTGCTGCTCTGGAGTTACGTGTCTTAGGTGACAAGGAGGAGCAGGAGTCAGTGCATCCTGCCCAGCTCTGAAACACAGGCGCAGCAGCCTCCTGTAGCCTCGACCTCTCCGGGGACACGGGGCATGTGTTCAGGGGGGCTACTGGCTCCAGCCTGCCTCATATCCCCCTTCTCAGGAAACACTAGGTATGGGAGGGAACGACAAGTTAATATTAATGGAAATGGGATTTGCTTTGCTCAGCACTTTATCCTACGAATCCTGCCTGTATCCCTGTAAGTTATTTATAAGGAAAGATTACTAATGGACTAGAACAAGGCAAGTGCTTGTGGGGTTTGATGGAAACAATTCCATAGCTGTGGTTAATTACAGTAATAAAACTTGATTAATTGCACGTGGGGTCACAGCAGTGGTTGCTTTCGGAAATGACAGGGCATCCAACTGACACTTGCTATTGATCTTTTTATGCCCTCCTGGCGTCCTCACGCCAGCTTCCTCTTGATCTGGTCAATAAAGCCCTTCACCCTCTCGCAGGACCATCTTCAAACTCATCTTCCCTGCCTTGTTTTCGTCTTTCCTAAGGGGCCTGTTTGCATGGGGCTTATCTGCATCAGCCCGTCTCTCCCCTCCTCTGGCACCGTTTCTCACTCATCCCCTGGGCTGGCGCTGTCCCACATTTTCCCTCCCCAGCTGGGAGGCTGATAGTCTAAGGCATGGCACGGTAGTGTCAGAAGTAAGAGAACAAGATGTAATTACTAGAAAAAACAATTTTATTACAGTGGTTATTGCTTATTAAATATCTTGGACTTGTTCTCAGTATTTCTACCCTCCCCATGCTCCTCGCGTCCGTGCTTTTGCTTTATCCATCTGCGCAAATCTCGCACCATCCCACACAAACAGCCAAGCGTGGGTCTTCACAGCTCCCCCAGGAACCCAGCAGACGCGGGTCTCGCAGTCTTTCTTGCGAAGCTCTGCACCCCGGTACCAGAGCGCCTGGCAGGCAGCAGCCGATTTCGCTTTCAGCCTGGCCCAGGTGGCAGGAGGAGTGCGGTTATCCCAGGTTTGAGAGACACAGACGCTGGCAACCCCCCTCCGAACGGCTGTGGCTGCTCTGCTCTCCGTGCAGGTATGAAGCCTGCAGCAACCCAGCTGCTTCTTAAACTCACACAAATAGCTTAAAAAATAAAAATAAAACAAAACCCACCTTGCATGCTCCCACAAGGGAGGCTCAAAAGCGCGAGGCAGCTTTCTCAGAAAGGTGCTGGGGTACCGGGGTGCAGCCAAAGCCGAGCCAGGCAGGGTTGGAGCCGCGCTGTGTCTGCCTGGTGCCCCGTATCGGCAGTATTGGCACTTGTGGGGGAGCAGGGGCGCGTTTGGCTCCAAGTCTGGCAGGGCCTGGGGGGACCCTTTCCCAAAAGTCTCCCATCACATTTAGGGGGGATACAGGCAGGCTTTCTTCCGAGGTGAGCCGTGTAGGTATCTGTCATCTCTTCCGTCAGCTTTGTTCTGTTAGTTGTTGCGTAGAATCGCAGAAGGGTTTGGGTTGGAAAGGACCTTCAAAGATCATCTTGTTCCGTCGGCTGCATCCACAGGTGGGGATGTCTTTCGCTAGACCAAGCCCTTCAAAATTTACCTTTCTTATGCTGCATCCCACCCCTGCCTGCAGGGCGGGAAGGTGGCTGACGAAGGAAATGAGGTAGCTTGCCAAAAATGCCAGAAAAGCCGCTAATTCAGCAGTTGCACAGCTTTGCTGCCACGTGGGTGACCACCCTGGGACAGCACTGGGTGGCAGGTGGGGGGATATGGCTGGGCTGAGGACCGGGGCAGCCCACGGGGGTCCCAGCTCTGGCGAAGGGGGTCACACTCTACGGGCAGAGTGCAGGTCGTAGTCACTGTCGGAGGAATTGTCTGGCGGGTTGGAAGCTATGTGTGTGCCTTCCAGGGCTGTGGGGGAATGGATGCGGCTTGTCACGGCACTTTGGGGGTGCACCCCAGCCCCAGCACAGCCCCTCGCCCAGTGCTGGCAGAAGTCTTGCCACGATGCCCCTACCCGGGCGGTTCATCCCCACTGGTGTGTGTGGGAGGGGAGCCGGAGGAGCCATTCCCAGCATCCTACCTGGGTAAGCCGGGAGGTGGGAGCTCTTCTGGGGGGGCTGAGCGTACTCATTGTCCCCCCGTTGCACCCGCTGCCCCTCCGCCCGAGGCCTCAGGGTGACGGTGCTGTTGCGGTGGAAGGAGACTGGAAGAGATGGTGGGAGAGGGGTCAGGATGGGGGGTTCAGGGCTGCAGCCACAGGGTTGGGACAACACACCTGCCTCAGCACCCAGGAGGGGAAGGGGGCTGAGTAAGAGTGGGACCCACTCCTGCACCACCAGTCAGGGCTCGGCTCTCCCAGTTGAGTTAATATCGTGCCGATGAGTCAATGCGGCGGCAGGAAGCAGGAGCCAGGGCTGGGCGCTGCTCACACCTCCGCCTGCCGGTGCCTGCTGCAGTCAGGGGGCCAGCAGCCCCCCAGCCACCCCCAAACCCAGCCCCAGCCCCGCCGAAGGAGCACCACCGCGCTGCACCTCACCCGTCTGGTTGAGTCCCGTGGGGCCGATCCACTGGCGCTGCTTCTTTTTGGAGACTGGAAGGCAGAGGTGGGCGGTGATGGGGGGATCTCTCCCAGGAGCTGCCTGATGCCCCTGCCCCGGGCTTCGCTTCCTCCGGCTGCCTCCCCCCCGCCGGCCCCATATGCCGTCCCAAACAATCTCCCCTGCCTGGTAATCCCCCCACCGCCCCCCGAGACCCTCTGCCTGCTCTTTTGTGTCCTAATCCCTGCCACAGCCTGCAAAGCATCCCCGCTCCCTGGCCACCCCTTCTCTGTGCCCACACCTGTGGGGCAGGCTCGGGGACAATGGGGCAGGGGGGGATCTGTCAGGCTGAGCAGCATGTCCGTCTCCCAGCGCCACCCTACCAAGGAGCTGGGGGGGAGCGGCAGGGATGGATGCAGGGAGAAGCCAGCCCTCAGCTGCTGCATGGTGATGGCAGAGCGAGAAAGAGGAGGAGGAGGAGGAGGAGGGGATCCAGAGCTTGTCACCTACTTTTCTTCATCAGTCTCCTGTAGGCAGGAGGGCCACAGATGAGTGAGAGGATGCCAAAGAGAAGCAGGGCCAGGCAGATGCTCACGATGGTGCCTGCAGCTATGCCGGCGGGACGTGGCTTTGAGTCCTGGCCTGGGGAGAGGGGGGGTGTCACTGGATGAGACCCTTGTGCCTGGGCGGAGGCTGATGCTCGCAGCCTGAGCACGCACCGCCCTGCCAGGAGGGCTACAGGGAGCCTTGGCATGGCTTCCCCCATCCCCTGCCCCGAGCTCGCACCCTCTACCCATTCCCCAGGTGTCCAGCATGTGGAAATCCCAGCTCCCAGCATCAGCCAAGGATGCCCAGCAGCAGGTGCTGCCCATCCCCCATGGTCCCCATGGGCTTGAGCCCTGCACGGTGGCTTACACACGACTCTGGTCCGGGAGCAGGTCTGGGAGGGCTCAAGGCTGATGGAGCAGAGGTGCAGGGTGGGGACCCTGCAGATGACGCCCTTCGAGGGGGGGTCCCGGCTCTCGGTGCTGGAGGAGAGGTTCCCACAGCGCAGCTCCTGGCACAGCTGCCGGCCCCACTTAGCTCGCTGCTGCCAGTGGTCGCACAGCACCTGCCACTGCCCCTTGTGAAAGACTTCGATGTCCCCTTCGCAGGGCGTGGGGCCGGCCGCCAGCCTCCGCAGGGCCTGGGGCTGGGAGCCTGGGGGGCGAGAGGCAGGGGTCAGACCCACGGCAGGAGCTCGTGGCTGGCTGGCATGGCTCAGCATCCTGCTGGCGCTCTGGACCAATTCATGGCACAGGGATGCTCACGGCATCTCGGCTTCCCCTTGTGCCACAGGGCCAGGGGGATGCGCGCGCTGTACCAGGGCCACGTGTTGAGCTTTGAGCTGTCCCCATGCAAAGCGCAGCAGGGAAGCCCGCTCTGCCAGCTGCTGCGGCACGGCCCCTTAAACCCCCAAATCCCACAGGCAGGCTGCTAAGCTCGGGCAGATGGCAGAACCCGGAGCAAGCCCTCTCCTCACCCAACAGCTTGTCTCTCTGTGCTGTGGTGCCAGCACCAAGCTGCTCTGCGGGGAGATGCTCGTGGCAAGCACCCAAGAGGTGTGGACGAGCAGGGTGCTGGGCTCTGCTGAGATACCCTGCATGCCCATGCTGGATTTTGGGGTGCTAACATCGTGCCTGCTGCGAGCTGCTCTGGCTCCCCAGCTTTTCCTACTTGCAGCGCTGCTGCATTCGAAGCCTGGGGCTGGAGGTGCCGCTGCCAGGAACCCAGCACGCCGGGGAGATTTCCTGTTTTGCCTTTGCAAACAGGAGAGGATGAGTAGGAGTTGGGGGACGGGGTGTATGAGGCAGGGGGCTGTTGCTCTGCTTAGGGGATCCAGCCCAGAGAGCCCCGCGGGGCTGTCCCGTCTCGGAGCAGCCGGCAGTCCCAGAGCGTGCCGAGGGCAGCCCAGCGTGTGGCCGGGGCAAGCCAGGGCTCTGGGGAAGGAGCGGGGCCGTGCTGGGGCAAGCGCTCACCCGAGCAGATGATGAAGGCAGGTGCTTTCCCCCGCCGGGGACTGGTCCTGTTGAAGCAGTCGAGGAGCAGACGGCTCTCGCAGGGCTCCACCACCTCCCACCGCACCGGCAAGTGGCTTTCCCGCTCCGGCTTGGTGTAGCCGTGGCTGCTGATGGCGGTGCCACAGTGGAGAGTTTGGCAGATGCGGGTGGCCAGCTCTGGTGGGATGCCCTGGCTGCTTGCCACGGACCCCCACAGCCCCTGCCTGTGCAGCTCCACGAAGCCTGAGCAGCCAAAGTCTCCGTCCACCAGCCGCAGCCTGGCGGGTCCTGATGTGGGACAGGGGGGAAAAAAATCTCATTACCAACTGGGACGCCATTTCTTTCCATTATTGAGCAGAAAATCCCTGAGCTCACCACATATGAAGCTTAATTGCCCCATTGATGCTGCAGACATTATTAATGAGACCAGGCAATCTGGCAGGCTGTGCATGCCCCCTGGTTTGGCCCTTGCCGACCTGCTCCCCTCCACCAGAGGCGGGCAGGGATGGGGCTCTTACCGGTGGGCTCTGGGGTGGTGGGTGGTGGTGCCGGTGGCAGCTCAGGGGTGTTTATCTCCGGCTCTGAAATGAGAAGAGAGGGGCCAGGTTGGGGCAGCTGGTCCCCAGGGCGGGGAGTGGCTGGGGTGGGGGTCCAGGCTCACCGCTGCAGGTGAGGATTGCATACTCCGTGCAGTTTGCCGGCACCCAGCGGCACCCCACTGGGGTGTCCACCAGCCCCCGGCACCACAGCGACATGTGTGGCTCCTTCCCGCTGGCGAGGATGAACTCCAGGGGGTTGGCGATGGTGGGACCGCAGCCCAGCCAGTGGCAGATGACATCTGCGCTGGCTTTGCTCACGCTGCTCTGGCACACTCGGCTCCACCGGCTCTCCCACATCACCTCCAGTATCCCGGTGCAGCGGCAGCTGCTGCCAGTGAGCCGCAGGCTGGGCTCTGCGGGCAAAGCACGGGTGTTAGGGGGGTTTTCTTCTCTTTGCAGGGTGTTTTCTACCCAGGGCTGGAGAAGTCCTTGCTGGCTCATCGCTGCAGCCAGGCATGCTGCTGGGCACCGGCGTGGCAGCCAGGGCTTCTCACAGAATGGAGCAGGAAGGAAACAGGGTGTTGGGGGGTGCACGGGCAAGCGGGGGGCTTGGGGAGTGTGGGTGCCATGGGGCTAAGCTGGGAGACCCAGCCACACGGAGCCTGTGACGCAGCAGAGCCGGCTTCCCAGCCGAGGCAGGTGCCACGCTAACGAAGCCATGGCCGAGGAGCTGGTAACGAAGCCGCGGCGCAGTCCCCGAGGCGCTGCCCCCCCCCCCAGTCTCACCTCCAGGGCTCAGAGTGGCTCCTCCATAGCAGGGAATGGCTGCAAGAGAGAGGGGGGACGAGGTGTCAGTCCTGCTCCTCACCCTGGGGCCAGCGGGACCCCCAGCCTGGGGCAGCAGCTCCTGGCTCTTGGCCTGTTGCTGGGTATTTTGGGGGCAGAAAGGTGATTCGGGGGGCCTTTCCCCAGCTTTATGCCTGAGTAAATATGCAGGAGCTGGCAATGGTGGCCAGGAGCTCCCCAGCCATGCCATACCCTGCCAACCTGGCTGTAATGATGGGGGGACACCTCTGTCCCCAAAGCTCAGCCGCGGGGACAGGCCCCCGGCTGCCTGTCCCTCGGCACCGGGGGCGGGAGGAGGAGGCTGGGTCGTGCTGGCTTTTTCCTTGGCAATAGAAGAGGATTTTCTGTTTCTCTCGGTGAATTTGTTCTCCCTCCTCCTCCTCACACCTTTAATTGAAATAAATAAATACAAACGACTTCACGCAACTGGCCATAGCGCTGCCTGCCTGGCTGCCCATCCGTCTGCTGGCGGATAATTATGGATGAAAAAAGACAGAGAAGGGCACCTGCTAATTACCCCTAACTAGCTAGCACGCTACTGGCAAGGAGGCTAAAGCCGAGCAGCAGTGGATGGTGCCGCCATTACCGCAGTGAGCCGGAGCGGCACGGTGCCTGTGCCATGGGGACCCAGGGGCAGCTGGAGCCAGCAGGAGCCAGCAGGGAACAAGGATGAGGGGACAGCACCAGCAGGGTCATTCCAGGGATGTGACGATCATCCGGGTGACCGCCAGTGCTGGGTGGGGAACGGACATTCGTGGTCCTGGCTATGGCGCGCCTGCGCTCTCCTCGCTGCCCACGTTTTGGTGTGGGCTCGGCAGCCCCGCTGCTGACCACCAGCACCCAGCCTCCTGCCTGGTCCAAGCCCCCGTGCTTGGGGCTTGCCCAGGGGTGGCACGTGGGACCCCCAGCACGGTGCTATGAGTGAGCGGAGACAGGACCAGCGGTGAGCCCCAGCCACGGGGCTGAGCCCTCCAACATGCACAAGGCGGGGTCCCCGGGGCACCCCTGGCTCCAGAGCTGCTGGCACAGTGGGTACCCTCGGGTAAAGCAGCTGGGACCCCCACACCCCTCCGCTGCACCAAGCCCCTCAACCGTACTCACCCCACATCCACAGCAGGAGCAGCAGGCGCAGGGCGAGCGGCCAGGCTGCCATCGGCACAGCTGGCCACCTCCTCTGCCCCGGCACCGGCGGCTGAGCAGGAGGCAGCCGTGGGCACCGCCACCTCTGCTACCAGGCCCGGGGAAGGCAGCAAGGGGGGACGGGCAGGAACAGGCTGTTTTTCCTCCCTCTGTGGTTTTCTGCGTCACATCTATGCTCGTTTGAAGTCTCAACCTGGCAGCTGCCTCCCCAGGTCCCACTGAGTGCGAGAGCAAAGGGGAGAGAAATGTGGGGCTCAGCCCCCATCTCGGGGTCCCCCATCTCTGCAGAGGGTGCGAGCCTGGGGGATGGTGAATACCAGGTGCTGGGGGGCTCAGAGGGACCCCAGCTCTCCCTTGGGTCCCCACAACGCTGCCGGTGGCTGGAAGGCAGTGTGGCCAAGTGAGAGCCCGGGGCAGCCAGAGCTGGCACCCAAAGGAGAGCTGAGGAGCACGAGCTGGGGGATGTGGGGGGCTTCTGGGGGGTCAGAGCTGGCAGCATTCACCGGGGGAAATCCCAGCCCCCACAGCAGCTCCCTGGTGCCGGTGAGCTGTTTGGGGAGCCAGCACACTGGATTGCAGTGGGGAAAACCGGTGGCGGCCACTAAACTCAACAGCCCAAGCTCCCACGAGGGCTGGATCTCACCCTCGCTGCCACCGGGAGACCTGCGGCCGCTCTCACGTAACACCAACCCCTGCCAAAAATAGCCTCCCCTCGCCAGCAGCTGCCTCCCGCCTCCTCCTCGCCACCTTGCTTCGGCTCTGCCCCAGCTGCCCCGCCACCCTCACCGCTGCCTGCGGTCACCGCTCAGGCGAGCAGCGTCGCCGTGCCAGGGCAGGAAACGTGCTGCGCCGGGCGCTGCCCCTGCCACCAGCACCTGCAAAGGAGCTGATGCATGCCACGCTGTGCCATGTCACACCATGCTGTGCCATGCCATGCCATGCCATGCCAAGCCACCACATGCCCTGCAGGCCATGGGAGCGCTGCGATGATCCCACAGGATAGCGATGGGGGAAGGTTTCATCCAGGCATGTCCCCACTTCTGCCGGTTGCTGGCACACCAGGGACACCCTACACGCCTGCAAGGGCACGTGGGGCACAGGCTGTGATGGCCCAGGGAAGGGAGAGGCATTAATTGATTGTGCCCTAATTAATTCCTCCAAATCCAGGTCATGCATGCTAATGAAGTCAGCTGTTTTCCATTGACCCGGTGACATTTCTGCTGAAAGGAGAGTGCCTGGGGAGTGGGGCTGGGGGCATAGAGCTTCCTGGGCAGCTGGCTGAGGTTAGGGAGCCCTCCCATCCCCTCTTACTGCCCTGGGCTGCTGCCCGGAGCCCCAGGATGCTCTGGTCCCCAACTTTGGAGCTGGGGCTTGGCTCCCCTGGGAGTTTCCTGCCCCAAAACACTCTCTGGGTTGAAGATTTTCCATGACTCAAGAGGAAGCTCACTGGGGTGCGATGGGTGGCGGGCCGCTGTGGGCTGCCAGCCGCAGGCAGGGCCGGGCAGAGATGCTCAGAGAGGTTGCACAGAGATGCAGTTGATGCCGGCAGCACAAGCATCCCATCTCCAGCCAGGCCTCAGCATCCCTGGAGGTAACCCAGCTCGGCAGTCCCCTCCCGGCTCCTTTGGTTCCTTGCAGCCTCCACATCCCTTTGGCCAGGCAGAGAGGGGCTGCTGCCTGCCCCTGCCTGTGCTGGGCAGTGCTGACCACCCCCAGTGCAAGGCTGTGGGCTGCTCCCTGCAGCCCCTGCCTGTCCCAGTCCCCTCCCACTCATCCTGGGGGTTCTGCTGCACCCCCAAGACCAGCCTGGGGCTGTGATAGGAGCAAGCCCTGTCCCACAGGGTGCTGGGGGTCCTGGCGCTGCCCCCCACCCACCCACGCACTGGCACAGCTTTGGCAATGCCCTGGGAAAGGGTGCAAGCCCCAGACCTGCTCCTGGGCCAACCCTTCCCATGGGACTCAGCCCTGGGGTCTGCAGGCAGGAGCTGAGCCCCTCTTACCCCAAATCAACCTGAGGTTGCTGATTCACCCCAAGTGTCCTGGGACTCTTCGTCCCTGGGAAAAGTCTACCTCCCCCCTGTTATCTGAGGGTGCCTGAGCCCCATGGATGTGGGGTGCCCAGGGTCCAGACCTCCCCTCCAAGGCGTGGGTGGCTCTGGAAGCCCTGAGGTGCTGCAGGCGGGGTTTGCACCGTGGCTCGGTTAGAGCGTCCTTGCTTGCTGCCAGCAATGCAAGTCAGCTCAGCATCGCCTGCATGCTGTGACAGATAAGGATGATTATAATATCTTTCCGGAGGGGTCGGGGGGGAGTGGGGGGAGTGCTGGGACGTGCTGACATGCCGCCTGCCCGTGAGAAGCCTTTTAAGAGGCAGGAGCTGCCTTTGGTGCGAGCAGGAATGGGCTTGTCAGCTGTCAGCACGCCGCTGTTATCCTAACGATGGTGGAAGTGGCATTTCCCAGCGCCTGTCAACCCCTGCAGGAGCAGCAGCAGCTCCAATAAACGGCTGGCACTGCTGTACCTGTCTTAAGGCCCTTTGCCCCGTGCCCTGATGGGAGGGGGGTTATCCCCCTCCCCTGGGGCAGCGGTACCCCCTGGGCATCAGCACGCTGCCCATCCATGCCACGGTCCGCTCAGCCCCGACATCTGCCCTTGCAAAGGTACCAGCCTCACTGCCCTGGCTCGGGGAGCCACGAGTGTGGCTGGGGGCACCCCCTGTGCCCACCCCCATGCCCGCTCCTGTCCCAGCTCTGCTCTCAGCACCTGTCTCCTTGCTCTTGCCTTGCTGCTCTCCCCTTTGTCTGGGGCTTTGTTGCTATTTTGGTGCTTCCTCCGTTGTTGCGGTGCGGCCCCTTTGTTCAGGGCCACCGGAGCCTCTCGCCTTGGTAAACAGCTGAAGGATGTGGCAGGGGGCAAATTTTCCACGGGGGTGGGTCTGAACCCCAGCCTCTGCCGAGGCTCCACCTCATGACGCCTGGGGAGATGGAAACCCTCTGGCAGGTGCTGGGGTGGGAGACGTGCCATTCAGTTTGGTTTACTGATGGAAGGAGCCATGTGGGGTGCAGGGAAAGCCCCAAGGACAGGGGGATGGAGGGGTCCCAGCCCCAGGGGTGATGGCTGGATGCTGTGCCCGGCTGGGTGCAGCACCCAAGCCCACCAGTGTCTCTGTTCTCAAGCTGTGCCTGGCACAGGGTGATGCCGCTTCGCTCAGGTGGACCATGGGATGCTGGAGGGGGGTATCCTCCCCTCAGGGGCTGTATCCCACCACCTGAGCTCTGGGTGAGGGGGACAAATCCACCCTGGGCTGGAAGCTGGCTATGTCCCACTTCCTGGCTTGGTATCTGCCCCACAGCCCTGGGCTGGGGTGAGAAGGGACCAGGACCACACAGCACTGCCACACAGCACCAGCCAGTGTACTTGGGATGGGATCCCAGTGCCTTCCCCATGAGCATCCCTCGAGCCCCCACACCGGGGATTACTGGCACAGTGGCCAGTGTGTCCCTGGGATGGGGAGGACCGTGGCCCGGTGGGGTGTGGGGAAACTTGGGGGTGTGTGTGTATCCATCGCTGTGTTGCCATGCAGTGGCAGGGATGGCTGTGGGGCAGCACCCCACGTCCCCTGCAGGGCCAGCCCTAGGGGCTGAGCACCACCCCCAGTGCCACAGGACACTGCCGTGGGCTGGGGACAGAAGATCTGGCTGCCGGGACCTGTGGCTGGTGCAGACGATGCTGCTCACCATGGCTGTGACCAGCCTGTCAGGGGACTGCAGGAAGGGACACCTCTGGGTCACTTATCCCTTGCTGGGCAGCTGGGAGAGCCCTTGGGAGCTCCCCTACTGTGGGGCTGGTGACCAGCAACCTGTATGGCTGAGGGACACGGTGGCCCACTGGGAAAAGCTTTTAATTGCAGCATACAGCCCGGCACATCTCACCTGCACCGAGCATCCACTGGGACCGGTGCTGGCACAGAGGAGACGGCGGCGGCATGGCAAGTCCATGGCCGCATGGCCAAGTGTCCCCTGCCATGACCCTCTGTCTGTGGCGCTCAGGCAGCCTCAGTAGGCAGAGCCCTGGATGTCATCGTAGTCACTGCCCTCAGAGCAGCTGGGGTCCTGCATGTGTCCCCCTAAGGGCAAAAATGGAGCTGGCCAGTCTGCAAAGGAGAACACCCATCAGGCAGGCGGGCAGGGTGCAGGAGGAGGGTGCTGCAGGGGCAGGGGAGCCCTGCAGCCCCCAGTGCCACCCCACTCCTGCCCTGTCAGTGTGGGGTCCTCACTGGGGTCTGAGGACAGGTCTCCCGGTGGTTCCGTGTCCTGCACATTCTCATACCACTCCCCCGAGGAGGTACTGGAGCTGTCGGTGGGCTCAGGGTCTGCTGGAGACACAGGTACCCAGGGTGGGGAGAGCACTGGGGTGGGTGCACAGGCTGTTGCTTGGTGAGCTGGGGGAAACAGGGTCTCTTACTGGCATCCTCCACCCCTGCTCCCATCCCTTGGGGTCCCTCAGTACCATTCCATCCCTAGGACTGTCCCCTTCCCTGTTCCCCATCCCTGGGGTCTCTCCATCCCTGTTCCCCATCCCTGGGGTCTCTCCATCCCTGTTCCTCATCCCTGGGGTCTCTCCATCCCTTGCTCCTGTCCTTGGGGTCTCTCCATCCCTGCCACTGTCTCCATCCCTGCTCCGATTGCTGGGACTACGGAGCCCACGGCAGTGCCCACCTGTGCTGG
Organism: Falco rusticolus; assembly: GCF_015220075.1. Lineage (NCBI taxonomy): Eukaryota > Metazoa > Chordata > Aves > Falconiformes > Falconidae > Falco > Falco rusticolus. The sequence continues at coordinate 18,887,409 of NC_051196.1, read as the reverse complement.
GGTAGTTGCTGTAGTCATGGGTGGTGGGTGTTGCGTGCTGGCAGGTGCTGTCGGCAGCGGGTGGGGGGCAGGCCCAGGCATGCTGGGGGGGCACACTGTCATTGCAGTAGGGCTCGGTGGATGAGGAGGAGGAGGTGGAGGAGCTGCTCCCCCTGCCACAGGATGGGGGGCCCAGCCTGGCCGGCACTGCGGGGCACAGGGCTCCCGTTAGCCCCGGGCTGCAGGACAGCCACTCGCCCACCCATGGGACAGACAGCCAGTGCTGCAGGACAGAGGGACAGGCACCTCCATGCCATACCCTCCGCAGGGAACGGCTCCATCCCGTTCTGGCTGGGCATCATCGGGAGCAGCTGCTCGCTGGGCTGCTGGCGCAGTGAGTCTGCGGGGAGGGCAGGGAAGGGGCATCAGCGGGGGCACCCAGGGCAGGGCGGCAGGTGTCCCAGGGCTGGGTGGGATGCTCACTGTAGAAAGTGGAAAGGGCCACGGGCGGGTTGCTGCTGAAGTCATAGTGTTCGTAGTCAGAGTCAGAGTCGGAGTCCTTGGCAGTGGGAGGGGCTGGGTCTGGTGCGTCTGGGGGTGAGATGGGGATGGGGCAGACATCTACAGCCATGATCTCCTGCCCTACAGCCCCCAGGGGGGCAGTTCATCTGCCAGACCTACCTGGTCCTTTGGGAAGGCTGGGAGGCATGTCCCTGTAGTCATTGGAGGTCCCCGAGGGCGCACTGGGGTTCTGGGTGCTGTGGGTCACCAGGACCGGACCGGCTAGCCCGTGGGAGGACATGGTGTGGGCTGCGTGGACAAGGGGGGTGACCCATTCAGCTGCTCCATGGCACAGCCAGCCCTGCTCCCACAGCTGGGCTGAGCTCTGGGTGTGGGGTGGCCCTAGCTGGGCTGGCAGTGTCACCCCCTCCCTGGCCAGGACCCACCATACCCCCACAGGGGTGCCTTACCGCTCCTCTTCCTCACCCTCAGCAGGGTGGCAGTGAAGGCCAGCACGGTGAGCAGCAGCAGTGCTGCCAGAACCAGGCAGAGGATGAAGAGGGGCATGTGCAGAGGGGACTGTGTCCCCACAGCCAGGGAGCCTTCCTCAGCTGAGACAGAGAACAGACACAGCTCATGACACCTGAGGCATCCTTCCTCCAGGTAAGGAGGGCAAACTGGGTACTCCCTGCAGCCCCCCCAGACCCAGGTCTGCAGGACACTCACCGTGCAGGAGCGTGACGTTGGTTGGTGTCACCGTGGCCATTGGGGTTGGTGGCTGCAAGCCCTGGGAGCCTGGCAGGAAGGGACAGAAGAAGCTGGCTTGCAGCTCATCCACAGGGGACCCCCGTGGCCACAAGCAAGCAGGCAGCCCCCCACAACCACAGGGCCAGGTAAGGGGGGATCTCATACCATTACAGACCACGCCAGCCGCTTGGGACTGGTGGCATGGAGCCGATTTGTTGTAGGTCCACTGGCAGTGGGCCAGCGAGGGCTGCTGGCTCTCGCACTGGTAGAGCATCCTGCCGGGCAGCGTGTGGCCAAAGGCGAGCTGCCGGAGGGGCTCCCCGCAGCCCAGTGTGTGGCACAGCACGCTGGCCTCCAGCTCGTACCACGTGCTGTCACACACTGTGCTCCATGTACCACGGAAAAAGACCTCAACCCGGCCGGCGCAGCCGTCCCGGCCCCCGGAGAGCCGCCACTCCTGGTGCTCTGTGGGCAGAGAGCAGAGCTGGGGGTGCGCTGCCTGCACCCTGCCTGCACCAGAGCCCAGACCCTGCCCGATGGCTGCTGGACCCAGCACACACCAAACCCACCTGAACACACCACACCAGCATCTTCCTTGTGGCTGCAGTCATGCTCCAGCTCAGCCGGGCAGTCCCAGAGATGCTCCTCGTGTCCCTTGCAGCGCACCTCGTCCCGCAGGATGGGTCCAGTGCCCCGGCCGAAGGCAGCACCGTCATGGGTGCGCACAGCCCAGCCGCAGCGCAGTTGCCGGCACACAACGTCAGCGTCGGCCAAGTCCCAGGCGTCGTCGCACACCGTGCCCCAGGCACCTGCCTGCTCCATCTCTACCCGGCCCTCGCACCGGCTCTGGCCGCCGGCTAGCCGCAGCATGCCAAGAGCTGGCGAGGCACAGGGGACAGGGGTAGCGGTGTCCCTGGCACTGTCCCCCATGCCACTGTTGGCTCCATGGCATGCCATCACCCCCGGGTTCCCCACTCCTCACCGAAACATGGGTGCAAGGAGCCCTCTGTGCTCACCTGGTGCCACTGAGGTGTTTCCAGCCGCCCTGCCTGCTGGGGTGCTGCGAGGTTCCATCGGCTCCGTGGGGTCTGCAAGGAGGAAGGGGCAGAGGGTATGAGGGGCTGAGCCTGCTGGGACCCTCCTCCGGGGCTGACCGGCCCCCCTGAGCAGGGAAAGAGGTGGCATGGTGGGGCTGATGGCTGTAGGACAGACAGATGTGCCACCAGATGGACACACACCCAGAGCCCTGCTGAGAGCTGGCAGACACCAAGGCGAAAGCAGGAGTGAGGCCAATGGGTATCGGGGGGCCACCCCCCCCACACCCCCCCTTTTTTTTTTGGCTCAGCCCTGACTCTCCTGGCAAAGCATGGGGACGCAGCGAGGAGCAGACGGTTTGACTGTGCCGGCGTGCCGGAGCGCCTTGCCGCTCCTGTGCCAGCCTCTGGGCACTCTGTGGCTCACAGATGGCAAACCAGAGGGACATGGCTCTCCTGCCACCCCCGCTCATAGCCATGGGGAGGGCAGGGGACAGATGAAGAGGGTGCAGGAATGTGCGTCCCAGTTGCCTGAAGAGTGATGCTGCTCCGGAGAAGGATTTCCAAAATGGCTCCCCAGGCTGCCACAAAATGGGCGGCACTGTGGGGAGCCCCCTTGAGCCCTGGCCGCATCTCTCTTGCACCCCTAAAAATCAGTCCCTGTGTCCTTACGTCAGCCCTTCTTGGGTGGGCAACATGCCCCGGGGCCAAGTCCTGGCGTGGGGTCTGCTCGCAGGCTGGGGGAGGCAGAAGGTGGCCGTAGCATGGCGGTACTGGGGCACACTCACCGGGGGGAATGCTGAAGTGTGGGGTGCCATTACGTGCCTGGGCTGCCGACACCGCTGCCTTCCAGCTCGCTGCCCCTGCCGACAGAGAGGGTCTGCCCGCTGCCCGTACCTGCCTGCCTGCACCCCCAGCCCGGACCCCTGCGAGTCTGTGCCTCCGGTGAGCGGATGCTGCCGCCGCCGCGGTCTCGTTTTAGGCTTTTCCCTCTCCCCAGCCACCCTGAGGGCACGGCACCATTTTGGGTGCAGGGCTCCATCCCATCCTCCCTGTCTCCTCTTTCCCATCCCTTTGCCTCAACACACAGCTGTAACCGAGCCCCCGCCGTTATCACCGGAAAAATCCACTGTTGGGCTCCTCCGGGAGGAAGGATTTGCCCCCCGGGGTGAGATGAGCTGCGCTCGCCATCACTGCCACCAAAACCCCACTGGTGGGGCGCGTCGAGTGGGCGTCCCGGTGGGCTCCATGGGAAACCATTGCCCTAACTGCTGGGCTCTGGCTTGGTGTTAAAAATGTTAAAGGAAAAGGTAAGGGATGAGTGTGGGAGCAGGGGTGCAGCAAGGAAGAGCCGCCCCGCAGTCCTGCTGGGCACCGTGCCTTGAGCCCAAGGCAGGCACCGGCAAAGGTGCAGGAAGGAGCCGTCAGCGGAAATGAAGGCAATGGCGACCGTCCCTCAGTTGAGTAGAGGCACCGAGGCAGCCATTTCAGGTGTGAAAACACTCTAGACCCTGCCGGGCCGGGGCGAGCAGGTAGTATCGTCCCCAGAAGCCATCCCAGGGCGATGATGCTGGTGACACCAGCAGACAGGGTGAGTTCTGGCTCCTGCTTGCCAAAACCAGGAGAGCATTACCCGGTTCCCACAGGGCCGGGGTGGGAGCTGATGGGAAGGGTGGCCCCGAGAGCCCTTTTAGGGTCCGCAGAGTCACCGCCCCCCAAGCAGGGACACCCTTCTCTCGCTCCCACTGGGCACATCAAGGAGCGTCAAGCACCTCAGGAAGGCAAAGAGCTCAACTTTGCAGAGCTGCCCGCGGAGCATCCTCGCTCGGTGCTGAACCACCGCTGGTAACACCCCTCTGCACCCACCAACACCCCCTGCCCCGGGGAGGCAGCAGGGACCCGGCTCGGACATCAGCAGAGCCATCACCCTGGGGTCCCGGCACACTAAGAGGAACAGGGAAGGACAGGGTGGGGATATTGGCGTACCGTGTCCGGGCGCTGCGGCGGAGAGAGTCACCAAGAGCAGGCAGAGCCCCTCCATCCTGCTCAGTGGCTGTGGGGCAGCCCCATGGCACTTGGGGAGCCAGGGGGCGGGTGGTCCTGTCCTCTCTCAGTGGCCTGGGGACATGGTTCGGCTGTGGCCCCGTCTGCTGCCTGCTGCTCATGTGCCTTCTGTTCCCAGTTTGTGGTCGAGGGCTGCAGGAAGCCAGCTCAGCACTGTGGGGCGGAGGAGCGTGATGGGGTGGCTCCATCCTGCACACTTGTGGGGAGGAAGCGGGGGGTCCGGTGGAGGTGGGTTCTGCTCAGGGACCACACCACGTGCCTGCGGCATCCCTCGGGGTGATGGGAGCCATGGGGACCCGGTGGTCCCACCTGGGTCACACTCAGCACCTGGGGGACATGGGTCTTGCAGGAGCCATGATTTTCTGCTCCTGGCATGCCACTGTGTCACCGGTTTGGTACAGCATCTCTGGTGGCGTGGTGGGGCTCAGGCTCCCCCAAGCTCCGGGTCCTCCATGGGTGATGGAGCAGAGCGTGGGGCGCCCTCCTTTTCCTCCATTTTCTGGGGCTGAGGTGGGCAGGAGGGTGCTTGCGACACCACAGGCAGGTGTGACATGGCCGGTGCTTTTTGGTGCTGTCTGCTGGAGGGTCCTTCACACCCTGCTCCACCCCGTGGCACAAGGGAGCTGCAGAGGACGACTCATGGTGACTCCAAGATCTGCCACCCGGCTCTTCCCTTGCCCAGCTGCTGGTTATCACAGAGCTCATCAGGGCCCCCCAGTCCCGGAGAGCTCATCCCTCTGTCAGGTGGGGATGCCTGATGGCTGGGGACTGTTGGGATGCAGGGGGCCATGGGGTTGCCAGGAGCCATGGGGATGCTGGGGGCCGTGGGAATGCCAGGAGCTGTGGCCATGGGCTGGGGAGCTCTGCCTTTGGGGTCTTCCCCTGTGCCAGGGAGCCTGGAGGGGCTTGTTTGTGCAGGAGGGGGTGCAAGGACATGGAAGAGCTGAAGGATGCTTTATGGTGGCCCTGGGAGGCTCTGGTGGGAGCTGGTGGGTGCACAACATCCCCCAGCACACTTGGAGCTCTGACACCCCTATAGCAGGGGGAGACCCCAGCCTCAGCGAGGGGCTTTGGTGCGAGGACCCAGCAGAGCTGTGCTGGGCGGGTGAGCAAAGCCTCCTGAGTAAGGGGGGGTGCGTGCAGAAAGCTTTGTCAAGAAGCCACGGAGGCTGACAGGGATTTTTGCTTCTGAGCTGTCATACATGTCTGTTCAGCAGGAACAGGGAACAGGGAGCCAGGGAGGGACAGGAACGTGGGGCACCCACACGGTAAGAGGGACAGCCCGGAGAGGGGTTGAGGTGGTGGTGGAGAGCCAAGGCTGAGAGCCGTGGTGGTCCGGAGGGATGAGGCTGGCAGCTCCATGGACTTGATGTGTGGGGGCTGGGGTGGGAGCCAGGGTGTCCCATGAGATGCTGAGCTGCCTGCTGTGGGTGGGGGCTGGTGCCTGACCTGCCTCTGCCCCGCAGTTCCCAGATGCCTGGCTGCTCCTGGCCAACGTGGTAGTCTTGGTGGCCTTGGTGCTCCTGAAGGACCACTTCATCAACCCCTTCCTAGCCAGGCAGAGGCTGCTGCGCTCAGCGCTCTAGCGGATGGCCCTGGGCATGTTCTTCGGCCTCACCTCCATCCTCATGGCAGGTAGGACCCAAGCTGGGGTGGGAGGCTGCCACCAGCAAGAGCTCGGCGGGCACTCAGCACCCTGCCCGCATCCCGCAGGTGTCCTGGAGCGGGAGAGGCTGCAGTATGTGCAGCGCTACCAGGCAGTGCCACAGCCCACTGGCAAGGACCGCTACCCGGCTGCCACACTGCCCGTCTGGTGGCAGGTCCTCTGGTACCTGCTCATCAGCATCAGCGAGCTCCTTGCCAGCATCCCTGGTGAGCGGTGCCTGCTCCTCCCTGGTCCCAGGGCAGCCACCGCAGCCCCTCGCTGCGGCAGTTGGAGTTGGTGGAGGAACCCCAAAGGGTTTGTGTTTTTCCCGTGCTCTCTCCACTTTCCTGCATGCCCGGAGTTTGCCTGCACTGGGGGCCCTGAGTGCATGAAAGGAGCTGTCATGGCTTTCTTCTTGTCTCCAGGCTGGGCTCACCGCTGGCGTTGGGGCTGCTTGACCCTCCTCTTGCTGCCAGCCTGCGAGATGTGCTGCCCAGGGGACTACAGTGAGTGCTGGCATGGGGACAGGAGTGTCACCTCCTGCTTGGGGTGCCTTTGTGGCCAGTGGGGATTGGGTGGGGGACATGGGGGTGTCCTGAGGGCTAGCCCCAGCTCTGACCACCCTAACGCTGACAGGGAGCATCCCCAGCTGCCACATGGATAACTACTTCTTGCCGGCAGGGATCCAGTCGGTCACCTGCCTGCTTTTTGCCTGGATCACCAGGCGCTGCCACCCCCCCTTCCCTGGGAACAGGGATGCTGGTCCCAGCGCCAGCAGGGCAGGGGGGCCAGGACCCCAGGCAGCCAGAGCGGTCACCCCATCTTGGTGGCCCCATGGGTTTGGGGGAGCTGGGGGAATGGCTCAAGCCCCAGTGTGGGGCAGAGGGAAGGGGAAGGTTGGTGGGTGCCAGCTCAGCATGGGCAGCCTGCCACAAGCAGGGTGGCAGAGGGGGGGTGTCCCCTGCTATCACCCAGGGCATTTTGGGGCGGTCCCCAGACCACTGGGACAGACTGGGGGGCTGAAGGTGTGGAAATCCTTGTGGTTTTCCATGGAGGAGAGACACTGCTGGAGCTTGGGGTTGCCAGGCAGAGATGGGCTGGTCCTGGGTGCTCGGGCTGGGCAGGCAGAGGAGGAGGAAGGCAGCAGCCCCTTCCCCATGGCAGGACAGGGACGAAGGAGGTCCCTTGCCCCTAGGTCACCCCACCTGGGCCAGTGCAGAACTGGCCCCCGAGCCCTTCCCATGACCATCTCCCACATTTATTCCCACGTGGAGCCAATGCCAAGGGCACGAGCCCATTCCCAGGAGCCCAGCGGGCTGAGCCGTGCCTGGCAGAGCTGCTTCTTGCCAGCAGCACCATGGTGGTGCCCCAGCACCGCACCATCCTCCCCATCCCTGCTGCCCCTGCCCTGGGACAGTGGCAGGATGTGACCTGCCAGTACCCGGCAGCGGGGGCAGACAGCACGGCACAGGGGCTGCCTGTCTTTTTTAAATATTTTATTTTTGTAACAATGTCAGAATTAAAAATCTTCCATAAATAACAGCCCCTCACAGCAGCCCCTTCCCAGGGCGTTACAGGTAGAAAATGCCAGTCGTACAAAACGGATGCGTGGCCAGGGTGAAGGAGGGGGGAAGGCGCGTACCCCCCTCCTCCTCATGGCACAGGTGGGGTGGGGGGCATGGGACCCTCCCCGGGATCAGACCACAGGACTCATCATTATCATCATCATCATCATCACTATGAACACAATGTCGCAATGAGACCCAAAGCAGTAAGGGCACCCCGGCTTCCTCCCCGAGGCCACTGAGGTGAGGGGTGCTGCTGTGCACCCCAAGGAAGGGGGAGACCCCCCCGGCGGGCACCTGGGGCTGGTCCCTTGGGTGACCAGGGCTTGGGGTTCAGGCCACCAGAAGGGATGGGCAGTGGTCCCCAGGAGCAGCACAGCCCGCTGCCAGGCAGGGAAAAGGGGGGATGTGTGTGTGTCCCCCAGGGCGGCATGGGGAGGAGGTCGGTCCCTTACTGGTTTGCCCGGGCTGGGGGGCCAGGGGCTGCCCCCCCGGGGTCAGGAGCTGCCCCGGATCCTCTCCATGTAGCTCCTGAGCTCCTCGGGGTCCCGCAGCCCCATGTCCTCACACACCCAGCGGATGTCGTCCTCGCTGGCCACCAGGATGGACTGGACATTGGGGGCGGGCAGGGGGGGCTCCTCGGGGACCCGGGCAGGCGCAAAGGTGACAAATTCCACCCGCTTCCTCCGGCCGCCCCCCAGCGTGCCCCCTTCCTTGCGGGGCAGGGGAGCCCCGGGTGTCGGTGTGCCAGGGGGGGGACCCCCTGCTTCAGAGCCGGGTGCAGGGCCCGGGGGCACCCCGCAGCAGCAGCGCCCGGCCTCAGTGCCCGCCTCGGGGGCCGGGGGCTCAGGCTGCCGGCGATCCAGCTGCCGGCTCAGCTCCTCCTGGTCGGTGCCCAGCCAGACCCAGTTGTGGGGCTGGGGGGCTGAGGGGGCCGTGCCGGCATCCGGCAGCTCCTTCTGCTGGTACCGCAGGACAAAGAAGATGCAGTTGACGAGGAAGATGAAGATGGCCAGGCAGAAGACAGCCAGCAGGACGTACATGCCAATCTCCAGGTCCGTCACCCGCTCGGGAGCCTTCACCATCTCATCCTCCTCCTCTTCCTCCCTGCCCGCGCGGTCGTGGCCGTAGCCTTCCTCCTCCTCCTCTGAGGAAGACCCCAGGCCCTGGAGCTTGGTGGAGGCAGGTCCCACCCCTGCGGGGTCCCTCTGCCGCGGCTCGCTGGCTGCTGTCACTGCCTCCCCCGACATGGCCCCCTCGGCCCGCGGGAAGGGCGAGCTGGGCCGGGGGTGGCCACCGCGGGGCCAGGGGCTACCGGGGGTAGGTGCACGCCGGCTGGCTCCCACCTCGAGCCAGGCGGTGCCGGTGGCCAGTGCGGCTGCCCGGTGCCGGCCCCGGCGGCAGGCGTCGGGGGGATGCAGGCTGAGCTGCAGCAGAGACCCCCGCCCCGGCCCCTCAGCCACCACCCACGGGCGGGTGGCGGGGACACTGGGCGAGCCCCCCACGGTGGCCACGGCAGGGTCCAGCGAGGTCACGGTCAAGGCCATGTCCTGCCAGCCGTACAGCTCCAGAGGGGCCAGCGTGCGGTCAGAGAAGGACAGCCAGACGGACAGCGTCGCCTCCTGCCAGGGATGCCGGGTGGGATGGCACCGGGGTGGGGGGACAGGGCACCCTGGCACCCAGGATCAGCCCCCCACCCCTCTCACCTGCTTCGGGGCACGCAGGGTGACCGTCCCCTGGACGGTGGTGGTGACCACACTGGGGTGGCCTGGCTCTGCCCGCAGCATCAGGGACAGCCCCGACACCACCTGGGCGCGCAGCTCTGTCACCGTCACCTTCTCCTCCGACACCACCAGCATCTGCTCCCCCAGGATGGAGTCCGAGAGCGGGGAGCGGACCTGGGGGCATGGGGGGTACCTGCTGAGCACCCAGGCTTACCGCCGCTGTGCCCCCATCTTCTGCCACCCCCGCCCTGGTCCCCCAGCCCCTGCGTCCCTCAGCTCCCCCTGGGACCCCCTCCAGCCTCCCATTTCCCTCCCTCCATCCCCAGAACCCCCTCCAGCCCCCCGTTTCCCTCCCTCCTCCCCCAGGAACCCCTCCACCACCCCATCTTCCTCCCTCCAGCCCCAGCACCCCCTCTAGCCTTCCGTCTCCCTCTTTCAACTGCCAGGACCCCTTCCACCACCCCATCTCCCTCCCTCCACTGCCAGCCCCCCCCTGCAGGCCCCCACCTCCCTCTGTCCACCCCCAGGACCCCCTCCAGCCCCCACAAAAGACAAGCCCCCAAGCCTACCTCCACAGAAGTGACCCCAGGCTCTCGGCCGACCACCACGGTGCCCCCCTCCAGTGAAGCCACGCGGGGGTCCTGCACCCGGGTCTGGCTGGCCACCAGGTGGGTGACATCCAGGAGCCAGTCAGGACCAGGCAGGTAAGTGAGGTGACGGCCACCATCGAGTGGGTGGGCCACAAAGTGCGCCAGGACCTTCACCGCCGTCCGCTGGTACTGGGGCCGGCAGCCCCGTGCCCGCCGCTCAGCCTCCTCCCCGGGCTCCTCTGCCTCTGCCGCGGCACTGCAGGTAGTGGGGACACCGGGACATCGGGATGTGCCACGAGTGTGTGGGGGCTCAGCGGGGCTGGAGTGCCCACCCCAAGCACCATGGAGTTCAGTGGGACAAGGGTGCATCTCACGGGTGCCATGGGGCTCAGTGGGGCAAGAGCACATGTCACAAGTGCCACAGGGCTCAGCGGGGTGGGGATGTACCCTCTAACACCCATGGGGCTCAGCACAGCAGGGGGTGGTGGCAGGGTCCCCCCCGGGTGCTGGGCTCACCTCTCGGGGCCACCAGGCAGGCGCCAGCCCCGCACTTGCTCCAGCGCGGTGTCGCCCAGCTGGACACGCAGGGGCAGCAGCGGTGCCCAGACGGTGAAGCGCAGCGAGGCATGCAAGCGCCGGGACCAGAAGTCCACCCGTGCCCCCCGTGCCCCCCGGCTCTCCTTGCCCCCCACGAACACCGTGTCACAGGCATCTGAGACCTGGTAGGGGGACACGCAGAGGGGCAGGGGGAGCGGGCAGTGCCTGGGCAGCGGAGGGGATGCCGGGGGGGCACTGGGAGCCCCACTCACCTGCAGCACCTGCTTGTCGGCCGACTCGCAGCCCGGGGGCTCGGTGAGCTCAGTCACGCCGCCGCCTGCCTCCACCGCCACCAGCTTCACCGGCACGGCACGGGGGACCCCCGTCAGTGGGGCTGTGTTCAGGATCTCCAGCTCCTGTGGGGCAGAGTGGGGCTGAGCACGTGGCCTCATGGGGTCAGGGGTGGGGGCCAGGGTAGGGGGCACCCACCTGTACCAGGGGGACGAGGGCACGGACATCCCGCTCCGACACCTGGATCTCCCACACTAGTTTGTCCTTCTGGGCCTCGGGGTCCTGGCCGGGGTACTCCACCTGCCAGGTGAGGGGCCGCGCCGGTGCCAGCCCCCCCGTCCCATTCTCCACCGCCAGGTCCAGGTACAGGAATGTGGAGGAGTCGGCCACCCTGTGCCACCACATGGGGGTCAGGGCTGCCCTGTGTCCTCCAGCTCCCCCACTGGGCCATACTGGGATGGAAGCGGTGCAATGCATACAGGTGCCCCTGCTGCGACTGGGCCATACTGGGATGGGAGAGGTGCAATGCACAGGTCCCCCTGCTCCAGCTGGGCCACACTGGCATGGAAGCGGTGCAATGCACAGGTGCCCCTGCTGCGACTGGGCCATACTGGGATGGGAGAGGTGCAATGCACAGGTCTCCCTGCTCCAGCTGGGCCACACTGGGATGGGGACTGCCATGCTGGTCCCCCTTGCTTGGACTGGGCACTACTGGGCTGCACTGAGTCCCCATGCAGAAGCCCCCTCCCATACTGGGGGTCCCTAGGAGCCAGGGTGCCATACCGCTCCCTACCTCCAGCTGCCGCGAGCATCCCCGCTCCGCCGGCATGTCACCACGGCCGTCGAGTGCTTGGGGCCCCGGCTGCGCTCCAGCTGGGCGGTCCAGGCAGCGGGGGCCCCAGGGCGGGCCGCCACCACCTGCAGCCCCTTCTTCGCCTTGATCCTACCAGCAGATCCCCATCACACGCCATCCCTCTCCTGGCACGTGCCACCCTCCGTGGGGGCCCCCTGCCCAACCCGGGGGTCTCACCGGAGCGTCAGCTGGTCAGCGGTGAAGTTGTGCCGCAGGGCGAGGGTGGCAGTGAAGCGCTGCCCTGGGCGCAGCGTGGCGTCAGGCACCCGCAGCAGCACCTTGTCGTCCAGCCGTACCTCCTGCCGCCGCGCCGGCTCGGCCGCCCGCAGCTCCAGCATGCCCAGGTACCGCGGTGCCTCCCCACCACGGCTCCGCTCCCGGCCCCCGCCGTGTCCGCACTCCCCCGGCCCCACCACGCTGTAGTGCAGCTCGGCCGGCTCGGGGGGCTCGGGGCGCCCGGGGGGCTCAGCTGCCCGGCGGCGGCTGCGTGAGGTGGGGGATGCCGGGGAGAACCAGCGTGGGGGGATCTCCAGCTCCACCACACAGACGCCCAGGGGTGTCTGGAGAGGGCAGCAGAACCCTGGATCAGGTTGGGGGCCGAGCAGTGGGGACCCCCAGGGGGGTTCCAGCCTCGGTGGGTGGCACTGACCTGCAGGCGGCATGTCCCACGGGCCACCCGGCCACGGTGGTGTGCATGGAGGGTGACGCAGGGCAGGTCCCGCTCCCCCGGGTGGTCCCGCTCCCCAAGGTGGTCTCGCACCCAAGGGTGGTCCCGCTCCCCAGGGTGGTCCCGCTCCCCAGGCAGCCAGTCGGGACCTTGCAGGTGGAAGAGGACACGGGCAACAGGCTCAGCCGGGGACACGGCGCTCTCGAGGGGGACGGCACGGATGGCCCAGGCTGCCGAGCCATCCTTTCCCAGGGGGGTCTCGGCGGGCACCTCCTGCAAAGAGACGAGGCTGGTGGCGGGGGGCCATGCTGCCCCGGGGTGTGGGGGCGGCGGGGGCCGTGTTACCTGCCGGGTGCTGAAGGGCGGGTAGGTGGCCTGGACGAGGGGCTGCGCAGGGCCGTGCCGCAGCAGCAGGTAGCTCTCGGTGCGGGCGCGCAGCGAGGCGTTGGCGGGCAGGTCCCGGTCCGCCCGCTGCAGCCGGTAGTACTCGGGCACGCCGAGCACCTCCAGGGCTGCCGGCAGGTACACGGGCTCGGGGGGTTCCCCGTCACCCCTCGCTGCCAGGACAGGAGCTGTGTCACCGGCCTCGGGGGCCACGTGGTGTGCCACCCCTGGGGTGCCAAGCGGGGGTCTCCATGCCCACCCCCGTGGGTGGCTGGGGGAGACACGGCATCCCCAGGCACCCCAGCCCCCCGACAGGGTCACCCCAGCACCCCAGGGCTGAGCGGTGGGGGGCAGTGGGGATCCCCCCGGCCTGGCTGCACCCCGGTGCCCATCAGGCTGCCCAGCTGTGCCGGCGGCGTGGGCACCCGCTTCCCCGGTGGGTGCCAGGTCCCACTGGGTGGGATCCAGGATCAGGGCAGCCAGACCACAGGGATCCCCGTGCGCACGGAACAGATCCCGCCGGGATATCCCGGCAGGGCTTACCCACTGGTCAGGGACAGATCCCACCCGATCTACAGCTCCCCGCGGGCATGGGAAGGAGCAGCTCCCCGGGCAGATCGCAGGGACCCAGTGAGCAGGGGGAGGACTGAGGCAGATCACGCGTTCCCGTGGGTCGGGGATCCCCTCGGACTGTAAGGATCCCGCGTGGATGGGGAGGAGATCCCCTCACAATCCCCCCGAGATCACAGCGGATCCCACGGTGCTTGGGGGATCCCCTCCTGATCTCGGGGGATCCCATGCGGTGGAGGGCGAGCGGCTCTTCTCCGGCTCGGAGAAGGTCCTGAGTGCGCGGGGGAGTGGATCCCCTCGGGATGGCGGGGGTGGAGGGGGAGCCGGGGGAGCGGATCCCCTCGGGATCGCGGGGACGGAGGGAGCAGCTCGCGGCGATCCCGAACGCAGGAATGGGGGGCAGGTCGCCTCGGACGGGGGACGCGTGCGGGCGTGGAGCCCGGCTCGTGTCTGCCGGCGGTGCCGGTGCCGGTGCCGGTGCCGGTGCCGGTGCCGGTGCCGGTGCGGCCGCACTCACCTGGGGCGCAGAGCAGGGCGGCGGCCAGCAGCGCCAGCCGGGGCCCCGGGGCCGGTGCGGGGGCCATGGCCGCGTCCGTGCGAGCGGCGGCCGCCGCTCCCGTCCCTCCGCCTCCGCGCCCAGACAATGGGGCCGGGGCGGGACCGGCACCGGCGCCGCCTCGTCCCGCCGGGTCCTAAACCCCGGCCCTGCCCGCCCCGCGCGGCGCCGGGCCCCGTTCCCGCCCCGCTCCCACAGCCGCCCCGGCCCCGGGCTGTGCCGCGCCGAGCGCCGCGCCCTGCCCTCCCGCTCCCCACTCCATCCCATCCCCATCCCCATCCCATCCCCATCCCCATCCCTATCCTCTTTCTCATCCTCATTACCGTCCCCATCCCCATCCTCATCTCCACCCCACTCTCCATTCCCATCCCCATCTCCATCTCAATCCCCATCCCTGTCCCCATTCCCATCCCCATCTCCATCTCAATCCCCATCCACATCTCCATTCCCACCCTGCTCCCCATCCCCATCCCTGCTCCCTGGCTCACTCCCCGTCCTGTCCTACCCCCAATCCCCATCTCCATCCCACTCCCTATCCCACTCACCATCCTCATCCCCATCCCCATTCCCATCTCAGTCCCCATCCCCATCTCCATTCTGCTCCCCATCCCTATTCTCATCCCACTCCCCATCCTCACCCCGCTCTCCATTCCTGCTCCCCATCCCCATCCTCACTCCTATCCCACCCCCATCCCCATGCCCAGGCACAGCGCCGGACAGAACAGCCCACAGGGAGAGACACCCCAGCAGGGACTCTCAGCCCGGTTCACGCTCATCCTTCCCTGTCCCGTCCACATCACGGCAACTGGGGGGCACTGGGGACATGGGAGGGACTGCAGGGCAGACGTAGCCGGGGGCACGGCACGAGCGGGAGGCACGGCAGCCAGCACAGGGCAGCGGGGACGGCTGGGGGGCGATGGGGACAGATGGGGACGGATCCTGGCACGGATAAACCCCCTGTCCTACTCCGTGCTCAGCGCCGGCCTCAGCAAACAGAGAGAGATGGACATGTGTGGCACCACCCCTGCGCCCCAGAAATGAGCCCCCCACACCTGTCCACCCCGAGTGGGGTATGGGGGGCCAGGCAGCTCCCATGGGGAGCTCCCCCTGCTCCCGGTGCCCCTTCCCTGCGGGGAGAGCAGCTGAGCCAGGCTAGGATATAACCGTGTTTATTCAGAACCATATATCAAAACAGTTTAAAAAGCAGCTTAAAACCCAAGGACTGACAGCGCAGGGCCTGGCCGCCGGCCCCAAGGGAGCCCGGAGCAGGGAGCAGGTTCCCATCTGTGTGTCAAGCCGCTGCCGGAGCCGGCTGGCCGGGCACAACAGCCACTGGGCCAGGCGAGTGGGGACTGGGGTGCTCTCCTCCCTCCATAGTGGGCCTGGATTTGGGGCTGGGGGGGACACAGGGGGCTGCCGGGGCCACAGGAGGACCCCCTCGCCAGGGGAAGGCACTCTTGGCTTGTGTGAAGGCACCGTGGTGTGTGCGCGGGGAGCACGTCCCCAGTATTGGGGTGCTGCACTGGGCGGGGGCGGGGTCCTGTGCCTGCAGTGGGACTGGGGGCTCCCAAGCTGGGGGGCTAATGGGAGCAGGGCCCCCAAGGAGAACTGGTGCAGCGGTGGGGGGCAGAGGAAGGGGCGCGGGGGTTCAGCAGGGAGGACGCATGCTTGGGGGCACAGAGCCAAGCCAACAGGCACGCTGGGGACAGCGCAGCAGGACAGGCTGTCCCCCAGGGCAGGGTTGGGGGAGCTCACTCCTCCCGGTTACGGGGACCCCCCCACTTCTGCCGCCGCCGCAACTCTTCCACCTTCCACTCCAGGCTGCGCACGGCAGCATCCAGCTGGGGGCTGGGGCTGGGGGGTCCCTCCAGGCACCCCAGAAGGGCATAGAGCACCCAGAGAGCCAGCAGCATCCCCGCCTGCACCGTGGGGCTCTCCGGGGAGGCCGCGACGTGGAGGAAGGCACCCAGGAAGCAGCAGAGCTTCACCCAGCGCAGCACGGGCCGCAGCAGCCGCAGCAGCCGTGACAGCACCCAGGAAGCCACCAGGGCAGTCAGCCCCCACAGCAGCACCCGCTGCACCTCGCTGGGGCCCAGCGCTGCCGCACGCACCAGCCTGTCCCCTGCGGGGGTAGCAGGTGTCACGGCAGCACAGCCACGACGGTGGCATCGGGGCTGGGTGCCAAACCCACCCCGGGGTTGGATTCCCCCCCCACAAGCCCGGTTGCCGCTCCCCGGCCCCCCAACTCACCGCCGAGGCCGGAGGCGGCCAGCAGATCCCCCAGGATGGTGCCCAGCGTGGTCAGGGCCACCGAGATCCCCGAGGACACGACCCAGGCGGCGGCGGCAAGGCTCTGCCGGGAGAGACAGGGCTGAGGGAAGCGGTGTCGGCAGGGAAAAGGGTTGGCGGCAGGGGGATGGGACGCAGCCCCCCCGTGTCCCCACCGCCCAGGGCTGGGGGGCAGCGGGGGAGGTTGCCGAGACCTCACCTCGGCCAGCAGCTGCAGGGGCTGGGGGCCCAGCCAGCCCTCCAGGCCCCCCCAGGCAGCTCGGCCCAGCCGCGACAGCAGGTCATCGGCGGCGGGGGGGGCCCGAAAACCAGCCTGCCCGTCCTCCAGCCGGTCCCCCGTCCCCCCGCCGAGGAACGGGGCCCACAGCAGCGCGGCCAGCAGGGCCCGGCGCCCCGCGGCGCCCCCCATCTTGGCTCCTGCCTCTAACCCCGGGGTCTCTGTGGGGAGGGGGACAGCTGGTGGGAGCTGTGAGGGACCCCCGAGTCTCCACCGCTGGCCCCCCACCGTGCCGCAGCAGCGCTGGCAGCGTCACTATGGGCTGGAGGCAGCAGGGTGCCCCCGATGGGTTTTGGGGACCCCCAAGCGGGCAGAAAGGCCCCCCCAGCTGCCCCGGCCACCCTGCCGAGCTGGCCGGCCGCCCCGCTATCTTTAGGACAGGCGTCAGTGGGACATGGCGCCTACCCTGCCCAAGGGCACGGGCCTGCCCGGGGGGGTCCGGCACCCCCCCGCCCCAGTGGCAGCAGTGGGGTGCTGGGGGGGGTGCAGACATTGCTGCCTCCCCACACCCCCTGCCCCCCCCGCCCGCCACGTGCCCGGGCCCACAGCCAGCCTGCCCCACTGCCCCGGCCTGGGTGCCCCCCCAGCACCCTGGCTCGTGGGACCCCCACCCCTCACACCCGTGGGGGGGCAGCGACCCCCCCGATGGGCCCCCTCCCGCCTCGGCCCCCGGAATGCCCCCACTGCTGGGATCCCCCAGGCCCCCCAGGATCGCCCCGATCCTCCCGGCTCCCCTACCCCCAGGGGTGCCCCCAGTCCCCCGTGGTCCCTCACCCCGTCTATACCTCCTGCCCCCAGGACCCCCACCGCCCCGATCCCCCAGCCCCAGGATCGCCTCAATCCCCCCAGGATTCCCCCCGGCTCCACCACCCCCGGAATCCGCTCACCCCCAGGATCGTCCCAATCTTCCTGGGATCCCCCCAGTCCCCCGGGGATCCCCCCAGCCCGTCTATTCCCCGTCCCCCCAGTATCCCCCCACCGCCAGGATCCCCCGATCCCCCGGGATCCCCCAGCCCGTCTATTCCCCGTCCCCCCGGTATCCCCCACCGCCAGGATCCCCTGATCCCCCCGGGATCCCCCCAGCCCATCTATTCCCCGTCCCCGGGGATCTCCCTAATACCCTCCGGGATCCCCCCCAATAGCCCCCAGGATCCCCCGGTAGTCCTGGTCCCCCACCCCCGGGATCTCCCCCGCCGGGACCCCCCCAGTCCCCTCGGGATCCCCCACGCCCTCTATCCCCCCTCCCCCGGGGATCCCCCCTCCCCCCGGGCTCCCCCCATCCCCAGGGAAGCCCCCCGGCTCCCCCACCCCCAGGACCCCCCAGGACCCCCCACCCACGGAATCCCTCCCCCCCGCCTGGCCCTCCGGCTCCCCCGGCCCCGACACCCCCCCACACACACCCCGCGGTCCCCCCCCCCCCGCCCCATCCGCTACCCGGGCCCCCCGGAGGGGCAGCGCTCACCGCCACCGCGCGGGGGCGCTGGGGAGCCGGGCGGGCCGGAGCGCGCGAACAGAGCTGCCGCCCGCCCGCCGCCGCGGGGCACGCCGGGAGCTGTAGTCCCGAGCCTCCGCGCCCCAGTGCATGCCGGGACACGGTCGCTATGGTAACAGCCACCCCCCTCCGGCGGCGGGGGGGTGGCTCCGCGGCGGCGCGCGGGGCATGCCGGGAGGCGCCGTTCCCCCGCGGGGAGGTGGGAGCGCGCCGGCGCGCGGCAGGCCGGGAGCGCTTCCGTTTCCGGTGGCGGCGGCGCCCGCGTGAGCTGTTGGATACGTCGCGGCGGCCGAGCGCGCCGCCCGGAACCGGAACAAGAACCGGAGGCGCGACCGGCACCGGAGTGGGCCGCAGTCGGAGAGCGCCGGGCGCCCGGCCTCCGCCATGGCCCTCATCTGCTCCAGTGAGTGCGGGGGCAGCGGGGAAGGCCCCGAGGGGCGGGGGGGACGGTTACCGGGCCGGGGGGGGTTCCTGCACCGGGGGTTCCCCGGCGCCCGGCGGGCAGGCGGCAGCCGGCAGGACCCGCCAGGCCCCGGCGGTGCTGTAACCCCCGCTCCCTCCCGCCTTCCCCTCCGCAGTTTCCAACGAGGTGCCCGAGCACCCGTGCGTCTCCCCCGTCTCCAACCATGTCTACGAGCGGCGGCTGATCGAGAAGTACATCGCGGAGAACGGCACCGACCCCGTCAACAACCAGCCGCTTTCCGAGGAACAGCTCATCGACATCAAAGGTGGGGCGAGCGGTGCCGGGGGGACATTGTGCCGGTTCTCCTGGGCGAAGCACCGGGGGCTTTGCTGTGTCGGGAGATGCACGAGCTCTGGGTGCCGGTGGGTTTATTAATGTGGGTGACGGTGCAAGGTTAGGGCCAGAAGCAAAGGGTTGGGAGAGAAGTGGTGATGCGGGGCCAAGGACCTTGGGCAGCCACCGAACCTGGCCACTATGTCCAGTCTGGGGTGAGTTGTATGTCCCCAGTGGGGTGTTGGCACCCTGAGGAAGGATTTCCCGAGGGATCGGTCAGTGGTGCTCTCCCTGATAGCTGGGGGAGGCAAACCATCAGCATGCTGCAGCGGAAAAGCTGAGCTGCAGGGATCAGGTGGCCGCAGGGTGGAGAGATATGGGTGCAGCTGTCTGAAGGGACCAAATGTTGAGGACATGGTTGATGTGTTCATGTTGTCTTGTTGACAGTTGCCCACCCCATCCGGCCCAAGCCTCCTTCTGCCACCAGCATCCCAGCCATCCTGAAAGCCCTCCAGGATGAGTGGGTAAGTGCTGGATCATGTCTGGAACGGAGCTGAGCACCTGCAGCTGCCCGCACCAGGGCTAATGCGTTTCCCTGCCTTGCCTGACTCTGCCTTATCCTGCTAGGATGCTGTCATGCTGCACAGCTTCACCCTCCGCCAGCAGCTGCAGACGACGCGCCAGGAACTGTCCCACGCGCTCTACCAGCACGATGCCGCTTGCCGTGTCATTGCTCGGCTCACCAAGGAGGTCACAGCCGCCAGAGAAGGTGACATGGGGTGATGTGGGGGCTGTGGGCCTCAGGGAGGAGGAGCTGTGGAGGGGAGAGCAGCATGTGGCCCGGTAGCACATGGTCGTGGTAGCATTCACTGCGCTGGACACAGTCTCCTTTCCCTTTCAAGCGCCTGTTAAACTCACAGCCTTTTTCTGCCTCTGCAGCTTTGGCGACTCTGAAACCACAGGCCGGCCTCATCGTGCCCCAGGCAGTGCCATCCGCCCAGCCGAATGTGGCGGTGAGTCCCTGCTGCCTATCTTGGCACTTTTCCCTTTGGTTCCCTGCTGCCAGTCTCAGTTTGTTTTCCCTGTGTTCCTCCTCTGGATGTCACCAGCTCCCTCCTCTGTCCTGTGCAGGGAGCTGGGGAGTCCATGGATCTGGGAGAGCTTGCGGGCATGACCCCCGAGATCATCCAGAAGGTAAGGGGTCTTCCACTTGCACTGCTACGGCCTTCAGCAGCAGCTCTTCTCCAGCCTCCCACCGCGGGAGCCCCGGTCAGTCTGTGACCACCCTTCTCTTGTTTTGCAGCTTCAAGACAAGGCTACGGTGCTGACCACGGAGCGTAAGAAGGTAAGCAGCCCCGTTCTGCTCTGAAGATGCCACAGCAGCCAGAACATGCTGTGCCCCAAGAGACCAATGTTTATCTCCACACCGCTTTCCTTTTGCAGAGAGGAAAGACAGTTCCAGAGGAGCTGGTGAAGCCGGAGGAACTCAGCAAGTACCGGCAGGTCGCCTCGCATGTGGTGAGTGCCATGATGGGGGGGAGCAGGGGGGCTCAAAAACGCCCACGTAGCTGGGCACCTGGGCCTCTGCTGTGCCGCTTTGCAGCATCAATACAGCAGCAGACAGATCTGCTGCTGGGCAGTGTGGGGAGAGGGTTGGGACTCTCCGTGCTGCAGCCAGCAAGGACCTGTGCTGTGTTAGATGTGGCACAGGCTCCTGCTGTCAGAGTAAAACACTCCGGGCTCCCTCAAGGGCTTCTCAGTTCCCTTTGGGAACATTTTCTTGTGGCATTAATCCGGCATCCTATCTCCTGCAGGGGCTGCATAGTGCCAGCATCCCAGGGATCCTTGCCTTGGACCTCTGTCCTTCCGATACCAACAAGATCCTCACCGGTAAGGAGCCGCCTCTGCTGTGGGACTGTGGTGTCCACTAAAAGCCTGTGGCTGCCTGGAACCAGGTCCCTTTCTCTGCTTTGTGGGGGATAGAGCTGGGGTGAGGGGCATGAGGGATTCTCTTGCCTCATGGCAAAGCTTCTCAGGAGGGTGGTCCCCAGGAAAGATGGGCTTGGACTTGGCTGGCTGTAGACTCCCGTTTCTCATCACTCCCTGCTTTGTTTTCCAGGTGGGGCTGATAAAAATGTCATCGTCTTTGACAAGAGCTCGGAGCAGATTTTGGCAACACTCAAGGGGCACTCCAAGAAGGTTACCAGTGTTGTCTTCCACCCGTCTCAGGTGTGCTCAGACCCACATTCAGCCTCTTCCCTTGCAGCCAGGCTGCCCTGTCGGGCTTTCCAGGCCCTTTTCTGGTGCTTGGTTCTGCGGGTGTCTCCACCTCCTGCAGACTGGTGACGGGCTGGTTCTTGCCTGGAGGGAGCTCTCTTCAACGGAGAGGTGAAGGTCTTTTGATGTTAACTTTCCTGCCTCGTCCCTGTCTAGGACTTGGTGTTCTCAGCTTCTCCTGATGCTACTATCCGGATCTGGTCTGTGCCCAACGCCTCGTGTGTGCAGGTTGTCCGTGCCCATGAGGGCTCTGTGACGGGGCTGAGCCTCCACGCGACAGGCGACTACCTCCTCAGCTCTTCTGATGACCAGGTGAGACCCAGACCTGGGCCACAGACCCCGACCCTGCTTCTCAACTCTGTACTCAACGCGCTGTTCCTGTCTTCCAGTACTGGGCTTTCTCTGATATCCAGACAGGACGTGTCCTCACCAAGGTGACAGATGAGAGCTCTGGCTGTGGTAAGGCTTATAGCTTGACTATTCCCACCCCTGGGGGCTGTTGCAAGCCTGTGGGAAGGAATTTTCCCCTGGGCTCCTGGATTTCACAAGAACTCATCGGGGGGGGACCCTGGTAACAAAGAAAGTCTCCCCAACTCTCCGAATCTCTCCCTGTGTCTCTGCAGCTCTCACTTGTGCCCAGTTCCACCCGGACGGGCTCATTTTTGGAACAGGGACGATGGACTCTCAGATCAAGATCTGGGATCTGAAGGTAGGGCTGGCCCTGAGTGTGTGGAGGGGGACAGGGAGTGTGTCTGCTGGAGTGGGACTTTGGGGAACCTCTTCTGAGGTTTTCTCCAAAAATACAAAGCTTCAGCTCAAGAGTGTCCACTTCTGGCATCGTAGCTGGTGGTGGGGGCTGTCTTGTGATGAGAAGGTGTTTGCTGTGTCCCCAGGAGAATCCGTGAGGAACAGGAGGGTTTGCAGGCAGCTCTGCTGCAGGTTGAGTCTGTGCTGGATGCAGGGGCCTCGCTCAGTCCCGCAGCTGTGAAATTTGTCAGTGCCAGCCACGCGTTGGCGACGCGCTGGAGTTCCAGTGCAGGAGTGGCCCTGGCTGTTGGCAGGTCCGCAGAGCATGTGGAAGCGGCGCAGACGCCGTTCACCCACCTGCATTTTAACTCTGAAGCAGGCTGATACCAGCTGCCTGCCTGGCCAGCTGTGGTTGCCAGGATCTGCTCTCCTGGCTGTGAGGGTGCTGCTGTTCCCTGCCTGTCTCTAACTGCCGTATCCCCAGGAACGCACCAATGTGGCCAACTTTCCGGGGCACTCGGGCCCCATCACCAGCATCGCCTTCTCTGAGAACGGCTACTACCTGGCCACGGCAGCGGACGACTCCTCTGTCAAGCTCTGGGACTTGCGTAAGCTCAAGAACTTCAAGACGTTGCAGCTGGACAATAACTTTGAGGTGTGTGACCATCCCCTTTTCCCCTGCAATGGGCCTGGCCGGCCAGGCTGGCAGCTCCCCTTGGTGCCCACCATCCCAGACCTGCTTCTGACTATGCTCCTCTGCTCTGGGGGAGCCTGACACAGAGGTGCTGCCCCCCGCCAGCACCCCAAGGGGCCATTTGCAGCTTCCTGGGCCGGATCTGAAGACCTGAAGTGCCGTTTCACTTCTCTTCCACAGGTGAAGTCTCTCATCTTTGACCAGAGCGGCACCTACCTGGCCCTGGGCGGGACGGATGTCCAGATTTACATCTGCAAGCAGTGGACAGAAATCCTCCACTTCACAGGTGAGGAGTTGCGGCTGCAAGAGGGCTGAGGCAGGTGGGGAGGTGGTTCCTGGGTCCGCAGCACGAGCTGTGGGGTGCAAAGCACTACCCACCCTATCAGCGCCCCTGCTTGCAGCAAGACCCTCCCACAGCTGCCCAGCCCCCGGCTCTTGGCCTCCTCAGCATGGGCAGGTGTGGGGATGGCCGGGCTCTGCCCGTGCCACCCGCAGCAGAGAGGAGGCAGGGGCCAGCTCCGCTCGGTGCCGTAACCACGGGCTCTCTTCCCTCCCCAGAGCACAGTGGCCTCACCACAGGAGTGGCTTTCGGCCACCACGCCAAGTTCATTGCCTCGACGGGCATGGACCGGAGCCTGAAGTTCTATAGCCTGTAGCCCCAGACGTGGGGCCAGGGTCTTGCTGCCGTGCTGGGAGTTGGGGTGGGAGGGCGGGAGGGTGTATCGGGGCTGGGGGGAGGCAGGCCAGTTCATTACTTCTCCAGGCTCCCCTGCTGTAGCTGTTGGCAGAGGGGAAGTTAGATGTCGCCTTCCCCGTGCTTCATGGATTTGTTGTTTTAGTTTTCTTTTTTTCCAGTTTTGTGTGTGTCTTTTCCTGACTTTAGATTCTGTGGTTGTAACTGATGCAACAAAAAGGTCCAGCCCTGGTGCTGGTGGATGTTTGTGGCCGGGATTGTGGTGGGGATGTGTGGAGGGAGGGAGGGCGGGAGGACTGTGCAGGTTTTGTAAGCAGTTATCTAGTTTCATTACGGAAATAAAGAACTATTCACCGTAGCCGTGTGTGCCAGCCCCTCCTGTCCCAGGGGTAAGGAAGGCTCCTGTGAAGGGCTGGGGTATAGCAGAGAGGAGAGCAGGCCTGACAGAGCCGGCAGAAGCACTGGGAGGGACAGGGGCCCCTCCTCTTGCCTCCCATCTCCCAGAGACAAACTGCCACTGCAGCCTGCGGCTTGAGCTGTGCTATGCACTGGTTTATTTTTCCAGCTTGCCCCAGAGATGTCAGGCAGCGTCTGGCTGGAGGCAGGAGCTGCACAGGAGGAAGAGGAGGAGGAGGAGAGTGAGTTATAGCTGGGATGAAGGAGCAGTTCAGGGAGTGAAGGGTGCTCACCCAGCGCCTTTGGGCTCAGCCTGGCCGCAGCTTGGGGACCTTTGGAAAGATGATGCGTCCCTGGGAGGTGACTATGCCCATGGCTTCAGCTGTCCTGTCCCCCAGAGACCGACGTGCTCCTGGGAGGGACACAGGGGGTCAGTGTGGAAAGCTGGGGCAGGCAGAGGTGGCCCCCCACGGCCAGCTGCTGAGGCCGGAGCTGGCAGCACCCAGACTTACGTGAGGGCACCCCCAGCTGGCAGGAGGGCCGGCAGGGCTCGGGCTGTGCCAGGTGGCACACGGAAGCACTGCAGGAGATGTACACCTGGAAGCCACGGGTGGGCCAGCATCAGCACCTGATGGTGCTGGGGGTCCCAGAGAAGGGGAAGGAACCTGACCCTCCAGCCCCAAGCAGTGTGGGTTCCTGCTGCCATTACAGACCGTGGTCTGGGAGCAGAGTAGCACAGGGCAGCGGTGCTGTGCCAGCACCACGGGCAGCCGGGGGGGAGGCTGGTCAGGAAAAGTGCCAGAGAGGGGGTTTTGGGGGGGTTTGCCGACACTGGGGACCTCCAAAGTCCATGGCCAGTCCCCTGGGTGCTACCCCAGGGCATGCCTGCTCCCCTCACCTCTCCCTCCAGCACCGCCATGGAGGGTGGCTCCACAAAGGTGAAGGTGGAGATGACAAAGCGCTGGTAGTGGCTGGGGAAGGGCAGCTGCGGTGAGGCCGGTCCCACAGGCACAAGCTGGGTCCTGTAGTTGTCACCTGTGAAGGGGCACCTGGGCAGAAGATAGAGACCCGTGGTTGGTGTGGGTGACCCCTCCTGTCTCCATCCTCCTGTCCTGCTCTGCTCACCCGTCCACGAGGATGGGCCACTGGGGCTCGGCTGTGGCGTCGGTGCTGGGGGATGCCCAGCAATGGTGCAGGACCAGCACCAGGTTAGGGTCCGTCTTCTGCAGGAGGCGAACCTCCACGTAGATGGGGTCCCGGAGCACCCTCACCAGGGGGTAGTCTCCATCGGGGTGGTAGGAGCCGTAGCTTTCGTCTGCGGGAAGGATGAGAGGCTGAGCAGGCTGAGGGGGGTGGGCATGGGGGGGCACAGGTGGGCTGCTCACCAGTGGCAATGCGCAGCTGGAGCCCAAGCGGCCCCAGCATGGCCAGGGGGGTGGAGGTGGGGGGCACGGCCACCTCCATGCGGAGCGGCAGGAGGTCACTGGCATTGTAGATGCAGCGAGCTTGGAGGCTGTGGGGAGCAGAGCAGACCTGGATGCCCCCCATGCCCTCCAGCCCCCAGCCCAAGGAGGAGGGGGCATCTGCTGCAGGGGTCCCTGGCCCAGCACCAAGCACTGGCAGGAGCAAGGATGGGGGGAGCTGCTCCGGGGGTGCTGCAGGCAGAGGGGGAGCAGAACAGGCTTTGTTGAGGGGGGGGTCCCAGCTCTCTGCCCAGCTTTGCCCACCCTCCCCTTACATGTAGGTGCTGTCCCGTGTGATGGAGCCGCGGGGAGACCCCTGGACATCAATGGTGGAGATCAGCTGGTTCTCATAGATTAGCCGGTCCTCAATCACCTGGGGTGGACATGCACACAGGGTCGGGGTCCCCACCTGCGCTCTCAGTGGCTGGGGAGGGTGTCTCAGGAAGGGGAGGGATGTCACACTCCCACCTGGACAGTGGTGCCACACTGTGTGACAGGGAAATGGAACATCACGAAGGTGTCTGTCACCCTGATGGGCTCGCAGCCGGCCTGGGTGCTGGCGAGGCGTACGCTGTCCAGGTTGTAGGGCTGGGTGGCCAGGCCCCGCGGCACCACCAGGACGAAGTGTCCATCCAGCAGGCACTGCACGGTGGCTGCAGCACGGGGGAGTGACTCCATCAGCCTGAGCCGTGGGGACCTGCAACCCCTCTCTCCACCCCAGCAGGTGCTGGCCAAGGCGCTCAGTGATGGGGTGTCCCCAGGGACCCCCCCAGCAGCCTACCTGTGTTGCCGTAATAGCAGGGTGCGATGCGGTCCATGTCGTCATAGCAGCAGCCCGCCTGCAGGCATGCCTCCCGGCCCTGCGGGGCCACGCACGGCATCCTCCCTGCAGTCACCTGGCACTGCTCCCGTGTCAGCTGGGTGCCTGGGCCGGCAGAGGGGGTACACTGCCCTGAGCCGCCCACCAAAGCAGCCCCCTGCCAAAGCATCCTCCTGCCCGCCCCGAGCATCCCCTCCTGGCTGTGACCTGTGGCTCCAGGGAGGCGGGGGACCTAGCCCCAGCAGCACACCTCCATCCCACCACACCGGCTTACCTGCCCCTGCCGAGGGGTAGAAGAGAGCTGTGGACTGCAGCAGACCGGACTGGGATTGAAGCCCAGGACCTAACAAGCCAGGCTGGGGTTGGGGCTGCAGCCCTGGGTGCACCAAGCCCAGCTGGGGCTGCGCCTGAAGCCCAGGGCGCACCAAACCCGGTCGGGACAGCAGTCCCGGGCGCGCTGGACCCGGTCGTGCCTGGCCTGGAGGTACCAGCCCAGCCTGGCTCTGGAGCCCAGGGTGGAGGAGACCAGTTTGGGATTGGGTCTGAAGTCTGGGATGAGCTAAGCCTGGCCGGCTTTGGGGCTGAGCTCCCAGGCGTACAAAGCCTGCTTGGGTCTGAGCACCAGCATGTGTTAAGCCAGACTGGACACCAGGGTGCACCAGCCCCGGCTGGTTTGGGGGCATAAGCCCCGGACGAAGAAGACCTGGTTGGGGCCAGGCTCCAGAATGCACCATCCCTGGCTGGTTTTGGTTCTGAAGCCTTCGGTGCAGGAGCCCTGGTTGAGTCTGAGCCCCAGGGTGCACCAGCCCCAGCTGGTTTTGGTTCTGAAGACCTGGACGAAGGAGCCCTGGTTGAGTCTGAGCCCCAGGGTGCACCAGCCCCGGCTGGTTTTGGTTCTGAAGACCTGGACGAAGGAGCCCTGGTTGAGTCTGAGCTCCGGGGTGCACCAGCCCCGGCTGGTTTTGGTTCTGAAGACCTGGACGAAGGAGCCCTGGTTGAGTCTGAGCTCCGGGGTGCACCAGCCCCGGCTGGTTTTGGTTCTGAAGACCTGGACGAAGGAGCCCTGGTTGAGTCTGAGCTCCGGGGTGCACCAGCCCCGGCTGGTTTTGGGTCTGAAGCCCCGGGTGCAGGAGCCCTGGCTGGTGCTGAGCCCCAGGGTGCAGGAGCCCTGGCTGGGCTGGGGGCTGCACACCCGTGCGTGTTAAGCCCTGCTGGGGCTGGGAGCCAGGGCGAGCCATGCTGGGCTGGGACTGCACCCCCGGGCGCGCCAGCACCGGCTGGGTCCGAGCCACAGGGTGAACCTGCTCTGAGTGGGCTTGGGGAGAGAGCTGCGGTCCCGGGAGGGCAAGGGCAGACTGGGACACATGGTGCAGGAGGCCAGGCTGTGACAGCGGGACGAGGATGTCAGCCTGGGTCTGGTGGACACTGTTGCCCCGACCGGTCTGGTGCTTGGTGTGCCCGTTGCCATCCATGAGGTTCTCGTAGTCACCCGGCTGCGGGCATGTCATGTTGACTTCGTAGGAGGCGGCCAGGACCCCGCTGAGCAGCGTCTCCTCCAGCTGCACCCTCAGGATGTAGTGATCCTCCTGCGGCAGAGTGGGAGGGACAGTCACCCCCTGCCTATCGGTGCCAGGGCGGGGGAAAACCACAAGTGGGACAGCACCCTCACCTTCACCAGGACGTGGCAGCCCTCATAGCCGGAGGAGAAGATGACAGCACCGTCCGCCCCAGCATTGAGCCAGTGGAGGCAGATGGAGCAGTTGGCCACGTCAAAGCGAGTGCCAAACTCGTCTGAGGGGACACCGCAGGGGGTGAGGGGGCACAATCAGGTGCCACGATGCTCCCCAGGGAGGCAGGTGCACAGATACCCTCCCCGTGCCAAAAGCTCATTTGAGCCGTTGGGTTCACCCCACCAGGGCACCAGCGCCCTGGGGTTTGGGGGAAACCCCGGGGTGCACCCATGAGCCAGGGAGGGGGCTTGCACCCGCCTGCCCCCCACTTACCCATGACCTTGAAGCGGACGGTGCGGCCGCGGGTGGGGTACGCCAGCAGCTGCATGCCGTGGTCCCCGCAGTCGTAGCGGTACCGCAGGAGCGAGAAGGTGGCTCCAAGCCCCGGGGGCAGGAGGAGCAGCAGGAGAAGGAAGGAGCAGCTCTGTCCCATGGCGGGGGCGGTGAGTGAGGCCGGAGCGCCAGGCTCTCCGTGGGTTGGCGCTGGGGCTGTGGATTTATAGCCAGCCCTCTGGGACGCGGTGGGGGACATCAGATGACCGGTGCCTCCTGCCCCGTGGCGGGGGTACGAGCTCTGCCCAGGGCTCCTCGCTCCCGTGCCACCAGCGACCTCACTGCCCTGGCCCCACGGTCACCTCCCGCAGCCGTGCCAGGGTGACCGGGAAGGAACCGAGAGCTGTTCAAAGAAACAGTTTGTCCCACCGCAGGAGAAACTATCTGTGCAGATGGGGAGTGGGGACAGCACCAGTCAGGATGACACGCCGGACTGAGCCATCTGGGTGGGAGAAGGGGGCTAGTGTGTGCCCACCTCCCTGCTTGCCACGCAGCCTTGGCGTTTGCCGCAAGCCGGTGGGGAAAGCGGTGGCATCTGGCTCCCTGATGGACACGTTGCTGCCAGGGCAGCCATGGGGCCGGCAGCCTGCGGAGGGAGCGGGGCAGCACGGCAGCACAGCCTCGGTGAGGTCTGGGGGCCAGGGAATGGGACAGGTGTCCCCACATCACCCCCCCGGTGGCTGCACGCCCCGGCTCTGCCTCCCTGGCAGAGCCACAGGGGAACCAAAAGTCCTTCCAAGAACAATTTGTCCCACGGAGGCGAGGAGTCGGAGCAGCTACTCCTGCAGTGGAGAATCGAGACTGCTGCCCCGAGCGTGGTGTGGGGCCAGGGGTCCCCAGGCCACCCCTACCCAGCCATCACTTTGCTCCAGGGTGCTCCCTGGCACCCCTCTCCTGCCTGCCTGGCTGCTGCCCTCACCCTAGAGCAAGTGTGGCTGTGATGCTGCCAGCTGTGCCATGGGGGTCCCAAGCCCCCCGGTGCTCATCCCAGAGGTCCCCACAGGACGGCAAGTGGGGAGCCAGAGCTGAGATTTGCCAGGACCCCAGGACGGGGAGGACATTGGTCCCCTTGGGTGGCTGCTGAGCTCTTTGTGGCGTCCCTCTGCCTCCCTCTTCAGATGTTTCCCTTCTGGGTCTTATCATTATTGGAAATTAAACTGAGTCACCACCCCTGCTGCCCCTCCCCCCCTTGCCAGTGTGACGGTCACGCCCAGCTCCCAAACCCTGCCCCAGCATGTGCCAGGCATCCGTGCGCCCAGACACCCATTTGCCATCCTCCATCCCAGTTAAAGCTGCCAGCCTCCATGTTTTGGGGATTTACAACCCTCCTGCCTCCGAGGAGCCGCTGTCCTTGGCATTCCCAGGGAAAAACCCACCCCCAGCTCGGTGCAGGGACGGGGACTGCATCAGCTCCCACCGGCTCACAGCACAGAACCCCGGCTCACGGCGACAGGGTGTGCACAGCCAAGAGTTTAGCCATAGCCCCCCCTAAAAACCTTCAGAAAACCCCTCAAAAAGCAGTATCAGCCACAGAGAGCCCCGCATGACCCCCTGAGCCATGGATGTGCCTATAGATGTACCTTATAGACACACTGGGGTGCTCCCACACACCGCCGCCAGGACGTGGTGCCCCCAGCCCTGAGCACAGGCAGGACCAGGCAGCGCTGTCGGGCAGGGTGGACTTTATTGAGTGGGGCAACAAGGCTGAGGGCAGCCCCCGGCAACCCCCTTTCTCCTCCCACCTTCCCCGCAGCCATCACAGCTTCATGGTGGCAGCAGGGCCCAGGTGGACCTCCAAGAACTGGACAATCTCCTGCCACGAGTGCTCCTGAGCCTTGGCGTGGGGCTGGGCTTCGCCCCCCCACACTACTGGCCGGGGAGCGCGCCGCAGGCTGGACACACTGCAGAGGGGCGAGCCGGGGGGCTCGATCAAGTGGCCAGCCCCAGGGTAGGAGAGGAGGCGGCAGCTCTCTGGTGGCATCCGTGCCATGGCCAGCTGGGCGAAGAGCTTGCTGTTCATGCTGCGGTCAGCCTCCCCCACCACGAAGAGGACCTTCCCCCGGACCCTCTCGACCGGGATGGCCGAGGCGCTGTGTGCAGGGTCCCGGGGGTCAGAGAAGATGGCAGAGTTGTCCAGGGCCCCCATCTCGGCGAAGATGATGCGCTCGGCGTAGTAGGGGATAGGGGGGATGCGGAGGTCCTTGTAGACCAGTGGGTTGCCGTGAAGGAAGGCTGTGCCGTTGATCCACACCGTGGCCACTACCTGTGGCAGGAAGGTGGCCATGGCCAGGGCCACCTCTGCTCCTTTGGAGACGCCGACAACACCCAGGCCAGGGCCTCGCACCTGCAGGGAGGGCGAAATGGAGCCAGCTGGCAGCACCACTTGCTGGGACATCACTGGGATGTCCCCAGTCACCAGGACATCCCTGGTCGCTGGGGCGTCCCTGGTCACCAGGACACCGTGCTTATCAGGATGTCCCTGCTCACCAGGACATCCCACTCACCAGGATGTCCCCAGGACACACCTGCTCATGTGGTGCCACTCACCATGCTGCAGGGCTCACCTTGGGGTGCCGGAGGAGCAGCTCAGCTGCCTCCTCAAAATACTCCAGGTCAAGCTGGGCCAGGGTGCGGGGCAGGTCATCATAGGCAAAGAAGGCCAGCGCCAGCACGGCGAAGCCCCGGCTGGCCAGCAGCCCTGCGCGGAACTCAATGAGGCCACCTGCGCCCCCAAAAAGGTCGATCACCCCCGGGAAAGGTCCCGGTCCTGTGGGAAGCCAGGGAGAGATCATCACCGCTGAGAGCAGCGGAGCCACCGGTGCCACCCCACCCCCCCGGGGTCCCACCTGGCTGGGCAGCTCAGGGGTCCCCACACCCCCCTGCTCACCAGGTGGCAAGAAGAGGGCTCCACGGACCCTGCCCTCCCGGATGGGCACCCGCTGCGTGCCAGGACCCACGTACCACCGCTCGGCCTCACAGGAAGCCAGCGCCTGGTCCTGGGGCACAGGGAGCAGGTGGAGGCCATCGAAGACCTCCAGGCGGACGACGAAGGGGCTACCGGCCACATCCCGCTTGATGAGCCGTCGGAAGAGGGTGTCGGGCTGCAGGAACCAGAAGAGCCCCATGGGCCAGAGGCCGGAGTAGCTGCCACCCAGAGCGGCATGGCGCCCTGGGTCCACCTCGCCCGCCCCATCGGCGTGGAAGAAGGCGCGCGCCTGGAAGCACTCGCCCTGCTCATCCGTCAGCGATGCCCGCAGGGTGACCAGCTGTGAGGGGGACAGTCCCCGCACCAGCACCCGCACCGGCCGATCGGCCAGCGAGGATTGCGGTGTCACCGTTACCTCCACCATGGTGCACCTGGGGATGGAGATGAGCATCACACCCGGGCCACGGGGTCACCTCGCCCAGGGAGGGGGCCACCATGGGCTGGCAGTAGGGGACTGTCCCAAGGGATTCTAACACGGCGCCACAGGACTTGGCTATCACACGTTGCGCTTTGTAGCCCAACCAGTCCCACTAGCATCTCTCCTTCCGTGGCGTGTGTCCCCCCCCCGCGCCCAACACACATCACCACACCCAGCACCAGCAGCCCCCCAAACTTGCCCAGCAGCAGCAACACCCACAAAGACACCCCTTCAGCACCCACCGTCCCCTTGCCCCACACTCCTCCTCCTCCGCATCCCAGGGCCAGGCAGGCAGGGGCTACGGCCCCCCGGTCCCGTGCAGACCCCACGTTCCCTGCACGCAGAGAGGCAGGCAGGCCGTGGCAGCTGACGGTGCGCCCAGCACAATGCTGGCCCCAGCCCAAGGAGGAGGTGCCTAGCTCACCCACGTACGCCCTGCCAGGAGAGCAGCCCCCCCTCAAAGCCTCGGGTGCCTGCAAGCCCCAAAGCCACACGGGTGGGCTCCAAGGCCCCTCTTACCGGGCTGGGGCAAAGGCTGGGCTGGTGCTGCGGCGCTGGGGAGGGCGTGGGTGGGAGAGGCAGGGCTCCAGGCTGCCTCGGCAATCATTAACCTCATTAACGCAGAGCAGCGAGTGCAGAACCCTCCTGCCCGATGACCCCGGCCACGCTGGCAGCCACCCCACTGCACCCCACAGCTCCTGCCAGGCCCCCTGCCCCCCTCCATAGGGGCTGCCACCCCCCACCCCAACTCCTACTCAGTGGGTGAAACGGGAAGCGCTGCACCGCCCCACTGGAATCCCCTGTGACGCTCCCAGCCCACGATTAACCCACCCCTCTGCTATGCTCTGCCTCGGGGGGCGCAAGGCCAGCTCCCCCCACAGCCACTGCTCATCCTGGAGCTGCCAGCTTGTCCCCAGCCCAGGACGAAGCTCCTGGGCCCGGGGACCACCCTGCCAACCCACACCAGGGCCCCCCAGTGCAAGCAAGGGCTTATTGCTCCCCACAGCCTCATGTTTGGGGGCCACCCTTGGCCCCCCACCCCACTGGGTTGGCTCACAGCAGGCTGGACACAGAAAAGGGCGTTCATAAAACAAGAAAAACCAAGGTGAAGAGATCTGTGTGGGTTTCCCACCCCAAGCGCCTGCCTTCCAGCTGCCTCCCCACCGTCTCCCAGCCCCGCTCAAACCCACCCTGCGGCACCCCAGCACCTCCAGAGAAGGCCAACAGGAGGTTGTGCTGCACCATGCAGCAGAGATGTGCCCCCTCCCTTCGTTACAGGCTCCAGGGCTCATTCACAGGGGGGAAGAGACCTCTTTTTGAGGAAGGAAATCCTCAGGGGCTATGGCACTCTGCAGTCCCAGGAAGGCTGAGGGAGATCTGCCTCAGCAGAGGGAAGGCCCCAAGCTGGAGCCATCAGCCCCTCCAAGCCATTGGAGACAAGCCCAAGTCAGTTCCTAGTCATCTTTATAAAGAAAAAGCAGATCTGGGCAGGTGAAGCAGTTCTCCTTCCAGCCCGTGGCCATCAGCAACACAACTTCCCAAGGCAGCGGGGATCCAGCAGCTGGTTCCTGTGGGTCACGGCACTGCGTACACCACCCCAGCTCTGTCCTGCGGTCTGTCCAACACCGAGGGCCTGGGCAGTGATTCCTGCCCACCGAGCCGAGGAAGCACGCCTGGAGAGGTGCAGGACACACAGAAACCCCGGCTGCCCAGGCACTGTAGTGCCCCATCTCCTGTCTCACTCCTTGGCTGCTTTGCGCTGCACAGGTGTCTTCTGGAGCAGGGCCAGCGTGTCCCTCTTCTCCACCCGCCGCAGCTGCTTCTTCTTTGCTCGCTTGAGCTTCAGTGGGTTCCGGATCTGGGGGGGGGGGGGGGTGGGGGGTGGGGAGAGGGGGCTTTCAGGCACTGGGGAGGCAGGCGGGACAGGCACAGCAGAGCTCCCTGCCTCCCACCCCTGCGGCACGGTCCCAGCCAGAGCCCAGCCCCTCCACAGAGCTGCAGGATGGGATCTTCTCCCTCCCACTGCTGAAGCAGCAGACGTAGCGAGGATCAAAGTGTGTACACAAAGCCATCTGGCAACTGATCAGATTTATCCTAAAACTCCTCCCTGGAAACATCTCCCAGTTGCCCCAGATCTCATGTCAGAGGTGACAGGCAATACCACATTCTCACTATCACCGTGTGGCTGTGCAGTTCCTCACTGCACCCTCCACGAGCTCCCAGGTCTCTTCCAGATGGAAAAGCCACAACCTCAAAGCACTGTATGCCTGGATCCACATCAGTGCCATGTTTCCGTCGCTCTATCACCCCATGTGCCGACCATCCCCGGGGCAGCCTCAGTTCTGGTTTTCTCAGGCTTGGAAAGGAAGCTGTCCCTCCCAGCCCACCCTGCAGGACACCGGTTGCCTGCTCGGCAGAGACACCCTCCAGCTGAAGCTGGCTTTAGTTGGATCTCCCCAGTCCTCCCAGTGCTGCTCACAGCATCCTTGAAAGGAGGAGCCAGGGAGAAGAACTGGAGCAAACTGGAGGCCAGTACCCAGGGTCTGGAGGCTGCTGGGTCTGCTGGGCCACCACAGTGCCCTCCGCTAGGAACGGGGCCCTGACTCACCACTTGGACAATCTCCGCCTTCCGCTCGTTTTCCAAGCGCCGCTTCAGGTTCTCCTCCCGCCGCCGCTTCTTCTCCTGTGAAAGCAGCATCAAAACATTCCCTGCAGGTCCCTCCCTCCCTCCCTCTGGCCTTAAACCCAAACCAGCTGATGCCGACACCGGTCAGGGAGCTGCATGGCTATGGCAGCACAAGCAGCACCTGCCCAAGCACGAAATCTGCTGCACAAAGCCAAACCCGCAGCGCTTTTCTCCCCAGCACAAGGCTCAAACTGACCGACTGGGTTTATTCCAAGTCAGTGACTTGCAGCACGTGACCGTCGCAGCCTGGATTTGGCACGATGACAAGGAATTCACTGTCCCAACTGCCCAGGGGAAGGGCAGCCGTGTGGTTTGTGCTCAGCCCACAGGGCTCTGCCACAATAATGCCATGGCCAAGAAGCCCAGGATGTGGGCAGAGACACACGGCTGTGTATGGAGAGAGGCAAAAAGTCTCTGCTCACGGCCTAGCTCCACAATGTGGCCCTGAGCTCGCCCTAGCAAAGGGAGCGGGTAGCTCCAGCCGAGGGCTGGGACAGCAGAGTCCCTGGCTCCCCGGCAAACCCGCCCCATGGAGGGCCAGTGCTGCACGCTCACTGCCCCATGGAGACAGCAGGCACAGAGGGGCTGGGTGATGCTGCCTGCAGGGTCCTGAGCCCCAGGCCCAGCTCCCAAGCCCTGTTACCTCACGCTCTCTCTGCTTCCCCTCCTGCAGCTGCCGTGCCAGGTCCCGGACAAGCTTCCTCTCCTGCCGCTCCTTCATCTTCCGTGCCCAGGAGGTGCGAAGGGCCTTGTCCTGGATCATGTGTGAGAACCTGGGCAGGCAGATGGGCCAGGTCAGCAGCTGGAGGAGGGAAAACTGCACCCCCCATGGCTCACAGACCCCCTGCCCACTCAAGGTCCTCTCCGGAAACTCCTCGGGCCAGAACTCTGTGAAACTCCCCCAGCTCAGAGCCTCCTGCAGCAGCCTCACCCCTCGATATCCCATCCAAACCTTCCCCTCGGCTCAGGACTCCCCCAAAACAGCCCAGTCCCCGCCGGGTCCTTCCGCAGTCCCCCTACGAACCACCCCCGTTGCCCCAACCAAAGCAGCCCTACCTGGGCCAACCCACCCCCCAAACGGCCCTGTCCCCCCAAAACACCCGCAGAGCTTCCCCCCGAGCTCAAGAACCCCCATACACCCCTGTTCCCACCAGAGACCACCCCAAAGCGTCTCCCCCCGCCCCGAGGCCTGAGCCCCCCACCCTGTGCCCACCTCTTTTTGCCGGGGTCCTTCCACACCCGCCCCGACTTGGGTCTGCCCCGCGGGATGGCCGCCACCGCTGCCTCCTTCCGTTTCTTGGAGGCTTTCCGACGCCGCCGGGCCGGGGCCAGGGCCGGGACTGCCTCACTGGGCTCCTCGGGGCCGGGGGCCGGGCCCGGGGCCGTCCCGCACTCCCCCACCATTCTACACGCTGCCCCCTCCCCGGCGGCGCCCGGTGATGACGGCAGAGACGCGCCGCCGCCATACGCATGCCCAGCAGGAAAGCCACGCTGAGCCCGCGGCCGCCATGTTAGTGCCGGGCAACACCTCCCGCCTCCCTGACGCTGCCGGGCGGAGGCCGCCATATTTGTGCCGGGCAGGCGTGTCGGCGTGCCTGTTATCGCGTCGTCGCGGCGGCCCGTGCCCGGTGCCCTCTAGCTCCCGCCGCAGCCCCCGCAGTGTGAGGGCCGCCAGCCCCTGAGGGAGCGCCGGAGAGACGCGTGGGCTGGGCTGGGGGGAGAGGCCTTTATTGGGGGGCAAAGGCGCGGAGGTGAGCGGCCTGGCTTGGGGTGCTGAGAGCTCTGAGGCCCCGCAGGGCCCTGGCCAGCCCCACCGTGAGGCACCGGGGACCCCCCTCGGCTCCAGCACCTTGGCTGCAGCAGGGCAGGGGCACACAGTGGTTCTTCACAGGGGACGGCTGCCAGCTTGGCCATGGCTACAGCGCCTGGGAGAGGAAAAGGGGGAAATTCTGCTTTTGGGGTCATGCAGAGAAGCCCCTGTGGGCGACCAGCCTGGGGCGGCCCCTCAGAGGAAAGAAGGGGGTGGATGATGCTGCCATGCTGCTGCTGAAACGCCAGAGCCAGTGTCCCACGTGCCCTCAGGGCTCTGGCAGGCAACAGGGCCCCCTCACCATGCGTGTGTAGTCATGCTGCTTGATGGCATCGTAGCCGAAGGCCAGGGCCGCCACCGCCGCGCAGAACTCCAGCAGGCTGAAGATGATGAATATGGAATCCAGCCCGTTGCTCACCATCTGTAGGGAGGAGAGCGGAAAGGTCCTGCAGGTCCTGTTCCCTGGCAGCACCCATCGTCCCCTTCCCCTGTGTAGCAATCGCCCTGTTTGCTTGTCCCATGCAGTGACAGGAGGCTTGGACCCACCACCTGAGCATGAACCAGGAGGCTCTACCTTGTTCTCAGCATCGAAGCACCAGTCAGGTTTCAGATAGTACGGCTTATTCTCGCAGCCAGGGATGTTGCGAGTGATGGCCGTGGTGTGGACAAGAGTGGCCACCAGCGTGCTCAGGATGACCCCCATATTGACGATGCAGCAGGTCTTCACCTGTGTGGGTCACTTCTCATCAGCCATCAGCAGCTATGTCCCTTCTGCTCCTGCCAAGACCCCCATGAGGTGCCACAGAGTGGAGGGAGAGGCTGCCTGGGGCTTTCTGTTTGAGCTGTCTGAGCAGGGGTGCCTCCAAATTGGATTATTCAACTCCGATCAAATATACTCCTGGACAAGCCAACCAGGGCAGCCACCCTCCGTGATGCCTTTTGTCTCCATCATCCGAGACTGACTCCACGAGGCCCTGAAGCATGGAAGATTGCCCCACCACCACCCCTGCTTGATGGGGAGGTTGCTGAGCACCTCCTGAGGGTGTGACACACTTTCAGTGCCTTGCTGTAGACCCTGTGGTGTGAATCTAGGCTGTGGAGGGGTCCTGCCAGCCGCTGGAAGGGGCAGGAGTTGCAGAAGCAATGGGGGGGAATAATTTGTCCCTGCCAGCCTGACCGCAGGGGACCCCCTTACCAGCAAGATGCTATCCCTTTTTTCGCTTTCCACGAGGAGAGAGCCTGAGACCAGGAGCTGCTCGGAAAACAGGAGAAGGGTGTCAGCAGCAAGGCACCCGCCCTGCATGTCCCGGTGCCCCTCCAGCTGTGTTTGGGGCTGCATGCACACCCACTCCATCCCCAAAGGGGACAGCTAGAGTATCTGGGTCTAAGAGGAGGCCCTGGTGATGAGTGGATCTGTGCCCTGATCCACCGAGATCCCCCTGTCCTCATAAGATGGTGAGGAAGGCCAGGCATATCCCTGCTTACCAGGAGCCCGAGCCAGAAGAGGACCCCACTAGCCACAGGGAGGGAAGGGGTGCTGTACTGTGACGCTGTCAGGATGATCCCGAAGCAGACATGGATGATCCCAGTGAAGATGTGGATGGTCTAGGGAAGGATGGGGGAGAGGCATCCCCCCAGTCACTCTGAGCCCAAAGTGCTGCCCGTCTGCCAGCACCAGCAAAGGATGGGTGTCACCATTGCTGTTAGCCACACCCAACCCGATCCCATGGCCACACCGCGTCCTGGCTGTGCCCCACAGTGCCAAGAAGGGACTGGGCACAGCTGGGCGTGCTGCCGCTTGGCACAGTGGCATGAGCTGGCAAAAGGAGCTGGTCCCAACCGTCACCGCCGCCCCAGCCAAGGACAACCTCAAGCAGCACAGTCCCTGGGGATACTCGGTCCCCGAGGTGCCCCATCCCCCCGGGACACTGTGTCTCACCCCCAGTGCCTTGGGCTGAGCCCTTCTGAAGCCTTTGACTTGAAATGATGATACAGCAGGTGTGGGTGGCCCGGAGCTGGAGGCCAACTGGGCTGCTCGGGGGTCTGTGGCCGGGATGACCTCCGTGATGATCCTCATGCCCCCAGAATCGGTCACCGTTGTGGCTGCCATCGCCTGTGGGCAGAGCAGGACTGGGGAGCCGGGAAAGCTGAAGGACCAGGCCAGCTCCCACCCTGCCCAGGGACCAGCACATGAGATGTGTCCACACAAGCAGTGACACAAGAAGCCGTGACAGCCTCTTACAAGGATGGCCCACACCCTGTCCTGCACCCCACACCTCACCCCCCACCCAGGTACCTCCTTCAGCCTGGACTTGCCCTCCTCCTCCTCCCCACAGCCACTGTTAGTGGTCCGTTCGGTGTCCGAACCTCCCCAGGAGGTGGTGGTCAGGCAGGGATGCAGTCCCTCTGCCCTTTGCTCCCTGCAGGAAGTTTGTTCATGGAAATCTCGTCAGGTCTCTCTTGCTCAACAAGGCAGCTTTGCCAATGGAGGGGAGAGAGGCTGGCAAAAACCCCACGTGCATCTGCCTGTGCATGCAGGGTGGGGGGAGAGGGAGGCGGGGAGAGGGGCTCTGCAACCCCGAGGTGCACATCACCTCCAAGGGCTTCACTGCAGCCTGGGGAAGGCATTGGACACTTGCCCCTTGGGATGCTCTGAGTAGGAGACTCCTCTGCCCAGTGCCCAGTCCTTTCCCTCCCCAGCTGTGGACACTTTGCTCAGACATTATCTCTGTTAGGCACGTGCCAGCCCTGGCAGGGTCCTAACGAGGTGCTTGGGCATTCATTTGGCTGCCCTCGTTAGAGCCACTACGAGACAGACAGCCCTGGCAATTCCACTTACAGGAAAAAGAAAAAAAAAAAAAAAAAGAGTGAAAAAGGACATGGCACAAACACCATAAACCCTGTTAGTCTATAAAGGTCCCAAGGAAGCTCCGTTATTGCCTTTTTATTTTCTTTAGGGTTTTTCTTCCTCTGTGAGCACCTTGAGCCCGTGGGTCTGCTCCCCGGTGAGGACAGCCCACCCACAGGAGCGAGCCGGGGGGCGGCAGCATGGTGTGCAGTGCCGGACGGCTCCGGTGTGGGCCCGGTGGGAGCTGAAGGGAAAGGAGATGCAGTTGTTTACGATAGGAAATGAGAGCTCAGCCTGGGAACGGAGCCACTGCACATGGCGAGGAGCTCCCAAGGGGCAAGTTCGGAGGCCCCCTTCCTCCCTCCGCCGGCCACTGGTCTCAGGTCTGCCAGAAAACAGCTATTTCCTTTGTGGCCGTCATCCCCATCTGCTCACCAGGAGGGCCACAGTCCTCCGCGCTGGCCCGCAAGGACCCCCCAGGTTTCCTGGATGTTCGGCGGGTGCAGGGTTGGATGCTGTGGGGTAGGATGCTGGGTGCTGGTCCCATCCCCTCTCATCCTCATTCTCCCCTGTGCTTGGCAAAGGCCCCAGCGCTGGGTGCTGCAGGCAGCTCTGGCTCTGGGACCACACAAGGGAGCAAAGGCCCCCATTCCTGCTGTGCAGGGGAAGGGGACAAGGGACAAACAAGATGAGGTTTGCTTCGACCTCCACCCATGACATGCTCTAGTCCGGCTCAGGGAGCAGGCAGGAGGGCGCAGGGCAGGTGGACATGGCCCTGGGACCCTGCTTGGGCTTTTTCCTCCCTTGGAGGCTGCGAATGTCTGAGCACTGCCCAAGCCTTTACTCAAGCTATTTCTTGGTGGAACAGGAATATTTGAGCACAGGGTTCTGGCATTTCTCGGCTCGGGCTGGCTTCACCCCGCGTTGGCAGCCACCGGCATCACCAGCATTAGGGGCCCCAATGCCCCATCTCTGCCCGAACCTCTCACCGCAGCCCCAGCAAGGGCCAGGACCCTCCACAGCCCCGTTCCAGCTGAGGATTTAGGAGCAGGTGGAGCAACTTTTGGAAGCGCCTTTTCCTTTCCTTTGGCCCTAGAGGGAGCTGAGACGCCTGGTTTGGAGGCACATCACTTCCCAGAGCTCGGCAGAGGCTTCCAGCGCTGGGGCCAGCAGCGGGGCGCGACCCCCAGCGAGAGGTCAGCAGCCACAGCCCCCCCAGCCCGGGCTGGCCGGGGGGGGAACAAGGGGATCGGTGGTACCAGGGCTGGGCACAGGCTGTAGGTCATGGAAAGTGGCCACATCTCGGTGTCTTTTGGGGGAGCAGAGGGACCAACAGCATGGCCACATCCTTGGCTCTTAAGTCTGCAGAGACACTGGAGTGAAGCTGTCTGGCCACACATCCCAGCAGACCCTGTGTTTCCCTGAGGATTTTTCCCAAAGGCTTTCTCTTCATCCGTGCTGCACAAGCTGGAAAACGGGGGACTGACTGGTGTTGACTGGGGTGATGGCCACGAGCCTGGGAGCAGGATGGTGCTGCAGAGGAGGGAGCAGAGTGCCAAGCAAGCCTCAGCAGCTGGGCTGCGGCTGTGGGGTCTCGGCTCTCCCCTGTCCCATTTTGGGTCCTTACAGCCAGCCCATTTCCCAAGTTCCTTGCCTGTTGGCTAGCAAGAGGGAACACAGTTGGTCTGTACCCTCTACCATGCTCTGGGGAACGGGAGGATTTTCTGCACAGCAGCAGGGGTTGTTCAGCTGGTAAACCCAGAGCACAGCTGAGCACTGAACCCAGAAGGTTTGCCCATAGCTGGGGGGCTACTCCCACCAAACCAGCCTAAATCAGGTCCCAGAAAAAAGCTGGTAGGACAGACCCAGCCAGCAAGGAGCAGCTAGCATCTCACCCTGATGCCTGGCTGGGCTCACAGCGCCTCTGGGAGGGGCAGCAGCAGGGGAGGGCAGGGGGCTCACCGGGCACTGCAGCCCACCTGCATCCCCCATTTCCCCTGGTGGAAAA
Organism: Falco rusticolus; assembly: GCF_015220075.1. NCBI lineage: Eukaryota > Metazoa > Chordata > Aves > Falconiformes > Falconidae > Falco > Falco rusticolus. Next base: position 18,846,998 of record NC_051196.1, on the reverse strand, counting down.
TGTCAGGTGGAAAAGAGCTCCCAGCACGCTGGGGAGGGGCTGCTGCCGGCGTTCCCCCATCCCACCGATGGCGTTCCTCTCTCCTGCAGCCCCAGCGGGACAGCGAGCACTTGGCCTTGTAAAGGGCTGCAACTGGCGGCACGGCTTTCCAGGAAAAACACAGGGATGGATGAGATTCGGCCGCGCCTGTTCATCGCACTCCTGATGCCTCTTAGCCTTTAACTTCTGCTGGTAACTTGTCAGCGTGCCTCTCTGGGGGGAAAGCCTCTCTCAACACCCCAGTGCTAACGAGTCCCACCAGGCGCTGGCTGGGGTCTGGCTCCGGCACCAAGGGGTGAGGAACACTTTAGCACCCGTGGAAATGCTGGGATCCCCTCTTTAGCCTTTATACAGGCAGGGTGTCCTCCAGCATTAGCGACAGCTTGTGTTCCCAGCTGAAACTGCCTGCTACGGTGGATTTCCTCCCAAATCTGCCTTTTCAGATTCCTAAAGCATTCCTGAAGTTTCAGTCTTTCAGCCAGAAACAGCCGTGACTGCCCTGGGCCCAGCAGCCGGGCTTGGTGAAATGGCTGAGCAAAACCCCTTTCTAAGTGAGGTATCCGTGGAGAAAGCACTTTTCCCTTTCTAAATAAAGCCAGATCCAGCTGGGGATGGCAGGAGCCCAAGGTAGGATGTTACAATTTATTTTGGAAACAGATGCCAGAAGGAGGTGAAGCTTTCAAGCGTCTGGCTGAGCAGATGCGGGGAAGTGGCAAGCCCGGTCAGCGGAGCCTTCCAGCCCTTTATTTGCAGGAATTTCTGGCTTTGCTGATATATACAATGCATTCCTTGGATTTTAGGTGGTTTTGTGGGGTTTTTTTTAGGTTGAGTTTTGCTCTCCTGACAGCTGGAAATCTTTTCTTTGCTGATTATTCTTCCTTTTAAATCTCCAGGAGCCGCTCACGCACGGGCTGAGTGCTGGTGCTGGGCAAGACGTCTGCCCCACAAGCGTGGCTTTTGGCACGGCCGGAGGAGCGCAAACACACCTGGTCCAGCGCCTGGGGACTCCCACGTCGATGGTTTCAGTACAACGGTCCTGTGTCCCTTAGGATGCCACGGGATGGATGGGGGAAGCCTGGCTGGGTGCTCAGGCTTGGGGGTGTTCAGCGAGAGCCCTCCCCAGCATCCCCTCCCACCAGCACAGGACAAGTTTACGAGCCTGGTGGAACCAAAAGTCCTTTTCCAACCCCAAAAGCCCTGCTTTTTTCCAAAGAAAATAGATTGCGATGGAGAAATGCTTTTCACAGAAAGTTGCTGCTTCCTGTGAAAAACTTTATATCCCCATAAAAATACCAAAAGTCAACATTTTGCTCTGCCTCCAAATGTTTCTGGTTCTCACAGGGCTGTTACGATACTGGTTCCAGAATGAGAAAGCCACATTTTCTGGGACAGGTTTCAGGGTTTTCTTTTTAAAAAAGCAGCTGGCTTTTATCTGTGCCGTGTTCCCTGGGAGGCATAGCACTCCCTGGCCAGTGACCGTGCCAGCCTTTGTATTTTCACTGCAGACACGCTGGTCTGTAGCCCCAGGACCGTGAGCTGTGGTGTCCCTGCTCTGTGTCCTGAAAACCCGTGGAGGGAACCTCCTCCAAGGTTGAAGACCAAGGTAGCCACCCTGGCTTAGGAAATCGGGAGGCAGGAGCAGGCAGAGGCAGGCTGGGGGAGCATCGCTGCCTGCTGGGGGGGTTCTTCCCCTTTTTGTTGCACAGGGCGAATCGAGGTGGCTGCTCCAGTGCTGGTGGGAAGAGCCATGGTGGGATGATTCTGCTCTTTGATGCCTTAGGGAGTTCAACTGCCCCAAGGAGACAGAACAGGGAGGGCAATGCATTATGAGAAGGGAGCTCAAAATGCAACCGGAGACAATCTTTTGGAGCAGGGACTGTGCCATGGAAAACCCCTCGAACCAGGGGCTGGCAGACGTGGCAGATGCAGAGCCGGATCTCCATGAAACCCCCACCGCACCACCCTAAGGGCTCGTGGGCAGGAGTGCATCAGGCGGGGCTCACGCTGCCATTCGGGGTGCAGCAGCAGCACTCCTAAAGCCTGTCCCAGATGTGTCCATCACCTTCCTGCTACATTTCAGCCTTTGATTGGTTCCCTCCCAGTAAAAATCCTGATGCTGCAGAAAAGCTCCAGCGTATCTCCAAGACTTCACTGAGGCATCGCAGGGTTTCCCAGGACAAGGAAGATCTGCCCTGAGAAAGTCCCGCCTGCCCCATCCCGGTGGGACAAGCGCATGGAGGAGATGCAGGAGTGATGCCACAGGCCAGGGGGCTGCATCCCCACCTCAGCCCCATGCAGTGGCCAAGCTGGGAACAGGGACCATCGCCTCCTCTGCCCGCTGTCCTCTGGGGCTCTGAGGCTGATTAACCCCAGCGGTAACCACCTGGGAGCCCTCCTGCCCGCTGTCTGGGGGCTGTTCCCAAACCCAGGCTCCCTGGGGTCTGACCAGGCACCAGCAAAGCCCCCAGAGCCTCTGGGACACAGCCCCCCTCATCATTTCGCCTGTCATGGGACCGAGCTGATGGTGGGGTTACATGGGGCTGTGGGCACATGTCTGGAGCCCCCTCCCACCCCAACCCTCTCCCGAGGCACAGAGCCCGTGGATGGGGCAGAGCTGCATCCTCCATCCACCCTCCGCTTTACCGGGGATGCTGCAAGGGAGGCAGCACACTTGGCTCCCGGCAGGCCCCGTCCTCACTGGCAGGGAACAGTGGCTGCCAGCCTTTGTCCCAGCATTTCTCCTGCCCACATTGCCACCCTTTTCACGTCCCTTTGGTCATCGCCACCCTCCCAGCTCACCAGCACCACGTCTCCCGGAGCAGGTCCCTCCCCATCACCCTGCTGGGTGCCCAGAACTTCTCTGGTCCCTACCACCCACTGTCCCCAGCCCTGGGGGTACCCACTTCTCCTCAGGAGGTTTCAGGGCTGCAGATGTGCAGAAATTCACATATAGGGAAGGAACACATTTCCACAGAGCCTTAAAACACCTATTCCTGCATTTCCAGAGAAAGCTGCACCTAAATGCAGTGACGTGGCAGAAAACTTTGAAGCCTTTGGAAAGATAATCTGGGTTTAAAGATTGAGGGGCTCTAGGTTATCGCCCACTAATGCCTGATTTCACGGGAAGGGGCATTTTGCAGCAGCAGCAAGAGGCTGGCTCTGTTCCAGCAGTGGCTCAGCATGTGGCAGTGGGATGCTCCAGGAGAAAAAAAAAAAAGAGCCTGATGCTGGCAAAGGAGAGGGGAGCACCACACTGGCCAAAGCCAGAGGGACCTGCCAGCCTGGATGGGGGGGTGGCAGAGCTTCGTGGTGGCCCCCCCGGGGATAGAAAGCCTCCGTGGCTGCCATGGGAGAGGAGGTGCAGGAGGCTCTGGAGCCACAGGTGACGAGCTGGAGCCATAATGGGCTGCAAACACGGGGTGAGCAGAGACAGCCTGTTCATCCCACTCCCCCAATCTCTGGGGCTTTTCCTACTCAACCAGCTCATTATTTTTTCAGAGCTTGAACAGAAATAACTGACAGCAAGTGAATAATCCATGAGGCTCTGGCTGAGCAGCGCGAGCACTGTCAGGGCATGGGGAGGAGGCTTTTGAAACAAGAAAGAAAACATTTAACTCAACCCAAAACTAAAGAAATGGTTCAAACAGGCACTCTCTGACCCTGCTCTGGGGCTGGAGGTGAGGTCTGTGGGGACACTGTCCTCAGACTGTGGTGAGGATACCCCAGGGAGGGAGCGCAGATGGAGAACTCCCCTTAGGGCACCGACAGGTCACCAGGTTGCTCCCACCCCTCTGAAAACCACCACCAGGCTCTCCATGAGCTCAGGATAAATAAAGCTTCAATCACCTACCGGCACACTGTGCCTAATGCTCAGCACCACCCTTCCTCCTTGTGAGGCTCTCAAGCATCCCCACCACCACGGGCTACTTAAGGATGGAAGTCGGTAACGAGCTCATCAGGAGCAAGCAGATCTCTCTTCTGGTTAAAAATGGGCCAGGAGCCCCTTGGTCTCAATTTCCCTTCCCACACATTTTGGAGGGACTGCAGCACAGGTAAGGTTTGGGAGCGCTCCCCGGGTCCCTCTGCTCCATTCCCATCACACAGGATCGCCCAGCCACGTTTGCAGCCTTGTGGGAACAGGGAGCATGTGCCACCAGCGTCCCCATGTCACCCCGAGGAGCAGCCCCAGCCGTGGGAGCAGCTCCTCCGTCGGTGTGAGAACCCAGAGCTGCTGCCATCACCGTCACCGCCGCTGGCAGACCAGCTGCTCCAGCAGCACTAAATACAGCGAGCCGGGCTGCTGTGTCTGTAACGGGGGGGGGGGGGGGAGAGACCAGGCGAGGGTGTTGGGGACAGGAGACCACTGAAGCCAGGCAGGATGAATCCTTTGCCTGACATACAGTGGCTCTGCGGGGCGGGGGGGATTTGCAGCTCCTGTGCTGAGAATCCCCAAAACGAGGAGACACATTTATTGGACAGAGCATTTATTTCAAAGATAAAATAAAGCAAACTGGATATGAGCAGAGGTAGATGGTCCGGCTGCCCACCCGGCTCCCAGCACATGTTGGGGTCTCTGTAAGCTGCCTGCTATACGGCTGCCAGACCTCGGGGAGCTCCTGATCCCTGACATGAATGAACCCCAGGAGCCAGCCAGGTATTTATAGGCAGAAACACCCCGTGAAGCCCCAAGATGCCCCCCCCCGCCCCCCCCGGAGAAGCCCGCTCTCCAAAGCAGGCAGCAGGCAAAGAGTCTCTCTTTGTGACCTAGCGCGGGGGCAGGAGATGGGCGAGGAGGGGGCAAATCCAGGGTGGCTTTCAGGAGGGGGTACCAGTGTGTCCCCACCTGCAGCGCAGTAGGAAGAGGATGCCATAGCCCTGGGCATGGGGAGCTGGCTGGGGATGGTTTCGGGAGCATGGAGGCAGGACCCTGCACCGAAGTCCTTGGGGCCAGCACCTCGCTAGACTTCAGGGGCGGCCAGCTGCAAAGAAACCAAAGAGCTGCTGCTTCTAGGAGGGGACAGGGCTCTGGATGGCCCCTGGCACCCACCACCCCGTGGGGTCTGAGGGGGCTCTGGCCTCCCCCCTGCCCCCCACACCCGCCCATGCCTGGAGCAGCGCCCAATGCGGGAGGTGGAGGTGCCTGGGTGCTCCCGGGAATGGGTGACATGCTTTCCCGGCGCAGGGGAGGCACCGTCGGTGGTGGGAGGAGGTCTGTCATGCAGGCAGGGGTCGGACGCTGCTCCTGGGAGCCAGCCCAGCCCCGGCTCCACTTCTAGCTGGGCTGCTCTTTGGGATCGTGGATCACCTCAGTGTAGCTGGGCGGCTGCGGCAGGTCAGCCGGTGGCACTGCCAGGTCCACCCGCGTGGTGCTGGGTACGATCAGCATGGCCTGGGGGAGGGGGGCACGACAATGCTGGGGGTCCGGCCGGGGCTCAGCCCCACTGCCCTTCGCCCCCCTGCACTACCTCATTGGAGCTGAGACGGGTGGCCCGGCACCAGAAATTAGCGGTGGCCACAGCGATGCAGAACTCCAGGATGGTGAAGATGAGCAGCACGATGGAAATCCCGTTCCCTGCGAGCTCCAGGATGGGGAAAGCCCCATCAGCAATGCCCAGGAGGAGGAAACCCGGGCTCAGCCCCACAGGGTGGACGCCACCCCACATTTTGAGGCAAGGATTTTGGGGTTCCCCTCTTCCATCTCCCACCGAACCCAAGCACTGCAGCTGTGGCTCCGCAGGTGCCAAGGTCTCACTCACAGCCCTCTGCCTTGCCGCTTCTACGGCTTGCTGGGAGAATCCAGGGCGTGAGTCATCTCCCGAGTTATCAGCCTAAAATAGGTCAGGCGCACGGCACCGCGCCGGCAGACGGCCCCGTGGTCGGGGTGCCGCCGGCCACGGGCTCCCAACCGTGATGGAGCTGAACCCCGCAGAGGAGCCTGGCAAAGACCCTCCCACGGAGGGGCTCAGGGGGCATCCAGGGAGGAGGCACAACAGCCCCTGGGGGGGTGAAAGGATAGAAAAGGGGACAGGGGAAGGTCCCAAAAGGCTTAGCCCTATCCGGGCAGGCTCAGCCAGCCCTGGGCACCGCTGCTCCTAAGGCAGAGATGGGGGAGCCAGTTGTGCCCCCGCTTACCGGGATGAGATAGCTGTAGTAGTCGAAGCTGGAGCGGTACAGCCCGTTCAGGTTGAGGTCTACGATGAAGGCGACAATGCCCAGCAGAGCGAAGATGGCGCTGATGATGTTCATGGTCTGGCTGCCCTTTACCTGCGGGTGCAGAGAGGCTTTGGGGGCAGCTCTGGGGCAGATGTCAGACCCCAAAGCTCGTGGGGACACCCACCACCCTGGCTTTGCCTGGCTGAGCCCTGGGGGACTGGCCACGGGTAACAGCGCAGGCTGTCATTGGGTTGTTTTTTTCCTTTCCTCCTTCATATTGCTTGTTTCCAGAAATAACCCTGACACAAGCTTCAAATGTGGCCTTGCCCCAGTGGGTTTCACCTGGGGCTGAGCAGCTCCCCGCCTCCCAGGATCCCTTCATCCAGGAAACAGGGCAGCGGTGGGGATCCCTGGGGTCACTCACCGCACACTCTGTGGGGCTCTTCTCCGCCCCGATGGAGAGGCAGCCTGAGATGATGAACTGCACCGGGACAGAGGGGGACAGTCAGCCACCACCACGGTCACCCTGAGCCCCCCAAACCTGCACAGCCACAGGGCACTGAACACCCACCCAACACTAACAAGCTATCCACAGGCACAGCCCCACAGCTCGCGGGGGCACAGTGACCCCCCCTTGTCTGTTGTTAGCCCTTGAGCTTTACAGCTGCTGAACCAGAACCCCCTGTCCCCATTCCTGGGACTCTGGCGGGCACCTCCTTGGTGGGAATCTCTCCCCAGTGGGCATCTCTCCCTGGTGGGCATCCTTCCCCCCGTGGGCATCTCTCTTTGGTGAGCATTCTTCCCTGGTGAGCATCCGTCTCCTGTAGGCATCCCTTCCCCATGGGCATCTCTCTCCCGTGGGCACCCGTCCCCTGCCCCAGCTACGCACGGACACGCCGCCCAGGAAGGGGATCTCGCCGATGACGAAGACGGAGGTGTAGACGCTGGTGAGCGTGGTCAGGACGATCCCGAAGCCGATGTACATGAAGCCGGTCATGATCTGGATGGTCTGTGCCGTGGGGCAGGGTGAGGCTGGGGTCAACACCCCCGCACACACACCGCGGAGACGGGGGTGCCCCGGTCCCCGAGCCGCTCCGGGGCCACAGCATCCCTCGGTGGGGCAGAAAGCCCAGGGGGTTGGAGGCGGGGGTGGGGTGGGGGGTGTCCAGGTGTGCCAGCCCCCCACCTCGCCCCCCGACTCACCCCCATCACCCGGTTCTTGCCCTTGGGCAGGGTCTCGGCCGTGTACATGACGGCGCGGCTGCCCAGCCGCAGGCTCCCCATCCCCTGCATGGGGGCAGCGGGACACCCCGCGCCGGCCCGCAGCAGCTCGGTCCCCCCGGAGCAGCCCGCCCCCCCCCCCCCCGCCCCGCCCCCAGCCCATTGGCGCAGCGTCGCTGACGTCACAGCTTGCGGCATCCCCCCCCGGGCACCGCCCAGCCCACGCGAGCCCCCGACCCACAGGCGGTCCCCACCACCCAGCCTCGTGCGGGGATTCCGCGACCACTGGCGGACCCCCACGACCCACGGATGAGCCCCCACCGTATGGCTCTGCAACCCATGCGGGGACCCCAGTGCCCCGCCCCACGGGGGGGCTGCGCGGCTCACGGGTGGCACCCCCACCCACCCACGGTGGCAAAGGGCCATCGAACAGATGGGCTGTGAGGTGGGGGAAAAACAAGCAGCGACTCAAAGCCACCCCACCTCCAGTAGGGAGCAAAAAGCAGGGCACCCCCGGTGCAGGAGAGGGGACAGCTGGCCACTGTGCCCGCCCTCCCCATTCAGGGAAGGGGTCCAGGCCATCATGGCCCCACAGCGAGAAGATGCTCAGCCCCCAGCCCACTCAGGGCCAGGGGAAGGGGAGATGAGGACAGCAGGAGTGCTGCCGCCACCTTAGCTGATCTAAGCCCTGCTGAGAGCTGCCCCCCAGCCCGTGGCTGTGTTTAAAAGAGATTAGAAAGAAAATTAAAAAATAAAATTAAAAAAAAGCTCTCTGCACTGAGTTCCTGGAAGAAAGATCCATCAAAGGCCATTAGGTATGAAACGCCTCCGCGCTGCGGAGAGCATCGCCCAGCCAGGGCGCAGGGCTGGGCACGGCCCTGCCAGGAATCCCCCCCCCCCGAGCTGTGGGCTCCAGACCCCTCAGCACCCCTTCCCCAGGCAGGGGGGCACCCAGGCTGCCCATCAGCCAGTCCCTGCTCCCTGGTTGTGATGGAGGGGGTCCCGTCACCATTGCATCCCTCCCCCACCAGCCAGCTACTCCTCACTGCGGTGGCTTCGGGGTGTCCAGCCAAAAGCAAGAGGCAAGAACCCCAGGTAGGGAGGAAAAATAAACCAGAGTCAGTAAATAAAGCCCCATGGACAGAGGGGGCCACGTGGTACCGCCCTGCACACCATCACCCTGCACCTGGCACTGCCCACGCAGCCAGCACCCACACGGCGAGGGTCCAGGGGGCTCAGCCGTGACCAGGCACAGCCCGCCAGCAGCAGAGGACAGGCACGGCTCATGCCCCAGCCCAGGGACCTGCCCCACCCCCATAGCCAAGCAGCTTTGGGGAAACAGTGAGACCCCCTCAGCCCCTCTCCCCCAGCAGCCTAAGGCTGCACAGCCTCACACCCAGCACAGGAGCTGAGGTGTCTGTCAGCTCACTAACTTTCCCCCCACCCACCCAAGAGCTCCGCTCTTGCCCCTCCTTCCCTGCAAACTGCCCCAGTCCCCACCAGAGCATCCCCAGGGGAGGTGACGCTGCAGCCATGCCGGGGCAGGAGGCTGCACTGCCTCACTGCACTGGCATCCCTACATCAGGGACGGATGCTTTCTGCCCACCGCCCAGGCAGAGGGGTACTGGCATGCTGTCCCCCCACGCTGGCTGGCTCCCAGGTAGCCACGGCACAGAAGCCACGCTTGCTGAGGACCCAGGCCTCCTGCCCACCCCATGGTGAGTGGCACAGGCTGTCTGGCAGCACCCCAGGGACCTCTGGGGTACACAGAGGCACTGGGGACACATCACACACACCCCTACTCACCCCAAGCCCCTAGGGGAGCACACAGGCTCTGCAGCCCCCTCCCACACTGACCTGGCACAGCCTTTCTGCCACAGGTTTATTTCTAAAAAGAAGGAAGCGATGGCACGGTCCACAAGAGCGGGGGGTCCCCAGGTATGGCCTGGGCACCACTGGCTGTGGTAGGGGTCATGGCCACAGCAGAGCGCTCCCCCACATCTTCCTCGGCCCCCCCCAGCTGGTGCCCACTCCGGCGGCGGCGCACCGAGCAGTAGCAGCCAGCCATGGCCACAGCGGCAAGGATGGAGCACATGGCCACCATGGCCAGCATGGTGCCAGGGACAGGGAGCGCTGGCCCTGTGGGGGGAGGCAGCAGGGTGAGGAGGGCAGCAGGGTCACCCCAGCCACCCCCCAGCACCGCGGGCCAGCTCACACTCACCAGAGTCCCTCTTCTCCCCCCGCACCACAGGGATGGAAGGGTGGGGAGGCAGAGCCATGCTGGGCTCCGGTGCAGTCGGGAGCTCCGTGGGCACGGGGGACGAACCAGGCAGAGCCGAGAGCAGCCCCAGGGGACCGACACGGATGCTGGCTTCCCCAAGGAGCCCTGCAAGGAGAAGCCCATCAGGCACCGATGGGTACAGGCACCCCTCATAGGGCACATAGATCCCACCGAGGTGGGGACCCCACACTTACCCATGCTCCCAGGTAGCCAGCGCCGCCGCCGGCCCCCGCAGCCGGCCGGAGAGCCGCAGCACGAGCAGTCAGCCCCATCCAGGGAATGCCAGGCGGCTGCCACACGGTCATAGGAACAGGCTTTGCCAGCAGTGCTGGCAGCCCCCTCCGCCACAGCCTTCAGGTGACAGCGGAGGTAGATCTGCAGGGACAAGTATCCTGTTCACCCCCGAGCTGCCCCACGGCTCTCCACCCATCACCCCCTCCCTGCGAGGGTGGGTGGCATCTCACACCCCCAGCCCAGACCTGGCTGCCGGAGGAGTTTGGGAAGAGGAAGGTGTCCAGCTGGAAGCGGAGGAAGCGGTCTCCACGCTGGGGTAGGAAGCGAGAGCGACCAAGCTGCCCATCCCGCAGGCACCTACCAGGGTGGGAAACAGGGTGAGACAGGCACTGCCGCCCCCCGCAGGGTCCCAGCACGGTGGAGAGCAGCAATTCAGGGGGCAGCAGCCACCGTGCTGTGCCCAGCACTGGCACCCACCCGTTGTCAGCGATGACCTTGTATTTCAGCTGTGCTGCCGCGCTGGGGCTGGCCACACACTCATCCACGAAGACCCTCAGGGGCAGGCGGGGGTCGGTTCTCACCGAGGCCTCAATATTTATCAGATCCCCCAGGGAATAGGTGGGCTGGAGCAGGCGGGAGGACCAGGTACCTGGAAGGCACATGGCTGTGGCTGCCCCAAGCATCATCACACCAGGGCCCTGGCCAGGCAGGTGTGTCCACCACACACAGGGCAACGAGGGGGTCTGGGGGTCCCTACTCACTGTCATATACATCCAGGGCAAAGCGCAGGGGTCTCTGGTGAGCGATGGTGGAGCCAAAGGGGACCCAGGTGGGCTGGATGGCCCTGGATGAAACACTGCCCATCCTGTACCGCAGAGCATCCTCAAGTGGGGTGACGGGCTCCTGGGCACCCCTACCTGGCACATCCCTGCGCACAGGCACCCCCAGCACCCTCCCTGCCCAGGAGATAGAGGACCGAGGGGTCCCACAGTGGAGCTCACCCAGGGAGCGTGGGCACACAGGGCTCAGCAGGAGCCAGGCTCCATGGGGCTGCCTGCTTACCTGGGGTAGTAACAGTCCACAGGGAGGGAGAAGGGTCTGGCTCGAGCCACGGCCCCCCCAGCCAAGGGGTGGTAGTGGAGGACATTGCTGTAGTGGATGCTGTCCGGGAGGAGCTGGGGGAATGAACAGACACAGGGCTGGAGGTGTCACCTGGCTCAGAGCAGGGGTCCCCTTCCTGTCCCCAGCACCCCAGGAGGGGTGCTGTGTGCCCAGGAGCCAGAAAACCCCTCAGCACATGGCAAGAGCCAGGTTTCAGGTCACTGGTAATGGCCCCACTCAGTTTAACTAGTGCTCCCACCCTTGCATAAAGGGGTGGTTGTCCCCATGGGGACAGCAGGGCTCATGGGGACAGCCTTGGTGCTCACCCAGCACATGGGTGCAGTGACAACCACGGCACAGGCACCCTGATGGTTGTAGAGGACCCACCATGCCTGTCCCTCCCCTCGTGGTTTCCTCCCCAGCCACAGGGGCTTCAGCAGTCACGGCCAAGGATGCCCTGATGTTGTCCCTCCCCTGTGGGACACCGTGCCCCCTTCTTCCATCCTACACCCATGCCAAGAAGGTCCCTGCTGCCGCAGCGGCTTTATCAGGGACACCTCACCCCTGGCTCCTCACCTGCAGGGTGGTCCCACAGCCCTCCAGCGGGTGCTCCAGCCGGTACCCGTCCTGGTCAGCAGCCGTCACCCCACAGCTAGATCCCAGAGTCAGCTCCCCACCGGTCACACGGCTCCCCAGGAGCCCAGCCGGCACCACCACGGAGAGCCACATGTGGCCACACGTAACAGAGACTAGGTAGGGCAAAGAGGGGGGCTGAGCCAGCTTGCTAGGGACCCCCAGGCTGCCTGCTCCCAGGGGAACAAGCCCCCGGCACAGGTGGACCTCAAGCCCCCCTGTTTTACCACTTACAGCCTTGGGGAGGATGGGGAAAGAGGTGGCCCCAGGGGCTGAGCTGCTTTGGGCTGTCCCCCCAGGGCACCCATGTGGCTATGATGCTCCTGAAGAGCCTCCATGGGGGGATGTGGGGGGACACAGGACCCACCCCAGAGCTTCCCTCGCTCAGGACCCAGCCCCTCAGCCCCATGGCTGGTACATGAGGCAGCCTGACCTACAGACCTGCCCCGCCTGGGGTGGAGAGGAGCCCACAGTCTTCCTCCCCCAGCAGCCAGGCATTGCTGGTGCCCACCACCCCACAGCAAACAGCCCTCGGAGAGGGCAGCCAGACCCAGCAGGACTCCCCCCAAGCAGCCCCTTACCCAGGGCATCCTGCGCCCAGGCTGCAGCCACAAGAGCGAGCACAAAGCCCCTTGCAAAAGCCTTCATGGTGAGAGAGGAGGGGGAGAAGCAGTCCCTGCTGATGGCTTTTACACCTGGGCCAAGGTCGATGGGCCACAGCTCTCCCAATGGGGCGCTGGGTGGTCCCTGCAGCCCCACCCCCAGCCCCTTGCACCCACCTGGGGCTCGTCTCTGCAGAGCTCTCCTCCTCCCAGGGGGACAAACCGAGGGCCCTGGTCCCTGTCCCTGTTCCTTTCCCTGGTCCCAGTCCCTGTCCCAGCCTGGGGAGTGATGGAGAAGGTGGGGGTCAGTCACTGGGGGGTCAATGTGCTGCCCTCATTGCCCCAAAAGCAGGCTGGTCGCTGCACGCAGGGTGATGGGCATGTCCCTGGAGCAGAGCAGAGCCTCTGGGGAAACTGAGGCACAGTAGGGCACTAACCCCTGTTCCTTGGGCTGCGCTGGGACAAGGGGGCACACAGCTCACCCAGGCACCCTCAGCCTACCCTCCCCATCCCGGCTGCCCCCCAGCTCTGGCGTGGGCCATCAGGCAGGGGAAGGGGCGATGGGGAGGCACCGAGACAAGCAGCACTGGTCCTGGCACTGACTGGACCCTCTCTCCCCTGGGAGCCTATGGTGGGTCCCGCAGGGGTGGGAACCCCCCAGCACCCCATGGCGAGCAGCCTGCAGCACCAGGTGACCTGGTGGTGGACCCAGCGCTGCCCCCACATCCCGCTTCCCCCCATGGCTGCCCCTGCCCCAAGCTCGATGCTGGGGGCAGACCTGCTGCGTGACCGCAGCCGCTATGGTCACTGACACCAGTAAGGAACGTCCCTGCCAGTGCACCCTCAGGTGCAGAATCTGGTATTTGTTCCTGTTAAATTCCCCACCCTTGACAATTGCCCAATTGTCCTGGTTTTGGCAGGGATAAGAGTTATTTTTCCCTCGCAGTACCTGCTGCGGTGCTGTGGTTTGGATTTAGTATGAGAATAACGCTGATAACGCACTGAAGTGTTTAGTCGTCGCTAAGTGATGTTCGTACCAAGCCAAGGACTTTGCAGCTCCTCAGGCCCTGCCAGCAAGAGGGCTGGTGGGGCACAAGAAATTGGGAGGGGACACAGCCCGGACAGCTGGCCCCAACTAGCCGAAGGAACATTCCATACCATAGAATGTCATGCCCAGTATAAAAACTGGGGGGGGGGGGCTGGCTGGAAGCTGGTGATTGCTGCTCAGGGACTGGCTGGGCATCGGTCAGCGGGAGGTGAGCACATTGCTTGGGGTTTTTCCCTTCTTCCCTTTAGATTTTATTCTTTTCCCCTTCCTTTTTATTACAATTGTTATACTTTTATTATTATTATTGGGTTTTATTTTACCTCAATTATTAAATTGTTCTTCTCTCAACCCTTGAGTTTCATCTTTTCCCCTGATTCTCCCCCCCACCCCTCTGCAGGGAGCAGGGCAGCGTGAGCGAGCAGCTGTACAGCACGTAGCTGCCAGCTGGGGTTACACCACGCCACCAACGCTCCCCCCAGTCAGCCCCCTCTGCAGGGCTCTTGGCCCTCCAGAGAGTCACCAGCAGCTCCCAGTCTGCTATCAACCACAGCGACTGGTCTCCAGCCAGCTGTAGCCCCATTCCCTGCACCCCTTTGAGCCCCATTGTCACCCGGCATGGCAGCTGGACACCTCGTCCACAGGGACACTGTGAGGGACAGGATCAAAACTGCAAACCCCAGAAAAACAGCATCCCCCGCGTTCCCGTCATCCATGCGGTGGGTGACCTTATCATAGCAGGATATCACATCAGATAAGACGGGACTTTCCCTTGGTCAGCCCCAGCTGGTGGCACTCAGTGGTGGCATTGTTCTTTGAATGCTTTCAGTAGCACCCAGGATGACCTGCTCCGTCATTTTTCCGGGTACTGAGGTTAGACTAACAGGGCTGTAGCTTCCTGGAAAGTACAAAGCCTTCTTGTATGTTGGGATATGGTTGGTGAGCTTCCAGCAAGGCTCCCAGGACCTTGGGTTGATGACTGAGGGGGGGAGGTCCTGCTATGACACTCTTCCATGCCCTGGGATGAATCCCACCCAGGCCCACAGGCTCGCGGACATTCCACGGGTGATTTCAGTAACCGCAAATGGAAAATCACTGTCCCCGCAGCCATGACCCTCCAACTCTGTTGGACACCCTTGGGCACACAGATAAGCTGGCGGTGCTTGGCAGTGCTGCCGCAGCAGTGGGAGGGCAGATGACTGGGGAAGGGCACCAGGAGCAGCTAAAAGCAGAGAGGACGCCCAAGAGAGACGAGTGCCCACGGAACTCTGCTGGCCTGAGTGGACCTGCTTGCCCTGAGGACGAGATGTTGCTCAGCGTGGCTTTTGGCATTGGGGTCCTGCTGGCGCTGGCAGGCAGCACGGCCGCGCACGGCTGCGGTGAGTGCCAGCCCTCCCACGGAGGTGGCGGAGAGAGGCTTGTGACCTTGCGAGGGGCTGCGTGGAGGGGACATGGGGTCCCCAGTGACCTCCTGCCACTGAATGCCAGCGGTGTGCCTGGCCCCTCTCCCTCCAGTCGCCCCGCACCACCTGGTCTCCAAGCTGCTGCACCAGCTGGAGGACTCTGTCAAGAGAGATGAGCCACCAAACCCCAGCATCCTGCTGGCCATGAACCTGGCCGGGGCCACCGACAGTTCTGCCCGCCAGTGGCTGCTCCAGCAGATACAGAAGGAAGCCGTGAAAAAAGCCCAGAAAGGTAGGGAGGGGCAGGGGGTGCACCCCTATGGCAGCACCCGGTCCTGGTGGAGCCGGTACCGCAGGCTTGGCACTGCCGGCTCCCTCCGCCCTGGCCAGGGACTGGGGTGCTGGGTCCCAGCCCACCACACCGCCCCGCTGCTCTCTTGTCCCCCCAGACATGACCTCGGGACAGGTGGCTCTGTACGTGCTCGCCCTCCTCTCCTCCTGCCAGAACCCCCAGCAAGTCCACGCGCTTGGGCACACTGTCGACCTGCTCAGCATCCTGCAGCAGAAAACGGATGAGGAGATGGCCAGCCTGGGTACGCCGTGGTGGGAGTGGGGGACTGGGGTGACTGGGGAGCATCTCCCACCCCACACCCTGGCCCTGCCATCAGCTCGCCGCACTTTGTTCTGTAGAGACGGAGGGTGTCCCAATAACCACCCTGTACAGCGTGAGCCTGGACGCCCTGGCCCTATGCCTGGCAGGGGCGGGTGGCTACCGAGAGCCATCTGTGATGCTGGCCAAGCAGGTGCTGAGCCCTGAGAGCGACATCTCCGTGGGTAAGGGACCCCTCCGGCCCCGCCACGTCCCCTCCACTGGCAAAGCCCTGCTCCCGGCGGCTCTGCCCCGGTGGCCTTGGCAGTGATGCCAGGATCTTGCAGACACCCGTGCCGTGGCGGCGCTGGCACTGACATGCACGTACAGCCACGTGGATCTCCAGGATGAGCAGGATCTGCTCTGGGAGGCACTGTCGACAGTGACCAATGAATTCCTCGACGAGCAGGAGAAAGGCAATGGCATGATTGGGAACATCTACAGCATGGGGCTGGCCCTGCAGGTATGGGTGAGGGCTGCGGTGTCCCGGCCGCCCGGTCCTGCTCCAGGGGCTGCTCACGCCACCTCCAACTTCCTCCACAGGCACTGGGGGCCACAAGTAAGTTTTATGCCCCACGGGAGTGGGACTGCACCCAGGCCTTCTCGGTGGTGTACAAGCATGACTACCGCCTGCCCATGGCCATTGCCCAGGTCCTGCCTGCCCTCGTGGGCAAGTCGTACCTGGAAGCGGCTCATGTGGATTGCGACGCCATTGCTGGTATGTCCCCAAGCTTACAGTTGTTCCTGTCCCCAAAGCTGGGTACAGCTGGGGTTCACAGAGGTACGGCTGCTGCCGCCCAGAGCCCCCCCAGACCCTGTGGGGATGATGCTCCTGCACTGTGCCCCCTGGCACTGCACTGGGTGCCCACCCTGCCCCTCTCGCCTCCCTGCAGCCTCCATCACGGTGCACTACTCCGTCATCAACAAGCTGCGGGGAAAGCACTTCAGCTACACCATCTCAGTGCAGGTCCCACGCGGCTCCACGCTGCTCAGGGTGCTGCAGGAGGCGGCAGCGAAGGAGCCCAACAAGTTCAGGTGAGAGCCAGAGGGGCTGGGGCAGGGGGTCCCAGGGTATCCCCGAGCCCAGCTCCAAGCCCACCCGCTTCGCTGGTAGCTTCAAGACGGAGCAGACGTCCTGGGGCCCCATGGTAGTCTCCATCCACGGGCTGGCCGCCAGCTCGGCCGACAGGACATACTGGCAGTTCCTCAGCGGCCAGGACGCCCTCCAGGAAGGTGGGCCCGGGCTGGGGGGCGCTGGGGGCTGTACCCGGGGCCGCTGTGCCCCAGCCTCATGCCCCTTCCTCTGCCGCAGGGGTCGGCACGTACAAGCCGCACATGGGGGAGCATATCCAGGCTGTCTTCAGCACCTACTGAAGCCATCGAGGGATGCCACGACCCACCACGGAGGCAATAAAGAGCCACTTGCAGCACAGACCCCTGTGTGTCTCCCTCTGAGGCAGCGGTGCAGGGTGGGGGAGTGTTGCAGGGCATGGGGAGAGGCCAGGGCAGGCCTGGGAGGGGCATGGGAGCCTCAGCGGGGCTCCTGCCCGGCCCGAGGGTGGCGGGCACCGGGGGAAAGCGTCGTGGAGGGACACGGCAGGGATTCCGTCGAGCCCACCTCCCGGAACTAATGTTCCCTCGCCGCATTTCCCGGGGGACACCAGTGGGACGGACGGCGCTACCGGAAGTGTTCCCCGCCGGCTGGTTTCGCGGTGGCCGCAGGGCGGTGCGCTACAGGCACTTCCGGCCGCCGGCGGCGCGGCGGGGCGATGTGGCGATGGCGGCTCCCGCGGCCGCTGCTGGCCCGAGGAGGTCAGGGGAGCCCGGGCAGTGCCCGCAGGGGCCGTTGGCTGCCGGGGGGAGCGGGCGCGGGAGCCCGGGTGCCGGCGAGGATGAGCGGGGGCGGGGGGCGCAGCTCTGACACCGAGACGCCCGGGCCCCCTGCCATTAACGGGGAGGCGCTGAGGTCTGGCACTGCTGGCCGGCTGTAGGGGCTGGGGGGGGGGGTGTTGGGATCTGGCCCGCCGGGGACCCTTCCGAATCACCCCGACGCTGCCAGAGCAGCTCCCGGGAAGCGAGGCCGCCCCCCCCCCCCCCCCCCCCCCCCCCGGTGCATCAGGCCCCGCTGTGAGTCCCCGCTCTGTCCCCAGGTCCCGGCGCTGTCACCGTCCCCCGGGCGGGCCTCAAGAAGTACGTGCTGCCCCCGGACTACAGCGGTAAGGGGGATGTGCGGCGGGGAGACACACCCCCCCCGGCGGTGGCGGGGGCACCCCCAATCGGCTGCCACCCAGCCCCGGGGTGTCCTGGGGCCGGTGGCCCTCACACGCTGGCCCCCTGGCAGGTATCACCTTCCCGGAGAGGACGAAGCTGAAGTTCGTGGACAAGGTCCCGGCAGTGCCCAAGGTCAGACGGGAGCCTCGGCAGCTACGTGACATCCGCGGCCCATCCAGGCAGGCCACCCACTTCACCCAGGGGCAGTACGGGATCCTGGTGAGCGGGGTGGGGTCCTGCGTCCCCCAGCTGGAGCCGTGGGGGTGGCGAGGGGGAAGCCCAGGGGGGCCAGGGGCTGCGTTTGGGCAGCCTGGGCAGGAGGTAGGGAGGGTGCAGGAGTGGGCACCCCCAGGCTCGAGACCCCCGTCTGGTTGGTGCTGAGTCCTTCCATGGGCAGTGAAAACACCAAACAAGCCAGCAACTGGAGGGGACCGGCACCAGACTGGCTCCAAAAAGCTGGAGTAACTGAGCTACCCCCATGAGGAAGGGCCCCAGTTTCTCCAGCGAGGGGATAAAGGACATAACACCGAGCTTAAACTGGAAAGGCAGCTCTGAGACATCCTCAGGGAGGCTGCTCCCCCCCACAAAAGCACGTGGGGAGGAGAAGGGTGATGGCTGCTAATGCAGGGCCAGGATCGGGGAACCTCTGTCCCCCTTGTCTTGCCAGCACCTGGTCCCTTAGGTGCCCTGTCCTCCCCCCGCAGGCCTTGGGGGGTGGCTACCTCCACTGGGGCCACTTCGAGATGATCCGCCTGACCATCGGCCGCAGCATGGACCCCAAGAACATGTTTGCCATCTGGCGTGTGCCAGCCCCCTACAAGCCAGTGACGCGGAAAAGCCTGGGGCACCGCATGGGGGGCGGCAAGGGTCCCATCGACCGCTATGTGACGGCAGTGAAGAGTGGGTGCCTGGTGGTGGAGGTCGGTGGGCGCTGTGAGTTCGGGGAGGTGAAACCCTTCCTCACGCAAGTGGCCAGGAAACTGCCCTTCCCTGCCATCCCTGTCAGCCGCGACAGCCTCCAGCAGATGCAGCAGGAGGAGGAGGAGAAGAGGCTCAACAACCAAAATCCCTGGACCTTTGAGCGCGTCATCACTGCCAACATGCTAGGGATGCGCAAGTACCTCAGCCCCTACGACCTGCATCTAAAGGGACGCTACTGGGGCAAATTCTTTCTGAAACACAGGGTGTAATGAGCGGCTGGGGAGGGGGCCACCTTAATTAAACCTTCCCCACAAGAACCTGTGTCAGCTGCTGTGGTTTTTGGAGGCGCAGATGTGGAGCCAGGAGCATCCCGGAGGTCATGTGTGCATCAGGGCTTGTCTGCCCCTGCTGAGACCCCTCTCCCCAACGCAGCACCCTGGAGCAGGGCATGGGTGATCTCTTTATTCAGGAGGAGGGCTGTGGTGCGGGTGGCTGCACATCCAAAGAGCTGGTGAGACTGAGAAGTCGCTGCAGACGAGCTCCGAGCGAGGAGAGAGGTTCCTCCTTCCTCCCCGAGCAAGGCAGAGCCCTCTATGTCACCCGCACGCTGCCCTGGGGAGGAATGCGGCTCCTCTGGCTGCTCTGTGCCGCTGAGGAGGGGGCTGCTTTTCGCAGGGACCGCTGACCATCGGCCAAATGGAGGATGGGGAGTGAGGGGGGACCTTGGGGCATCCACCCGGTGGTGGGAGGGAAGAGGGGAGTAGGGCAGGTGGTCTGCATTCCTCCGGGGACGCATGGGCTGTGGCAGAGGGATGTCCTCGGGTCTCCGGGGACAAGGGCTTGGCAGGTGCATCCCAGGGCCAGCTGTCGGGGTCTCTCCGATAGCTGGAGCCGCAGATGGGATCATCCGGGTGGCGAGGCAGGATGGGGAAAGGCCACCTGCAACAGGGAGGAAGATGAGGTGTCGCTGAGGAAGGGGAGGCAGCTCCCAGCACTGCAGCTGTTTCTGTCCCTCCCTGGTGTGGCTGCCTGGGGACACCCAGTCTCTGCCGGTGCCTTATGGACGCGCTGGCCAAGTCCGGGGTGGCTGAATCCTGTCTGGCACAACCCTGCCGAGGCCTGAACCCGCTTTCCAGGTATGGGGTGGTACCAAGGACCCTAACTGCCACCCTCCCGCGGTGTGCCTGGTCACCTGGAGGGCAGCGGGTGAGGGTCTTAGGCGAAGATGCTCCCAATGCTGGCAGCCAAGATGATGACGAGGATGATGCAGCATATCATGATCATAATCTTCTTCTGCATGGGGAGAGAGGGGCGGTGAGGCAGGGCTGTGGGTGACACGGGGTTGGGGAGGGGGGACAATAGACAGGGGAGGCAGCAGGGCAGGGGTGAGCTGGTTGTGTGCAGCACCAGGATGGGGCTGTGCCAGCGTCCCTCTGGGACAGGCGGCCCAGCACCGGCACAGGGAGGACACATCCCCGTCACCATGTCTTACCCAGAATCATGGGAGATGATCTGGCCCAGTCTGGCAGAGCCCACGGGGCTTGGGATTGTCCCCAGTCCCATGTTGCCCCATCACATGCCCAACCCAAGGGGCTGCTCCTCCGCCAGCCCCTGCCAAGGGGCTGCTTCGCTCCAGCACCTGAAAACAGGGGCTGGTCGCAGAGCCCAGGCCCTTGGCCAAAGCCACCAGCCCTGGGGCAGCCCCCCCCCTGCTTTGGGTGTCTGGGGTGCCAGCACCCTGCTTGTTCCCGCAGTGCCTCAGCATCATGTGCATGGAGAGGAGGGGTGCAGGGCAGGCATCAGCAGGGATCTTTATTTAACGGGAATTAAATAACCACGACTGCCACATACTCCTGCCCTGGCTCACCGCAGCACAGGGGCGGTCGCCGCCGGGGCATGTGCCAGCCACAGACATTAAGGCCAAGAGGGGACAGGGTCCCCTGCAGCTCCGTCTGCCATGGCACAACAGACAGCAAAGCATGGCCAGGCCCACCGACACCTGCTGGTGCCACCAAACCCCCTGTCCTGACCGTATTCCCATCCCTTGTCCTTCTGGGGTGCCATGAGGTGCTTGTCTGCCCCGAGCAAGGCACCTCATCTCTGCTCCTTGCTTGAGCTGCAGCACTGGCTGCCATGTCCCTGCAGTGTCACGGTGCTGGCATGGGCCCTGGCCCCCTTGCTCCCCCCAGCAAGAGATGGGGGACCAGAAGATGTTGGTTTATCAGCAAAGGGAAAATAAATAGTTGAGTCCTGTCCCCTTCCCACAGGGGACATGAGGACAAGCGCGGGCAGACCCCAAGGACCAGCAGGGCATGGTCTGGCAGGGGAGAGCACTCCGGTGACAGGACCCCTCCGTGGAGGGACGGGCGGTGGTGCTGAGCCGGAGCCCAGGGCAGGAGCCAGCACACAGGGGCTGAGGGCAGCAGGTCCGGGAGAAGCAGGGAGAGGAGGGGGCCAGGCTGTGGTGCCAGGGAGGGTCCAGCTGGGAGACATCACTGCTGGGATGTTTGGAAGAGTCTGGTGGAGGGAAAGGGGGAGATGTCAGCCCCAAGCCGGAGAGGCTGGCAGGGAAGGGGGAGAGTTGCTGCAGCAGGGTCTGGAGGGAGTGGAGATGACAGGGACCGACACAGGGAACACACAGCCAAGCACAGAGCTGAAATCCAGACCCTTGAGCACCATGGAGCCCCGAACACTGCAGACAACCAAGCAACATGGAGCCCCAAGCACCGCAAACCCTGAGCACCATAGAGCCAAGGCTGCCGGCCAGCCAGCACCCCCAGCCCCAAAGACAGCAGCAGGAACTGAAGCAGTGCAGAGTGAGAGCCCGCCGCAGGCAGAGCAGCCCGGGCAGGGCACGGCGGTGGGGCCACCTGGCCGTGCCCACTTGCCATCCCCAAGCCCTCCGTGTCCCCACGGTGAGTCCCATGCCCCCGACACTTACAGACACAGCCCCCACCTCAGGGGCTATTGTTTAGCCCCACAGAAAGTCCGATGATGAGGGCAACTATCCCCAGCAAGAGCAGCACTATCACTGCCAAAATCAGCATCTTCTGGAGGGGTGGGAGAGGAGAGAGGGGCCAGTTACGTTTGCCCCGTGCCAGGGAGGCGGACAGAAAGCAGAGGTGGGCACAGAGGAGTGCAGAAGAGTCAGAGATGCTGCAGACCCGGGGATGGGACAGGAGGGGCTGAGCCCTCACCAGCTCATGACACCTGAAGGTAGGAGGGGGCTCAAGGGCTGGGGCTGGGTGGGGGGGACAGAGAGGGACCAAGCTGCCACCCCATGGGGGTCACAAGGGAGGAGGAGTAGGGACCAGCTGGGGTGGCTGGGGGTCACTGGGTGCGGGTGGGGGACACAAGAGGTGGCCAGGGTGACATGGGAGTCTCAGGGCCACTGGACAATAGGGGGCATTGGGAGATGTAAGGGATGGAGGGGGACACCAGGGGTGCCTTTGGGATGCTGGGGGGGGATGACACTGGGGCCGTCGGGCCATCTCACCCTCCTGGCCTCACTTTGGTACTTCACGGCCTTTTTGGTGTCGGCCACGGCCCGCTCCACGAAGCCGACGGACTGGTCCATGTTGTTCTCTATGCGGTCGATCATGGCTCCCTACAGGGCACGGGGGCAGCGGGGCAGAAGCAAAGAGAGACGGAGAGAAAGCGGGGGGCACTGAGAGCACCCAGGTGTGCTGGCACCCACCCACCCACCTTGCGCGCCTGGCCCTGGTAATGGAGCGCCTTCTTGGTCTGCTGGTTTGCCTGCTCCACGTGCTCAGCCGTGTGCATCACGTGCTGCTCCACGTTATCCAGCAGCCCACCCTGCAGGGACAGGAGAGGGGGCAGGCTCAGCAGGGACCCTGTGGCACAGCCCCACGGCACGTTGCATGGCCCCATGGCACATGGCACAGCCCCATGAGGCAGGTACTCACCCTTCCCCGGTGCACACAGCGGCTCCTCGCATTGCATGGGGGGGACAAAGAGGGGCTGAGAGAGGGGCCGGGACCACCGTGGTGTGGGGAGCACCCCTGCCTGCCCCTGCCTCCCTCCCACGTGCTCTCACAGCCTTGGGTGCTGGGTGGCCCCACGGGGACCTGCGTGCCGGTCAGCACTCAGCCCTGCATGGCTCCATGCCTGGGTCCCCCTGCATGGGTCCCTGTGCTGCCCTGCACGGCCCCGTGCAGGTGTCCACGTGTCTTCATGCCACCCTGTGTCCCCACGGAGCCCTGTGCAGCCCTGTGTGCCGGTCCCTCCTTGTCCTCATGCACTGATCCCTGCTCATCCCATGCAGCCCCATGCACAGGTCCCTCACTGTCCCAGCGCATCCCCATGCACAGGTGCCTTGCTGTCCCAATGCAGCCCTTGCACCAATCCCTGCTCATCGCCATGCAGCCTTTGCACTGATTCTTGCTCATTTTTGTGCAGCCCCTTGCACCAGTCCCTGCTTGTCCCCATCCACAGGTCCCTGCCTGTCTCCATGCAGCCCATGCACAGGTCCCTGCTCGTCTCCACGCAGCCCTGTGCGCCGATCCCTGCCTGTCCCCATGCACAAATCCCTGCTCATCCCATGCACCCCCTTGCACTGATCCTGGCTTACCCCTGCTTGTCCCCATGCACAGGTCTCCACCAGTCCCCGTGCAGCCTTGTGCACCGATCTCTGCCTGTCCCCGTGCACCAATCCCCACCAGTCCTCGTGCAGCCCCGTGCACCGGTCCCCGGCGGCCCCCCTGCAGCCTGTACCTGGTTCTCCACCAGCATGGCGATGTCAACAAACATGTCATGGAGCTCCTTGATGCTGCTCTCCAGCCGCACGATGTCCTTGTGCCGCCCCTCGATCTCGCTCAGCGCCTGCTTCGAGATCTGCGAGTCCATGATCTGCAACGGAGCGGGGCGGCGGGGCTGTCAGCGGGGGGGCCCTGGCCCCCCGCAGCCCCCAGCCCCCGGGTGCTCACCCCCGAGGTGAAGATGGAGGGGTTCCCGCTCTCCAGCATCTCCTCCAGCTCCTCATCAGTCGTGTTCTTGCCGGCTGCAGGCACGTGGGGTCAGCAGTGGGGACAGGCCACGTCCCCTTTGCCAAAGGGGTGGGGCCTGTAACGACTAGCTCCACCCACTTTGCCAATGGGATGGGGTCTGTGGGGTCAGGCCCGCCCCCTTTTCCAAATAAGGGGGGTGTTTGGGGCCTGGCCCCGCCTGCTTCATAAAAGGGGCGGGGGCTGCAGGAGCAGGCTCCGCCCACTCCCCCGAGGGGCGGGGCCGGGCACGCACTGATCTCAAGCTGGCGCTGGATCCGGCCCTTGCTGCGCTCCCGGAAGTCAACCTGCGCCTCGTTGTACTTGGTCATGACATCAACGAACTTGCGGGACAGGACCGAGTGCTGGGGACAGGGACACGGTGCTGGGCACACCCCGGGCATGGCACCCCCCCGGCGGGACCCGGTGCTGGGGACAGGGACATGGCACTGGGGACACCTCAGGCATGGCACCCCCACAGTCCCTGCAGAACAGGACCCAGTGCTGGGGACGGGGACATGGGACACCCCAGGCATGGCATGTCCCCATGGACTGCTTTCCCAGGGGACAGGAGTGTGACGCTGGGGACATCCCAGGCATGGCAAATCCCAGCCCCAGGGGACAGGAGCAAGGTGTGGCACTGGGGACACCCCCAGCCCTGGGGACAAGACGGGGTGCTGGGGGTGGGGACGAGGAGGCAAAGCAGTGACACTCTGGGTATGGCGTGTCCCCAGACTAAGGAGCTAGGGCAGGATGAAGTCCTGGGGCTGGGGACATGGGACCCAGGGAATGGCATGTCCCAGCCCACGGGGGACAGGAGAGGGCTGGGGAAGGACACCGAGGACATGCCACATCTCCAAGCCCGTGGGGGACAGAGTGGGATGGGGTGCTCAGGACCTGGGGGTGCTGGGTGGGGACAACCCTGGCAGCGGGTCCCGGGGACTAGAGCTCACCTGGGACTTGCGTATCCGGAGGTCAGCGGAGGAGCGTGCCTCGTCCTGCTCGATGTTCCTCTCCATGCCTGGCGAGAGAGGACCACAGCCCATCTGGGACCTTCCCATGGCCCCCATGGCCACAGTGTCCCCAGCAGCCCCTGCCCTTCCCGTGGGGATAGAAGGACCAGTAGGGCTGGCTGCCACTGTGGTGGGGACACGGCCACTCACTCTTCAGCTTGTTGCGGACGCTGTTGGCCATTTTCTTGATCTCTGCCGTCAGCTGCTCCAGGTCGTCTTTGGTCTCTGTGGGGTCATGGCACGTGAGCCGGTGGAGCCACCATGGGAATGTCCCCAGGAAGGGGACCTGTGACCCAGCGAGGGGGTGACACAGCAGCCACACTCACTCTGCTCAGGGATGGGGGCTGAGAGGATGATGCTGTAGAGCTTTTTGGCTTCCTCCACGTTCTCCGAGATCTTATCAATGTTTTGCCGGGTCTCCTCAATCTGGAGAAGGCAGGGAGGATTGGGGGGGTGGGGTGGTTAGGTGACAGCCCCGAGCCCCCCGCCTGCGCCAACCCCCCCTCACCTCTGCGAAGAACTCATCCATGAACGCCGTGTTGTCGACAGCGATCTCCAGCTCATCGGTGTCATCGTCTGCATCCTGCTTCTGCAGGGGCCGGCGTGCAGTGCTCAGGGCTGGTTCCCCCCTGCCTGCACCAGGGAACCCTAGGGACTCCCCCCCACCGGGTGGCAGCTGCCCCAAGGGGCCAGAGCAGCCACCAGGCAGCCCAGGGGTGGGGGGGATGCGGTGGGAGCAGCCATGGGGACGTGGCGGCCCAGGGGGGGGACATCTGCAGCAGGGAGGGGGGGGCGAGCTCATCTCACATCTGGCTGGGGAATTAAGGGATTGCTGGGCTTGGTCGGAGGGAGGGGACAGGGATGGGGACGGGACAGGGGTTTATGGTCCCGACCTTAGTCCTGTGGCGGGTCTGAGCACCGGCCCTTGGCGGGGGGCACAAAGGTGACTGTCGCCCATCACCCTGGCGTCATGCCTCACCACCCACCCACCGGTTCCCACCCCGTCCCCTCCCAGGGTGCCAGCCCCATCCCCCCGCCTCCCCTTGCCGCACCGCCCCCCCCCCCCCCCCCCCAGCACGCCGGGGGTACCCAGCTGCAGTGTCCCTGGGGAGGGGGAAGGCCCTGGCTGGGGACCCCCACCCCCCCACCTCCTCCCACCAGAGTAAAAATAAAATTAATCCCTTGTCTCCCTCCCAAGGGTTTTATCTGATGGCTTCGTAATCCCCACTAAATCCCTGCCAAGCCTCCGTGCCGTGGCTGCCTGCCCCACGCCGGGGCCCAGGCGCAGGCTGAGGGGCTGCTGGGACCCCCACCGCCGGGGGGGAGCCCGCACCGGGGCATGGGGGCAGCGGGGCCCCATGGCATGGCAGGCAAAGGCGGGAGGAGGAAGCAGTGCTGGCAGCGGGGAGTGCAGAGAGGTTGGGGCACAGGATGGGGTGCTGGCCCCCATGGGCACCCCACAGCCGCTCCCTGCCCCCCCAAGGGATGGACCCCCTGCCCCAAACATCCCGGGGGGGGCTGGTGTCTCCCCACTGCACCACACAGCATGGGGGGAACAGCCGTCAGTCTGGGGAGGGTG
This sequence comes from Falco rusticolus, assembly GCF_015220075.1. Lineage (NCBI taxonomy): Eukaryota > Metazoa > Chordata > Aves > Falconiformes > Falconidae > Falco > Falco rusticolus. Next base: position 18,820,850 of record NC_051196.1, on the reverse strand, counting down.
GTGTCCCCCCACAATATCCTCCCCACCTCTGGATGGCACAGTGGGTTGACCCCTGGTCCCTTCTGCCTGACCCCCCCCATTGCTGTGGGGCTGGGTCTCTGTGCCCCCTATCCCCGTGACACCCCCGTGCACCATGGCGCTGGCTCTCTGAGCTCCCCATCCCTGTGACACCCGCTTGCCCCATGGAATGGGGTCTCGGTGACATCTATCCCCATGCCACCCCCATGAACCATGGGGCTGGCTCTCAGGACCCCTGTCCCTGTGCCACCCCCATGCACCATGGAATGGGGCTGGCTCTCAGGACCCCTGTCCTCATGCCACCCCTGTGCATCATGGGGCTGGCTCCCAGGACCCCCGTCCCCGTGCCACCCCACTGGCTCTCAGGACCCCCCATCCCTGTGACATTCCTGTGCACTATGGGGCTGCCTCTCAGGACCCCCATCCCTGTGACATCCCCTTGCCCCATGGAATGGGGTCTCGGTGACATCCATCCCCATGCCACCCCTGTGCACCATGAGGCTGGCTCTCCAGCCCCCCTGTCCCCATGCCACCCAGCTCCCCAGGCACTGGGGCCCAGCAAGCCCCAGGGACTCCCCCCCCAGGGTGTGCCCCCCATCCCCTCCCCACCCCGGGGGTCTCTCACCGCCTTGAGCTGCTCCAGCCGGTCCTTCATGGTGCCCCCGAGGGCTGGTGTGGCGTGGGGGGGTCCCCGTCCTCACCCACTGCAGTGATGTGGGATGCCACCCTTGGTCCTCCTTGGCCGCCTGGGCCTCCTACATCCAGGCGAGGTGGCGGGTGGCCCTGTCCCTGTCCCTGTCCCCAAGGCGGGGGCTGTCCCTGCGCTAATCCCCAGTGACAGGCACAAGGAAGGCGCCGAGGGGAGGGACGAGGTGGAGCCACCCTTCACCTGGGACACGTGGGGACACGGGCCCGTTAAAGGCGACGGCTGGGGGTGGCCCTGCTCACCCCAGGAGGTGACGGCGAGGTGGGGCTGGTGTGGGTGGCCCCGCTGGGAGGCGAAGGGGAAGCAGGTCCCCACCGGGGTCACGCGCTGACGATGTGTCCTGCCCTGCCACGAGTGGCTGCAACGGGGACATGGCTGGGGAGGGGGCTATGGCTGGGGAGAGGGGATGGGGCTGGGGACGTCTGGGGAGATGGGACAGGGCTGAGGACATGTCTGGGGAGAGGGGACATGGACGGGCTAGGGCCACATCTTGGGACATGTCTGGGGAGAGGGGACAGGGCTGGGGACACGTCTGGGGAAGATGGGACGGGCTGGGGACACGTGGCTGTGCCCGACAGCCCATGCCGACCCTCTTAATGCCGCACACGCGTCCGCGAAAAATTCCACCCGCGGGGCAGGAAAAAAAAAGGGCCCGCTGCCCCTTTAAGAGTAACCCAAGGGGCGGGGCGAAGCTAACATAGTCAAGAGGAGAGGCGTGGTTAGTGAAGGCCACGCCCCCTCATCCGCTCATGCGCCTGCATCCGCCCCGCTGGCGGAGGTGGGGGGCGTGGGTGACGTCATGCGCGTGCGCCCGCGGCGGCGCATGCGCGGCGGGGCCCGGGGCCGGAGCGGGCCGCGCGGAGCCTGCGGGCGGTGGGCGCCGCCGCCGCCGCCATGTTCCGGTACCAGGTCAGCGGGGACGGGGAGTAGCGGGTTAACGGACAGCCAGGGTGGCCACCGGGGTGGCGGGGCTGAGGGGTGGGGTGCACCGGACCGGGTACCCCTCTCCCCACCTCACCCCTCCGTTCCCCCCCCGCGGTCCGGTGGGCCCCTGGGGAGTGCTGAGTGGGCCTAGGCCTGTGGGAGACCCCGGTGCTGACCCCCCGCCCCGCTGTCCCCAGTCCCTGGAGGACTGCCCGCTGGATGAGGATGAAGACGCCTTCCAGGCCCTGGGGGAGGAGGATGAAGATATCGACCAGTTCAACGACGATACGTTTGGAGCCGGGGCTGTGGGTGAGAGCGCCACTTCGAGACCCCCATACCCCCCCCCATTACCCTCAGATTCCCCTCCCTATTACCCACAGATTCCCCTCCCTGTTACCCACAGATCCCCCTCCCGTCACCCACAGATCCCCCTCCCCCTTTACCCTCAGGACCCCCCGCCATTACTCTCAGATCCCTCTCGCTGTTACCTTCAGGACACCCCCACATTACCCTCAGACGCCCCCTGTTACCCTCAGATCCCCTTCCCATTACCCTCAGGGGGTCTTAGGCTCAGGGCTGAGCCCCCCCCCACCTCACCGCCTCTTCTGCCCTTGCGAGCATTTCCCTCACCGGGGCTCCCCTGCAGATGACGACTGGCAGGAGGCACATGAGCGGCTGGCAGAGCTGGAAGACAAACCGGTGGCAGCCCGGGAGCAGGATGGGCCCAGTGGTGAGGACGCAGAGGCAGACCTACTGGGCGAGCCCGAGGACATGCTGGCAGAACGCTTGACCCGGCTGGTTATTGACAGCGAGCTGGAGGACCCTGCTATCATGCAGGCTGTGCAGACCAGGGCCCCCGTGCAGGTGGGCATGGGGCTGGCGAGGGTGCAAGCCTGGGGTGGGTGAGGGTCCTGCGGCACCGTGCTGACTCCCTGTCTTGCTTTCCAGCAGCCTGGAGGGCTGAACTCCAGCATCTGGGACAGCTCAGCTGTCCTGCGGCGCATGCGGGGGCCGCTTCTCACTCAGGTAGGGTGGCAGCTGCGGTGGCTTCGTTAACGCCCTCCCCAACCCCCTGGGGCAGCAAGTTGGGTGCTGAAGGGCAATAGGTGCTGTACTGCCACAGGCTCGTCCGCGCTGGGCAGCCCCTCCAGATCGGCCTGTGATGGTGGAGCGCTCTCCTTGCCCCTGGCTGGGTCTGGGTGGCCGTGGTTCGGCTCATTTGTGGACCCTCTTAGACATCACCCTTCGTCGTCCCCTCAGAGGCTGGAGAGCTGGGCTGCGGGGGTTACTGCTGACCCATGGTCCTTGGTGATGTCTGAGAGATGTCGGCCACTCCCTTCAGGGTTTTGGGATTGTCAGTGCCTCAAGGCGGAAGATATTTTTTTTTTTTTCAGTTTTAATTAAAGAGTCAGGCTTTTAAGTGCAAGCAGAGCGTGCTGCACGGCCAGCCCTCTCCTGGCTCTGCAGGGCTGCTGAGGGCTGGGAACCGACCGTGTGCGTGCAGCCTGTGCGGTGGTGACACAGGGTTCCCATGCTTGGGCAGAGCTGTCATCGCAAACAGGCATCTTGGCAGGGATGTGGTTGCTGCAGGGCAGGCCCTGGGGGTCCCCAGGACCCCCCGCCATGGTGTGGGTCTCCTGGGGAAGCACAGTGGGTTGCAGAGGAGAATTGGCGGAAGGAAGGATGGGATGCTGGGAACGTCCGTGGGACACACGGTGCCAGTCCTCCCCGTGCCGGTCAGTGACTGTTATCCTGGGGGGAGCTTTCTCTCCCCTTCCACTTGTAGGAGATGCCATCGGTGTCTGTGCTGGACTATGCTCTGCCTCAGAGACCTCCCCAGGTTCGAGAGGAAGACCGGGACCCTTCCGAGCGGGTGCTGCCCCGGCGTTCATCATCCCCTGTCATCGGGAGTCCCCCTGTCCGGGCTGTCCCCATTGGTACCCCCCCCAAGCAGGCTGCCATGCCCAACTTCAACCAGCAGGTACCTCTCCCCGGCCCTGCTCATGGCTCGGAGGGTGCAGGCTCGTTCCCAGCAAGCTGACAGAGTGACTGTGCTCGTTCCCTCCTCCTAGATCCTGTGTCCGAAGCCTGTCCACATCCGAGCTACCATGCAGCAGCGCTACCCTGCTCCCTACGGCGAAAGGATGTCTCCCAACCAGCTCTGCAATGTACCGGTATGCAGCCCCCTCTGCACCTCTCCTTGTGGGTGCTGATTTCGAGCTCCCTGTTACTGGGAGGTCTTCCAGCCTCCCCAGTGCCCCCTCCCTTCCTCCTTCCTGCAGCTCCGAGCCCTGGTGGCCGTGGACCTATTGCTGTCACGCACAGCCAGCCAGCTGCTCGTCTCGGTTACAGAGATGTCTCTAGTTCTCTTGGCCCAGCTGCCTCATCCTGCTAGCTCAGCCCTATTCCCTGGAGCCTGGCCTGGCCCCCAGCCCACCAGGGGCACCTTGCTGGGGCTTTGTCTTGTGCTGTCACCCACTCCCTGTCTGTCCACCATCAGCTGTGCCAGGGCTGTGACTGAGGTCCTTTTTCCCTTCTCTTTCCCTAGAATTCCTCCCTCCTGGGCCACCCGTTCCCCCACAGTGTCTCTCCAGTTCTCACCCACCTGCAGAGAGCACAGCTGCTCGGAGGAGCCCAGGTAAAGCCCCCTTTGCTCCTTTCCTGCACTTTCCTGGCCCCACCACCGGCAGGGTCCTGCAGTTTTCTCTGCCTGGCTGCAGGAGCTGGCTCTGCATGGCTCTTTCTGGCCGTCGCAGACGCGGCTGCCCTGCCTGGGCCTTTCCCTTTGCCCCCAAACCTCCCCCCGGCTGACTTGGGGCACCCTCTCTGCCCTGCCAGGCTGGCCGAATGTCTCCCAGCCAGTTTGCCCGCGTCTCTGGCCTGGTTGGGAGCCCCCTCCCCTCCGTCAATCCCAAGCTGCTCCAGGGCAGAGTTGGGCAGATGATGTCTCCAGCCAGCGGGTTTCGTGCCTTCTTCGGGGCTCCCCCCGCTCCACCTCCCTCTCAGCCGCAGCACCCGCCGGGCCCTGGATCCCACCTGCAGGGCCTGAGGTAGGTGCCGTCCCTCTCCTGGCCACTTGCCCGCTCTCTGCAGCTGCCTCTGAGCCTTCCCTGCTCTCCCCAGGCCGCAGCCTCAGATGTTCCGACCGGACACGACCCACCTGCACCCCCAGCACCGCCGGCTCCTGCACCAGCGGCAGCAGCAGAACCGAAAGTGAGTGCTGGCCCGGTGCCGGGAGAGGGGCTGCCTGGCACGGGGTGGGTTGCATTGCCCCCCCCTCAACACGGCGGGGTTGTGCTGCCGGGGCTAGCCTGTGCACCGCTCTCTGTCCCTTCCTGTAGCTCCTGTGTGCTCACGGGTGCCCTTCTTGCCTCCTGCCAGCCAGCACCGCAGCCTCAACGGCTCAGTAGGGGACCGAGGGGGCCACCGGAGCAGCCACCAGGAGCAGATACGCAAAGACCCCTACGCCAACCTCATGCTGCAGCGGGAAAAGGACTGGGTGTCCAAGATCCAGATGATGCAGCTGCAGAGCACTGACCCCTACCTGGATGATTATTACTACCAGGTACCAGAGAGGGGGAAGCACCCAGCCCATGCCGTTGTGTCTCCCATGGCCGCTGGCAGGGCAGCGCCTTAACATAGGACTGGCATCTTCCCGGCTGTGCCGAGGGGTGTTGGGTGGGAGGGGGATGCTAGTGCCAGGAGTGATGCAGCAGAGGAAGTGTTTTGAGATCTGGTTGTGGGGAACGTGCCGGAGGGGGAATGCGGAGGGACGGGGTGGGGTGAGCATCCCCAGCGAGGGAAGTTGGGCAGCGGCGAGGGAAGAGCTGCCTTCCTGTTCTTGGGTGAGGTCTCTAGGGGTGAGGAGATGTTGGGATGCTGACAGTGTGGGTTCGGAAGCCGCAGCAGAAGACAGGAGAGCGGTACCTCTGTGTCAGAAGCTTTGTGTAATAGTGGTGAAATGAAACCACCCAGAATGGGGGATGGGGAAGCTGCTAAATGGAAAGTGCAAGAGAGAGCCCTGGGCAGGGAATGGCTGTGTAAGGAGGACTCCAGGCTGACAGGGTGGTGGTGAAGCCTGTGGGGTCCAAAGAGCAAAGTGGAGAAAGTGGATGGGGAGAGACTGCTCCTGCTCTTTTCCAGTTCAAGAATAGGGAGCACCAGACAGGGCTGGGAGGAGCCAGATTTGGAGCAGACGAAGCAAGGTGATGGCTCAGCTCTTGCCAACAGTGGTAGATGCTCAAAGCTCACCTGGGTTCAGGGGCGCACAGGGCAACTTCATGCGAGGGAAATCTGTGGAGGGCTTCAAGATACGTAGGATGGCTGCTTGGCTTGGGAGATTGAACAGGGCTCACGAGGTGGCTGGGAGTGTTTCTGGGGCAGTCATTAGCTCTGCGAGGGGTTTGGCCCCTATCTTCATGAAGCAGGTGCAGAGGAGCCAGCCACACACCTGGAAAGTTCTGGGAGCAGTCAGTGCGGGCATGAGTGTGGGGCAGAGCAGGGAGGGCGGCTGCCGGTGTGGCTTCAGCCTGTGGTGGAACGGGTCAGAGCGATCCAGTCCCCGGCATGGTGGGCCAGGGGCCCAAGTGGGAGCAGGGACAAGGGCTGGCTGCGGGATGTCTGGGCTCTGGTGGCAGCTGGCAGGAGGGCCGTGGCCGGTGGGTCCATCTGCTCTGGGGTTAGTGGGAGGCATTGCACCAGTAGAGGTTTTCCGGGAGCTGTGGGTGAGCTGATCCCCAGTAGAGGAGAGGAACTGGTGTGGCTGTGGCTGGGACGTGAGTCAACAAAGTTGTGTCATTGCGAAAGAGGCAAACATTGGCCAGGGTGGATGGGAAGAGCGCGCGAGCACTGGTGTGAGAGGCCTCAGCCACATGCTGCCCAGCCTGGGCATGGTGCTAACAGCAAGGCAGGCTAACTGGAGTGTGCTGGGAAGGACTGGGAGCTGGGGACCTCACAGGGAGAGTAGATTTGTCATTGTTGAGAAAGAGAGACCCAAGGAGGACCTTTGACCTCTGTAATCTCAAGGGATGATAGGAGGATGCCATCGTCCACTCGTATACTGGGGGAAGAACACTGATCTAAAATCCTGCTGCTGCTGTTGGGAAGACCAGTAAGGGATGGGCGAGGGAGGGAGCACAGACTGGGGAGAGGGACGTGTTGCATCAGTCCTTGCCAACTGGTTTTTCGGGGGTCTCAACCTCTCCTCTCCCTGCCTCAGAATTACTTCCAGAAGCTGGAGAAGTTGTCAGCAGCAGAGGAAGTCCACGGCGATGGTCCCAAGAAGGAACGCACCAAACTCATCACACCTCAGGTGGCTAAGCTGGAGCACACCTACAAGCCAGGTCAGCGCTCCCTTCCCCATGCAGCCTGGAACCCCGCAGGTGGTGAAAGGGGGCGGTGGTTCATTCTGGGCTGGGGCAGGGGGTCTCATGGGTGCCAGCTGGAGTTTGGAGGTAGCCACGGGGCTACTTTTGGGCCAGAGATAAAGGTGGTGAGGTAGGGTCAGGCCCAGACTGACTCCTTTGCTTCCCTTCTCCCTCTTTCCTGCAGTGCAGTTTGAGGGCTCGCTGGGGAAGCTCACGGTTTCCAGCGTCAACAACCCCCGGAAGATGATCGATGCGGTGGTGACCTCCCGCAGCGAGGATGATGTGAGTTCTGGCCCTGCCTCCCCTCCGATGCAGCTCTGCGGCTGGTGCCCAGGCCGGCGCAGGAGCTGCTTGCAGTCCTGACGTGCTGTCCCTCCCTGGCAGGAGACGAAGGAGAAGCAGGTTCGAGACAAGAGGCGCCAGACCCTTGTCACAATCGAGAAGGTGAGTTTGAGGGGGACCGCTGTGACCCTCGGAGATCTGTGGGGGGACACGAGGTGGGCAGGGGGACCATGGTGTGGTGCTGAACTCCTCTGGACATCCAGCTGGGGACAAGCCAGCACTCAACAGTGGCTGAGGTCCTGCTTGCAGGAGGTGGGGGCTGTGTGGAGCAGAAAGGCTGGAGCTGGGTACCAGCCTTGCCTTCACCATGCCCCAAAATGGCCTGTTTTTGGCAAAAAAGACGGGCTTTACAGGGTCTGTTACTGACTCACAGCCATAAGGCAGTAACACCTCAGCTCCCCACAGCCACCGTGCGCGAGGGTGGGTGCTTGTGGATTGCGGAGCCACTGCTCGGTCCCCTCTCACACTGGGTCCGAAGGAGGCTTTGATGTGGTCTGGGCCAGTTTAAGCCGTTCCTGTAGCAGCAAAGGCGATGGGAGGGCGCTGGCTGGGGCTGGGCACGTCCTGGATCTCTGTGGAGCAGTGCTAGTGGATCCCCTAGCAGATCCCTGTGCCCTGCTGTAATCGCAGTCTCTTCTGCAGACGTATAGCCTCCTCCTGGATGTGGAGGACTATGAGAGACGCTACCTCCTGAGCCTGGAAGGCGAGCGGCCGGCCCTGATGGGCGAGAGGAAGCAGAAGATCTGTGATATGTACGACAATCTGAGGGGGAAAGCGCCCGGGCAGGAGAGGTGAGCAGAGCTGCTGTCTGCGACTCGGTCACTGCTGGGAGCTCGGACAGTCCTTGGGCACTTGCAGCTGCTGAAACTGGCTTTCCAGGGACCTATTTCCCAAGGAAGAGTCAGGTTGACTGTCCCAGGGGTGTGTTGGGAACTGGGGAGCTGAAACTACCTTTTTCTTCCCTCCCCCGCCCCCCATTTTCCCCATGCGACTGTTTGCTGTGGTTATGGTCCTATAACAACTAACAACCCCGCAGCTCGGGTGCCATGAACTGTGCCTGTCTGCTTGCTCGCTGGATGTCTGGCTGCCGTGAGCTCTGCACCCCGGCATGTCGCTGGGGTGCCTGCTTTTAAGCCTGTCGCCTCTTGCCTGACCTGTAGCCTCTGCAGCACAGACGGGCAAGGAAGAACACAGGGTCTCAGTGGCTCCTTCTCTGCTGCCCTGTGGGGAACCAGGCCTTCTCCTCCTGCCTAGCCTGTCAGACAGGCAGAAGTTAGGGTTGGGGGTGTTGTGCCTGCACTGTTTTTCCTTCCCTAGGGATGTTTTTTGAGGCGCGTGTGTTTTCTGCCTGCTGCCGGTGCAGGGAAGGCCATGGGTACCCATGGGAATATTCTGCTGTTCCCTGGGCTGCTCCCAGCTGAGGGTCAGCACCTTTCTCCTCACCTTGGCAGGCCGAGTGACGACCACTTCATGCAGATCATGTGCATCCGGAAAGGGAAGCGCCTCGTGGCCCGGATCCTCCCCTTTTTGTCACCCGAGCAAGCAGCCGACGTACTCATGGCGACCGCCAGGAACCTGCCCTTCCTCATCAAGAAGGATGCTCAGGATGAGGTGAGATTCCAGGGGCTGGGAGGGTTCCCCTCACTGTGAGGTGAGGTTGGGTGCGGGGTCTGGATCTCCTCTCCTACACCAGGGAGAGGGCGAATGGCATCGTCTGTCTTAAGGCCGGTTGGTTTTGCCTCTCCTGGGAGACTGCCAGAGGCCTGGGGAGGCTGCAGGAGCTGTGAGCTCCTGGAAGAGCCTGTCCCCCCTGCCTGCTGGCTGGCACGGCACGGCTCAGCTTCGCTGGGAAGGAAGCCGGGGAGGGTTTCTGATAAATGGTGCCTTTGTTTAACGAGCCCAGCTCTTGGCTGAGCGCTAGTGTATCTAAAGGGCTGCGTCTCTGACTCATTGGGCGACAACAGGAGACTCCATCTTCCAGAGACAGAGAGCAGAGGCCAGCATCATCCGAGGGACGTGCCCTCAGCTGTCCTCTGCAATCTTTTTTTATGGAGGGAACAAAAACCCAGGCATCTGTGAAGTAAATCCAAGCTTGTTTTGAGAAAGAGAATGATTTAAGAAGGAAGAAACTTGCCTGAATTTAAAGTGGGCCTGTGCTGACATGGGGGGGTGCTGTTGGCATGTCCCAGCCAGAGCATGCGAGGGGTCTGAAAGCAGAGCCACTGCTGTGTGTGTAGCAGCGAGGCAGCATCTTGTCGGGGTCTGTGAGGCCACGGGGCAGCCCACTGGCCACGGGGAAGCACATTTCCTTGCTGCCGCAGGTCCTGACTCCTCCACTTCTCTCTCTGCAGGTGCTGCCCTGCCTGTTAAGGCCCTTCTCGCACGTTCTCTACCACCTTCCCTTGGGGACGGTCACCAGCCTTGTGCAGCAGCTAACGAACCTACCTCAGAGCGCGACCACGCCAGCGCCCACCAACCTGCACCTCACTGCTGTGCTCCAAAACAAGGTGTTCCCCTCTCCCTTGCTCTGCAGGGGCCATCTCATCCCTCCCACCTTGATATGTCCTGATGTTTTACCATAATTGGGAAACTTTTGAGTTCCCCAGCTGCCTCCCAGTGCTGGATGGCAGAGCCGGATGCAGCCCTGGTGTGGGAGCGGCACAGGAGCTGCAGGCTGCCAGCCCCTGGTGCTCTCCCCTTCCCTTACCGATTAACAAGGGTGTCTGGCAAATTAATCAGCCGTCTGAGCTGACCTGGGACTCTGCTGCAGTCAGCCAGCCAGTTCCCTTGTCTGTCCCGCTGGCTGCAGGCCCCTGCCCTGAAATCTGGACTGGGAGGACAGCTCCTCTGCCATGGGTTCATGAAGACCATCCCTCTGAGCTCACCCCCAGTGCCTGCTCAAGGGGCTGTAACGGCAGGCGGGGATCATCCCGCTTGTGCCACCCTCCCCAGGAGGGCTGGGAGATGGAGGCTATTCTCAGGCACACCCAAAAAATGCTCAGAGGGGAAGAGTGGTGGGAGAAAAGCTTGTCCTCTGCCACAGGGATTCCCTCGCAAGGGATGGCAGCTCTCGGGTGGCCAGCGATTCCTCCTGCAGTTCCTCCCTGGCGGGCTTGCAGTGCCCTCCCTGACACGCTCCCTCTCTCCCTACAGTTTGGCCTGTCCCTGCTGTACTTGGTCTTGAGCCGTGGGGAGGAACTGCAGAGCTCGGACGTGAACACGGAGCTAATGCAGGACAACCAGTGGTGAGCACCTGTCCTCGGCTGTGCCCCGGCCTGGGGGGAGGCAGTGATGCCGTCAGGGTCAGACACTGCACTGTGCAGGATCTGAAGGACGTGGAGGCAGAGCTGATGAATGAGGGGGTTTAATTGCACTCTCGGCAGCAGCACTGAAAACTGCCAGGGTGCTGAAGGAAAGAGAGAAAGGCAGGCCCGAGGCAGAGGGAGGAAGTGGTAGATGCAGCTTGGGACATGCAGGGAGCGGTCCCTTGGAGGGGCAGGGAAGCTGTCACCTCGGCTGAGCAGCCGTAGCGCTTTTAGCCTGAACAGATGGGAGATTGCTGAGTCTCACTTAGCCCTACAGCACCAGGTGCATGGTGGTGGCATTACCGCTCTTGCCTCGGGCCACAAGTGTCCCCACAAGCTCCTGTGTGGCACATTGCAGTGGGACAAGGCCCTGGGGGGCAGGCAGCCCTCGATGGGAGGCTGGGCCCCACAGAGCAGCCGTGGCATCTCAGTGCAGGGCCCTTGGTGGGGCTGCTGAGCGCAGGCAGGACCCTCCCCCATGGCGAGGCCCAGCCTCTGAGGATGTGGCACTGCCTCCGGCTTGGTTCCAGTGCCAAAACATGGCAAGGTGTGCATAGCACGGGGCACCCGGGGCCCCTGAGGGGAGATGGAGAGCGCTTGGCTCCCCAGCACCTCTCACTCTTCCTTTCTCCTGTGCCCCTCTGGCAGGACGGAGGTGATGCTCATGGCAACCCGAGAGCTCCTGCGGATCCCTCAGGCGGCCTTGGCGAAGCCAGTGTCCACCCCCTCGAACCTGATCTCCCTCTTCTCTCGCTATGTCGACCAGCAGAAGCTGAACCTGCTGGAGACAAAATTGCAGTAAGCGTCAGCCCTCTCCTCCCATGTGAGCGTGGCCATGTCCTACAATGGGGGAATGGAAAAGGGTGAAACCAGGGGCACGGGGCGGCTGGGGAAGCTGCGAGCAGGACCGGGGTGGGACGGAGGGGTGAAGCCTGCCTTAAGGGCCCTGATGGAGCAGCCTGGGGTGAGGGGAGTCGCTGCCTCCATGCCGGTGGCTCCTCTGACCCCTCCACCATTGTTCCCGGTACCAGCTTAGTGCACGGGATCCGGTAGGAGGTCCCCCGGCTCCTCGCCACCGCCGTCAGCACCGGAGTGTTCCAGAGGATGGCTGGAGGGCAGGTGGTTCCCCCCACCTCAGCCGCGACGCACGGCCTGGCAGGATGGTTTCCCCCAGCACAGGAGGCACATCTCCTGCCCCGCAATCCTGGCTGGAGAGGCTGGGGAGGGGGGGGATGGTTGGCTGCTCCCCACCCTCTCCAACAAAGTGCTGCCTCTTCCCTGCTGCGCCCAAGCCCCCCCTGCTCCCCCAACAGCTGCTGCTTCTCCCCCCACACACACACGCACACTACTGAGGAAGGTGGGCGCCCCGGGAAGGGGGAGCCGCAGGGCTGGGAGAAGCCCCTTGCTCCCCACCTGTGGGGCAGCAGAGTGGGTCCACCCCCCCCAGCCCACCCTCCCTCCCCGGTCCTTCCCCAGCCCTTCCCCAGCCCCTATGAGCACTGAGGTCTGGTCCCTGCCCTTCCCCAGCCGCGCACACGTGTCTCACGCATGCGCACACCTCTTTTGCACACTTGCCTTGTCTTCCCAAGTCGGCTCCTGCCCGTGCCCCGGGCTCAGCCCCAGCACCCCCAGGGCCAGGGGCGGGGGGCCTTGGCCGTGCCCTGGTGTCCAGCAGCCTCCTCCCAAGCCAGGGGGATTCTGCTGTTCTGCTCCCGGGGGGTGTGGGGGTGTTAATTTTAACTTTTTTTTTTTTTTTTTTTTTTTTTTTTGCTTTTAAAAAAGAAAACAAAGAGATTTGCACATGTAGGTATTTTACAACCAGTAACTCCTCCCTGGCATTAACCAGCTCCCCTTGGCTGCTTCCCAGCCTCCCCCCCAGCCCTTTCCCTCTTCTCTTCCAACTGATCAAGTGGAAAGTTCATTTTATTTTATTTTTTCCTTTGTGCTTTTTTTTTTTTCCCCAACCTCCTCCAGTTTTTGGTTCTGGTTAATGAGAATAAAGTTTCTAAATTTACATTTTTATAGGGTATTGTAAATAAAGATAAATTGTATACTGCCGGGAGCGTGGCCTCTCCTTCTCTGAGGGGACAGCCCCCGCCCCGCCCCGGTTCCCTCCCCGCACCCATGGGCCCCTCCCGCGCTGCACCCAGGGGTGCCCGAGGTTGAGCACAGCCCTGTCCCCGCCCCAGGGGGCCCTAACAGGCATCACCCCCGTATCCCCCGGTAAAGGCCAGTTTCTGAAGGGCGGAGGAGGGCCGGACCTGCCGGCCGGTGCTCCGGACCTAGCCCAGGCCCAGCGGTGCCCCCCGGTCAAAGGTCAGAGGTCACCGCCACCGGGAGGGTAGCGCAGGGGCAATGGCGGCGCGCGTATGGGGAGGCCCCGCCCCCGCGGCCAATCGATAGCGAGATGAGTCATAGCTCAGTTACGTGGCCCCGCCCAGCGAGCGCGCCCTGACGTCAGTGACTCGCGGCTCCTCTCGCCTCCGCTCATTGGCGCGCCGCGGAGACAGACGGGCGAAGCGACCAGTGAGAAGGTGGGGCTCACGGCGTCCGGCGCAAGCGCACCAATAGCCAATAGAAGTGCAGGTACCGCCCCGCGCGGGCGGTGGCACCAATACGCCGGTCGGGGCGGTGCGCGCCGGGGCCGCCGCCGCCAATGGGGCGCGGCCGGGGGCGGGGCGGGTGACGGCTGAGCGGCGTGGGGCGGGGCGGCGGTGGCGGCGGTGGCGGCGATGGCGGAGCTGCGCGCGGCGGCCGCGGGTCCCGGCCCGGCGGCGCTGCCCGGCCCCATGGCACTGCCAGTGGGGCCTGGCACGGCCCCTGCCTTGCCCTCACCGGCGGCGGCGGGCGGCGGGGCGGGCCCGGGGGCGGGCCCGGCGGCAGCAGCGGCGGCGGCGGCAGGGGGCGGCGGCGGCGGTGGCGGCGGTGGCGCCGGGGCGGGCGGCGCTGGGGCCGGTTCGGCCCGCGAGGGCTGGCTCTTCAAGTGGACCAACTACATCAAGGGCTACCAGCGCCGCTGGTTCGTGCTCAGCAACGGCCTCCTCAGCTATTACCGGTACGCACCGAGGGCCTGGCCCCGCCGCCCCCGTCCCGCCCCGCCGCCCCGCGCCTCCTCCTTCCCCCGTGACCTTGGGCCCGGCCCGCTGTCCCCGCCGCGGAGCCCCGGGGGCCGGTGGGGGATGTCTGGGGGGAGGGGTGTCATCCCCGGGCCAATGCGGCCCCGGTGCCCCCCGGTGCGGGGCAGGGCTGTCACTCCCCTGCCCCGTGGAGCGGCCGCTGGACCTGTGACTGTTGCCGGGGCGTGCCCTGCCTGCCCTCCCCCTGTCCGCTGGGGCTCGGTGTGTCCCCCCGAGCTGCCACCGGGGCCGCGCCACACCACACACCCCCCACCACCACCCCCCGGCCCTGCTGCCGGTGGGAGCGGGGATTGGGCGGGCGGCGGCGTTACCGGAGCCCTCAACGTTGTGCTACCCCGAGGGGACACGCGAGCCCGGCTGCGGCGGGGGGGGGCTGGCCTTCCCCGGCCCCGCCGTTATTCATGGGGGAAGCGGAGCCAGCGAGTAGCTGCCAGCTCCGGTTACCGCCTGGCGGGGCGGGGCGCTGCCCGCGGCCCGTGCTCGGGGTGTCCCAGCAGCCGGTCCCCTCCGGCAGGCCCGGCCCCGGCCCGGTGGCGGTGACGTGGAAGGGGTGTGCCGAGCTGGCACGGCCTCGCTCTGCGGGGACTTCACCCTCTGCCTGGGCCGGGGACTGGGGCAGTGTGGTGGCCCCCGAGCCCGCTCCTGGGGGGGCGCTGAGCCCTCTGTCCCTGCCGAGGGCCTGCGGACCCCTCCCCGTTGCCCCCCAAAGTGGCATTGCCAGCCTTGGCCCCGTTCCGGCGCTGGCAAAACCACCGCAGGCTGGAGCCGGCACCCTATTAATAGCCCTGCCTGCGGGGCGGGGAATGCCAGGCCCTCTCTGTGCCCCCCCCCAGGGCTCGGCCCCCACCGGGGCCAGGCCATGGGGCGCTTCCTTCCCCCGGCCCCCTCAGTGTGCCCCCCTCCTGCCTCCCCATGCAGCTCCAAGGCGGAGATGCGGCACACCTGCCGCGGCACCATCAACCTGGCCACGGCCAACATCACCGTGGAGGACTCCTGCAACTTCATCATCTCCAATGGCGGGGCCCAGACCTACCACCTGAAGGCCAGCTCGGAGGTGGAGCGGCAGCGCTGGGTCACTGCGCTGGAGCTGGCCAAGGCCAAAGCTGTCAAGATGCTGGAGGAGTCAGGTATGGCCCGCGCTCCTTCGCACCCCCCCCGTGAGCCGGCGTGTGTTCCCTCAGAGCCAAGCAGCACGTGTCAGCCCCCTGCGATACCCGTGTGGGTTCCCTCTGCAGCACACAGCCCTGTTCTCAAGCCCCCTCTGCCAGCTAGAAACACAGCCTGCTTTTCCCCGTCCCTCTCCTGTGCTCGTTGGAGCACTGTGTGGTGACAGCGTCACAGCCTGTGGCCTGGGGTGCTGGCAGCCACTCCCCAAGCAGGATTTGGAAGGGCTGGCTGTGTCCATCCACGTGTGAGCTCAGCAGTGCCGTCCTGCCAGCATGAAGCTGGCTTCCCTGCTGCCCCACTCCAGCTTGAGGCGCCGCCAGCAGCCTGGCACACGCTTCCCTGCTAGCGGGACTGCTTGTGTGCCAGGAGAACGGCCATCTGCTCCGAGCTGCCACTCCCTGCCCCGGCATCGCTGTCCAGGATGCTGTGGTGGTGGCCAGGAGTGCCCCACATGCGGCTCCCAGCCCTCAGGGAATGGGGGGACCTCCTTCTGTGCCTGTCCTGGCAGCCCTGCGGTCAGAGCCTGGTGTGGCTCAGCAGGCAGGTGCTCCTGTGATTCCCAGCACGTGGCTTCCCCATCTCCTGGGAGGAGAGAGGCCCCACAGGGCCATGCTAACATCCCTTTCTGCTGGCAGATGACTCCGGCGACGAGTCGGTGTCACAGACGGACAAGACGGAGCTGCAGAGTACACTGCGCACCCTGTCCAGCAAGGTGGAGGATCTGAGTACCTGCAACGACCTGATCGCCAAGCATGGCACGGCCCTGCAGCGCTCCCTTAGCGAGCTGGAGACCCTCCGGCTGCCAGCCGAGAGCACTGAGAAGATTAAGCAGGTGAACGAGCGAGCCACCCTCTTCCGCATCACCTCCAATGCCATGATCAACGTGAGTCTACACCCCACCCCATGGTCCAGGGCAGGGGGGGTTCCACGGGGCGGTTGACCCCTGTACTCAGACCGTGCGCTGATGGGGCACCGTCTCCCCCCTAGGCCTGCCGAGATTTTTTGATGCTGGCCCAGACCCACAGCAAGAAGTGGCAGAAATCGCTGCAGCATGAACGGGACCAGCGTATCCGACTGGAGGAGACACTGGAGCAGCTGGCCAAGCAGCACAACCACCTGGAGAGGGCCTTCCGTGGTGCCACCGTCCTGCCTGCTGGTGCATCTGGCACCGGTGGCTCTGCCAAAGGTACCACCCGGCTCCCGGGCGCCCCTGCGCCGCGTGCTGGGGGACCGGTTGAGGGGCAGTGAGCTGCAGCAGCGTGGCATGGTGTGGGACAGGGATGGGGGAAGCTGGCAGCACTGTGCCCACAGAAACCCCCAGCTGCTTCCAGGCTTTTTCCTGAGCCAGCTTCAGCTTCCTTCATGTTGCTGACCCCAAGCGATAGGTCTGTCTGGTCTCTGCCACACAGCCGAGGTGCTGTGGCACCTACAGCTGGCAGCTTGCTGCCCTGCTGCACATATAACCATCTCGCTGTGCCCCTGCTCCTCCTAAGCCTTGTCTGCCATCCCTCAGTGCACCTGGCTGCTGGTGTCGGGGGACCCTCCAGGGGAAACTGGGAGGAACCTTGAACTCGCTGCCTCAGCTGCCCTGTCCCCTGCTCCCCAGATCCATGCTGTCCTGCGAAAGGAGACTTGAGTGATGAGGATGATGACAACGAGTTCTTTGATGCCCCAGAGATCATCACCATGCCAGAGAGCATGGGCCACAAGTGAGTGCTGGGGTGTGGAGCTGCCCTCCCGCTGCCTGCACCCTGCTCAGGACTGATTCTGCCCCTCTCCTCCCCACCAGGCGCACCGGCAGCAACATCAGCGGCACCAGCAGTGACATCAGCCTGGACGAGCAGGTAGGATGAGGGCTTTCTGCCGGCGTTATGTGCTGGCTCTTGGAGGAATGTGGCTGGTAGGGGGAGTGGCTGCAAGGCAGGGCTGGGCTGGGGGTGCCCCGGTTCCCTCGGAGGGGTGGGGAGGTCACAGCGGTGTTGCAGGAGCCCTTGTCTCGCCCCCAGTACAAGCACCAGGTAGAGGACACCAAGAAGGAGAAGAGAACCCGCATCCCCTACAAACCCAACTACAGCCTCAACCTCTGGAGCATCATGAAAAACTGCATCGGGAAGGAGTTGTCCAAGATCCCTATGCCTGTGAGTGGTGATGCAGCTGGTGGTGCTGGCAGGTGGGCGCAGGGCACCCCAGGACCACTCCCTCTTACCTCTTGCTGCTTTCCAGGTGAACTTCAACGAGCCCCTGTCTATGCTCCAGCGCCTGACAGAGGATCTGGAGTACCACGAGCTGCTCGACCGGGCAGCCAAGTGTGAGAGCTCGCTGGAGCAACTGTGCTACGTGGCCGCCTTTACCGTCTCATCCTACTCCACCACCGTCTTCCGCACCAGCAAACCCTTCAACCCCCTCCTTGGGGAGACCTTTGAGCTGGATCGCCTGGAGGAGAATGGCTACCGCTCCCTCTGCGAGCAGGTACCACCAGCCCTGCTCCTCCGGGCCCACCGGTCTGCTGGGAGTGGCTGGCACTGACCTGTCCCCTCTCCTGGCCAGGTGAGCCACCACCCGCCAGCTGCTGCCCACCATGCTGACTCCAAGCACGGTTGGACGCTTCGCCAGGAAATCAAAATCACCAGCAAATTTCGGGGCAAATACCTCTCCATCATGCCTCTGGGTGAGCACTGCAGCCCTGGGCACACCTGCCGTGCCAGGAGACGCTTGAGGAGGGAGTGTGTCTGGTTTGGGGACCACCGGAGTCTCCATGGACCGGGCAGGCTCCCAGGGACCGTTCCCAACACAGCCTTCCTCTGCAGGTACCATCCACTGCATCTTCCACTCTTCCGGCAACCACTACACATGGAAAAAAGTCACCACCACCGTGCACAACATCATCGTGGGCAAGCTCTGGATAGACCAGGTGGGATGAAACGCCAGCGATGGGGCTCCCTGGGACACGTTTGTGCCCAGAGGCGTGGATCCCCCGTGCCTTGGTTTCCCCTGTCAGTGGGGAAGGGGCTGGGGGCTGGCTCTGAGCATCCCCTCCCCTCCACAGTCGGGTGAAATAGAGATCGTCAATCACAAGACGGGTGACAAGTGCAACCTCAAGTTCGTTCCTTACAGCTACTTCTCACGGGATGTGGCGAGGAAGGTAGGGGCACGGGGAGGCGTGAGATGGGCTGGCATGCTTGTAACTCCCACATGGCTTGATTCAGGCTGTCCCCTGTCCCGGCAGGTCACTGGGGAGGTGACAGACCCCACGGGGAAGGTTCATTTTGTCCTGCTGGGCACCTGGGATGAGAAGATGGACTGCTACAAGGTGATGCTGGGTGCTGGGGAAAACGGAGCCGAGGGGCGGCAGAGGGCCCATGAAGCCGAGGACAGCCGGGTGCTGCTGTGGAAGAGGAACCCGCTCCCGTGAGTTAGGGACATGGGCTGAGGTGTCCCAAGAGCTGGAAGGCCAGCTCCAGCCCCCGGTAAGGGGCTTGGTGTGAAGCCCGCTGGCAGAGGGCTGAGGTCTCTCCCTTTCCCTGGTGTAGGAAGTACGCGGAGAACATGTACTACTTCTCGGAGCTGGCACTGACGCTTAATGCCCCGGAGAGTGGCACGGCACCCACCGACAGCCGCTGGCGCCCCGACCAGCGCCTGATGGAGAACGGCCGCTGGGACGAGGCCAATGCTGAGAAGCAGCGGCTGGAGGAGAAGCAGCGCATCTCCCGCAAGAGGCGTGAGGCCGAGGCTTCCAGGGCCACCGAGGATGGTAAGAAAGGGGCCAGTGGCCCCCACCCTGCTCCCTGCCTGCCCCCCCACGGCCCTCACCCCCTCCCTCTGTCCCCCAGGCCCCCCCCACGACCCCTACAAGCCGCTGTGGTTTGAGCGCAAGAAGGACCCGGTCACCCAGGAGCTGGCGCACGTCTACAAGGGTGGCTACTGGGAGAGCAAAGAGAAGCAGGACTGGAGCTTGTGCCCGGACATTTTCTGAGCCAGCGGGGAGGAGCGGCGGGGAGGGGGAGGCAAAGGCCAGCCGGCTGCCGGGGGCACTTGCCGCAGGCCCCCCACCGTCTGTCTGTCTGTCCGTCTGTCTTAACTGCCCGTCTGTCCCCATGCGTCGCCGGGAGCGCCGGCTGCGCTCGCCTGCCGGGGTTGCCTTAGCCGATCCAAACTGACCTTGATGCCGGGGCAGGGGGCGGGAGCCGGCATGGCCCCCCCAGTCCACTCCGGCTGGTGGGGGCGGGGGGGCAGGGTATCCCCTTCATCCCATACAGGCGCGCTTGGTCCTGGCCCCCTCCCCGGTGCAGTGGAGATGGTGCCCTGGGGTTGGGGGGGCAGCCCCCTGGGGTGGGGGCACAGCTCTCCCAGGGGGGGCAGTCAGTGTGGCCCCCGGGGAGGGCAGGGGCCAGCTCTGCCCGGGCGGTGGGCACAGTGGGGCGAGCCCGAGGCTGGCCTTGGTCTCTTTGCCCCCCCTCCCCCACCCCCCCCTTTTTTTTTTTTTTTTTTTCATTTCCCCTTATCCCCCACACCCCCAGGCATATGGGTGCTCTCTGGGGAGTGGGAGGGCCACACTCCACCCCACAGCCTGTTCTATAGGTGTATATTATATATATGTAGAGAGCAACTGGGGTTCCCTTCCCCCCTGCCCGCAGCACCCCAGGGGAGCGGGCACCCAGCCAGCCCCCCAGCCCCCCCCGTCCGGGGGTGCCCCATCCCGGGGTGGTCCCCAGACATGGGGCTCCCCCGCAAGGTGCCTTCCCTGTAGGTTGTTTAGGGCAGGGGGGGTCCCCGGTTTTGGCGGAGCAGGGCGGGGGTGTCTCCCATCCCATCTCCAGGGCGCAGCAGGCCCCTGCACCTCCAGACACTACAGAGGCTGGGAGATGCGCTGTGGGGGGAGGCAGCGGGGGTCTGTGCACCCCCAAATCTGCAAAGTGGGGGCGTATGATGCCTTTTTTTTTTTTTTTTTTTTTCCTTCTCTCTCTCCAGAAAAAAAATAAATTAAAATCTGTGAATGCCCCAGCTTGGCTGTGCCTGCTCTGTGGCGGGGGTCGGGCTGGGTGCTGATCCCAGGGGCCTTCTTGTTGCGTGGGGGGAGCTGAGGGAGCACCCACTCCCCCCAGAGGTGCTGTACCCCCAAAAATGGGAGTAGGTAGCACCCGAACAGGGACTTGAACCCTGGACCCTCAGATTAAAAGTCTGATGCTCTGCCGGCTGAGCTACCCGGGCAGCTCCTGGTGTACTATGGGGGGCACTGGGGGGGGCACGTGTTCCCCACCCTTCCTCCTCCCTGTCTTCCCACTATGGGCTTCTTGACATGTGCCCCTCCTCGATGCCACCGTGGGCACCCAGTTGCGATGGAGGGCCACCATGCCCCCCCCCCCCCCCCCCAAGATCCCCGTGCCCCGCCCCCTCGCCCCGTTCCCAGAGGTCCCCAAGTGTCACCCTGACACCCCCCCCACCTGGGGAACACGGCTTCTTGTCCCACTCGCCCGTCCTGCTGCCCTGGGGTGCGTGCTGGGTGTAGGTGGTGGGACCCTCTGTGTCCCCCAAACTCCCCCGCCTGCCCCTCAGACCCCGGGGAGGCCCTGGGGCGCTTCCTTCCCCGCCGCGCCGCCCCCCCCCCCCCCAATAAAACGGAGCCAGGGGCTGCCAGAAGTGGGACTCAAATGCATGGGCACACTCACCCACGGGCATTAACTGCAAGAGGTGACCCCACATTTTTGGGGGCTTCACCCCCACCCCACCCGTGCTGCCTCACAGGGGTCTGTCGTGGGGGTCCCCATGTCTTGTTGCCCCTCGCCCAGCAAAAGCAGCGACTCTGGTGGGACTCGAACCCACAACCTTTGAATGGCCGCCCCTGTTAGAAGTCCAACGCGCTCTCCCTTGCGCCACAGAGCCACCCCTAGCCCCCCCGGGACCCCCCCACGGGCGGGGACACTCCATGGACAGGGACACCCTCCGTGTCCCCCCTCGGTACCTCCTCAGTCCCCCCGTGTATCCCCTCCGTATCCCCTCGTGTGCCCCCTCTGTCCCCTCCTGTTCCCCGTGTCCCCCCGTTTTCCCCCCGTGCCCCGGGCTGGATGGGCGGGCGGGGGCGCCCCGTCGCCGGCTCCATGGTGTAGTGGTGATCACGTCTGCTTTACACGCAGAAGGTCCTGGGTTCGAGCCCCAGTGGAGCCATCGCCCCCAGACCCGTATTTTTGGGGAGCCCCTCGCCCTCCCACGACGCCACCCCACCGGGGGTGACCCTGTCCCCGGGCCTTGGGGATCCCTGGGGGCGCATCCGGGGGGGTGGGGTGTCCCCCCGTACCCCCACGGTCTGCATGGGCCCCCCGCGTGCTGATTGGCCAGCTGGCGCAGTAGGTGTGTGTTTATTGGCCAGCAGAGCGCTCTTGCTGATTGGTTGATGCTGTGGCCTCTGTCACGCTGATTGGCCAGTTAGAGCAACACATCGCAGAGTGCTGGTGCCTTGGCCAGCGGTTTGGGATGCTGACTGGCCGGCCGGTTGCAGCGCGGCTGCTCATCCAGCCAACGGCAGAGCGCGGGTTAACACGAGCTGCCTGTACCCCGAGCCCTGCCTGTACCCCGAGCCCTGCCTGTACCCCCCGAGCCCTGCCTGTACCCCCGGCCCTGCCTGTACCTCCCCGTCCCCAGGCGCTGCCCCCCCCCCCCCCCGGGGTGGGCAGGGGCTGGGACGGTCCCACCCCACATCCTCTCCCAAAGACCAGCAGACACCTTCCTCCAGCTCTGATCAAGGGGGTTTATTGGGTCCCCTGCCCATCCCACACCCCCCCCCCCAGTACTGCTGCCACCCCTGGGGGCTGTTGGGCCTGGGGGGGGTGAGGGTGTTGTGTCTGCCCTGTTGCCCGATGCAGGCGCAGCTCCAGCTGTTCACTCTGAAGCCTAATGCTGGCAGAGAGGTTGGGCTGGCGGGTGGGCAGGGAGCGCCTGACAGGGATGGGGGATGGTGGGGGGGGGGTCCCCCCTCCTGCCCTGAGGCTTCGTTACCGGGTTGACAGCATCATAACGAACTCTGTGGGGTGAGGGAGGAGGGTGTGAGGGGACCCAGAGCTCATCCCCCCACCGCAGCCCCCAGCCACCTGCCGTGGGGAAGGGGAGGCCCCTCACCGTCGAAGTCCACGTGCCCGTCCCCATTGAGGTCCACGTCCTGCAGGATTTCATCCACCTCCTGCGCCTTCAGCTGCTCCCCCAGCAGCGCTGCGATGGCCTCCCGCATCTCCGCGCTGCTGATCTCCCCGTCCCCGTTCACATCGAACTGTGGCACCCGCAGGGGGTGGTCACCCTCCTCACCGGCCCCATCATCCCCCTCCAGAGCCACAGTCACCCTCCCCTCCATGCCTGTGATCACCCCCATGGTCACCGTCAGCCATGATCTTCCCATGGTTGCTGTCCCCTCCATGCTTGCAGTCACCCCCGTGGTCTCCATCACCCCATGGTCTTCCTGTGGTCACCGCAACCCCATGGTCATTATCACCCCATGGTCATGGTCTCCCCATGGTCTTCCCATGGTTGCTTTCCCCTCCATGCCTGTGGTCACTGTACCCCCATGGTCACCATCCCCCATGGTCTTTCTCTGGTCACCCCCATGGCCACTGTCACCCCGTGGTCTTTCCAGGGTCATTGCCCCCTCCATGCCTGCAGTCACCTGCATGGCCGTGGTCCCCCGTGGCGGTGGCCATACCTCACGGAAGGCGATCTTGAGCTCCCTCATGCCCACCATGTGGGCTGTCTCCTCCCGCAACTTTGGCCCCATCATCTGCACAAAGTCCTCAAAGTCCACGCGGCCGCCCACTGCACACAGGACAGGGACAACTTCAGCGCCCCCCACCCCAGCCCCTGGCCCTCTGGACCCCTCCCCAGCCCCACGGCAGCCGGCCCCACGCTCACTCTTCATCTTGATGTGCTGGGAGATCTCGATGAGCTCCATCTCGGTGGGCATGTACCCCAGCGTGCGCATGCAGGTGCCCAGGTCCTTGTAGCTGATGTACCCGTCCTGGTCCGTGTCGAACTCCTTGAAGGCGTCCAGCAGCTCTGCCCACACACGTGGGGACATGTGGGCACATGGATGCCATCAGGCGTGGGGGTCCCCAGGCACTGCGTCACCCTGGGGCATCTCCCTCCCTGGGTGCCATGCTGTGGTACATGGCTCTGTGGCACTGTGCCCTATGGCAGAGCCCTCCGGGACAGTGTCCCCACGGCACTGCGCCCCACAGCAAAACTCTCCATGGCACGTGTCCTTGTGGCACTGCACCCCATGGCACATCCCTCCATGATGTGTCTCCTTGGCAGATCACTCCATGACAATGTGTCCCCCTGGCACTGTGCCCAATGGCAGATCCCCCCCATGTCATATGTCCCCATGGCAGATCCCTCCATGGCACTGCGCCCCATGGCAGATCCCTCTGTGGCACATGTCCCCATGGCAGATCCCTCTGTGGCACATGTCCCCATGACAGATCCTTCCATGGCACATGTGTCCCTATGGCAGATCCCTCCATGAGAACATGCCTCCCATGCCTATGGCCCACCCCAGCCCCCCAGCACCCCTGTTCCCCCCCGCTCACCGTCCAGCTCCTCCGGTGACAGCTCCCGCTCCTGGGCCGGGCACACAGGGTGGGGACAGAATCAGACCTGGCTCAGCACCCCCCCACCCCCACCCCCAGCAAACCGCTGTGTCAGCTTTGTTAAGCATGGGACAAAATTAACTCCAGCGGGAGGGATTAGAGGGATTGGAGGCAAAGCCTGCCCTGCCCCATGCCTCTGTCCCCTGCCCTGGCCCCCACGTTCCCTCTCCTGCCGCCCAGCCTGGAGCTGCCCCAGCCTGGGACCCCCAGGCTCCAGACAGGATTTGTCCAGCACCCATGGGTGCTGCGTGCTGCCGGAGGTGGGAGAGCAGCATGAGTCCCTTGCAGAGGTCTGGCAGCTCAGCTCCCCTGGCTCAGACTTTCACTCTGGGTGTCCCCTCCATCCCCAGGGTCCCAGAGTGTCCCTGTCCCCAGCGCCCCTGTATCCCCTCCATCCCTGGCGTCCCAGAGTGTCCCTGTCCCCCAGTGCCCCATAACCCCTCCATCCTCAGGATTCCAGAGTGTCCCTGTCCCCAGTGCCCCCATGTCCCCTCCATCCCCCAGGGTCCCAGAGCATCCCTACCCCTGACCCAAATGCCCCATGTCCCCTCCATCCCAGGGTCCCAGAGTGTCCTTGTCCCCATCCACACTGCCCCTGTGTCCCCTCCATCCCCAGGGTCCCAGAGCCCCATGTCCCCTCCATCCCCAGGTTCCCAGAGCATCCCTGTCCCCATCCACACCACCCCCATGTCCCCTCTATCCCCAGTGTCCTGGAGCATCCCCAACCTTGTCCCTGTGCCTCCATGTCCCCTCCATCCCCAGGGTCCCAGAGCATTCCTGTCCCCACTGCCCCGGTGCCCCCTCCATCGCCAGCGCCCCCCGCCCCCTGCCCTGCTCTGCTGCCCCCACCTTGCCGAAGACGGTGTTGAGGAAGGGCGAGTAGGTCTTGTTGGCGGCAGCGTGGGGGTCCCCGGGGCCCTTCTTGCTGTTCTTCTGCCCGTGGCCACCATGCCGGGACTCAGAGCCAGGGCTCTTGGTGCCGGGGGGGCCGCCATTCTCAGGGGGTTTGGGGGTTTTCTCACTTGCCTGCCCCCCTTTCCCCTTGTCCGGGGCCTCTGTGTCCTTGGGGGTCCCCTTGTCCCCCCGGGTGCGTGGCATGGGGCCGGGGCCGGGGCCGGGTGGGCTGGCGGGCGGGTAGGCAGGGAGCGGGACCCTGCGCTGGCCAAGCCTTAAGAAGGAGGCAGGGAAATCCTCTTACACCCCGACGTGCCCCCCACGCCCCCCCCCCCGTGGGCTCCCTGGACACGGGCAGTGCAAAGCCAATTAGCAGTGATTAGCGGCAGGAAACGGCACCTGGCCACTGACACCCTCTTGCCGGGACAGAGCCACGAGGTCACAGCACCGCCAGCGCCGGCCGAGGGTCCCTCCGCTGGCACTGACCCATGTCCCCACCCCGTGGCCACCACCATGTCCCCAGCACCAGCACATCCCCAGTGCTCTCACCCCACACCGACTACCAGTGTCCCCAGTGCCAACCCACGTCCCCAGCGCTCTCACCCATGGCCACCTCCCATCCCCCCAGCACTCAGGAGGGACATGACAGCCGTGGGTGCTGTGGCGAGCGCAGCCCCCCCGTGCCCCACGATACCATCAGCCTGGCTCAGCCACCACAGGATGAGTGGCAGCAGGAAGCCAGCACATGATGGTGAGATGCCATCGCAGGGACGATGCCAAACGTGCCCCCCCCCCGCAGCACCCGCTGGCACAGTCACACCACACACAGATCTATGCCCCTGCCCAGGGGGTCCGCGCTGTCTCCAGACCCCCACTCTGATGCTGTGTGGGGTCCAGCAGCGGGTGGCCATAGGTGAGAGCGGGTCCTGCCCCATGGCCACCCCCCTGCCCCATGGCACTGCCCCAGAGCACTGATAGTGCGGCCGTTTCCGCTCTGCCTGCGGCTGTTGCTAATGGGGTTCCCTGGGCCCCCCCACCCCCCCGGCTGGGTGGGGAAACTGAGGCAGGGCTTGCCCCCCCCCCAGAGCTCCCTGCAGGCACAGACCCAGCGCCTGGGTGGGGGGTGAGAGGTTTGAGGGGGGTCACTGCCGGAGGAGGGGGGGAGAGAGGGGGCAGAGCTTCACCGCTGCAGCCCCTCCCACCCGCTCCCACATATAGGGCGCCCCACAGCCGGGTGCCCCCCACCTGCCGCCTCTGCCTGTGCTCTCCCCACTGTTAAGGTAGGTCCTATGTTATTTACTGCCCTGGAACCCCGCAGCAGGGGCTGGTGGGGTACCCCCGGGCTCGGCCGGGGCAGATGGAGTTGGTGGGCACATGGTGGCACAGCTGGTGGGGGACAGAGATGCCACAGAGGAGAGCGGGGGGGGGCACCCCAAAAGGAGGGCAGAGCAGGAGTAAGCCAGGCTGCCGCAAGGCAGGGGGCCTCTGGGGTGGCCCTGGGTGGGCACTGGCATGGTGCTGCAGGATGGGGTGACACGGGAGGGGGTGAGACCAAAGGGACATGGGAAGAGGTGACACCAAAGGGGGTGGCACCCCTTCCCGCAGCCCTGAGCTGCCCACGCCGCCTGCAGTGCTGGAGTCCAGGCGATGGAGCTGAACGCCACGCTGTTCCCCCCGCTGCTCCTGCCACCCCCCGGCACCCTGACGTGGGACAGGCAGCTGCAGGTGGCCTGCGCGGCGCTGGGGCTGCCCGCCAACGCCTTCACCCTCTGGCTGACGGGCTGGCGCCTGCGCTGCCGGGGACTGGCCGCCTTCATCTTCAGCTTGGCTGCCTCCGACTTCCTCTTCCTCGCCAACTCGGTCCTGCAGATCTGGTCAGTGGCCCACCGTGACCAGGGGCCTCTGGACACCCCGCTGTGCCGCCTCCACCGATTCCTCAATGGCTTGGGCTACTACAGCGGGCTCTTCTTGCTGGCGGCCATCAGCCTGGACCGCTGCTTGCTGGTGGCCGCCCCGCTCTGGTACCGGTGCCGGCGGCCGGCCCGCTTGCCGGCGGTGCTGTGCGTGGGCGCCTGGCTGGTGGCGGGTGGCTGCAGCGTGCCCGACGCAGCGCTGTCAGTGGCAGATGAGCTGCTGCCCGGGTTGGTGGTGTGCCGGAGCCAGAGGGGGAGCTGGGACGTGCCGTTGCGTTGGCTGGAGGTGGTGGTGGAGGGGCTGCTGCCCTTCTGCGTGGTGGTGGCTTGCCATGGGGTGGCCCTGGTGCTGGCCCGGTGCCGGAGCAGCCGAGGCGGCCACCCGCTCACCCGTTTCCAGTACATCGTGGTGGCCACGCTGAGTGCCTACGTGGTGCTGCATCTGCCTTTCCAGGTCACCCAGCTGCTGCACCTGGTGGTCTCTGGGCCCCCTGACCACCTACTCTACCTGCTGGGGCTGGCCTTCAACCTCAGCAGCTGCCTCAACCCCTGCCTCTACCTGCTGCTCGGCTCCCGCACCTGCCATCACCTCACCCGCCTGCCACGGGCGGCCCTTGCCCGCCTGCTGCCTGCCACCAGCACCCCTGTGCCACCCACTGCCCTCAGCCCCGTGCCACCTGCCACTGGCACCCCTGTGCCACCTGGCACCGGCATCTCTGCACCACCCTCCACCGTCACCACCACGCCACCCACTGCCATCACCCCTGTGCCACCCACCACCCTCGCCCACCTGCCGGCCGAGGCACCCGTGGGGTCCCCACCAGCAGCTCCATGAGCTGCAGCCCTGCCTGGCGCAGCGTGGGGTGGGGTGGGGCCAGGTGTGCCCCCACGTCCCCGCTGCGTCCCTGGCTGGGGAGACCCTCACCAGGCCCCACGCGTGGGCCAAGCCCCATGCCCACCCACCCACCCACCTAAACGGGGTCTCGGTGGGGCACAGCCACCCCTGGGGACGTGGGGCAGAGTGTGGTGCTGGGAGGCTCAGTGGGTCCCCACGGGAGACCCGTGCCCAGCCACCGTGGAGGGGCCCTGCCCCACGGGGTGCCCTATGGGATGGCCCACGGGGACCCTGCCCCACGGGGAGCCCCCGCCCGACCCGATGCCCCCCTGCCCCCCAAGGTACCGCCGCCCCCGGTGCCGTGGCCGCCCCCCCGATCCCGATCCCGCCCCGCCCCCTGAGGCGCATGCGCGGGGCGGGGCGATCAGTCACTTCCGGCCCCGCCCACGCCGCCGCCGGCCCCGCGCGCCGCTGCCCGCTCCCACCGGCCCGGCCCGGCCCCGGCCCGCGGTGAGTGTGGGCCTGGCCTCGGCCCGGGCCCCCGGCACAGCCCCCCCCGGGCACGGCGGCTCCCGGTGCCGCGGGGGTGGGGCAGCCCCCGGGCCCGGCCTGGGGGCACCGACCCGGACCCGGACCTGGAGCGACCGTCCCCGCCCCCATCCCTGGCCCCCGGGTCCCCATCCTCCTTCCCTGACCCCACCCCTGGCCTTGTTCCTGTCGCCTCACCCAGCAGGGCCAGCCCTGTCCCCATCCCTGTCCTTGTCCCTGTTCCCATCCCTGTCCCCATCTCTGTCACCTGACCCAGCAGGACCACCCGTGTCCCTGTCCCCATCCCTCTCCCTCACCCAGCAGGGCCACCCCTGTTCCCATCGCTGCCCTTGTCTGTGTTCCCATCCCTGTGCCTTACCCAGCAGGACCATCCCTGTCCTTGTCCCCGTCCCCATCCCTGTCCCTCACCCAGCAGTACCATCCCAGTCCCCATCCCTGTCCTTTTCCCTGTCTCCATCCCTGTCCCTTACCCAGCAGTACTTTCCCTGTCCCCATCTCTGTCCTTGTTCCTGTCCCCATCCCTGTTCTGCTCCCCTGACCCGACAGTGCCATGCCTGTCCTTTCTGTTCCCATCCCTGTACCCAGGGGCACAGCCTTGTCCCTGTCTCCATCTCTGGAGGGGCCACCCCTGTCCCCACAGCAGGAGGGACACTCCCTGTCCTGTTCCGAGCCCCCATCCCCAGGATGCCCCCTGAGCCCCCCGCCATGGGGCAGGGCAGGGAAGGGTTTGTTTGCCTGGCGGGCACAGGGCAGCCCTGGCTTCGCACTGCCGGAAGGGGCCGAGCTGCCCTTTACCCGGAGCGGGTGACAGGGATGGGGACAGGGACAAGCTCCCCCCACCAGCATTCCATTATCCTTAGTGGGGACACCCCCTTGCCCCAAGGCTGGGTGCCTCGAGCCACCTCCCCTGTCCCTGGCTGGGCCCTGGCTCTGCCCCACATTTTGGGGTGCCCACGGTGTGCCCAGAGCCCGGCGCTGACCGCAGCACGGGGTGCGCCCCAGCCATGTCGTTTCGGAAGGTGGTGCGGCAGAGCAAGTTCCGGCACGTTTTCGGGCAGCCGGTGAAGACGGAGCAGTGCTACGATGACATCCGTGTCTCCCGCGTCACTTGGGACAGCACCTTCTGTGCTGTCAACCCTTCGTTTGTTGCCATCATCGTGGAGGCCAGTGGTGGCGGCGCCTTCCTTGTCCTGCCCCTGCACAAGGTGCCGGCGGTGATACCGGGGTGCTGGTGTGGGGAGAGGGTCTGCACTGGTGAGTGACCCCCTCCCACCCCATGTCCCTTTGTCCCCAGACCGGGCGCATTGACAAGTCATACCCCACGGTGTGCGGGCACACGGGCCCCGTCCTCGACATCGACTGGTGTCCCCACAACGACCATGTCATCGCCAGCGGCTCGGAGGACTGCACCGTCATGGTGAGGGGGTGGCGGAGGGCTGGGGATGGCGGAGGGCACGGGGAGGGGCCCCCACCTTTGCCCACTGCCCCCTCTGCCCTGGCAGGTCTGGCAGATCCCCGAGAATGGGCTCAGCCAGCCCCTGACGGAGCCGGTGGTGGTGCTGGAGGGGCACTCGAAGCGCGTGGGCATCATCACCTGGCACCCCACTGCCCGCAACGTCCTGCTCAGCGCAGGTACCGGGGGGCCACGGCAGTGGGGAGGGGGAGGTTTGCTGGGGGGACACACGTGGCCGAGGTGACCCACCTTCTCTCTCCCAGGCTGCGACAACGTGGTGCTGATCTGGAACGTGGGCACAGCGGAGGAGTTGTACCGCCTGGAGGGGATGCACCCCGACCTCATCTACAGCGTCAGCTGGAGCCGCGACGGTGCCCGCTTCTGCACCGCCTGCAAGGACAAGAGCGTCCGTGTCATTGACCCCCGCCGCGGCACCGTGGTGGCCGTGAGTCCCCGGGGGACCTGTCACCCTGCCTGTGTCCCCAGAGTGCCATCTTGCCCTGGTCTTTGGTGGGAGACCCCCCCAGCCCTGCCCTTGTCCCCCGGTGCTCCCCACTGTCCCATGTCCCTTGGGTGCCCCTGTCCCCTGGGACGGTGGGATGGCACTGCTGACCCCCCCATCCCATCCCCAGGAGAAGGAGCGGGCGCATGAGGGTGCTCGGCCCATGCGGGCCATCTTCTTGGCTGACGGCAAGATCTTCACCACCGGCTTCAGCCGCATGAGCGAGCGGCAGCTGGCGCTGTGGGACATGGTGAGGAGGGCGCCGGGGGTCCCATGGGACCAGGTCAGGGTGCCCCACGGTGCTGACACGCTGCCCCACAGGAGAACCTGGAGGAGCCCATGGGGCTGCAGGAGCTGGACTCCAGCAACGGGGCTCTGCTGCCATTCTATGACCCCGACACCAACGTGGTCTACGTCTGCGGCAAAGTACGGTGTCCCCCACCTCGTCCGCGCCCCCCCTGCCTCACCCCAGACCCCCGCTAATGCCATGTCCCCAGGGCGACTCGAGCATCCGGTACTTTGAGATCACGGAGGAGCCGCCCTACATCCACTTCCTGAACACCTTCACCAGCAAGGAGCCGCAGCGGGGCATGGGCTGGATGCCCAAGCGTGGGCTGGATGTCAACAAGTGTGAGATCGCCAGGTGGGTGTGGGGACACGGGAGGACAAGCCCGGGGGCCCCCATTTCCCCCCCACAGTCCCCAGGAACCCCTCTGTGTGTCCCCTGCTGCTGGCAGGTTCTACAAGCTGCATGAGCGCAAGTGTGAGCCCATCATCATGACGGTGCCAAGGAAGGTCTGTGGCAACTTGGGGGGTGCGTGGTGGTGGGGTGCACCACCTTGGGGCACACAGCACTGTAGGGGTCCCTGGGCAGGCCGTGGGAGCTGGTGGGTGTCCCTGGGTGGGGGTCCCTATGGGGGCTGGGTGGGATGTCCCCAAGAGCACTGATAGGGGTCCCTGGGCAGGCCATAAGGGCTCAGTGAGAGTCCCCAGTCATGCTGGTGGGGGTCCCTAGGCAGAACACAGTGCCTGGGTGGGGGTCCCGATGTGGCTGGGTGGGGTCCCTGGGTAGAACGCTGTGTCTGGGTTTGGGGGGTCCCCAGTCAGGCTGGGCGGGGGTCCCAGTGGGTGCTGTGTGGGGTTCCTGGCCAGAACATGGGGCTGAGTGGGGGTCTTCATGGGGGCTGTGTGGGGTCACTGGGTAAGAACACAGTGCCTGGGTGTGGGGGTCCCCATGGGGGCTGGGTGAGTGTCCCCAGCAGGGTCCTGTCACCCCCTCTGATTGATGCTGGGGGGGCCCGCAGTCGGACCTGTTCCAGGACGACCTGTACCCCGACACGGCGGGCCCCGAGGCAGCGATGGAGGCGGAGGAGTGGGTGGCAGGCCGGACGGCGGGGCCGGTGCTGGTGTCCCTGCGCCAGGCCTATGTCCCCAGCAAGCAGCGGGACCTCAAGGTCAACCGCCGCACCCTCCTCCACGAGAGCCGCCCCCCTGCTACTGCCTCCGGCTCCACCACGCCGCCCAGCACGCCCCCCGCTGCGCCTGCCCCCACCCGCCTCAGCGCCCCCCCGGCCCTGGGCACCATCCCCACCGCGCCCACGGTATGTCTGGGGGGGCTACGGAGTGGGTGGGGCTACGGAGTGGGTGGGGCCACGGAGTGGGTGGAGTCTCTGGGTGTAGCCATGCTGGGGAAATGGATGGGGTCTTGATGGGGCAGTGGGTGGGACTAAGGTTGGGTGGGGCAGTGGGTGGGGTGGTGGGTGGGGTCAGTGTGGGTGGGATGGGGCAGTGGGTGGGATTTTCTGCATGAGTGTGGTCAGGGTGGGTTGGTGGGTGGGGTTGGGGCAGTGGGTGGGGTTATCTGCGTGGGTGTGGGCTGGGTGTGGCCCCGGGCGTGGCTGACTGGGTGTGCAGGGCGGGCGGCTGGAGGAGGTGCTGCAGGAGGTGGCGGCGCTGCGGGCACTGGTGGCGGAGCAGGGCCAGCGCATCGCCCGCCTGGAGGAGCAGCTCAGCCGCCTCGAGAACGGCCACGTCTAGGGACCAGCCGACCGCCCTCAGGGACCACCACCCCCAGGAGCTGCAGCTGGGGACCTTCCCCCACCCCCCGGCCCCCTGGCAGGGACCATGCCTGCGCCCTGGGGTCCCCCAAACCCTCTAACCCCCTGGGGTGCCCCTCCCACCCCACCGCTGCTGGGTTCTTCTCCCGTCGGAGGGCTGGCCGCCCCCCTGGCAGCTCCCCCCTCACCCCCATTGCCTTACTGGGTGCTGCTCCCCCCAAATCATGGACCACTCTCTGCTCCCCCCCTCCCCGCCCCACATCCTCAGGCTGGGGGCTGCTCCTGGGATCAAACATTACCCCCTGCACCCCCCATCCCCAGGCAGCGTGGGGTCTTCTCCCCTTCCTGTGGGGCCAGGGCACAATCTGCCCCCCAACTGTGGAATATCGTCCCCCCTATAATTTGGGGGCTTCTTCACCCTCCCCCTCGTGCTGTGTCCCCCCCTCCTCCTTACAGTGCAGGGTCAGAAACTATATTTTCACTCCAAATAAAGGACTTTATAAGAAAAAGTGCTGGATGAGGCTGGGGGCTGGGGCAGAGGCATGCTGGAGCGCTATGGGGGGGTTTGCTGTGGGGTTGGGGGGTTCATTGTAGGGCCAGGGAGCTCTGAAGGCTGCAGGGGCTGCGCTGGGGGGGGATGAGGGGGGGACAGGAAGGTGCAGCAGTCATGGGCACGAGCTCGCCTGCCTTGAGCAGGAAACGGGGGGACGTGGGGGCGCAGCTTTCCCCCCAGAGCAGTGCTGCACCCGCTGTGCCGTGGGGCAGGGGACCCCCATCGGCCTGTGTCCTATCACCCTGCGCAGGGGGGGGGGCACCAGGGGGTTGGTGCCCCCAGAATGCTGGGCACAGTAGGGGGGGTTGGTGATCCCAGGGCGGTACAGGGACACTGGTGCCCCCAGGGTGGGGAGCTGGGGGGTCAGAGCGGGTCCCCAGGGCTAGCAGCCACCCTGGCGTGCTGGAGCGCAGGGTGCATTTTGGGTAGGCGGGGGGGGGGGGGGGGGCAGCATCTCGCCTCCCCTGCCCTGATACATCCGCTGTGCGGGGGCAGGAAGCGCCAGGGGGGGCCCCCGGCACAGATCGCACCCGTGGCATCAGGACCCGCGCCGGCAGCACCCGCTGATGGTGAGCACCCCGAAAGTGGGAGGGGAGGTGGGATGCCTGGCAACTGGGGGGACTAGGGTGGGGGTATTGCCCCAACTGGGAGTGAGTTGGGGGGGGGCGGGGGGGGGGGGCAGGCCCTTCTCCAGCCTCAGTTTCCCCTGCTGAATCCCTCTGTGTGTGGTTGTGCTTCATTCAAATTTGGCTGCCCCTGGCTGGTGCTCTCCTAGGGGCTGATGGGGGGAGGGGGGGGCAGAGCAGAGGTGGGTCCCTGGGGCAGAGCCCCTTACCACACCAGGACTGAGCCGGGGGGCAGTGGGGCCTGGCGGTGTGGGGGGGCAGAGGGCAGCACAGTGAGTCCACTGGGCAGGTTTGGGGGATCAGGGTAGTGTGGTGGGGTTTGGGGGGAGGTCAGGGTAGTGTGGTGGGGTTGGGGGCGGCAGAGCAGCATGGTAGGGTTGGGGGGCAGGTTAAGGGCATGAGGGAAATGTTGGGGGCGGGTTGTTGGGGTCAGGGTAGCATGGTGGGGTTGGGGGGGCAGGTTAGGGACTTGGGGCTGGGGCAGAGGCTGTGGGTGCAGGGCTGTGGGGGCCCTGGAGCCACGGTGGGGGGTGGGTGCTGTGGGAAAGGGCGATGGGTGCTGTGGGGCCGCGCAGCCGTGCAGGGGGCCCTGTGCAAGGCGGGGGCGGCAGGACCCAGCTCCTCTCCCTCAGCACCTGCAGGTGCTTCAGCATCTGCCAACCGCAGCTTCCCGTCATGGGGCCACTGCGCCGGCTGGCCACCGGCCCGGCACGCAGCGCCAGCGTGGGGCACAGCCCCAGGGCCCGCTGCCCTTCGCCCCAGCCCTACCCCATTTCCCGGGACGCCAGGCCTGGGAAGGAGCCGGCCGGGCACCAGACACAGGGCGGTGACCCCGCTGCTGCCCTCACCCGCAGGCTGGAGCGTGGTGGCACCCACCAGCACCGGTGCTGCTGGCGCTGGCCGGGCTGGCGGCGGCGGAGGAGCCGGCGGGGAACCGCAGCGACCGGGCAGTGGGGGCCCTGCTGGGGCTCCTGCTCTGCCTGGTGGTGGGGCTGGCCGTGGCCTGGCACCACCTCTGCCGGCTCTCGGCTGGCCACTACCACCCCCGGCCCCTGGGCCGCCGGGCGCTGGCGCTGCTGCGGGGACGCTGGCACCGGCTGCGGGGACAAGGTGACACCACGGCCCAGCCTTGCCACGGGGACCGGGTGGCAGCGGCGGCCCCCCGCAATGAGGAGGAGGAAGAGCTGATGCCGTGGAACCAGGAGCAGCAGCTGGCGGAGGAGCGGAAGGAGGATGAGGATGAGCAGAAGGCACGTGACGGTGATGAGGATGAGGAGGCCGAGGCGACCGTGCAGGCCGGGGAGAGCCCCCCAGGCAGGGGGCAGGGGGCGGGGGGCAGCGCCGAGGCCCTGCTCAGTGACCTCCATGCCTTCTCGGGGACAGCAGCCTGGGGGGACACGCGGCCCCACCTCACCGCCCTGTGACCCCTGCCCTGCCCACAGGGACCCCCGCCCACTGCCCGCCCACCCCCAGCACTGCCTCCCGATTGGCTGCACCCGCTGCGGCACCTGTCAATAAAACAGTGGCGCTGCCAGTCTGTGGCTGCCCATTGGGGGGGCGTGGCTTGGGGGGAAGTGGGTGGGGGCAAGGGAAGGGTGTGGCAGGGGCGGAGCTTGCACCCCACCCTGGCAGGGACCTGATTCCCCCCAGGGACCCCCCCCCCCCTCAGCACAGGACCACCACGGCCTCATCAAGTCTTTTAATTAGCACACATCCAGCAACCAGCCCGCCGCCGGGGGGGCCGCACCGCAGGGCCACACCCCAAGGGGGCCCTGCCGCCACACCGCGGGGGTCCTGCTCCCCCAAACCCGACCCTGCTAGGCAGCAGGCAGGCCGTGCCAGGGGAGGGCCGTGCCCACAGCACCCAGAGCACAAACAGCATCGCGGGCCCCCCCCACACACACCCCATGGGGGCACCAGGCCCCTCCGCCATTGGCACGCGGTGTCTTCCCCCAGGTCGTGCCCCCACACACACCCCCACCGCTACCTGGGCACCCGCCCCCGCCCCCCCTTCTGCTTCTTGGCACCCACGGAGGTCTTGATGGGCAGCGGGGCCGTGCCCTCGGGCGGGGGGGGCAGGCTGGGCCCCAGCTCCATCAGCTCCCCTGTCGTCCCCGGCTTGAATGCCTCGAAGGGGGAGAACTTGACCGGGCTGGGGGAGGGGGGCACGTGGGGGGTGAGGGGGGCACCTCCTACCCCCAGCACACCGCTGCTCGCCACAGAGGAAGGGCAGGGGGGGCGGCTGGTGTGCTTCCCCACCCCGGCATGTGCCAGGGGCATCAAGCCCCCTCCATCCTCCCTGGCCCCCCCCGCCCCCCCAGCAACATCCCCCCAGCCTGAATGCCCCAGCCCCTCTTCCCCCCTTGGTACCCACCCTGATTCCCCCATCCCAAAGCACTCCCACCTCCAACCCACTGCTGCCCCCCCAGCCCCCCCCATGCCCCCCGGGTACCTGACAGGGGTGCAGGGGCTGCTGTTGAGGCGGCGGGGGGAGCGCACCTTGGGCTGGAAGGAGAACCCCTCCTTGATGCTCTCCAGCACTGAGGGGGCCACGTAGGTGAAGCCCTGCAGGTAGGGGGGTGTCAGGGGGGGTGCTGGGTACCCCTCACAGGTGGCGTGGCCCCCCCGCCCCCTACCAGGAAGGCCTGGTTGGCACTCTCACTGATGGCGGCATCATCTGGGCTGTCTACAGGCGTCTGGCGGGTGAAGCGGGTGTCGAACTGGCTGACATCCTCCTCCGACTGCTGCGGGGGCAGGTGGTGGGTGCTCCTGCAGGGCCCCCCCAGCACCTGCCCAGCCCGTCCTGCCCGCCCCCCCCCCAGCCCCTGCCATACCAAGCAGGGTTTGAAGGGGGGGTCCAGCCTGCGTGCCAGCAGGTCCTCCCAGTTGATGTGGCGGAAGAAGGGCTGCTTCTGCGTGCAGCAGGGGCGGGGGTGTCAGGCAGGAGTGGGGGGGTGTCTGCCGGGCACCCACCCCGCTGCCCACCCCTGCCTGTACCTGTACATCGGCGGCATCACCTGGCCCCCCACCAACCCGCTGGTTGGGGTTCCTCTTGAGGAACTGTAAGGGAAAAGGGGATGGAGAGGAGCACGGAGGGGGTGGATTATGGTAGGACCTACGTAAACAAGCTGGGGGGGGCAGGGGGTACCTTCTTGAGCAGGTCCCGTGCATCGGGCGTCAGGTACGGCGGCAGCACCAGCTTGCCCTTGAGGATCTTGTCGATGGTCTTCTTGCGGTTCTCGGCGGTGAAGGGGGGCTGTGAGAGGCGAGGAGGCCAGGTGGTGAGGAAGGCTCGGCATCATGGCAATGGGGACCCCTCACCCACCCCTGGGACCCACTCCCCAGCTACCCGCACCGCCCCCCAGGGAGGAAAGAGCAGGAGTGGGACTTGCCGATCCTGTGAGCATGTCGTACATCAGGGCGCCCAGGCTCCACCAGTCCACCGCCCGGTTGTGCCCGCTGCGCACCAGGATCTCGGGGGCCCTGGGGGGGTGCAGGGAGTGTGTGTGGGGATTCCCTGAGCAGAGGGGTGGGCCAGACTCCCACACCGCCACCCTGGCGCTGCACCCGCCTCACATGTACTCGATGGTGCCGCAGAAGGTGTGGGTGACAGCCCCGTCATGGATCGACTCCTTGCACAGCCCAAAGTCTGTCAGCTTGATGTGCCCTGAGGGAGGTGGTGGTGGGGTCAGCACCAGCCCCAGAGACAGCCCCCCCATGCCCCCCAACCCACACAAAACCCACCTTGGCTGTTGAGCATGATGTTCTCTGGCTTAAGGTCGCGGTAGATGATGCCGTGGGAGTGCAGGTGGCCCAGCGCCAGTGTGATCTCGCTCAGGTAGAAACTGGGGGGGGGGGCGCTGTGAGCAACACTGTGGTCCCAGCCCGCCCACCCCGCTTCATCCCACAGCGCACCCCCCCCCCCATCCCACAGCCTCCCCCTCACCACATTCCTACCAGGCAGTGTCCTCCAGGAAGATGCCCTCCCGCTCCAGCTGCATGAAGAGCTCTCCACCTGCAAAAAGCCAGGTCAAGCGGGACCCCCTGAGCCCCCCTGGTCCCCCAAGACAACCCCCCCACGGGCCCCCCCTTACCGCTGAGGCACTCCAGGATGAGGTAGAGCTTGCCACCCGTCTGGAAGGCATAGATGAGGTCAACGATGAAGGGGTGTTTGACGGCCTCCAGGATGTTCCTCTCAGCCCGGGTGTGCGCCGTGTCCTTGGCGTTGCAGGCGATCTTGGCCTGGGGGGGAGGCGGTGAGCGGGGGCTCCCCAGGGGGGCCGGGGGGGCTGGGGCGGCGCTACCTTCTTCAGGACCTTCATGGCGAAGATCTTCCCCGTGTTGGTGCCCTGCACTTTGCGGACCTGGAACACCTGGAAGGATGCAGGGCCGGAGGTTGGGGATGCTGTCAGGCAGTGACGGATTCACTCCCCGCTCGAGCACCTGCAGCCCCCCCCCACCTGCTGTGCCCCCCACCTTGCCGTAGCCACCCTTGCCCAGGACGCGGAGCAGCTCGAAGCAGTGGGGCCCGATGTGCTCGGGGCCGTTGTTGACACTGCTCTCCGAGATCTCAATCTCCTCGTAGTGCCCCACTGGCCTGTGGGGAGACAGGGTGAGAGGGGATTGACCCCCTGCCTGCCCCCCTGCCCGTCCCCCTGCCTGCCCCCACTTACTCCAGGCCGTTCCCCCGGGGCTCCAGCTCCATCTCCTGTGGGAGGGAATCCACCATCAGTGGCAGGCATGGGACCAGGGTGGGCAGGGGGCCAACAGCAGGCAGAGAGCCCACAACATGCAGGGGATGCGTGGCAGGATGGCAGAGGAGCCACGGCAGGCAGGGGCCCGTGACAGGACAGCAAGCAGGGTGCCCATGGCAGGCAGAGATCCCACGGCAGGACGGCCGGCAAGGCGCCCATGGCGGGCAGGGACCCCAGGGCACGGTGGCGGGCAGGGGCCCCGCGGCGGGCTGGGACCCCACAGGGGGTGCCGGGCAGCGGGCAGAGCGGGCGGGGTGCCGTGCCCGGCCCAGCCGGATGTTTTGGGGCTGAGGCCGGGCCCTGCCCCGCGGAAGCGCCCCGCTCCCGCTGCCCGGCAGACACCCCTGGCCGCCCCCCGCCCCCCCGGCCGGCCCGGCTGCGGCCCGGCCCCGCCACCGGCCGGACCCGGGTCCCTGCCCCTGTCCCCCCGCCCTCCGCCGCCCCCGGCCCCGAGCGGGCCCCGGTGCATCCCCGCGCAGTCCCCGGTGCCCCCCAGTCCTCCCCGCGTCCCGCTGCCGCTCTCCTCCCCTTGGGTCCCGCTGCCCCCGCCCTCCTGCCCGGTCCCTGCTCCCCCACCCCCAGCGCCGCTGCCCCCTCCTCCCCGGTGCCGGTGCTCCCCCCCCCCCCCCGGTGCCCGCCCCGGTGGCGGCTCACGGCGCCCAGCTCGGGCTCGTCCCCGTCGCTGCCCTCCTCGGTCTCCAAGTCGATGTCGAACACCCCCGCCATGACGGCGCCGTACCGGGACCCCGGCGGGCCCCGCCCCGCCCCGCCGGCCCCGCCCCGCCCCGCCGGCCCCGTCCCACCGCGCGTCACCGGGGGGACCCGGGCATCCCCGCCGCGGGGCACGCCGGGAGCTGTAGTCCCGCGGGAAGCGGGGGAACGAAGCGGGGTCCCGGGGCGGCGCAGGGCGGGGACCGCGCAGGGACAACGACAGAGCCAGGCCGGCCGCTCACAGCCTTTACTGGGGGGGTCCCGGGCGGCCCGGCCCCTTTGCGTCACTGTGACCTCATCGGCGACGCCGTGACGACGGCTGAGAGGGGAGGGGCGCCCCGGGGAGAGACGGAGACACCCCCCCCGGCACCCCTCCGCCCCACTCGGGGCCCCCGCGGGCTTCTAGGGCACGGGGGGCCTGGCGGGGCCGGCACGGCTGCGTGTTGCTGTGGGGCTGCGTGTTACTGAAGGTCACGGCCGCTATAGGGGCTGCGTGTTACTGTAGGGTCTCAGGCGCTATAGGGGCTGCATGTTCGTGTAGGGTCTCAGGCACTATAGAGTGTGTTACTGTAGCATCTCAGGCACTATAGGGGATGTTACTGTAGGGTCTCAGGCGCTATAGGGGCTGCGTGTTCTTGTAGGGTCTCAGGCACTATAGAGTGTGTTACTGTAGCATCTCAGGCACTATAGGGGATGTTACTGTAGGGTCTCAGGCGCTATAGGAGCTGCGTGTTCTTGTAGGGTCTCAGGCACTATAGAGTGTGTTACTGTAGCATCTCAGGCACTATAGGGTCTGTTACTGTAGGGTCTCAGGCGCTATAGGGGCTGCATGTTCGTGTAGGGTCTCAGGCACTATAGAGTGTGTTACTGTAGCATCTCAGGCACTATAGGGGATGTTACTGTAGGGTCTCAGGCGCTATAGGGGCTGCGTGTTCTTGTAGGCTCTCAGGCACTATAGAGTGTGTTACTGTAGCATCTCAGGCACTATAGGGTCTGTTACTGTAGGGTCTCAGGCGCTATAGGGGCTGCATGTTCGTGTAGGGTCTCAGGCACTATAGAGTGTGTTACTGTAGCATCTCAGGCACTATAGGGGATGTTACTGTAGGGTCTCAGGCGCTATAGGGGCTGCGTGTTCTTGTAGGGTCTCAGGCACTATAGGAGCTGTGTGTTATTGTAGTGTCTCGGGCACTATAGGGTCTGTTACTGTAGGGTCTCAGGCACTATACGGTGTGTTATTGTAGGCTCTCAGGCACCGCAGGGGCTGACTGTCGCTATCGGGCTCGGTGCTGTCCTGCACTGTGGCAGCGCTGCCCTCACTCTCAGGGGCACACAGGGGGGTGTGCTGAGGGTCCCGGTTCTGCCAGGCCCTGCTGAGGCTGCCTGGTGCGGTGGGTCCCCGGGGTGGTCGGGGCAGGGTGCTGACCTGGTGTGTCCCTGCACTATGCTGGGGCACCCAGCTGGGCCGCCTGTACCCCGTCCTGCATTGCATCAGGTCCCTGGGGCTGCTCTGTTATTGTAGAGCTCATTGTACAGGGCTGTTATTGTGGGGTCTCCCCACGCCAGTTTGTTACTGTGGGGTCTCCCCTTCAAGGTGTGTACTTGTAGGGTGTCCCTGCCACGCTGATTTGTTATTGTAGGGTCTCCCTGTGCTGGTTTGTTACTGTGGGGTCTCCCCACACCAGTTTGTTACTGTAGGGTCTCCCCATGCTGGTTTATTATTGTATGGTCTCCTCATGCTGGTGGGTGCCAGCACACCCCAGGCTGCACCTACTGCTCTGGTGGGGTGGTCTGGGTGCTCTGGGGGGGCTGCCCTCACCCCCTGCCCTGAGGATGGCACAGGGAGGGCCGGGGGTCAGCGTCCCCCTGCATGTCCCCTGTCATGGGAGGGGCACTGGACCCCCTAGCTGTGGGGCAGGGGACCCTCGGCTTGGGGGTGCCAGGAGATGGGGTGCCAGGGCAGTGGAGATGGGGAGACCAGGGATGGGGAGTGTGGAGGGACCAGGGGGTGGGGTGCCAGGGGAGTGGGGGGCTGTTGGGGAGCAAGAAATGGGTAATGGAGCAGTGCCAGGGGATGGGGTGCCAGGGCAGGGGGGTGCCAGGAAATGGGGTGCTGGGTGCTGGGTTGGCAGAGCAGAGGGGTGCCAGGGCGTGCGGTGTCAGGGTGATGGGGGGGATGCCAGGGCAGTAGGGAAGATGCCAAGGGATGGGATGCCAGGATGGAGCGGGATGCCAGGGGATGGGATGCTAGGATGGCAGGAGGGGGGGGACATGCCAGGGGCTGGGGTGCCAGGGCAGAGGACTGGGATCCAGGGGAGCAGGGGGGTGCCAGGGAACAGGGTGTCGGAGGTGCTAGGGGCTGGGGTGCCAGGGCAGCGGGAGGATGGCAGGGGAG
The DNA here is from genome assembly GCF_015220075.1 of Falco rusticolus. Taxonomy (NCBI): domain Eukaryota; kingdom Metazoa; phylum Chordata; class Aves; order Falconiformes; family Falconidae; genus Falco; species Falco rusticolus. Next base: position 18,780,019 of record NC_051196.1, on the reverse strand, counting down.
GGAGTGTCAGGATGGAGGGGGATGCCAGTGGCTGGGGTGTCAGGGCAGGGGACTGGGATCCAGAGGGAGCAGGGGGGTGCCACGGGATGGGGTGTCTGGGACTGGGGTGCCAGGGCAGTGGGAGGATGCCTAGGGCTGGGGTGTCCGGGCAGGGGACTGGGATCCAGGGCACTGCCAGGGGACCGGGTGCCGGGGAATGGGGTGCTGGGGACATGGCAGGGACCGGGGCGGCAGGGCTACGGGAGGGGGTGCCAGGGCAGCAGGTCAGTGCCCCTGCCCCCCACGCCCCCGCTGGCCCCGCTGCCTGCCCGGGGCTATTTGAAGTGGGATAGGAAATGTTCGACAGGGTAGCGGGGCGAGTCGATGCCCAGCGCCTGGCAGAGCCCCAGCAGGCGCAGGCAGGCTTCTGCCCGTGTCGCACCGCTGCAGGCGACACTCAGGCAGGGCTCCTCGTACTCGCCGGCCCCCGCCGTCTCCTCGAAGAGGCGGTTGAGGCGGACGAGCCCACGGCTCTGCAGTGCCCGCAGGGCCTCCAGCCCCCCCCCACCCCCCAGGGCCGGCCCGTGCTCTGAGCCCAGGCACATCACTCCGGCCAGGTGGGCACGGGGTGCGGGGCGAGCGGGCAGCACCGGCGGCAGCCCCAGCGCCACCAGCACAGCCGCCAGCAGCAGGTCGGGGCCATAGACCTCCCGGATCCAGTCGCGTAGGTAGAAGCCCCCCATGCGGGGGTTGATCTCCAGCAGGCGGGGACCCCCGGGAGCCAGTTTCAGCTCCACGTTGAAGACGCCGTCGCGCAGCCCGCAGGCCAGGCAGCACTGCAGGGCTGCCCGCACCAGCTGTGCCTGCCGGTCGGCGGGCAGGCAGGAGGGCAGGCAGGCGGCTGTCTCCAGGAAGGCAGGCAGGCGTGTGGGGCCATTGTCGGACACCCAAGCGCCCAGCAGCCGCCCCTCGAAGATCACCAAGTCGACGTCGTGCTCAGTGCCCGGCACGTACTCCATCAGTAGCATGGCATTGCCCCAGCCCAGCCCGATGCCTGGGTGATCAGCGTCATCCCGCAGGTCACGCCAGAGCCGGGCGGCATGTGCGTGGCACTGCCCCACGCTCTCCACTAGCCGAACACCCACGCCGCCCGCCCCAAACTCCAGTTTGGCCACGGCGGGGAAGGGCATGGCACTGGCCGCCCGTTCCACGTCCCCATGGCTCTGCAGCCTGCAGCAGGGCACAGCGAAGGTGGCGGGTGGCGGGCGGCCCCGGCGGCACCGCTGCAGGTGCTGGTGTGTCCGGCTCTTCTGCTTGGCCACGCGGACGGCAGCAGGCGTGGGGCCGCGTAGCCCCAGGCGCTGGCACACCAGTGCCGCCAGTACCACGCAGTCGTCCCAGTAGGAGAGGCAGGCGTGGGGCCGCAGCCCCCGCGCCTGCACCAGCTCCATCACCCTCTCCGCGTGCTCCTCATCCCGCCGGTGCTCCCGGCTGTCGTAGGGCAGGAAGGTCTGCACCAGCCCTGCTGCAAAGTGCTCCGGGTCCGACTCCACCAGGTGGATCTGCATCCCCAGAGAGGTGTCACTGCGGTTGGCAGGGCAGGAGGGGGACACCCACCCCTGACACCACAGCTGTGCCACCCTCCCCACTGACTCCCAGCAGCTGAGACACCACGTGAGGCATGGGCAGAGCTATGATGTGACTGCTGCGTGCGGGGTGGCACCTGGCGTTCACTCTGAAACCTACTGATGGCAGTGCCCAGCAGCCAGCAATCCCTCACCCTCAGGCCATAGTCACGGGCTGCCTCCCAGACGAAGCTCTTGCTGACGCCGCCGGCCCCGATGAGCAGGATGTCCTTGCCCTCGACCAGGTGACACTGCGCCTGGTGCAGCAGGGCCTCGGCCAGCAGCCGGGGCAGGTCACCAGGCGGCTCCCCCACAGCGCGCCCCATGGCCTCGGCCAGCAGGCAGGTCTCCAGGCACCGCTGGCTGTTGGTAGACAGGGCCACCAGCTCCAGGGTGCCATCCACGCACGCCAGCAAGAAGTCCACACCTGGGGATGGGGACACAGTGCTCAGCACCACAGGGGCAGCACCACCATCACAGGGTGCCCCCAGGGACCCTTGCTGTCGTCTCCCCCCCCCCTGCTCACCTAGGAGGTTGGTGCGGGCGCGGGTGCCGCCATGCTGCTGGGGGCTCAGCTCGGCCTCGGCGGCCAGGAGGGCGGCCATGGCGGCCTCGGCGGCCCCCCGCAGCCGTGTGGCCAGGGCCTGCCGCTGGCTGGGGGCCACCACCCCCCACTGCTGCAGGCTGGAGTCCAGGCCCTGGGGCAGTGTTGCCCCGTGCCGCACCGGTGCCTCCGCGCGCCCCACGCCGCATGCCACCTGCGGGGACATGCCAATGCAGGCATGGGGAAACATGCTGCCACCAGGGCAGGGGAACACTGTCTACCACCCCATCACCTGGGGACATGGACTGCCACCCCGTAGACTGGGGACAGGGGCTGCCATCAGGGCATGGGGACATCAGCTACCACCCCATAGCCTGGGGGCACAGGCTGCCACCAGGGCATGGGGACATGCACTAACCCAGGCCACAGGGACAGACTAATCCAGGGCATGGGGACATGGACAGCCACGCATGGCACTGGGACAGGGGCTGCCATGCCATAGCCTAGGGACATCAGCTAACGCCAGGGGACAGGGACAGCGACACAGGGCATGGGGACATGCAGGGCCACCTAGGCATGGGGACATGGATAGCCACACAAGGCACCATAGCCTGGGAACACGCAGGGCCACCTGGGCATGGGGACAAGGGCAGCCACACAGGGCAAGGGGACATGCAGGGCCACCTGGGCATGGGGACATGGACAGCCACCATAGCCTGGGGACATGTGCCACCACCCCATAGCCTGGCAGGACCCAGGGCCATGCCCCACCCATGGGTGGGCTGCCCACAGCCATGGCCACCTGCCCACCCACCCGCGGGGGCCCAGCTGTACCTGGCAGAGCTGGGGCCGGTCCCCCCAGGACCTGCAGACGAGGGTGCAGATGCGCAGAGCCACGGGCAGCCGCGGGGCTGGGCTGCCTGGGGGGCGAGGGACAGGGCAGGCACGACCGCCGCCGGGGACAAGGGTCCCTGCCCGACCCCCCTACCCCGTGGGCTTCTGGGGCCCTGCGTGGCACCGCAGTGGTGGCCCTGGCCAACCCCAACTCCAATGGACAGCAGGGCTCAGCATGGTCACTGTCACCCCCAGCCCCATGGGGCTGTAGGGAGTCAAAGGGGGTCACCCCACCACCCTGCCCTGCCCTGGGGCACCCCGGGGGTCCAGGGTGGCCACTGTCCTCCCACCCCTACCTCAGGGGACCCTGGGGGTCCAGGGTGACCTTTCCCCCCACCACCCCAAGAGACCCCAGGGGTCCATGGTGGCCAACTTTCCCCCTGCCCCAGGGCACCCCAGGGGTCCAGGGTGGCCACCTTCCTCCCCACCCCCAGCCCAGAGGACTGTGGGGGTCTAGGGTGACCTTCCCCCCCCTCCCAGGTGACCCACGGGTCCAGGGTGGCCACCTTCATACCCTGTCCAAGGAGCCCAAGGTTATGGGTGCTGCAATGGTCACCCACCCACCCATCCCAGGGGATAGACACATGGCCAGCACAGCTGCAGGGAGCCTGGGGGGCCCTTCCCTCCCACCCCAGGGTGGTGGGCGCCCGAGGGCAGGGACCTTACGTGGGGGGGGCATGGGCAGGCGGGCAGTGGGCACCAGGGCCTCCAGCAGGACGCTGTCCTCCTCCCGCAGCCTGCGGAGCCGGGCACCCACCGCCTGTGCTACCGCTGCCCCCTCCTCCTTCCCGTGGGTGCTGTGGGCGCCCGTCCCGCGCCACCGCCACCCTGCCAGCCGCACCAGCACCTGCGCACACCCTGTGTCACCCCACACCATGGCCACCCCACCAGCTGCACATGCCACCCTGTGCCACCCAACCACCTGCATGCACCACTATGCCACCCCGTGTCATCCCACCCCACGGCCACCCCACCAGCTATACATGCCACCCCATGCCACCCCACCACTTGCATGCACCACTGCACCACCACATACCACCACCCCACCCCACCCCAAACAGCCACCCCACCACCTGGGAACAGTTGTCACCCTATGTCACCCTGCTGGCGTGTCACTCACAGGTGCCCCTGAATGCCTCATGGGTGCCCCCCCGGCCTTGTGCCCCCGCCGTGCCCCATGAGTGCCCCCACATGCCCTACTGTGCCCATGACCCTGACCCCTCCACCCCAGCCGTGACCCAGGTGTCCCTGCCCACCCCTCCACTGTGCCCCTGGGTGCCCCCATGCCCACCTGGCTGTAGGGCTCCATGGCAGTGCCCCCCAGGAAGGCGCCCACCTCCTCCTGCACCAGGCTCTCCTGGCCTTGGGGGTCCTCCAGCCGCACCAGCCTCACCCCAGGGGCCACTGGGTCTGTGGGCAGGTGGCCCCCTGGCCCCAGGACAAAGGCCAGGGTGGGAGGCACGGGCAGGCCAGCACGGGCCGCCAGCACCCAACGGGTGACCAGCGGGTCCTCGAGCCGGCGGGTGAGTGGGACCGAGCCCCCCGTGGGGCAGTCAAGGTCACGGGCTAGCTCACCCACCCAGCCGCCATCAGAGCCCCCTGTCGCAAAGGTCCCTGTCACATAGTTGGCCCGGCGGGGGGGTGTGAAGGTCTCCAGGGTGCTGTGGCCCCCCTCCTTGAAGGAGATTCCCCGGGAGAGCAGCAGGGACCAGGCGCCTGGGGATGTTTCCGAGGGCACCCGGCTGGCCCAGGTGGGTGACAGGCACAGCACCATGGCACCTGTGGGCAGGCAGGGGCACGGGCAGTGGCTGTCCCCAGTCCCCTGCCCAAAGACCACTCGGGGGGGGGGGGGGGGGGCAAAGGGGGCACCCACCCACTGAGGGAGCACTGGGGGTGTGATGCTGCAGCCGTTCCAGCACCCTGGGGTGGCATTTGCTGCTGACACTGGTGTGTACCGGGGTTAATGGGGCTGCAGATGCGGGGCACAGGGGGGGCTGGTGCCACTCTCATCCCCTGCCTCAGTTTCCCTTCCAGTCCCAGTCATGCAGGCACAGGTGGGTGTGGGGAAGATCTCAGCCTGGGGTTGGAGCAGCCAGGTGGGATGTGGGGAGCACCTGCTGTGGGTTCACGGGTGTCTCGTATGGAGTGGGGAAGAGGGGGCCCTACCCACCTGGGCAGCGGGTGCCACCCTCCAGCAGGATGGGCAGGAAGGCGGTGGGGGAGCCCAGGATGCAAACGGTCATGTCCAGTGGGCCAAATCCTGCCAACGAGGTAAGGGTTAACAGCCTTGGGACGGGGACCCTATGTCATTCTGTCCCTGGCACACCAGCTCAGGCATGAGCCCCCAGTCACCCCAGTGTCCCCTGCCTGGCACCGTGCCCCAAGCACCACCCTTGTCCCTGCCACCCCCATGTCCCCTGCCTGGCACCGTGTCTCCCTCACCATCCCAGTCCCTGCCACCCATGTCCCCAGCCTGGCACCGTGCCCTTAGCACCACCCTTGCCACTGCCACCCCCGTGTCCCCAGCCTGGCACCGTGCCCCCAGCACCACCCTTGTCCCTGCCACCCCCATGTCCCCAGCCTGGCACCATGCCCCCAGCACCACCCTTGTCCCTGCCACCCGTGTTCCCAGCCTGGCACCGTGCCCCCCTTGCCACCCCCGTCCCTGCCACCCCCATGTCCCCAGCCTGGCACCATGCCCCCAGCACCACCCTTGTGCCTGCCACCCCTGTATCCCCAGCCTGGCACTGTGCCCCCTTTGCCATCCCAGTCCCATCACCCCAGCCTCCCTTGCCCTATGCCCCCCACCCCAGCCTCCCTATTGCCCCCCGTGCCCCCCACCTGTGCGGGGCTCTGCCGAGCAGTCCAGCGTGTGGGGGAGCCCCTCCTGCAGCAGGGCGGTCTGGAGCAGCTCATAGGCATGGGTGGCACAGTCAGGGTCCCCGCTGTCCTCAGGCATCTCTCCATCAGGGGCTTCGTCCTCCAGCCAGCCTGGGCACAGTGCCTCCGGCCCGGCCCACTCCTGCTCCTTTGGGCTCGGGGCTGGCTCCGCGCTCATCTGCTCCACTGAGAGCTGCAGGGAGCAGCGACAGGGCTGGCACGGGGCTGGCATGGGGCTGGGAAAGGGCTGGCATGGGGCTGGGAAGGGGCTAAAGGGCTGGGAAGGGGCTAAGAGGCTGGCACGGGGGTGGCATGGGCCTGGGAAGGGGCTAAAGGGCTGGCATGGGGTTGGCATGAGGCTGGCACGGGGCTAAGGGGCTGGCACAAGGCTTAATGGCTGGCACTGGGCTAATGGGTTGGCACAGGACTGGCATGGGGCGATGGGGCTGGTAGGGGGCTAATGGGTTGGCATGGGGCTGCCACAGGCTGGCACGGGGCTAAGGGGCTGGCATGAGGCTGGCGTTGAGCAGACACTGGGTGGGCAGGGGGGTAGGGTGCTGCCATGGGGACACAGGGCATCCACGGGGCTAAGGGGCTGGCACGGGGCAGAAGGGCACAGGGTGCCACTGCCCACACGTGGGTGCGGGTGTCAGGGTGCTGGGGGGCTGCGGGTGCCGGGCATGGAGCCACCGCCTTGGGGATGGCGGGGCAGTGCCAGCCATCAGGGCTGCCAGCTCCCAGACAAAGCGTCCCCTTGTCCCCACGGGGTCACGCGGCGGGTGGGCACAGCGCGCCTCGCTGCCCGCTGCCCCATGGCAGTGCTCGGCACCACCGGGGCTTACCGGGGCTGTGCCCCACCGGGATGGGGCACCCACCTCTGCCCGGACTCCCCCACCCAGGGGCCACTCACCATCCTGATGACTGAGGGGCTGCAAGAGACGGATGGGCAGAGTCAGTAGGACTCCTCGGGGACCCGACACCCCCAGCCACTAGGGAGCCCTCCCCAGCTCCAGCCCCCCTGGGGGCACCCCTCCTGCATCACCCACCAGGGCAAGGCACCCTTTCTGGGGCACCCCTCGGTGCCAGCCTTGGTGACCCCTGGTTGTCCCCTCGGTGCCAGCCCCGGTGACCCTGGCAGCTCCAGCTGAGCCCAAACAGGGATTAATGTAATCCCATGCCAGCTCAGCACAGCCGGGGACAACCCCTGCCTGGGGTGCCAAGGTGCCCTGGGGGTGCGGACCCAGGCACCCGGGGTCACCACGCTGTGGGGTGCCTGAGCTCCCCGTGGGGTACCCAGCAGACCTGAGCACAGAGGGAAACTGAGGCACAGAACTGAGTGGAGCCCACTAGCAGCCACCCACGCTGGCTCCCCCAGCCCAGCCTCACGGCAGGCCAGGACCCCAGGGGCCAGGGGGATGGTCCCCATCGGGTGGCCAGGACCTGGTGACAGGGTTAAGCGCCACATGGCTCTGTCCCCTGCCCGCCAGTGAGTGCCTGCCAGCACAAGGACCCCCCAAGACCCAGACACGGGGCAGCCACAGAGGTCCCGGCGGGTCCACACTCCCCTCATCAGCCTGGGGACGACCCTGTGCCCCCTCCACCCCCAGCTGGGGGATGGCCCTGCAGTCCCAAAGGTGGGACAGCTGTGTCCCCCGCGCTTGCCCCAGTACCTTGAGGTGGGAGCCGTGGCCTGAGAGTGCACAGGGGACGAGGGCTCAGGGACACCTGGCACAGGAGACACTGGTCAGCTCTGGCCTTTAAACCCCACCGCGCCACCCCAGGGTGCCCAGCCCCGGCCCCGTGCCCCGGATTAGGTGGCGGGCATGGCAGGCGGCACAGAGCCCCATTGTCCCCTCTGCGGCCGGGGGGACACGGGCACCTGGCACCGGGCACTGGCACCCCTGCCCTGAGCCAGGCTTGCACCCCTGCCTCTGGCCTTGTCCCCGTCCCCAGGGACAGCCGGGACAGCAGGGGGGCCGTGGGGGCACACTGCCGCAGTGGCTCAGGCTGCTAGCGTGTCCCTGTCCCCCTGTCCCTGTCCCCAAGCTGGCCAGGCTGGGCACAGCCCCCCCGCCCCGTCCCCCTCTCCCCAGCACGGTGGAGCTGCCAAGCCGCACGTCCCCCGGCTTAGCTCCAGCTGCCCACGGCGTCACTGTCACCGTCACCGGCAGGCACAGAGCCACCAGCACGGCCACCACGCCGCAGAGCCCTGCACAGCCTGCCACCCACCACCACCCAGCTACACCCGGCACCGCCACCGCCTGCGCACCCACCCCGGCACCCCCATGGCCACAACCGCCCCACAGGCTGGGGCATGCAAGGCCCACACGCCTGCACATGCACACACGTGTGCACACACACGAGGGGGCACACACACGCATGCATGCACACAGACACACAGACGTGTACACAGGCAGGCATGCGCAGATGGGCGTGCAGATGTGCACACACACATGCAAACTCAGGCACACTCACCCACACAAGTGCACATGGGTGTGCAGACGTGCACACACACATGCAAACTCAGGCACACTCACCCACACAAGTGCACATGCACACAGGCACTGACATGCACACGCACACGTGCATGAACACATAGACACAAACAGGTGCACACATGCGCACACATGCACACACATGCGTGCACACATGCACACACAGACACAAACACACGCACACACACACAGAGGCATGCACACATGCACAAACACACGCACACATGCACACACATGCATGCACACATGCGCACACATGCACACATATACATGCAGACACACATACACACGTGTGTGCACACAGCCATCCCCACACCCACGCACACACATGCATACCCACTTGTGCACACCCCCGTCCCCACTCGGCTCCCGCTGCCCCTGCACCGCTCCGTCAGCTCCAGCGCCGTCCCCCCCCGAAACACCCCGCACCCCCGCCCCGCCCGCACCCCACTGCCCCCGCTCAGCACCCACCGGCGGTGACAGTGACGGTGGCGGTGCCGGTGGCGGTGGCAGCGGCAGGGGCGGAGGCGGTCGCTCTGCCCGGTGCTGTGGCGCCCCGCGCAGCGGCTCTGCCCGCTCCGGTGCCGGCGGCGGCTCCTGCCCGGGCGGGGCGGCCCCGGGGAGGGGCGGGGCGGGGCCGGGGGCCCCCGGGGAACCGGCGCGGGGGCGCAGGGTGTGGAGCGGGGGGGACCGGGGGCCAAGGCCAGCCCGGCGGGGTCACCCGGGGCCGGCTGTAAAACTGACACCGCCGAGCAGAAATGTCAGGGCTGGGGTCAGGCGGTGCCCCCCCGCCCGGCGCTATTCCCGACTGCTCGGCACGGCGTGGCACGGCACACGGGGAATGGCACAGCATGGCGCACGGGGAGTGGCATGGCATGGCACACAGGGCATGGCACGCAGGGAATGGCTCAGCATGGCATGGCATGGCACACAGGGAATGGCATGGCACACAGGACGTGGGGAATGGCACAGGGAACAGCACAGCATGGCTTGGCACAGCACATGCCATGTGTGGCACAGCATGGCCCAGCCCAGTGTAGGTAGTAGCAGTGTTGGTGCCACCCATGGTGTCCCTGCTGCCTGCTTATCTGGGCCCTGTCTTGGGGACTGATTAATGACTGCTGCAGGCAGGGGGACAGGCAGGGGGCAGGCAGAGGACAGGAGGGCAGGCAGGGGAACAGACAGGGGACAGGGGACAGGCAGGGGGGCAGGCAGGGGACAGACAGGGGAACAGGCAGGGATGCAGGCCAGGGTGCCCATGGGAGCCCTGGTTTCATGGTGGCCCTGGGGACATCGAGGTGGCAACAGCCTCCTGGCAACGCCCCGGGGCTGTTCCCAATAGGGCCCCACGGCCCCGCAGAGGGGGGGCAGGGCCTGAGCAACCCTTGGGCTCTGCTGGGCACCGCGTCCCCTGTGTCCCTTCCATGCCCCACTCTGTCCCCACGTGTCCCCGCCATGCCCCCCTTTCCCCACTGTGTCCCTTCCTTGTCTCCCTGTGTCCCCTCCATGTCCACCCCGTGCCCCCCTCTGTCCCCCCGTGTCCCGACCTAGTCCCCTTGTGTGTCCCCCACCCTGTGTCCCACCATGTCCTCCCCCTCCATGTCCTCCATGCCCCATCACAGCCCTGTCCTGGGGACCCCATCTGCCCGGTCCCCAGGCTGCCCTCCCGCCCCCCCGCCCCCCCGCCCCCCTCACGTTGTCCCCATGCCCCAGGATGCTGGTCCCCGGCATCCCCCGTGTCCCCCGGCCCTGGGTGTCCCCGTGTCACAGGTGCTCCCATATCTCTACGCCACCCCCAGGGCCGCCTGCAGCGCAGCCCCCCCCCCCCCCCGGGGACAGCGTGTCCCTGTGTCCCCGAATCACCGGGCTGCGGGTGGCATAACCCAGCAGTGTCCCCCGCGTCCCTGTGCCGGGGAAGGGGGGTGGGGGGGCCTTGGCTCCTCCGGGCCGTCAGGGGGCGCCAGGCCGGTTACCCCCTGCCCCCGGGCCGCTCCTGGCGGCCGCCCCCGGCAGGCGCGCGGTGAGGGGCGGGGCGGGAGCGGCCGGCGGCCATGGCGGACACCGAGAAGCTCAACCTCGACTCCATCATCAGCCGCCTCCTGGAGGGTAAGCGGCACCGCCCCCGCCGCCCCGGACAACCTCGGGCTTCCCCCCGCCATGGCCGGGCCACCCCCGCCTCCCCCCTGCCATTAGGCCGCGGCAGGGCCCGGCCCCCCGGGGGGGGCTCCCCGGGCCGCGCTCGGCGGGGGCGGGGCGTGCCGGTGGTGGGCTGCAGGGCCGGGCGGGGGCTTCGGGGGGGTATCCCCGAGGGGCATGGCCTGTACCCCTGCGGGGGGGGCCCTGGGGCTGAGCCTGCGGGGGTGGGGAGGCCCGGAGAAGGCGGGGGGGGCTGGGCTGGGGGCCTTGGGCCTGGCTGGGGGAGGGCGCTGTGCAGGGGATGGGGCCTGGGTATTGGGCTGGGGGGGCTGGCAGGCGGCAGGGAAGTTTCGGGGGACTGGTGGGGGGCTGTGGGGTTTGGGGGCTTAGGGGAGTGGGGCCCTTCTGGATTTGGGATAGGCCGAGGGGGTGGCATTAGGGGATGTTGGGTGGGGGGTGTCTTGGCTCATGGGGGTGCCAGTTTGGTGGGCACTGGGACGGGGGGGTATGTAGGTTCACAGGCCTCACGGTGTGGGGGGCCCAGCCACAACCCCCAACACTGGCAGGGGAGGGGTGCCCTGGGGTGGGGGGTGACCCATGCCCACCATCCTGGGGTGAGCCAGGACCCTCTCTGGGTGAAGGGGGGACACTTGAATCCCCCGTGCCCACCGCTCCTGCCAGTCTGGGCACGGGGTGTGCCACGGCCTCAGTGCCAGCGCGTGGGGTGCTGGCGGGGTCCCTGACGCCTGTCTCTCTGGTGGGGCCAGTCCAAGGGTCGCGGCCGGGAAAGAACGTGCAGCTGACGGAGAACGAGATCCGGGGGCTGTGCCTCAAGTCACGGGAGATCTTCCTCAGTCAGCCCATCCTGCTGGAGCTGGAGGCACCCCTCAAGATCTGCGGTGAGGACTGATCGGGTGCTGTGCTGGCCGGGCACAGGATGGGCACCCCCCCGGGATGGGCACAGGGGCCAGCTAGGGGTCCCAGCACAGCTGTGTGCTCGCCTGGAGACGTGGATGGGCAGCACTGGGGCCCGCTGTGGGGTGGTGTGGGAAACTGGGGTCCCATGCATGCGCTGTTCCCCCCTCCAGGTGACATCCACGGGCAGTACTACGACCTGCTGCGGCTCTTTGAGTACGGGGGCTTCCCTCCTGAGAGCAACTACCTGTTCCTGGGTGACTACGTGGACCGGGGAAAGCAGTCGCTGGAGACCATCTGCCTGCTGCTCGCCTACAAGATCAAGTACCCTGAGAACTTCTTCCTGCTGCGCGGCAACCATGAGTGTGCTAGCATCAACCGCATCTATGGCTTCTATGATGAGTGTGAGTGCTCAGGCTGCAGCTGTGTCCCCTCACAACCTCTCTGCCGTTCCCCCGTGCCCCCCCTTACCCGGCATCATCCCCATGCTGTCCTGCACCAACCCCATCTACAGCTGCCGTGACCAGGGGAAGTCCTTCTGCCACCCCTGTGCCATCCCTGTATCCACAACCAACCTGTACTGCCCCAGTGCTCCCAGCACCATCCACACTGAGTGTCCCGCACTCACCCCATACCCCTATACACGCCCTGCAACCACTTCTGCAGGTGTGCACCCTGAGGATACCCGCTGCATGATGCCATGCCACCCCATGGCATTGCCCCCATGCAGCTGGAGCTCTGCCGGGGCCAGTGGGCCTCTGGGCAGCTGTGCTTCCCTTGGGGGGCACGAGCCCACACAGGGGCTCACGGGGAGCCCCACATGCTCCCTGTATTCCCAAAGGCGCAGCACTAGACCCACACCCACTGCCTTGCAGGCAAGCGGCGGTACAACATCAAGCTCTGGAAGACTTTCACCGACTGCTTCAACTGTTTGCCCATTGCCGCTATTGTGGATGAGAAGATCTTCTGCTGCCATGGAGGTGGGCACAGCCCTGCCCAGGGCTGCGGGGAAACAGCCACTGGGGGCTGGAGGGGAGGACAGGAGCTCAGTGCCGATGCTTTTGGGGTGCCCCAGAGAGATGGGGGCTGTTCCTAAAGAGGCAGGGCCTGATGCAGCCTTCCCCTCCCTGCAGGGCTGTCTCCCGACCTGCAGTCGATGGAGCAGATCCGGCGGATCATGCGCCCCACCGATGTGCCGGATCAGGGCCTGCTCTGTGACCTGCTCTGGTCCGACCCTGACAAAGATGTGCAGGGCTGGGGTGAGAACGACCGCGGTGTCTCCTTCACCTTTGGGGCGGAGGTGGTGGCGAAGTTCCTGCACAAGCACGACCTGGACCTCATCTGCCGGGCGCACCAGGTACCGCCGGGTACCCCTGGGGTGGGATTTGGGTCCCCAGTGGCTACCAGCTGTGGGGCAGGCATTTCCACCTCTAGGATTTGTCCCTCAAGGGCAGTATTTACTCTAGGGGCTGCCCAACTCCGCACAGGTGGGGGTCCCGGGGAGGTATTTGCCTTCAGAAGGGAGATGTTTGACATTGGAGATGTTGGGGGGCCTGTTGGGACTGTGTAGGCTGGACCCCTGGGGGTATCTGCCCTGGGGAGGGAGTATTTGCCTTGAGGGCGCCTGGCTCAGTGCTGGCTCCGATGCCTGTGCAGGTGGTGGAGGACGGCTACGAGTTCTTCGCCAAGCGCCAGCTTGTCACCCTCTTCTCGGCGCCCAACTACTGCGGCGAGTTTGACAATGCAGGCGCCATGATGAGCGTGGATGAGACGCTTATGTGTTCATTTCAGGTGGGCTGGGGGCACTGCCAGCAGTGGGGAGAGTGAGGGGCAAGCCTGTGGTGAGCCTGGGGGCTCTGTGGGAGGGCCCTGGATCCTGCTGGGGGGTCGAGGGGGGAGTATGGAGGGGGCCCATGGAGTTGGAGGAAGCTTCTGCCCTGAAGGCGGGAGGGGAATGGGGAGCTGGAACAGGCCAGGGCATGGCGTGCAGCTCCCCTACTCACCCCTTTCCCCCCTCCTCCCCAGATTTTGAAGCCGGCTGACAAGAACAAGGGCAAATACGGGCAGTTCAGCGGGCTGAACCCCGCGGGACGCCCCGTCACCCCTCCCCGTAACTCTGCCAAAGCCAAGAAATGAGCCGCAAGCTGCCCCGGCTGGGGTCTAGGCCCCCGCCCTCACCATCAGGTCGCTTTTCTTTCGACTTGTTTTTTATTTGTAAGATCCTGCCCCCCCTGCCACACTCCGCTGAACCAAATACAGGCCCAGGGCAGGGACTGCCGGCACGAGGGGGTACCCAGAGCCCAGCCCTGGGATGGCAGTGGAGGCAGGGGGGCAGGAAGATTTTTTTGGGAATAAACTTGTAATGGGTCTTGGGGGGGTGTCTGTGTTTGGGGGCCGGTGCTGGGTCGGGGGGGTGCCTGTCCTGGTGCCTGGATGCTGCAGGGCAGGGGGGTGTCACGTAGAGGTGGGGAGCTGGCAGCTGTGTCCTTGGGGCTCTCAGTACTCGTTGTCACTGTCCTCTGCCAGCACCTCCTGGGTGGGGGCCAGGCTGGGCCCCCTTGGCATCAGCACTGAGCCAAAAAACAGCGAGCAGAACTGTGGGGAGAGGTGGGGGGTCAGGAGGGGGCTGTGCCCATCCACCTGCCCCCAGGCACGCCCGTGCCCATCTCAGACCTTCTTGTGAGGCGGGGTCCCTGGCACAGCTCCTTCCTCTTCCTCCTCCTCCTCCTCAGGGTCACTTTCGGCTGGATGTGGGGTGCGCAGGGGGAAGGTGGGGCTGGGGGGTGCCCCTGAGCCCTCCTCATAGGCGCTGGTTTCCATGGCAATCATGTAGGACTCAAGGTCGTCGGCAAAGTCGTCTGATGGGGCAGGCGGGTGGGACACACTATTGGGGAGAGAGCAAGTAAGCAGCGGGGCAGAGTGGGGACTGTACACTCTGGTGCCTACTGACAGCAGCTGGGACTTTTGTCCTCCCAGAGGCTGCCACAAGCCCCGCTTACCCGTTGGTTGGGGGGGGGCTGCAGGTTGCTTTCTGTGTCTGAGAGGGTGGCCAGCACCAGGTGGACCTCCAGCACTGCATCATCCAGGGTGAAAACCACCGGCCTGGGGGGCACAGGGGGCCTGAGAGGGGGGACCAGGGGCAGGGCTGGCGCAGAAGGGATGGGGTGCCCATTCCTACCTGCCAGGCACATCGTAGTGGATGGTGAGGGGCAGGTTGGAGGCCTCGGCAAAGGTCAGCAGCCCCTGGGGACAAGGGGGAGGTTGAGGGGGGCAGAGGGGTGACCCAGGGCTGAGGAGGAGGGTGGACAGGGACTCACCCGAAACTCCTTGAGGCAGAAGGTGATGTGGGAGCCCGGGACCACAGCCACCATCTGGAATTCATCCTCAGCCAGCCACAGCTCCGTCACCATCGTCTTTTTCAGCTCTGGTTGGGGGAACGACGTGGGTCAGGGGGCCATGGAGGCACCCTGAGGCTGGGGAAGGGGCACCCCCACCCCGCAGGGCTCACCCGTCTCATCCTCCACGTAGTTGCGCAGGCTGAGCTTGCCCCCGGGGCCAGCCCCCAGCGTCACCTCAGCCAGCGTCGGTGGGAAGTGGACCACGGCCTCTGCCAGCACCCTGCAGGCACACAGAGGGGGGTCACAGCTGGGGGCTGAGCACCGCCCCCCCCGCCCCCTCCCCAATCCAAGTCCCACAGGGCCAGCTGGGGTTCCCCCTCCCACCTGCCTTCACCCCCACCCTTTGCAGCCATGCCAGTGCCACCCGCCTCCCCGGTGCTCACCGTGCCGGGGCGCAGAGCTGGCTAGCGCAGCGCTGTGTGTCGAAGACGGCCTGGAGCCGCTCGCACTCCTGGAACGCCAGGTTGTGGGTCTTGGTGACACCTGGCAGGGGTGACACCGTCTCAGCAGGGCAGGATAGTGGTGCCAGTGTGCATGTGTGTCCCCAGCTGCCACCATGTCACCGCCGGCACTCACCGTACTTGCAGTGGAGCTGTACGACCAGGCGGCTGGCACGGGGCCTGAGCAGGATGAGGCATTTCTCCACCGTCTTCTCCAGCGAGGGCAGCGAACGGAAGATGCCCAGGAAGGACTGCGGGCAGGGGATGGACACAGGGACGGTCACCCTGCCTGGGTGTCATTCCCCCCCAGCCCTGGAGGTGCAGGGAGCACCCAGGCAGGGTGCTGGTGGTGGGGACTGCACCTTCATGAGGACTTTGCATCGCAAGAGCTCGCTGTGGGGCTGGGGGCTGCCCGCCTCATACAGCTGGAAGAAGAGGGGCGCGAAGAGAAAGGAGGCGAAGGCAGAGCGCGAGGAGTTGACGGTACGCAGGGACAGCTGGGGACACACACACAGAGACCAGGTTGGCACCCCCTGCCCACCCCCAGCAGGGACGAAGGGGGCAATAGGTGCCCCCCAGCTCCCAGCCAGCCCCCCCGGTGGCCCCTACCCCGCCGTCAGTGGGCTCCAGGTACAGCTCATCCCCGATGCGCGACAGGGAGTGCACGGCTCGGCCGAGGACTGTGGGGGGGAAAAGAGGGGTGAGGCAGTCCGCCCCTCCTCAAATCCCCCCCCCGCCCCCCCGGCCCTGCTTACCTTTGACGTTGCCGCCAGCGATGATGCACTTCATGGCGCAGGGTCCGGGCTGGGCACGTGGGGGCTTCGCGCCTGCCGCCCCCGCCCCACCGCTGAGGCCCCGCCCACCCCCAAGGCCACGCCCACCCCAGATGGTTGCGCCCGGTGACCCCCGTCCCGACCTGCGATGGACGCGCCCAGCGCCCCCACCTCTCCACCCCGCAGTGCCTCGGCGGTGCCGCCTCCCCAGCGGCCCCCGGAATGGTGGCGGCCGCCTCCCCCCTCCCCCCCCCGCGCAGGGCGCAGTGGTTCCGCCTGCTTTACCGCGCGCCGCGCCGGTACCTTCCCCGCTCCCGCGCCGCCCCGGCCCGGCGCCTTCCCATTGGCCGGTCGCCTGCCTCCGTCCCGCCCCCGCCGCCAGCTGATTGGTCGACGCTCCCGCGTGACGGCCCGGCGGCGTTCCCGATCTGGCGTTCTCGCTTCACGTATCCGAGGAGACCCCGCCCTGTGCTTCGGGCCCGCCCCCCGCGGCTCGCTATTGGGCGGCAGAGCGCAGGCGCCGCTGGCCGTTGGAGTGACGTACCTCTCAGCCAATGGGGCTTCGACGGCTACGGGCGGCTGGGCGCCCCTCGGCACTGCTCCGCAGCCCCCGGCCCGGCCCTGCCGCCGCCTGCCCGCTCGGGCCCTTCCCCGGGCCGCCTGGCTCGTCCCTGGCTTCTCCCTGCGGCCTGCCAGGGGAGGAAGGTCCTCCGGGGTCCCTGGGCCTTTCTGAGGGGCCTGTGCCCGGGTGGGCCCGCCCTGCACCAGGCCTGTGCCGCGGCTCCCCACAGCGGCTCCCAGCGGCGCTGCGGGTGCGTCCCGCCGGGGCTCCGGCCACCCCCTCTCCCTTCAGCAGCTGTTCCCGCAGTGCCTGACCCGCACCCCCACCTGCCCCTCCCAGCAGGTCCCGGGGTAAGGCGCCCTGTCAGGGTCTCCCTATTCCCTTCAGCTCAGCCCCCTCCATCAAGCTGCCGCTGGCCCCTGTCCACACTCACTGGGCATGGGGCTCCCTGGGCTGCGTCTGTGGGGCTGGGGAGGCCTGTGGCTCCCCGGAGTCGGGTGGCCATCCACACAAGGGTGTGCAGTAGCTGGCAGAGCCATCCACACTCCAGTCCCTCCCAGGAGCCCGGCATTTGGGCAGCTTCAGCCCCCTGACAGTGCCTGAGGGCACACGGGTGAGCGGGGATGCCGTGGGCGGGTTGGCAGTGGTTAACGGTCTCCTCATCCTGCAGGCGCTGCTGGCTGTGCTGTGATGGAAAGCGGGAAGCTTGTACCTGGAAGGCTGGCACCATATCTGAAGCGGGCAAGGGTATGAAAATAATAAAGAGCGTAGGGGGTCCTGCCGGGGAGGCTGGGCGAGGGGGAGCTCAGCAAATCGTTTTCCTCACACAGGCAGCCAGCCTGAATCGACTGGCTCTCAGGCTGGGGCCTCGAGGGAGGCCAGGGGATCTGGCTGCGAGGAACTCAACTCGTGCTCACAGCAGGGTCCTTCAGCTGGCTCCCGCCCGCGGCAGGATCAGCGGCTGCCCAAGTCCCTCCTCCTGGGCTCGGTAGCTGCAGGGCTGGAGCCGAGGGGCCCCAGTACGCAGCCTGCAGAGTGGGGCTGGCACCTGAGGGGGGAGGCAGGGAGGGGGGCACGGAGCCTCTCTCTTATGGCTGCCATCCTCTAGCATGTGGCCACGGCTTCTCCTCCTCTTTTCTGTATCAGGTGTGCCACTGGTGCTCAGTGCCTCTCCAAATGCACCACATCCGGGATTTTGGACACAAAGCCCCTCAGCAGCGCATCTCCTCCAGGTACGCAAACTTTTGACCTTTGTGGGGCCGCTCTGCAGGCCAAGCCACATGTGTGTGGCTGGGCTCAGGCCGCAGGCAGGGAGCTCAGGGGACTCCCAGGCCTGCCTTGGCCTGGGCTTGGGGTCTGGCCACCCGGGGTCAGCTGGATCTGGCTCCCTCCGCCCTTGGGGTGAGCACTGGCTACCGGCCCCTTCCTCCCAGGAGGAGGAGGAGGAGGAGGACGGGATTGTGTGTGAGCGTCCGTTCCAGCTCTTGAACAGCAGCCGGGCTCCTCTGGAGCCGGCATCCCCAGGAGGGGCTCTGGCCTCGGGGCTCGGCATTTTATGGGGCTGTGGATAGGACGCAGCTGGCTGTGGTCGTGACACACACACCTCAGCGGTGGCCAAAGCCACGCGCACCCCTCCCTCTTCCCCTGGCCGCCCTGAGCCAGCGCTGACGAGGCACTGAGGACTGGGCTGGATACGGGCTGGGAGCAGGAGCCTGGCAGCCCTTGGGGGGCTCCGGCACCCCCAGGCTCAGCCTAGCCCTGTTCCACCTCTCCCAGCACACCCACACAGTCAGGGACCCTCATCCCTGGCAACTTCCCTGCCATCCCCGGGTGCCCCCTCCCACCCAACGGGCTCGGGGCCATCTCCCAACACCAGTGGCTGCCTGCTTCTCCGAGAGCCACAGCTTCCTTCCCGGCATGGCGTCCCAAGCACATGGCGTGGTGCCCTCGCCCAGCCAGCGGCGCGGGGAGACAGACGGCCACAGCTGGGCTCCTGCTCCCTGCCTGGCAGGAGGGGGACAGGCGCCTGCCGCCGCGGGGCCAAATGGCTGCTCGGTGCCCTGAGACATCCCCTGGCTGCGCCCCAGGGGTGTCCCTGAGGATCTGGGACGGTGCCTTGCCAGCCCCAGCCCATGCCTCGGAGGGGCTGCAGGTGGTTTGGGGCTAAAACCCTCCCTGTTGCTGGGCTTTCTGGGTCCGCCCCAGCACTTGGGCACTTGACATCCCCTCTTCTCTCCCTCCTCCATCTGTGAGGGGCCCGGAGCTTTGGAGCAGCCCTGGGATATTGTTACCACCTGAAGAGAGCAAACAGTGCTGGATACGGAGCTGGGGGCCATGGAGGGGCCAGGTAGGAGCACGAGAGGCTGCAGGCGGGTGGGCAGGGGCCGTGGCGCGGCAGCAGGCGGGCAGGCAGCGAGCTACACGCCACAAAGGTCAGCAGTGGGAGGCAGGGCCGGCAGTGGCGCCGGCGGAGGGACCCGCGACGCCCGGGCTGGGATGAAGGTGAGGTCAGCTGCCCACGGCACTGCCGGTGACGTGGTCCCCGAGGGCAGGGGGGGCACGGCCTCGCCCACGCGGGGCTGTCGCGGTCTGGTGCCCAAGGCCAGGCCTGCGGAGGAGGAGGAGGATGCCTGGCTGGGGCTCTCCAGCGGTCTGACCTGCCTGTGCCTTCTGCCCCCCTTGTCCCGGGGCAGGGGCTCCGTCTTGGCACCACCGCTGGCACGGGGCTCTGTGGCAGTGGAGAGGGGGCTGAGGAAGCCAGGAGGCAGCTGGGGAGGAAGGCACGAGCTGGGGTGGGGGGACAGACTTGTATGCACCGCTGGGCTGCTGTTGGAGGGGGCTGCCATGGTGCTGATGGGCTGGGGGGACTCGTGCCACAGTCCACTGGCCGTGTTACCATTTTCCTCCTCTTTCCTCTCTCAGGTGTTGGCCCAGTGTGAGCCGTGCAGCTGTGGAGCTGGAAAACTCACCAGGAACGACCTCGGCACTGCCTTTTGGGGAGGGGACAGGGCAGCGATGGGCAGCCCCACTGCTGCCTCAGTAGGCAGGACTTGACAGCCCCCCCAGGCTGGCAGCCGCTCCTGCAGCCCCCCCAGGGACATGAAGGCGGCTTTTCCCAACTGCTCCACGATGCTGGCGGGGGCTGTTTGCTCTGGGGGGAAACCAGATACTCTGCACCGCGGCTGGGGGAGTGGAGCAGAGGGGCTGGCCCCACGCTGTGTGGGCAGAGGCAGGGGCGGAGGTGGGGACCCTCTCAGGCACACTGCAGGGGAGCCAGGCTGAGGCACCTTCCCTCCGCGGAGCCGCTCTGGCCGGCTTCCCCGGTGCGAGAGCTTGGGCAGCTCCGTCCTGCACAGGTGCTGTCCCACCAACACCTCTGCAGCCCCCTACCTGCACCCTTGGGGCTGCAGCACCCCCGGAGCGAGTGCCGAGGAGCCTTCCCCGTGGCTCCCAGCCGCTCTGCAGGGCTCACTTCATCGCCTTCCCCACAGCCCGCGAGCAGCAGTGGCATTGCCTGGGCCGGAGCAGTGCACGGAGAATTCCTCATCTTAACCAGGGGGCTCTGGACACCACACCACTACCACCCCCCGCCACCCCAGAGCATGCCAAATCTGCGACTCCCAGCCAATAAATCACCCCGGCAGCGCCACAGTGCATGTCAGTGCGTGGTTTATCTGTACGGGGGGTCTCTAAACCTGGGGCCGGCGGGTTTGGCACTGCGGGTCCCTGTGGACTTGGGGAAAGGCCAGTGTTGGTGTGCACCGGACAGATACCCGCTGCTCCGAGCCCCGGAGAAAGGTGCCAACGACAGAGCCAGGAGGGCTCAGACCTGGCCTGGGCCGGGGGCTGGAGTGGAAACGAATCTGGCTTTTACCTCCCAGCCCTTCCCAGCACTCCCGAGCAGCGCTGGCCGGCCAGCCCTTTGTTTTAAACAAAGCTTTTTCGGGGGAGCCAGCTTGGGCGAGGACGTTCTCCTCCGTCACCGAGTGCGCAACCCTGGCTTCCCGGCAGGGATGCACTGTGGCCTCTGTGGCAGCACCCACTCGTGGATGTGGATCATGAGGGGAAGGGATTGTGGGGGGAGTCCTGGCTGTTGGATGCCCCCCTCCCCTGCTGCTGAGATGTTGGGGCTCCAGCAGGGTTTTACACCCTGCTTGGTCCTGGGGGTCTGCCCTCGCCCCCGGTGCCCACCCCACTCACCCTGGTGGGTTAGGAGGAACGCCACGGTCGCTGCCGGGGTCCCCGCGGCCGCTGGGGCGGGGGTCGGCCTAACGGGGGAGGTTCATTGGGAAGGAAGGGGCTCTCGCCCCTCCGCGGGAGAAGGGCTCGGGGCGGGGGGGGCGGTCGTGTGCGGGACCGGGCTCCCTTCCCCGTCCCCGCAGCCGTGCGGGCAGCAGGAGCGGGGGCGGCCCGCGGGACTAGAGATGCCGGGAGAAGCCTCCCCCACCCCGGGGAGCGGAGGGTTCCCCTCCGGCTGCCGGTGCGGCGGGCGCGGGGCTGAGCCGCCGCCCGCTCCCCGGGGCTCCGGTTCTGCCGCCGAGGGGGAGCCCCGAGCGGAGTCCGGGAGCCACACCGGGCTTCCCCTCCCGCTCCCGGCCCGCCGCTCCCGGCCGCTCACCTGCCGCCGCCCCGGGGCCGTCCCGGCGGGGCAGCGGCCGCTCCCGTCCCGTCCCCGCCGCCGGCAGCCGAGCCGGGGCGGGAAAGCGGGGGTTCCGCGCCCCTCTCCCCGGGGAGCCCCTCTTATTGCCGGCCGAGCGGCAGGGGAGGGGGCTGGCTGTGCCAGAGGAGAGGCGAGGACAGCCCCCCGCCGCCCGCCCCGCACCGGCCGGCCCCCGCTGCCCGCCCGCCCGGCTCCGCGCCTCCCCATCCCTCCGGCCGCCCCTCCCCGCTCCCACCTCTCCTCTGCCCCGGCCCCTGCCCGCGGGGGGGGCGGGGGGGGGGGGGCAGGCGGGCACCCCCCCCCCCCCGCCCCCCCCCCCCCGGCCCCGCTGCGGGGCGGCGAGAGGAGCCGCTCCGCCGCACCTCGCCCCGTCCCCCCCCCCTTCCCCTCCCCGGACCCCCCCCGGGGACCGGGCTCTCGGCGTGCGGCGGCGGCGGCTCTGTACGTCGGGAGGAGAAGAGGCGAGAGGGCTGGGACCGGCAAATGGGAGCCGTAGCCCCGGTGCGGTGTGCGGGACCGCTGCCTGCCTGCCCGGGAGCCCCCAGCCACGCAACCCCCGCCCCGGCCCCGCGCCCGGCCCGCATGGAGCTGCGAGCAGGTAGGACCCCCCCGCCGCCACTAACAAAAGCCGTGCGGGAGCCAGAGCCGGGGGGTGAAGGGAGGGGGAAAGCGGGGGGTCCTCCCCTCCTGCCCGGCCGGCAGCACCCCGGGGACACCCTTCCCTGCCCTCCCCGCCCGTCTTCCGCGCCGCCGGGGCTCGGCTCCAGCCTCCCCACCTCTGCCCGGCGCCGGGACCCCGGGGCTGGCGGGGAGAGGGGGGGGGAGGCCGGGGGGGGGGAGGGAGGGAATGAATGGAGCCCGCTCTTGTGTACAATTACATCAAATACATTCTTGAAAGCAACCTGGTTCTGCTTAACACTTGAATTTTGGAAAAAAAAAAAAAAAGTGGGGGGGGCTGTGGAAGGAAAGAAGGGAGGCAGCAGCTTGGAGAGGGTGTATGCGAGCTCGCGTTTTTTTATTCTTGCATTCCTGGACACCAATCAAAAGAGCAAATCAAGGGAGGTGGAAGGGGGAAAGGCGGCGAGCGAGGCAGCCGGAGCGTGGTGCGAACCCTGCACACACTCACACACCAAAAACCCACCCAACCCGGACAGCTTTTTTTTCCACCTAACACCCAAGCAAACACAAACCAAAACAAATAGGGGAGAGGAAAAAAAAAGAAAAAAAGAAAAGAAAAAAGAAAAAAAAGAAAACCCAACCAACCCAAACCAAAAACCAACCCCGAGCGTGCGCGAGCGAGCAAGCGAGCCAGGGCAGAGGCGAGCAGGCGGGCTCGGCCGGCCGCTCGGGGCGCGGAGCAAGAGCCAAGCTCCCGCTTCGGGCTCCTCTGCCCCCCCTCTGTGCCTTCACCCCCCCAACCCCACCCTGCACCCCGACTATGCTAAATGTTGCTGGGGAGCTCTCAGGTAAGACCGAGCCGCTGGGTGCTGCCGGCCGGGGCCAGGGCGGGGGGCTGCCTGCGCTCTGCCTGCCATGGTTTTTCCTTTCTGAGCCACTGCTGATTTTAATTTGATGTGATTAAAACGTCTGTCTGGCTTTGGGATTGATTTAAGACTTTCCCCTCTCTAGGTTTTTTTTGTTGTTGGTTTTTTTTTTCCCCTTTCTCTCGTTCCCTCTTTTCCATGCATGTTTGTGATTACCAGGGAGGGAACCGCCGCTGAGCACGGAGAATTAAACCCCAGGACTGACAGAGGGAGGAAAATGAAAGTCGCTGGGATTTGGGGGGGCAGGAAGAGTTATTTTTCCTGCCCGGGGCTGGATTTTGGGGCTTGACTCGGGATGTCTTTGCTGGAGCAGGCAAGATTCCTCTGGGAAATGGCAGCAGGATTTTGGGGTGCCGGGGAAATGTCCCTTTCCGGAGGGGACTGTCGCCGGGGCTGCAGCCCTGGCTGCGGGTCGGCTTTGTTCCCCTGGCCCGAGCAGCTGCCTTGGGAGTCCTGGGAGAGCCGGGGTCGTTGGGGGGCTGGCCGGCCCCACAGCACACCGGGGTCAGGGGCTCCTCGCCTAGAAAGGACGGGGAAAATGCTGGAAAACACCCTTAAAAGGTCAAACTGTGGGTGCCGCGAGGCTCTCCGGGCTCTCACCCGGCGGGACTGCGGCTGGGGCAGCATGAGGCAGGCGCCAGGTTTGGCTCCAGCTCCCGTGGTGCCGGTGTGACGCAGGACGGGCAAAGCGGGGCGAGCGCCGGGGAACCGGAAAAGCGAGGCCGGGATCCCCAGCGGCTCCATCGCCCTCCCTCGCCCCTTCCTCTCCCCCTTCCTGCCTGCTGCCGGGACGGTGGACGTGGCCAGGGAGCTGGTGGCATGACCAGAACCGGGGCCTGCGGTCAGCGAGCGTCTAACACCAGGACGGGAGGAGCTGTGGGGCGAAAGCCTGGCTGCCACCAGCTGCCCAGACCCCGCTCCCCAATTTGGGGTATCCCCAGCCAGCGGCAGCCCAGCCTACCAGTCCCGGCAGGGCTTGGGGACACTTGGCAGCACCGGTGTCCCCGTGCCTATTTAGCAGGCTGCGCGAGGGCACGGTGGCGGCGCACATCTGGGCTGCATTAGGCGCAGCCCGTGAGCAGCCTCCGAAGGGAAATGCGGAGGGCTCTGCTTACAGGGCCAGGCTGGGGGGAGATTTATGCCCTGCTAAGTGGCACAGAGCTCCATAAATCACCCCCCCGGCCCCGCTTCTACCTGCCCGGCCCCCAGGGCAGCGCCTGTCCCCCTGTGCCACTGGCACCCCACTACCCAGCAGAGGGTCCCTGTGGTCCTGCACCTGCCTGCCAAGCACCGGCACCAGTGCCCTGGCAAGGCACATGGGGATGCGCTCACCCCGGCACAGACGGGACAGCAGCCGGTCCAGCTTGTGCCAGCAAACCACCGGCCTGGCAGCACTGTGGCCCTGGGTGGCATGTGCGTGGGTGACAGGGGTGTCCTGGGCTTGGCCAGGGTGCCCGAGGGGACATGGGGCTGGCTTGGGTGTCAGGACGTGGCTGTCCCCAGTGGGCACAGCCATGCAGAGCTGCTGGTCCCACGCTAACCTGGCCAGGCAGTGTCCCTGTGCCATGGTGGTGGCTGCTGGCCGGGAGATGCCGGCGATGGTGTAGTTCTGGAGGCGCCAGGGGATGGAGAGGAATGTGCCACCAAGGGCTCCACAGTGCCACGTGGGCCAGCACTGGGGTTCCCCTGTTCCACCAGAGGGGGTCCAGCCTGGCTCTGGGGCTGGGCTTGGTGAAGCACCCAAGAGGGGCGCCCGGGGAGCTAGTGGTGAGCAGCCTGTGGGTTCGGGGGGCTGCATGGCTCCGTGCCCTGTGCCGGGAGGGTTGGGAAGGCAGCTGGGGTGCGTCACATGGCTCATGGATGCCAGGCAGCACCAGCAACGGTGGGTGCTGTGGCTGTGCCAGGCTGGCCGTGCGTGCGGGGCAGCAGGGTCTGGTTGGGATTAGGGGCCTGTGTCCCCCTTGCCGGCGGGGGTGTTTCCATCGTGGCGCTGGCTGGAGCCGGATGGGAAATCCAGGCCCAGCTAATTACGGCCTCGCTGGAGTCTCCCGTACGCGGCCGCATTTATAAACACACGGAGGAGACAGGATGTAAACACTCAGCGCTGTGAGTGCAGGCACGGCTGGGCTGGGGGGGATGCGGGGCTGTGCTCCCACTGTGCACCCCCCTGCTCCCGGCCCTGCACGCACCTGGCACAGCGGCTTCACTCACCGGGAACCGTGTGGGGACGAGGGAGCCGGTGGGCACCAGGAGCTGCAGGCAGGGATGAGGCAGGGGCTGCAGGCAGGGCTGGTGGCGTTTGGTGGCTCCCGGAGAGCTGGGATGGAGCTGTGGGGCTGGGAGCAGGCAGCTGGTATCCCATGGGATGGGATGGGGATGCCACTGCAGTGGCCGTGGCTGCTGTTGGGGAGCAAGGACACATGTGTCCCTCCCATCAGTGCTTGGGGACTGCTCTGTCCACGGATGGCTGGGTGCAGGGCACACGCAGAGTGTGAGCATCATCACGTCTTCACTGTGCTGGCTTCACAGGGCTGCTGCTGTGTGCCCTATGCCGCAGCGTCACCTCCCCGGCCATGTCGGGGTTAAATACCAGCAGCCTGGGGACACAGAGGTGTCTGTCCTTGTGCCCTTGAGCATCACCCACTCCATGACCCACCCAGTGGTGGGCAGAGGCTGGCTGCCACGTTGGGCTGTGAAACCACCTGGTGACAGTGCATTGGGAAGGGTTAAATGCTGCTGGCCGGGTTGCAGGCAGCCGGGATGGGAAGGTGGCCACTTCGAGGGGCTACTTGGTCCTCAAGGCCATGTTCACGCCTGGCCACCATGGGACCTCCTAGGCTGGGCTCTCCCACAAGCACTGGGGCTGGGGCTATGGGGTGGGATGGTGTTCTGCTCGCTGCTGGATGCTGGCCCATCAGATACGGCAGCTCCCACCGTGGTGCCGGGGGGCCCGGAGGCTGCAGTGCGAAGGTCTCCCCTTCCCTGCTGCCACCCCCACCCCCGGCACTGCTTCACAAGAGGGTTTCGGGAAAGCGGCTCTGGGCGGCTTGTGGTTGCTCCTGACCTCGGTGGCTCTGCCCACAGCATGCCCAGGGAACAGCTCACCCGGCACCGTGGCTGTGCTCCCGCCTCAGCCACTCGCCGGGAGGTCTGGCCAGCACTGGCCGCCTGCGCCGCCGAGGAGGTGGGTGGCTTGCAGGAGGGCAGGGGTCCCATCGGCGTGACTCTGTGCGCATCCCGTCCCTGCTGCCACGTGTGCAAGGGATGCTTGTGGCACTGCTGGTGTGCCCTGCCACCAGCCACAGCCCCTCAGCATCGGCAGCGTGGGTGCCCTGGGGTGCTGCTGGCACTGCCCAATGGAGCCGGCGGGTGCCCGATCCCATGCTCCCGGCTGCCCAGGCTCCCCGGCTGCCCCCAGGGCCAAGTGGGTGACCCCGGGCAGCCACGCCATGAGCTGCTTACGTGGGCTGGGAGCATCCTGGCCGGGCTCCAGGGCCGGTTTTGAAACCCTTGGGCTCTTCCTTTCCGACGTCACGGGGATCCAGCTGTGCCGGCCCGCGCCTCCCTCCTCCCCGCAGGGCCGCCACCGCTGCCATTGTCTGTGCCGGTGCCCAGACATTTCCCTCTCGGCACCGAGCTGCTGTGAGCGGGGTGGGAGAGGGAGAGCGGTTGCTCCGTGGGACACCCAGCATGGCTGGGCCACCACTGTGTCACAGCCACCATCACTGCTGTGCCACCCGCACCGCTGTGCCATGGCCATGTCTGTGCTACTGCTGTGCCGTGGCCACCGCCATGCTGCCCGCATTGCTATGCTGTTGTCATGTCTGTGCCACCAATGCTGTTGTGCTATGGTCACCATCACTGCTGTGCCACCTGCATTGCTGTGCCATGGCCACTGCTGTGCCATGCCTTGTCTGTGCCACTGCTGTGCTGTGGCCACCGCTGTGCCATCTGCAGTGCTGTGCCACCCATGCTATGCCATGGCCATGTCTGTGCCACCGCTGTGCCATGGCCACCACTGTGCCACCACCACGGCTGTGCATGCCACCATCTCCTGTCCCTCAGCTGTCCACCTCCCCCAGGGACCTCTCTGTCCCCTTCCTCCTTCATCCTCAGCCTCGTGCTGCTCCACCCTGTGCCCCGGCCACCTGCCCAGGAGCTGCCGGTGGCTCCATCACCATCACTTTGCTGCCAGCCCTGGCCCCCCCGCACCCCCCAGCTTGGCTTCCCCGGCTGTGTTTGGTTTGGCCACGGCAGGACCAGAGCTGGTGTAAATCCCACGCTGGAAACTCGAGCCGTCGGCGGGTGAGGGTCCGGCCAGCCCAGCAGTGCAGGGGCTCGGCCAAAGCAAACAGCCGGGGGCGGGTGAGTCACCGCAGCATCACTCCCACCCCCCTCCCACCACCCGTCCCACGCATGCTTGCACACACGCAAGGCAGGACAACGGCATGCTCCACGCGCCGGGGCACACCAGCACGCCAAGGCCTGGCCGTGGGCAAGCGGCTGCACGTGCCCACCGCGGGGCACAGCTGCGTGTCAGGGTGCCCGCACATGGCTGAGACGCCTGGGGTGTGCGCACGCTGTCATGTGCCATGTGTCACACATGGGCACGGCATGTGACACACCATGAAGGTGTGTCACATGCACATGGTGCATCACACACTTGCTTACACAATCTGTCGTGCATGCATGGTGTGTTGCACACTTACATGGTGTGCGGTGCTGAGACGGTGTGTCACACACCTTTGCCGCGCGTCACACGTGCACAGTGTGTCACACATCTGCGCACTGTGCATCGACATGTTTGCACAGTGTATCCCACACATGCACTGTGTGTCACACACCTGGGTGGTACATGACAGTCCTGCACAGTGTATGGCACACCGGTGTGGCATATTGTGTACCTGCATGGTGTATCGCACACCTGCACAGTGTGTCACACATTTGCAGGCTGTATTGCATACCTACAAGGTCCATCACACACATGGTGTATCACCCATGGACCCATATCACCCACTACACCCACAGGGTGTATCCCAGGCGTGAGCAGCATGTTGCACGCTCGCAGGCTGTATCCCAGGTGCAAGCAGCGTGTTGCACACCCTCAGGGTGTATCCCAGGTGTGAGCAGTGTATTGTATGCCCGCAGGTTGTATCCCAGGCGTGGGCAGTGTGTTGCACGCCCGCAGGGTGTATCCCAGGTGGAGCAGCATGTTGCACGCCCACGGGGGAGTTGCCCACCTGCACGCTGCTGGGAGCTGGGCATCTCCCCATGGCGAGGGCTGGCGGGTGCAGGGGCAGCCGGGTACCCGCTGCAGCAGGGTTGGCGTGGCTGGAGCTGGGATGTCCCTGAGGACCCTTGTGCGTCACCAGTGCTTGGCTGCTCCTGGGTTTCCGAACCTCCCAGTGGCTCGTGACGGGGAGTGGTGACGTGCGAGGGCACTGTGGGGCTCCCGCCGGCCTCGCCACCCGGGGGGCTGCCGCAGGGCCTGCCCACACCGGGAGTCCCGCCGAGCTCTGCGGTGATGAGCCGTGCTGGCAGTGGGTCCTCCCGGCGGAGGAATTGCCGGGAAGCCCGGCTCTGGCGTGCCGGGAGGTGCCAGTTGGCCGGGAGCATCCTGGCCGCGGGCCGTGACCTTTGCACAACCGCTGGCTAACGGAGCTCGTAAGGCCACCCTGACGTCAGGGGCGATGACGGGGACCCGGCTGGTGGTTTCTGGCAGCCTCAGCAAAGGTCACCCCATGCTCCAGCCACTCCTCCGGGTCCCTGTCCTGGCCCCTGCTGTTCCCCAGGGCCCCTTGGAGGGGGTGAGTGGGGGTCTGCACCGGGGCAAGGGCTGCTGGCAGCCCCATGGGATGCCCAGCCTGCTCCGGCATTGATGGTGGGTGAGTCGCCATGCCCAAATATAACCCAGCTGTGCCGTCCCGGCGGGAGTGCCGTGAGCCGCGCTCGCTCCAGACCATATAAAGGATTGTTGCTGCAGCCCGCGGGTGGGAGCGCGCAGAGGGGAGCCCGGGCTCGGCGGTGCTGGCGGGGTCAGCGTGGCAAGGCGGGGGTCCCCGCTGCACTGGCTGTGCCGGCAGCATTGCTCTGGGCTGATAGCACTGCCATGGCTGTGCCAAGGCATGAGCTGCCCGCTGCTAGGGATGCTGAGCTGCCCTGTGCCCATGGGGATGCTGACCTGCCCGGTGCTGGGGATACTGAGCTGCCCAGTGCCAGGGACAGTGCTGAGCTGCTCTGTTGCAGGTGTGGGTGCCCCTTAACCCGCTATGCATAGCCCTTCTGTGCCTCAGTTTCCCCACTTGCTGGTGGCTCTCCCCACAGGGTGGGGTTGCTGGTGGCGCAGGGAGTCCTACAGGCACTGTGCACAGGCACTGAAGCCGATTGCGCTGGGGGTCCTGCCCACAGCTGGGACATCCCTGTCATCCCAAGCTCCGGGATGGGATGAGGTTGCCCCCTGCTTTGTGCCCCCCTGAGGCGCCATGTCTCTGCAGGAGACTCTTGGGGGATCTTCACCTTCCTGTGCGCCGCGCTCTGCAACCTGCCGGCGCTGCCCGCCCTGAACTGCACGGAGGAGCTGGGTGCTGGCCAGTCCATCCAGAAGACCTACGACCTGACCCGCTACCTGGAGCACCAGCTCCGCACCCTCGCCGGCACCTACGTGAGTAGGGGCTTGCCCATATCCCTGTCTGCCCTCTGCCCTGCCCCATGGCACCGGGGGGGTTGCGCTGTCCGTCCTCCCTGTGCCCAGCTCCTGCCTTGTCCAGGCTCCCCAGAGCGGGTGCACCCCACCAGGGTCCTGTGCCCACCTGCTCCCTGGCACCATGCACCCCACCAGTGGGGTACCCCCCAAGGCGTGGTGGCACAGGGCACATGAGGAGCCGGCATGGCATGGGGTGGGGGGCAATGTGGGGCAGTGCCAGGCTGACACCTGTGGGATGGGGAAGGGAGCAGGTGCCCCCTTGCCACCAGCCAGGGACCCCCCTGCCTGCACGTGGTGTGGGCAGCACAACACCAGGGTGAGGGTGTGTGTGCGTGTGGGAGTGTGCCTGCATGCACGGGGGTGTGTGCTGGGGGTGGCTGCACATACGTGTGTGCCTGCATTTATGTCTCTGTGTGTGCACTGGTGTGCTGGCACATACATGTGTGTGCACACATGCATCAGTGTGGCTGCATGCATGCCTGCACACATTTGTGCATTGGAGTGTCTTCCTGCATCCCTCTATGTGCATGTGTGCTTGTGCATTGGTGTGGCTGCACGCCTGTGTGCCTACACATACATGCGTGCACGGGCTTCTATGTGCCTACACATACATGCATGCGTGTGCATCGGTGTTCCTCCACACGCGTGCCTGCACACACAAGGCATGTACATGGCAGCCCATCTCCCTGGACACGCATGTGCCACAGCATGCCCTGCAGTTGCCGGTGACGTGTTAGCACTCAGGTGCCCTTGCCCAGTGCCAGCGGTGCCGGTGTGGCCCACCCTCCCCGGGGGGCTGTGGGTCTCCCCTGCCGTGCCTGGCTGCACCCATGCCGGGGGCCAAGGAAATGTCTCATCGGCTGAGGGCAGGGGCCCGGGAGCCGCCCTGCGCCCAGGGTGCAGGCAGGGGTGCAGGCATCTGCCTCTCCCTGCCTGCCGGCAGCACCGGCTCATGCAGAGGTTCCCCGTCTCTGCCCTGACGTGCCCCCAGTGCTGCCGGCTCAGCCCCAGCACGTGGGGTGCCAAGTGATGATGAGGGTGACACTGCCGTGGGCTGGGTGCAGGGGGGCTCAGCCCCACCGATGGGAGCCGTGGGCATGATGAGCAGAGGTGGGGAGATGGAGGGGTGTGATAGGCATGGGGACGTGGGGGTTGGGGACATGGGAGAGTGGGAGAGCTGGGACATGGTGGGCATGTCCACCTGGGGGACATGGGATGTGGGCAGGAGGACATGGAGATGGGGGACATGGAGAGCAGGGTCATGAAAGGGAAAGGGGACATGGTGGGCATATCCAGCTGGGGGACATGGGATGTGGGCAGGAGGACATAGACTGGGGACATGGGGACCATGGAGACTTGGGGCATGATGGGTATGTGTGACTGGGGGACATGGAGAGTGGGGAACCTGATGTGAAGGGGGTTATGATGGGCAGGGGGACATCAAGACCAGGGGTGAGGGGGACGTGTCCAAACTGGGGACACAGAGACCTGGGACGAGGAGGACATGGTGTGCAGGGGGACATGGTGTGCAGGAGGACACGGAGACCTTGCGACATGGAGAATGGGGGCATGCTGGGCATGGGGACTTGGGACGTGGCAGGCAGGGTCTACGGAGACTGGGGACACAGCGGCAGCCCCGACCCCATCCTCAGTGCCCCTCGTGGCACTCCCCAATGCCTGACAGCCTCCCCCCCAACCTCTCTACCTTACAGCTGAACTACCTGGGTCCCCCCTTCAATGAGCCCGACTTCAACCCCCCGCGGCTGGCACGTGCCGAGCGGGTGCCCAGTGCCACGGTGGACTTGGACCTGTGGCGAGGGTTGACCGACAACGCCCGCCTGGCCGCCAACTACCGCGCCTACAGCCGGCTGCTCTGCTACCTGCGGGCGCTGGACGGGCAGGCGGGCACCGCCGAGCTGCGCCACCGCCTCGGCCACTTCTGCTCCAGCCTGCAAGGTTTGGTGCTCAGCATCGCTGGTGTCATGTCTTCCCTCGGTTACCCCCTGCCCGCCGGGCCTGCCGGGCCCCCTGCGCCCCCCGGGACCCCCATTGCCCCGAATGACTTCCTTAAGAAGATGGATGATTTCTGGCTGCTGAAGGAGCTGCAGACCTGGCTGTGGCGCTCAGCCAAGGACTTCAACCGCCTGAAGAAGAAGGTGCCGCCTGCCGTGGTCACACTGCGCCTGGAGGCAAGGGGCTTCTGAGCCCACCCCCCCTCGATGTCCCCCCCTCCCTGCCTCGCCGGGATGGGGCTCCTCACCCCGATGGGCCACCACACATCCCCACTGCCACCTCGCTGTGCCTTGCGGGATGAGGCTCCTGATCCCAAGTGCCACCAAATACCACCCCACATCCCCCCCTCCATCACCAGTGTGCCTTGAGAAATGGGGCTCCTCACCCCAAGTGCCACCAAAGACCACCCCACATCCCCCCCTCCATCACCAGTGTGCCTTGAGAAGTGGGGCTCTGGACCCCAAGTGCCACCAAAGCCACCCATGTCTCCTCTCCATCACCAGTGTGCCTTGAGAAATGGGGCTTCAGACCCCAAGTACCACCAAAGCCACCCACATCCTCCATCACCGTGTGCCTTAAGAGATGGGTCTCCTGACCCCAAAGTGTCACCATAGCTACCCCACATACTCGTCATCACCTTGCAGTTCCTTGAGAGGTGGGTCTCCTGACGCCAAACTGCCACCAAAGCCACTCCACAATCCCGCCATCACCACACTGTGCCTTAAGGGACAGGGCTCCTGACCCCAAAGTGCCACCACAGCCACCACACACCCCCTCTGTCACCATGCTGTGCCTTAAGGGACTGGGCTCCTGACCCCAAAGTGCCACCAAAGCCACCCATATCCCCTCTCCATCACCAGTGTGCCTTGAGAAATGGGGGTCCTGACCCCAAAGGGCCACCAAAGCCACCCCACGTCCCCAGCACCTGTGCCCTGAGGCCAGGGTTGGTGCCACCACGGTGTCACTAGTGCCATGATGTGCCCGCCCCCCCGGGGGTGCCCTCTCAGGACTGTCTCCACACCCATGGGGCTGGGGAGGGCAGCAGGCTCCTCCCCCTGCCCCAAGGCACAGATAAGCCCCACCCCTACGCGTTCCAGAGTCGGTGCAAGCCCCGCCCACCCTTGAGAAGGACCAAGCCCCTCGAACATAGGAATAAGCCCCGCCCCATGGCAATAAGCCCCGCCTCCTCCCTACAACAGGCCCCGCCCTCCCGTGGATCAAGCCACCTCCTCCGTTTTGCAGCAACCCTGCGGCTCGGGGGCGGGGCTCTGGGCCTCAGGGGCGTGGCTAGGGGCGGGGCCACTGTCCCACCACGTCTATGAGTGTTTATTTATTGGAGATGTTATTTATTGGGGTATTTATTGCAGAAGATCTATTCTTGTATGAACGAATAAAAGCCTTTCTCCAGCGCCCCCGCCCCACCCGCGCCACACGGCGGGGGGGCCCAAGGAGCCGATGGTGCCATCAGTAGGGGCCAGAGTGAACGGCCCCAGGCTCTGAGCTCAGTGTGGGGATCGGGGTGTCGCCTGCTGTGTGGGACGGTGGCAGGGTGGGGAGCCAAGACCCCCCCAAGCCCAGGTAACCCCATCTTATGCCCCTCCCTCCAGTCATGCCTCCCCTGCCCCTTGGCACCCTGAGCCCAGGGCACCCCCCACCCTGGGAGCATGCAGCCCCCCCCAGGCACTGGTACCCCTTTCCTGGTGCCCTTGACCGTGGTCACCACCATGCCACCATCCCCGGGCACTCCCGAGGGGTGACGATCAGGGTGTAGAAGGTGCCAGGCTGGGGCAGGAAGCCCACGGCACGGACGGCCCGCTGCGAGGGGGTGTTGTGGGGCAGCACCCCGCAGTAGATGGGGAAGCTGCGGGCGTACAGCCCCTGGCCCAGGGCACCCAGTGTCACCCCACTGAGGCCCTGCCCGCGCCAGGCGGGCAGCGTGTAGCCATGGCTGAGGCAGCCCAGGGGGTCCAGCAGGCTCCAGGAGACGGGACGGCCGTGGGGTGCCAGCAGGCAGGCACTGGGCAGCCCCCGCAGCAGCCCCAGCAGGAACCGCCGGCTGCGGGCATTGCCCCCGAAGCTCCACGTGGCGTTGAGCAGCGAGATGTGGGATGGGGACACAGGTGCCAGGCGTAGTCCCGGTGGCACTCTGTAATGGGGTGGGGGGATTGGGGGACCTGCACCTTCCTTCCCAGCAGGGGTGGCACGGGGGAGCTGCTGCACCCTGGGGTGGGATTGAGGTCCTGTGTGCTACCCAGGGATGAGACTGGGGACCCCCATGTCACCCAGGGTTGTGCTTGGGGACCCCAGTGCCACTCAGGGATGAGATGGGTACCCCCATGTTACCCAGGGATGTGCTTGGGGATCCCTATGCCACTCAGGGAGTGCTCAGGGACCCCCCCATGTCACAAAGGGATGTGCTCAGGGACCCTCATGCTACCCAGGGATGTGCTTGGGGATCGTTATGTCAGCCAGGGATGTGCCTGGGGACTGATGTCACCCAGGGATGAGTTCAGTGACCCACACGTCACCCAGGGATATGATTGAGGACCCCCATGTCACCCACTGATGTGCTTGGGGACCCCTGTGCCGCCCAGCCACGTGACTGGGGCCCCCGGTGCTGCCGTGTCCCCAGGTGCCCCCACACTTACTGCACACGGGGCTGGGGGGGCCGGGGGCTCAGCAGTGCCTGGTACCGGTACGTCTCCAGCCGCAGCCCCTTGGCATCAGCCATCTCGCGCACAGCCTTATACATCCCCTCCTGCATCCCTGGGGCAGCGCTGTCAGCCCAGGCAGGGGCACGGTGGGTGAGGGGATGCCCAGGACACACTCCTGCCCCCACCCCGTGCCAGGCTTACCTTGCATCTGGAAGGCCCGGGTCCAGCCCACCACCTCGGTGCCCCCCAGCAATGCCCGCCAGGCACCCTCATCCCGGTAGTACACTGTCAACTGGTTGGTGTAGAAGTCCCAGGGGTCCCTGTGCTCCTTGTGGGGGGGAGAAGCAGGGTCTGAGCGTGGTGTCCCCCCTCCAGCCCCACAATGTATCGGGTGCTGCCGGGGCGGGGTGGGGGCACCTGGAGCAGCACCTCTGGGCGCAGGCGGGTCAGGACCACACGAAAATGGGGCCAGGAGTCCACCAGCACCTCATGGGCAGCCGGGTTCCCCCAGGCCACCGTCATCACAGCCCCCAAGACCTGCAGGACAGGGTTAGCGCTGGGGGGGGGGGGCATGGGGGGCTCTGATTGGTGGTGGGGCCATGATGTGTCTCTCTGTCCCCACGTAGTGTCCGGCTGCACCCTGGGTGCTGTCAGGCTCCACCAGTGTGGGGGTCAGGCCATCATGTGGGGAACCACCCTGAGGTCCCTGTCACCAGCAAAACAGGGGGGAGGCGGCAAAGGGATCCCCGGGGTCCCCCTCACCAGCAGGGCAGGGGGTCCCTGGGGTGCCTCTCACTGGCAGGGTGAGGGATCCCTGGAGTCCCCATCATGGGCAGGGCAAGGGGGAGGAAGAGGGGTCCCCAGGGTCCCTGTCACTGGCAGGATTGGGAGGTGGTAGAGGGGTCCCCATCACCGGCAGGGTGGCAGGCAGGCTTCTTCGTAGGGCCTCCTCCAGATGCTGCAGCTGGCCTGGACACGTCAGGGTCAGCATGGTCCGGTGGCTGTGGGGCAGGCAGGAATACTGAGGATCCGTGGAGCAGGCAGTGACACCGAGGATCTGGGGGCTGTGGGGTGTTGGTGGCTGTGGAGCAAGGTGGCCCAGCTGAGCACCCGTCCCCAGGTGGCTGTGGGGCTGGTAGGACTGGCCCCATGCCCAGTGCCAGTGGGACGGACCCTGCCCGTTGCCCCCACAGGTGGCCACCTCCTTGGGCAGGGGACAATCGCTGGACCGTGACAACTGGTGGAGGCCCTGGGATCTGCTGGTGTCACTGCTTGCCCCACAGAAGCAGGGAGCAGCTGGTGTCACTGCCTGTCCCAGTCTCCAGGTACCCACCCCACATCCCCCCAGGAGCCACGTCCCCAGGACTGCTGCAGGGTGAGTGCTGGAGGGGCTGGGGACCACTGGGGCTGGGGACAGGGCTGGGGTCCACACCTGGTGGTCCTGTCCCCCTGATATTGTGGGCTCTCTCGGCAGGACCATGCTGATCCTGACGTGCCCAGCCCAGCTGCAGCGCCTGGAGGGGGCCCTGCGGAGGAGCCTGCCTCTCGCCATGCCGGTGACGGGGCCCCTGCTGTAACCCCTGCCCTGTGCCATGATGGGGACCCCAGTATTACCCCTGCCCTATGCCACGATGGGGACCCTGCTGTCACCCCTGCCCTGTGCCGTGATAGGGACACCAATGTCACCCCTGCCCTACCAGCGATGGGGAGACCGCTGTTGCCCCTGCCCTGTGCTGTGACAGAGACCCCCACGTAACCCCTGCCCCTTCCAAAGTCAGGGACCCCTGTGTCAACCCAGTCTATTGTCCTGGGTGATGGTGACCCCCATATCACCTCCCGCTTTTACCCCACCAGGGACAGGAATCCCAGTGTCAACCTCTCCCCAGACCAGCCACCCCTGGGGTTCCCCAGGGCCAGGTTAGGTTGCTAAGGAGCATCAACCTGCCCAGCAGCTGGATCCAAGCCAGCCAATCCCAACCCAGCTGGACTCTGCCCAAGAAATCCCAGGGCATTAGGATTCTGATCTATAATATCCCAGCCGAGACTAATCCTGCCTCAAGCCTTCCAGGCCAGCTTGGATTCTGAACCAGCGAATCCCAGCCCAGACGGACTCTGCCCCAGGCAATACCAGCCGAGACGGACTCTGCCCCAGGCAATACCAGCCCAGACAGACTCTGCCCATGCAATCACATAGAATTAGGATTCTGCTACAAGCTATCCCAAAATAATGAAAATCTGTGCCAACCAATCCAGCCCAGATGGATTCTACCCCAAAAAATTCAGGCCATTAGGATTCTGCCACAACCCATCCCAGCCCAGTTAAATTCTGCTCAAGTAAATGCCAGTCCAGTCAAATGCTGCCCAAGTCATCCCAGCCCAGTCAGATTCTGCCTTAAGACTTCCAAGGCCTAAGTGGATTGTGCCCCAGCTGATCCCAGCCCAGCTGGGCTCTGCCCATGCAATCCCCTGCTGGGCATTAGGATTGTGCCCCAAGCAATCCCGGCCTACTGGGATTCTGAAGCAGCCAATCCCAGCCCACCTGGATTCCGCCCCAACCAATCCCAGCCCAGATGGACTCTGCCATTGCAATCCCAGGCCATTGGGAGTCTGCCCCACGCCATCTCAGCCCAGTTGGATTCTGCCGCAACAAATCCCAGACCAGATGGACTCTGTCCAAGTAATCCCAGTCCAGTCATATTCTGTTTTAAGACTTCCAGGCCTAAGTGGATTCTGCCTCAGCCAATCCCAGACCAGCTGAACTCTGCATCAGCCCATTCCAGCCCAGCTGGTCTTTGCCAATGCAACCCCCTGCAGGGCATTAGAATTCTGCCCCAAGCAATCCCAACCTACTGGGATTCTGAACCAGCCAATCCAAACCCAGATGGACTCTGCCCCAGCCAATCCCAGCCCAGCCGCGCTCTGCCCATGCAATCCCCTGCTGGGCATTAGGATTGTGCCCCAAGCCATCCCAGCCTATTGGGATTCTGAAGCAGCCAATCCCAGCCCACCTGGATTCTGCCCCAACCAATCCCAGACCAGATGGACTCTGCCATTGCAATCCCAGGCCATTGGGAGTCTGCCCCACGCCATCTCAGCCCAGCTGGATTCTGCCGCAACAAATCCCAGACCAGACGGACTCTGTCCAAGTAATCCCAGTCCAGTCATATTCTGTTTTAAGACTTCCAGGACTAAGTGGATTCTGCCCCAGCCCATTCCAGCCCAGCTGGTCTTTGCCAATGCAATCCCATGCAGGGCATTAGGAGTCTGTCCCAAGCCATCCCAGCCTACTGGGATTCTGAACCAGCGAATCCCAGCCCAGATGGACTCTGCTGATGCAATTCCAGGGTATTAGGATTCTGCTCCAAGCTATCCCAGCCTAATCAAAATCTGTGCCAACCAATCCCAGCCAGCTGGATTGTGCCCATGGAGTCCCAGGCCATTAGGATTCTGCCACAACCCAGCCCAGCCCAGTCAGATTCTGCTCAAGTAAATCCCAGTCCAGTCAGATGCTGCCCAAGTCATCCCAGCCCAGTCAGATTCTGCCTTAAGACTTCCAAGGCCTAAATGGATTGTGCCCCAGCCGATCCCAGCCCACCTGGATTCTGCCCCAGCCAATCCCAGACCAGATGGACTCTACCCATGCAATTGAAGGGCTTTAGGAGTCTGCCCCAAGCCATCTCAACCCAGTTGGATTCTGCCGCAACAAATCCCAGACCAGATGGACTCTGCCCAAGTAATCCCAGTCCAGTTGGATTCTGTTTTAAGACTTCCAGGCCTACTGGGATTCTGCCCCAGCCAATCCCAGACCAGCTTGTCTTTTCGACTGCAATCCCCTGCAGGGCATTAGAATTCTGCCCCAAGCAATCCCAGCCTACTGGGATTCTGAAATAGCCAATCCCAGCCCAGATGGGCTCTGCCCCAGCCCATCCCAGCCCAGCTGCGCTCTGCCCATGCAATCCCCTGCTGGGCATTAGGATTGTGCCCCAAGCCATCCCAGCCTACTGGGATTCTGCCCCAGCCAATCCCAGACCAGATGGACTCTACCCATGCAATTGAAGGGCTTTAGGAGTCTGCCCCACGCCATCTCAGCCCAGTTGGATTCTGCCGCAACAAATCCCAGACTAGATGGACTCTGCCCAAGTAATCCCAGTCCAGTTGGATTCTGTTTTAAGACTTCCAGGCCTACTGGGATTCTGCCCCAGCCAATCCCAGTCCAGCTTGTCTTTTCGACTGCAATCCCCTGCAGGGTATTAGAATTCTGCCCCAAGCAATCCCAGCCTACTGGGATTCTGAACTAGCCAAACCCCGATGGACTCTGCCCCAGCCAATCCCAGCCCAGCTGGTCTCTGCCATTGCAATCCCCTGTAGGGCATTAGAATTCTGCCCCAAACAATCCCAGCCTACTGGGATTCTGAAATAGCCCATCCCAGCCCAGCCGCGCTCTGCCCATGCAATCCCCTGCTGGGCATTAGGATTGTGCCCCAAGCCATCCCAGCCTATTGGGATTCTGAACCAGCCAATCCCAGCCCACCTGGATTCTGCCCCAGCCAATCCCAGCCCAGCTTGTCTTTTCAACTGCAATTCTCTGCAGGGCATTAGAATTCTGCCCCAAGCAATCCCGGCCTACTGGGATTCTGAAGCAGCCAATCCCAGCCCACCTGGATTCTGCCCCAACCAATCCCAGACCAGATGGACTCTGCCATTGCAATCCCAGGCCATTGGGAGTCTGCCCCACGCCATCTCAGCCCAGTTGGATTCTGCCGCAACAAATCCCAGACCAGATGGACTCTGTCCAAGTAATCCCAGTCCAGTCATATTCTGTTTTAAGACTTCCAGGACTAAGTGGATTCTGCCTCAGCCAATCCCAGACCAGCTGAACTCTGCATCAGCCCATTCCAGCCCAGCTGGTCTTTGCCAATGCAACCCCCTGAAGGGCATTAGGATTCTTCCCTCCAGTCATCCCAGCCTACTGGGATTCTGATCAAGCCAAGCCCAACCCAGCTGGACTTACCCATGCAATTCCAGGGTATTAGGATACTGCTCCAAGCTATCCCAGCCTAATCAAAATCTGTGCCAACCAATCCCAGCCAGCTGGATTGTGCCCATGGAGTCCCAGGCCATTAGGATTCTGCCACAACCCAGCCCAGCCCAGTCAGATTCTGCTCAAGTAAATCCCAGACCAGTCAGATGCTGCCCAAGTCATCCCAGCCCAGTCAGATTCTGCCTTAAGACTTCCAAGGCCTAAATGGATTGTGCCCCAGCCGATCCCAGCCCACCTGGATTCTGCCCCAGCCAATCCCAGACCAGATGGACTCTACCCATGCAATTGAAGGGCTTTAGGAGTCTGCCCCAAGCCATCTCAACCCAGTTGGATTCTGCCGCAACAAATCCCAGACCAGATGGACTCTGCCCAAGTAATCCCAGTCCAGTTGGATTCTGTTTTAAGACTTCCAGGCCTACTGGGATTCTGCCCCAGCCAATCCTAGCCCAGCTTGTCTTTTCGACTGCAATCCCCTGCAGGGCATTAGAATTCTGCCCCAAGCAATCCCAGCCTACTGGGAGTCTGAACCAGCCAAACCCCGATGGACTCTGCCCCAGCCAATCCCAGCCCAGCTGGTCTCTGCCATTGCAATCCCCTGCAGGGCATTAGAATTCTGCCCCAAGCAATCCCAGCCTACTGGGAGTCTGAACCAGCCAATCCAAACCCAGATGGACTCTGCCCCAGCCAATCCCAGCCCAGCCGCGCTCTGCCCATGCAATCCCCTGCTGGGCATTAGGATTGTGCCCCAAGCAATCCCGGCCTACTGGGATTCTGAAGCAGCCAATCCCAGCCCACCTGGATTCCGCCCCAACCAATCCCAGCCCAGATGGACTCTGCCATTGCAATCCCAGGCCATTGGGAGTCTGCCCCACGCCATCTCAGCCCAGTTGGATTCTGCCGCAACAAATCCCAGACCAGATGGACTCTGTCCAAGTAATCCCAGTCCAGTCATATTCTGTTTTAAGACTTCCAGGCCTAAGTGGATTCTGCCTCAGCCAATCCCAGACCAGCTGAACTCTGCATCAGCCCATTCCAGCCCAGCTGGTCTTTGCCAATGCAACCCCCTGCAGGGCATTAGAATTCTGCCCCAAGCAATCCCAACCTACTGGGATTCTGAACCAGCCAATCCAAACCCAGATGGACTCTGCCCCAGCCAATCCCAGCCCAGCCGCGCTCTGCCCATGCAATCCCCTGCTGGGCATTAGGATTGTGCCCCAAGCCATCCCAGCCTATTGGGATTCTGAAGCAGCCAATCCCAGCCCACCTGGATTCTGCCCCAACCAATCCCAGCCCAGATGGACTCTGCCATTGCAATCCCAGGCCATTGGGAGTCTGCCCCACGCCATCTCAGCCCAGCTGGATTCTGCCGCAACAAATCCCAGACCAGACGGACTCTGTCCAAGTAATCCCAGTCCAGTCATATTCTGTTTTAAGACTTCCAGGACTAAGTGGATTCTGCCCCAGCCCATTCCAGCCCAGCTGGTCTTTGCCAATGCAATCCCATGCAGGGCATTAGGAGTCTGTCCCAAGCCATCCCAGCCTACTGGGATTCTGAACCAGCGAATCCCAGCCCAGATGGACTCTGCTGATGCAATTCCAGGGTATTAGGATTCTGCTCCAAGCTATCCCAGCCTAATCAAAATCTGTGCCAACCAATCCCAGCCAGCTGGATTGTGCCCATGGAGTCCCAGGCCATTAGGATTCTGCCACAACCCAGCCCAGCCCAGTCAGATTCTGCTCAAGTAAATCCCAGACCAGTCAGATGCTGCCCAAGTCATCCCAGCCCAGTCAGATTCTGCCTTAAGACTTCCAAGGCCTAAATGGATTGTGCCCCAGCCGATCCCAGCCCACCTGGATTCTGCCCCAGCCAATCCCAGACCAGATGGACTCTACCCATGCAATTGAAGGGCTTTAGGAGTCTGCCCCACGCCATCTCAGCCCAGTTGGATTCTGCCGCAACAAATCCCAGACTAGATGGACTCTGCCCAAGTAATCCCAGTCCAGTTGGATTCTGTTTTAAGACTTCCAGGCCTACTGGGATTCTGCCCCAGCCAATCCCAGTCCAGCTTGTCTTTTCGACTGCAATCCCCTGCAGGGCATTAGAATTCTGCCCCAAGCAATCCCAGCCTACTGGGATTCTGAAATAGCCAATCCCAGCCCAGATGGGCTCTGCCCCAGCCCATCCCAGCCCAGCTGCGCTCTGCCCATGCAATCCCCTGCTGGGCATTAGGATTGTGCCCCAAGCCATCCCAGCCTACTGGGATTCTGCCCCAGCCAATCCCAGCCCAGCTGGTCTCTGCCATTGCAATCCCCTGTAGGGCATTAGAATTCTGCCCCAAACAATCCCAGCCTACTGGGATTCTGAAATAGCCCATCCCAGCCCAGCCGCGCTCTGCCCATGCAATCCCCTGCTGGGCATTAGGATTGTGCCCCAAGCCATCCCAGCCTATTGGGATTCTGAACCAGCCAATCCCAGCCCACCTGGATTCTGCCCCAGCCAATCCCAGCCCAGCTTGTCTTTTCAACTGCAATTCTCTGCAGGGCATTAGAATTCTGCCCCAAGCAATCCCGGCCTACTGGGATTCTGAAGCAGCCAATCCCAGCCCACCTGGATTCTGCCCCAACCAATCCCAGACCAGATGGACTCTGCCATTGCAATCCCAGGCCATTGGGAGTCTGCCCCACGCCATCTCAGCCCAGTTGGATTCTGCCGCAACAAATCCCAGACCAGATGGACTCTGTCCAAGTAATCCCAGTCCAGTCATATTCTGTTTTAAGACTTCCAGGCCTAAGTGGATTCTGCCTCAGCCAATCCCAGACCAGCTGAACTCTGCATCAGCCCATTCCAGCCCAGCTGGTCTTTGCCAATGCAACCCCCTGAAGGGCATTAGGATTCTTCCCTCCAGTCATCCCAGCCTACTGGGATTCTGATCAAGCCAAGCCCAACCCAGCTGGACTTACCCATGCAATTCCAGGGTATTAGGATACTGCTCCAAGCTATCCCAGCCTAATCAAAATCTGTGCCAACCAATCCCAGCCAGCTGGATTGTGCCCATGGAGTCCCAGGCCATTAGGATTCTGCCACAACCCAGCCCAGCCCAGTCAGATTCTGCTCAAGTAAATCCCAGTCCAGTCAGATGCTGCCCAAGTCATCCCAGCCCAGTCAGATTCTGCCTTAAGACTTCCAAGGCCTAAATGGATTGTGCCCCAGCCGATCCCAGCCCACCTGGATTCTGCCCCAGCCAATCCCAGACCAGATGGACTCTACCCATGCAATTGAAGGGCTTTAGGAGTCTGCCCCAAGCCATCTCAACCCAGTTGGATTCTGCCGCAACAAATCCCAGACCAGATGGACTCTGCCCAAGTAATCCCAGTCCAGTTGGATTCTGTTTTAAGACTTCCAGGCCTACTGGGATTCTGCCCCAGCCAATCCTAGCCCAGCTTGTCTTTTCGACTGCAATCCCCTGCAGGGCATTAGAATTCTGCCCCAAGCAATCCCAGCCTACTGGGAGTCTGAACCAGCCAAACCCCGATGGACTCTGCCCCAGCCAATCCCAGCCCAGCTGGTCTCTGCCATTGCAATCCCCTGCAGGGCATTAGAATTCTGCCCCAAGCAATCCCAGCCTACTGGGAGTCTGAACCAGCCAATCCAAACCCAGATGGACTCTGCCCCAGCCAATCCCAGCCCAGCCGCGCTCTGCCCATGCAATCCCCTGCTGGGCATTAGGATTGTGCCCCAAGCAATCCCGGCCTACTGGGATTCTGAAGCAGCCAATCCCAGCCCACCTGGATTCCGCCCCAACCAATCCCAGCCCAGATGGACTCTGCCATTGCAATCCCAGGCCATTGGGAGTCTGCCCCACGCCATCTCAGCCCAGTTGGATTCTGCCGCAACAAATCCCAGACCAGATGGACTCTGTCCAAGTAATCCCAGTCCAGTCATATTCTGTTTTAAGACTTCCAGGCCTAAGTGGATTCTGCCCCAGCCAATCCCAGACCAGCTGAACTCTGCATCAGCCCATTCCAGCCCAGCTGGTCTTTGCCAATGCAACCCCCTGCAGGGCATTAGAATTCTGCCCCAAGCAATCCCAACCTACTGGGATTCTGAACCAGCCAATCCAAACCCAGATGGACTCTGCCCCAGCCAATCCCAGCCCAGCCGCGCTCTGCCCATGCAATCCCCTGCTGGGCATTAGGATTGTGCCCCAAGCCATCCCAGCCTATTGGGATTCTGAAGCAGCCAATCCCAGCCCACCTGGATTCTGCCCCAACCAATCCCAGCCCAGATGGACTCTGCCATTGCAATCCCAGGCCATTGGGAGTCTGCCCCACGCCATCTCAGCCCAGCTGGATTCTGCCGCAACAAATCCCAGACCAGACGGACTCTGTCCAAGTAATCCCAGTCCAGTCATATTCTGTTTTAAGACTTCCAGGACTAAGTGGATTCTGCCCCAGCCCATTCCAGCCCAGCTGGTCTTTGCCAGTGCAATCCCCCTGAAGGGCATTAGGAGTCTGTCCCAAGCCATCCCAGCCTACTGGGATTCTGAACCAGCGAATCCCAGCCCAGATGGACTCTGCTGATGCAATTCCAGGGTATTAGGATTCTGCTCCAAGCTATCCCAGCCTAATCAAAATCTGTGCCAACCAATCCCAGCCAGCTGGATTGTGCCCATGGAGTCCCAGGCCATTAGGATTCTGCCACAACCCAGCCCAGCCCAGTCAGATTCTGCTCAAGTAAATCCCAGACCAGTCAGATGCTGCCCAAGTCATCCCAGCCCAGTCAGATTCTGCCTTAAGACTTCCAAGGCCTAAATGGATTGTGCCCCAGCCGATCCCAGCCCACCTGGATTCTGCCCCAGCCAATCCCAGACCAGATGGACTCTACCCATGCAATTGAAGGGCTTTAGGAGTCTGCCCCAAGCCATCTCAACCCAGTTGGATTCTGCCGCAACAAATCCCAGACTAGATGGACTCTGCCCAAGTAATCCCAGTCCAGTTGGATTCTGTTTTAAGACTTCCAGGCCTACTGGGATTCTGCCCCAGCCAATCCCAGTCCAGCTTGTCTTTTCGACTGCAATCCCCTGCAGGGTATTAGAATTCTGCCCCAAGCAATCCCAGCCTACTGGGATTCTGAACTAGCCAAACCCCGATGGACTCTGCCCCAGCCAATCCCAGCCCAGCTGGTCTCTGCCATTGCAATCCCCTGTAGGGCATTAGAATTCTGCCCCAAACAATCCCAGCCTACTGGGATTCTGAAATAGCCCATCCCAGCCCAGCCGCGCTCTGCCCATGCAATCCCCTGCTGGGCATTAGGATTGTGCCCCAAGCCATCCCAGCCTATTGGGATTCTGAACCAGCCAATCCCAGCCCACCTGGATTCTGCCCCAGCCAATCCCAGCCCAGCTTGTCTTTTCAACTGCAATTCTCTGCAGGGCATTAGAATTCTGCCCCAAGCAATCCCGGCCTACTGGGAGTCTGAACCAGCCAAACCCCGATGGACTCTGCCCCAGCCAATCCCAGCCCAGCTGGTCTCTGCCATTGCAATCCCCTGCAGGGCATTAGAATTCTGCCCCAAGCA
The DNA here is from genome assembly GCF_015220075.1 of Falco rusticolus. Lineage (NCBI taxonomy): Eukaryota > Metazoa > Chordata > Aves > Falconiformes > Falconidae > Falco > Falco rusticolus. The sequence goes on along the minus strand of NC_051196.1, from coordinate 18,735,185 downwards.
ATCCCAGCCTACTGGGATTCTGAAATAGCCCAGCCCAGCCCAGCCGCGCTCTGCCCATGCAATCCCCTGCTGGGCATTAGGATTGTGCCCCAAGCAATCCCGGCCTACTGGGATTCTGAAGCAGCCAATCCCAGCCCACCTGGATTCTGCCTCAACCAATCCCAGCCCAGATGGACTCTGCCATTGCAATCCCAGGCCATTGGGAGTCTGCCCCACGCCATCTCAGCCCAGCTGGATTCTGCCGCAACAAATCCCAGACCAGACGGACTCTGTCCAAGTAATCCCAGTCCAGTCATATTCTGTTTTAAGACTTCCAGGACTAAGTGGATTCTGCCCCAGCCCATTCCAGCCCAGCTGGTCTTTGCCAGTGCAATCCCCCTGAAGGGCATTAGGAGTCTGTCCCAAGCCATCCCAGCCTACTGGGATTCTGAACCAGCGAATCCCAGCCCAGATGGACTCTGCTGATGCAATTCCAGGGTATTAGGATTCTGCTCCAAGCTATCCCAGCCTAATCAAAATCTGTGCCAACCAATCCCAGCCAGCTGGATTGTGCCCATGGAGTCCCAGGCCATTAGGATTCTGCCACAACCCAGCCCAGCCCAGTCAGATTCTGCTCAAGTAAATCCCAGACCAGTCAGATGCTGCCCAAGTCATCCCAGCCCAGTCAGATTCTGCCTTAAGACTTCCAAGGCCTAAATGGATTGTGCCCCAGCCGATCCCAGCCCACCTGGATTCTGCCCCAGCCAATCCCAGACCAGATGGACTCTGCCATTGCAATCCCAGGCCATTGGGAGTCTGCCCCACGCCATCTCAGCCCAGTTGGATTCTGCCGCAATAAATCCCAGACTAGATGGACTCTGCCCAAGTAATCCCAGTCCAGTTGGATTCTGTTTTAAGACTTCCAGGCCTACTGGGATTCTGCCCCAGCCAATCCCAGCCCAGCTGGTCTCTGCCATTGCAATCCCCTGCAGGGCATTAGAATTCTGCCCCAAGCAATCCCAGCCTACTGGGAGTCTGAACCAGCCAAACCCCGATGGACTCTGCCCCAGCCAATCCCAGCCCAGCTGGTCTCTGCCATTGCAATCCCCTGCAGGGCATTAGAATTCTGCCCCAAGCAATCCCAGCCTACTGGGAGTCTGAACCAGCCAATCCAAACCCAGATGGACTCTGCCCCAGCCAATCCCAGCCCAGCCGCGCTCTGCCCATGCAATCCCCTGCTGGGCATTAGGATTGTGCCCCAAGCAATCCCGGCCTACTGGGATTCTGAAACAGCCAATCCCAGCCCACCTGGATTCTGCCCCAACCAATCCCAGCCCAGATGGACTCTGCCATTGCAATCCCAGGCCATTGGGAGTCTGCCCCACGCCATCTCAGCCCAGTTGGATTCTGCCGCAACAAATCCCAGACCAGATGGACTCTGTCCAAGTAATCCCAGTCCAGTCATATTCTATTTTAAGACTTCCAGGCCTAAGTGGATTCTGCCCCAACCAATCCCAGACCAGCTGAACTCTGCATCAGCCCATTCCAGCCCAGCTGGTCTTTGCCAATGCAACCCCCTGAAGGGCATTAGGATTCTTCCCTCCAGTCATCCCAGCCTACTTGGATTCTGATCAAGCCAAGCCCAACCCAGATGGACTTACCCATGCAATTCCAGGGTATTAGGATTCTGCTCCAAGCTATCCCAGCCTAATCAAAATCTGTGCCAACCAATCCCAGCCAGCTGGATTGTGCCCATGGAGTCCCAGGCCATTAGGATTCTGCCACAACCCAGCCCAGCCCAGTCAGATTCTGCTCAAGTAAATCCCAGTCCAGTCAGATGCTGCCCAAGTCATCCCAGCCCAGTCAGATTCTGCCTTAAGACTTCCAAGGCCTAAATGGATTGTGCCCCAGCCGATCCCAGCCCACCTGGATTCTGCCCCAGCCAATCCCAGACCAGATGGACTCTACCCATGCAATTGAAGGGCTTTAGGAGTCTGCCCCAAGCCATCTCAACCCAGTTGGATTCTGCCGCAACAAATCCCAGACTAGATGGACTCTGCCCAAGTAATCCCAGTCCAGTTGGATTCTGTTTTAAGACTTCCAGGCCTACTGGGATTCTGCCCCAGCCAATCCCAGCCCAGCTGGTCTCTGCCATTGCAATCCCCTGCAGGGCATTAGAATTCTGCCCCAAGCAATCCCAGCCTACTGGGATTCTGAACCAGCCAAACCCCGATGGACTCTGCCCCAGCCAATCCCAGCCCAGCTGGTCTCTGCCATTGCAATCCCCTGCAGGGCATTAGAATTCTGCCCCAAGCAATCCCAGCCTACTGGGAGTCTGAACCAGCCAATCCAAACCCAGATGGACTCTGCCCCAGCCAATCCCAGCCCAGCCGCGCTCTGCCCATGCAATCCCCTGCTGGGCATTAGGATTGTGCCCCAAGCAATCCCGGCCTACTGGGATTCTGAAGCAGCCAATCCCAGCCCAGATGGGCTCTGGCCCAGCCAATCCCAGCCCAGATGTACTCTGCCATTGCAATCCCAGGCCATTGGGAGTCTGCCCCACGCCATCTCAGCCCAGTTGGATTCTGCCGCAACAAATCCCAGAGCAGATGGACTCTGTCCAAGTAATCCCAGTCCAGTCATATTCTGTTTTAAAACTTCCAGGCCTAAGTGGATTCTGCCCCAGCCAATCCCAGACCAGCTGAACTCTGCATCAGCCCATTCCAGCCCAGCTGGTCTTTGCCAATGCAACCCCCTGAAGGGCATTAGAATTCTGCCCCAAGCAATCCCAACCTACTGGGATTCTGAACCAGCCAATCCAAACCCAGATGGACTCTGCCCCAGCCAATCCCAGCCCAGCCGCGCTCTGCCCATGCAATCCCCTGCTGGGCATTAGGATTGTGCCCCAAGCCATCCCAGCCAATTGGGATTCTGAAGCAGCCAATCCCAGCCCACCTGGATTCTGCCCCAACCAATCCCAGCCCAGATGGACTCTGCCATTGCAATCCCAGGCCATTGGGAGTCTGCCCCACGCCATCTCAGCCCAGCTGGATTCTGCCGCAACAAATCCCAGACCAGACGGACTCTGTCCAAGTAATCCCAGTCCAATCATATTCTGTTTTAAGACTTCCAGGACTAAGTGGATTCTGCCCCAGCCCATTCCAGCCCAGCTGGTCTTTGCCAATGCAATCCCATGCAGGGCATTAGGAGTCTGTCCCAAGCCATCCCAGCCTACTGGGATTCTGAACCAGCGAATCCCAGCCCAGATGGACTCTGCTGATGCAATTCCAGGGTATTAGGATTCTGCTCCAAGCTATCCCAGCCTAATCAAAATCTGTGCCAACCAATCCCAGCCAGCTGGATTGTGCCCATGGAGTCCCAGGCCATTAGGATTCTGCCACAACCCAGCCCAGCCCAGTCAGATTCTGCTCAAGTAAATCCCAGACCAGTCAGATGCTGCCCAAGTCATCCCAGCCCAGTCAGATTCTGCCTTAAGACTTCCAAGGCCTAAATGGATTGTGCCCCAGCCGATCCCAGCCCACCTGGATTCTGCCCCAGCCAATCCCAGACCGGATGGACTCTACCCATGCAATTGAAGGGCTTTAGGAGTCTGCCCCAAGCCATCTCAACCCAGTTGGATTCTGCCGCAACAAATCCCAGACTAGATGGACTCTGCCCAAGTAATCCCAGTCCAGTTGGATTCTGTTTTAAGACTTCCAGGCCTACTGGGATTCTGCCCCAGCCAATCCTAGCCCAGCTTGTCTTTTCGACTGCAATCCCCTGCAGGGCATTAGAATTCTGCCCCAAGCAATCCCAGCCTACTGGGATTCTGAACCAGCCAAACCCCGATGGACTCTGCCCCAGCCAATCCCAGCCCAGCTGGTCTCTGCCATTGCAATCCCCTGCAGGGCATTAGAATTCTGCCCCAAGCAATCCCAACCTACTGGGATTCTGAAATAGCCAATCCCAGCCCAGATGGGCTCTGCCCCAGCCCAGCCCAGCCCAGCCGTGCTCTGCCCATGCAATCCCCTGCTGGGCATTAGGATTGTGCCCCAAGCCATCCCAGCCTACTGGGATTCTGCCCCAGCCAATCCCAGACCAGATGGACTCTACCCATGCAATTGAAGGGCTTTAGGAGTCTGCCCCAAGCCATCTCAGCCCAGTTGGATTCTGCCGCAACAAATCCCAGACTAGATGGACTCTGCCCAAGTAATCCCAGTCCAGTTGGATTCTGTTTTAAGACTTCCAGGCCTACTGGGATTCTGCCCCAGCCAATCCCAGCCCAGCTGGTCTCTGCCATTGCAATCCCCTGCAGGGCATTAGAATTCTGCCCCAAGCAATCCCAGCCTACTGGGAGTCTGAACCAGCCAATCCAAACCCAGATGGACTCTGCCCCAGACAATCCCAGCCCAGCCGCGCTCTGCCCATGCAATCCCCTGCTGGGCATTAGGATTGTGCCCCAAGCAATCCCGGCCTACTGGGATTCTGATGCAGCCAATCCCAGACCAGATGGGCTCTGGCCCAGCCAATCCCAGCCCAGATGGACTCTGCCATGGCAATCCCATGTCTTTAGGATTCTGCTCCAAACTATCCCAGCCTAATCAAAATCTGTGCCAACCAATCCAGCCCAGCTGGATTCTGCCCATGAAGTCCCAGGCCATTAGGATTCTGTCACAGCCAATCACAACCCATCTGGACTCCAATCCCAGCACAATTTAATTCCAAGCTAGGCAATACTTTTCTAGGCCCATTCAATGCAGTCAGGCACCTCCCAGAGCCCCATATAAATCAGACAAACCTAGCCCTTTCATGGCAAAAGGCAGCCAATCCATGTTTCTTGTTCTTCTCTTCCCCACTCCTGCCCCACCCGCTCATCTTTCCCACCCACCCACTGGAGGGTGCATGGGTTTAGTCTCTGCCCCCCCCCCCCCTCCGCCCTCAGCACCCTATGTGGGGTGGGGGTTGCAGGGTGCCATGGGGTGCAGCCGGGCTGTCCTAGCTCAAAGAACTATCGCGCTCCCATGTCCCCCAGCTATGATGCCTCTGCCCACAGGTCTATGGGGCTGTGATGAACATCAACCGGGGGAATCCGGGTGAGTTCGAGGTCGTGGTGGACTCATGGCCCAACTTCAGTGCCGTGCTGGCGCGACGCAGCGGACAGGTGACCAGCGGGGACACTGGGGGGTGACGGGGGACATGGGGTGGGCGCAATGCCCTGGTGCCTGCCAGGTGGGCTCAGGGGACCCATGCACGCTCCGCAGATGCCGGTGGATGACTGCTACAGGAGCACACATGCAGCTTTCTACAGGGATGTGGGCGCCTACCAGGCACTGCTGGAGACCCCCGGCTGCCTGCGCTGGGACACGGCCTTCCATGTCTTCGGTGGCCAGGGGATGGGGGTCCTGGGGGGGCATGGGGGGGCACTGGGCAGCACCACGAGCAGGGACTGTGCGAGCTGTGGGTGAGAATCAGTGGTGCTGTTTGGCACTGGGAGCATGGGACGCTTTGGGGAGCCATTGGTGATACAGGGGTAAGGAGCTGGGGGCACTGGGAAGTACTGGTGGAAGGAACTAGGGGTGCTGGATGCACTGGGGAATGGTGGGGGCATGACTTGATGTGCCGGGGTGAGCACCGGGCGTAGGAGTATGATGGGCGCTGTCACTGGGAAGTGTTTGGGCTGGACTTGGGAGTGCTGGGGGCCACTGGGGTGCATTGTGGTTGGATTTGGGGGTGCTGGGTGACACTGGGGTGCATTGTGGTTGGATTTGGGGTGCTGGGGACAGAGACTGGGGTTGCGTGTAGCCCCTGGGGACACTGGGGAGGGCACCAATGATATGCCAGGGTCAGGAAGAGGGGGGCTCGAGACAGGAATGGGGGAGTGGAGCCCCCTGACAGCACTGTCCCCAGGGCTCCAGGAGGGGGTGGCCACAGTGTCACAGGCCATTGCAGGGACCAAGGGCGTCGAGCTGGAAGTCTCAGAGTACTACACCTACCCACACCCTGACCCCAGCACCATGCCCGAGCCCCGGTGAGCCCCCCACCTGCCCCAGCCCGGCATGGGCACCCCCTGCTGGACCCCACTGACAGCCGACCCCCACCTCAGGCTGGACCCCGCCGTGCGGGTGGGCTCACTGAGCCTGGCACACGTGGATCTGCTGAACGAGACGTGGACGTATGGGGGCAACGCGCGCAGCCGGCGGTACCTGGCAGAGGTTCTGGAGCGCTTCCCCAGCATCTGCCTGCAGGATGAGACCGGGCAGCCCATCTCCTGGACCCTGACCGACCCCTTCGGGACAGGGGCCCACGGCTACACCTTGCCCACCCACCGCAACCGCGGCCACATGCGGGCGGTGCTGGTCCTTGCTGCTCGCCAGGCACAGGCCCGTGGCTTCCCGTTCTTTGGGCACACGGCCACCGGCAACCGGCCCATGCAGCGGCTGATGGAGGAGCTGGGCCACCAGCGGCTGCCCGGGCTCTGCCGCTTCATCCTGCACAACCCTGGCCTGGGCAGGGCTGGACCCTGAGTGTCCCCCCGCCCAGGTTGTCCCCCCTCTGGGCAGGGAAGTCCCCGGGCTGTGGGGTAAGGAAGAAACCGAAACCAAAATAAAGAGCAGTGTAGACTCTCTGATGGCTGCTATAGGGTTGTGCCTCCCTCTGGGTGCCGGTTTTCTCACACCTGGCTCAGCACTGGCCGTTACAGCCGTGACCCAGGCAGCCTGGTGTCACCACTGAGGGACACAGCTGTGTCCCCAGGGAGTCACCCCATCCCTCTGTGCAGGGACATGCACCACAGCCCTGCCTCTGCTATTCTCGGCCCCCCCCAGGGAGGGCTGAAAAGCCTCAGGCAAATCTGCACCGGTGGTGGCACCTGTCGTGTTCCCCCAACCCCGGGATGGTGTCACCACTGCTGGGGGTGGGGACAGGCAGGCACAGCGCCTGTGGGTCACCAACTGTGTGTCCCAGGAGGAGGGAACGGCTGCACACCGCAGGGGGCAGAGGGTGAGGGCTGCGCGGCGTGAGTCACCGCTCCAGTCATGGCTTGTGGGGTGATAGGGACAGCCTGGGGAGTGACAGTGCCCGGGGGTGATGGGGGCAGCCAGGGGGGTGACAGTGCCTGGGGGTAATGAGGACAGCTGGGATGGGGTGAAAGGACCCAGGGACAGCTGGGGGGGTTGTCGCTGCCTGGGGGGATGGGAAGAGCGGTGGGGGTGACAGCGCGTGGGGTGACGGGGACTGCCATGGGGGTGACAGTGTGTGGGTGGCCGGGGCCACTGTGGGGGTGACAGTGCATGGGGTGATGGGGACCGCTGGCGGGGGTGACAGTGCGGGTGGAGGGGGAGAGCCCGACCGGGGGCGGAGCGCCCGGCCCCGGCCCTGCCCCGGCGGCGGCAGCGGCGGAGCGGGGCGGAGCGGAGCGAGCCCGGGGAGGGCGGACGCCGGTTCCCGGCAGCCGCGGGCAGGAGCGGGGCCGCCGCCGCCGCCGCCCCCAGCCGCGCTGTCCCGCAGGGCCATGGAGCAGCCCCGCCGCATCACAGACTCCTTCCAGCGGCGGCGGCGGCCGGGGCGACCCCCGGGCAGGGTCAAGGTCAAGGGCTGTCCCCGGGCCCGGCCCCCCGCCGCCCCGCCCGCCGAGGACCCCCCGGCGGCCCCCCCGGACCAGGCCCTGCTGGAGATGCTGCGCCGCTTCGACCTCGCCTGGGAGTACGGACCCTGCACCGGTGAGAACCCCCGGCCGGCCGCCCGCCCCGGCCCCCCCGGCCCCCCGGCTGACCTTGACCCTGGCCCTCCCGCAGGTATCACCCGCCTGCAGCGGTGGGAGCGGGCACAGGCGCTGGGGCTGAGCCCCCCGGGCCCCGTGCGCGACGCCCTCCTGGAGCACCAGGACAACCCCGATGTCACCTACAGGTGGGTGTGGGACAGAGAGGGGGGAGCCAGGCACCCCCTTCCCTCTCCCGGTGCCCCCCCACCCTGCCAGTATGGGGCCATCCTTCCCACCACCAGCAACCGGGGTGGGGGGCACCGGGCACCCACTGACTCCCCGCTGTGCCCCACAGCCTCTGGCATGAGTACGCGCTCTGAGCCGCTGCACCCCACGCCGGAGGGAGGAGTGGGGGGGGGGGTACCATGCCCACCACCCCCCAGGCCTGTCCACAGCTGTGCCGCAGCCCGGGGGCACCGGGTGGATTAAAGGCTGGTGTGAGTGAAGGAAGGGGGCTGCTGTGTGCTCTCTGAGGGGCACCTGGGCGGGTGGGGGGGAGGCCCCACTGGGGGAGGGCAGGGCCTTGCACACCCCCCAGAGCGAGCCAGGATTGTCCAGTCACACAGTTTAATGCCAGTTAAAGGTGTGGGGCAGTGGGGCTGGCACAGTGGGGGGGCTGGCGGGGGGGCTGGGGCCTTGGCAGCAAGGACGGAGTGTGAGGGCAAGCTGGGGCAGGGGTGTAGGGCTGGAGGGGTGGGCAGAGGGTTCACCTGCAGTAGGGGGATAGGGAAGAGGGGCCTGAAGGCCCGCAGCACCCCCAGCAGCACCAGGAGCTCCAGCTCTGGGTGGGGGTAAAGTGGCAGCACCTCCTTGGCTACTGGCGTCTCCTTTTTCAGTCTGGCACCTGGGCCAGGGGGGGAAGGGACAGCTGGGGAGGGGGAGAGGGTGAGCACTGTGTCTGGTAGAAGGGCAGAGCCTACACAGCCTGGCCCCCTCACCTCCAGACAGAGGGTTCCACCCCAGTGCTCACCAGTAGCACAGACTGAGGGGGGGCGGGGGCAGAGGGCAGGGTTAATGGGGGCAGCGTTAATAGGGGCAGGAGCTGGCGACTGGGGCTGGCGCTGCTCAGGGCGGGGGTCTGCAGGCTGCCTGGGCTCCCAGTGGGCAGGCAGACACCTTCAGTGGCCGTGGCAGGGCCAGGTTTCAGGCTCAGATGCCAGGCAGAGCCAGTGCCCACAGCCTGCCCCCACCCCACAGAAGATGGGCTGCCCACCCTGTCCCTGCCACAGCCCCTCCCGTGCCAGCTGGAGGGACTGGTCCTTACCATGGGGAAGGTGGGGGGATGACAGGGTCCCCAGGTCGGGGTGCCCCCCAAAAGGTGAGCTGTGGCCATGTGGTGGGGAAGGAAAGCAGTAGAGCTCTGCCCTACAGCAATTGGGACAGAGAGGGGACACAAGAAGGGATATGAGATGCCCCATAGCAGGCTGAGGGGACAGGAGAGGGGCCACCCGTTGTCCCCAGCACCACTCACCACTGAGTAGGTCCAGGGTATCCATGAAATCCTCACTGAAATTGGGATGCTGCTGGCTGTGGGCATGCTGGGTTGTGTCCGTGTTGCCCTGGGGAGTGAGATCAGCCCTTCCAGGATGTGCAGGGTGTCGAGCTCCATGGGGCAGCTGCCCTGTGCCTCACCGCTGGGTGCTGGGGACCCCTTGCCAGGCATGGAAAGGGTGAGGGGAGCTGGTGAGCCCAGAAGCCAGTGCTGCCAGGGCTCCCAGTAATGCTAGCGGGACTGGTGAAGCTGGGAGAGGAGAAGCCTCCGGACTGTGAGCACGGGTGTAGACATGGCGCTGGTACCTGAGAGAGCAATGCTGCTGGTTTGTCCTTCGTCTTCTGCACCTGGAGAAAATCAGAGAGGAGCCATGAGGCGAGCGGCTGCCCATGCAGGTGCCCGCAATGGCAGCATGGAGCGGGCAACACGGCCTGCCGCTGCCCTGGCCAGGGCTGCCCATACCCCGGGGTAACACTGTGCCGGGGCGGGGGGGGGGGGCAGCCAACAGGGCTGGAGAGCTGGGGACAAAGGTGGCCCCAGGCTGGCAGGGGCTTGGCTGGGTCACGCCCTTGTTGGTCAGTCTAGGGGGGGCGTATTGGGACCGTGGGTGGGGGTCGGACGGGACAGGACCGCTGCCTGCCTGCAGTGCTGCCGAGGGGGTGGTGGGCTTAGCACTGGCAGCCCCCGGCCCAGGCCACAAGCCCTGTGAGGCACTGCCCCATCCTGCGCAGAGGCCCTCGGTGGGACATTTTTCTTCATTAGTCATCAGTGACCTGGATGGAGGGACAGCACGTAACTGCAGCAGGTTTGTGGGTGATACCAAACTGGGGGGAGTGGCTGGCTCCCCAGGGGCTGCGCTGCCACGCAGCCAGACAGGGCAGGTGGCAGAGTGGGGCAGACAGGGATCTAATGAAGTTCAATGAAGACAAGTGTCGCATCCTGCACCTGGGGAGGGACAGCCCCGTGCACCAGTACAGGCTGGGGCTGACCTGCTGGTAGGCAGCTCTGAGGAGGACCTGGGAGTGCTGGTGAGTTGCCTGTGAGCCAGCAGTGTACCCAGGTGGCCAAGGGGCCAGTGGGATCATGGCAGCATGAGGAGCAGTGTGGCCAACAGGTCGAGGGAGGTGATTCTCTCCCCCTGCTCTGACCTGGTGAGGCACATCTGGAATGCTGTGCCCAGTGCTGGGCTCCCAGTTCCAGAGAGACAGGGAGCTACTGGGGATGGGGCAGCAGAAGCTGTGGGGATGATGAGGGGATGGAGCATCTCCCTGATGAGGAAAGGCTGGAGAGCTGGGGCTGCTCAGCCCGGAGGAGAGAAGACCGAGGGGCTCTGATCAATGCCTACAGACACCTTAAGGGCGAGTGCCAGCAGGACGGGGCCAGGCTCTTTTCAGCGGTGCCCAGCGACGGGCCAAGGGGCAACGGGCACCAACGGCAACACGGCAACTTCCATCTGCATGTGAGGAGGAACTTCTCTGCCTCGGGGGTGGCAGAGCCCTGGGCCAGGCTGCCCAGAGAGGCCGAGGGGTCTCCTTCTCTGGAGACGTTGGAACCCGCCTGGACGCGGCTCTGTGCAGCCTGCTCTAGGGGAGCTGCTTCAGCAGGGGGGTGGGCTGGGTGACCCCCAGGGGTCCCTTCCAGCCCTGACCATGCTGTGACTCTGTGACATGACACAGCACCCCATGGGAGCTGCAGTGTTGTCAGGGTCTGGGGGACCGTGGAGGCTCAGCACTAGACCACAGTGCTCTTGCCTGTCCCCAGCCTCCAGCAGCACCACAAAGTTGCAGGCAGGATTCCTCCTGTCCTCCACATCTGTGGGGAGAAGGGAAGAGGGACGATTTCACTGCTCTCCTCTCCTGTGCCTGGGCTGTGCCACTCTGGTAGGCACCAACACACCCCAGGGCTCAGGGGGAAAAGGGAGGGGTGGACACTAGCAAAGCCACCTGTTCCTAGGTAGCTGCACCTGGAATCCTGTGTATTCCATACTACCTATGTAGTAATATAAAAACATCGGACTTGGGAATGGATGAAACAAAATTGGGACCCACAGAGAAAAAGTTATTAGGAACAGGCTGTTTGGCTGGCAAAAGGAAGGTGGAAGTGTAGCAAAAAGGGCCCAGAAATGGAAAAAATAGAGAATAAGGTATAAAATCAGGCACCGGTCAGCACAGGGGGAATGTTCTGATATTAGGGGTGCAGGTGACTGCGGATTGCAGTGCTGTTGACTTGCAGAGCCAGGCCTGGCAGGGACAGTGCCCCCCGGCCATCAGGACTCAGACTGGACCCTTCCCTCCCAGGCAGTAGGAAGGGAGGAGTGATAGAGCTGTCATTTCAACTGCAGTCCTGTGGGATTCGTAACATTAAGAGCCATAATTAGTAGCTTTGTTTTGTGCGGAATCATTCAATCATAAATTAATAATAGGATGTGTTTGTTATTATTTATTGATAACTTAATTTATTAGCTTTTAATGTTGCTTAATCAATAAAATGAATCTGTTCTATGCCAAGCCTGCAGCTGAGCAGTGGAGAGCTGGACCCGGCAGTAGCCCAGGCCATGTCCTGAGAGGGGGGGCAGGCAGGATGGGGTGGGGGGCTGCTCACAGCACCAGGCCCACTCACACTGCAGGTACCAAGCCCCCCGGATCACATCATTCAGCCAGATCTTGTCCCACTAGAGATGCTTCAGGCTCTTGAACTCGTTCCACTTGGGGGACATGATTTTCCCACTGGGAACAGGACAGGGGCATTCAGATCCCTAAGAGGTAAGCGCTCCATGCCCAGCCAGCCCAGTGTTACCCCGAGCAGGGCCCTGGGGTCAGGTGGAAGGAGGCAGCCAGTGGGGGGCTCTCCAAGGGGGGTCACCAGACCTCATCCCACTTTCTCTGCCCTAACCCTTCAGAGTCCAACTTTATGCCGCGGTCCTGCTACGCTCGGTGGCTGCAGACGCCACAGCTGAGCTCCCTCTGCCTGTGGGAGGGGGGTTTTCAGGCTCCTTGCAGTGGCAGAGGGTTGGGAGAGGGAGGTAGTAAAACCCACCCAAAAAGCATCCAAAGGTATGTGGGTGGTGCTCAAGATCCCAAGCCACGGCAAAGTGAGGAAAGGCTCAAAGAAGAAAACAAGGTTTGTCTTATCTCCAAAAAACACCCGCAGGAGTCTCTGCACAGCCTGTGGCAGTGCTGGGGCCCCTTGCTCTGCCCCGTGACCCGTATCTCTTCTGTCCCATGTCCCCCTGTGGGGAGGGGATATGAAGAGGTCCCCCCACCCTGGGGCCCAGGTTGCTGCTGTGCCCAGTGCCTGTGCTACGAGTGCCCTGCCTGGCCCCTTCCACAGCAATGGCTGTGAGATGTGACTGACAAGAGCAGAGCAAAGGTCAGGGTGCCAGCACAGCCCAGCAGCGCCAAGGCTCTTGCTCAAGTCAGGTCTTTCCCGGTGGGCTGCAAGCCAGTGAGGGCTCTGGGCAGACTGCAGCAGCTCTCTGGGTGCAGAGTGGTGGGTTCCCTGGAGTTGGGGGGAAGACTCTGGGATGGGTCCTGGCCAAAGCAACAGCCTCAGAGCAGGCTCCAGTCAGGACACCGCTCCTCAATGCAGGCCCTCACAGTCAGAGGCAACGTGCAACCTTCTAGCTCCATGTGTGGCTTCACGCTGGCTCTTCCAGCCTCAAGAAGATCCCCGATCGATAGCTTTGCCAGCACACCTGCCCTCCCTCCCAGCCCAGGGCAGGCTGTGCCCTGCAGCTCTGCCCTCCCAGCTGTCAGGCTGATCAGTAGCAGGCAGCCAGGTCTGTGGCTTTCCTCCTGCCTGCCCTCACCTGTGGGCCAAGCTCACGCACTCAGAGAGCTCAGTGAGGGAGCCATCGATGCTGAGGCGCTGCAGGAGCAACAGCAGTTGGCTTGCCAGGTGCCCTCATCCACTGTGCTGAAGTTGCAGGCCCCTGTCCCTGCCTGGGCCTGGCTCCTGCTGCTGCCCGGGGGGGTGCCCTTGCCCCTGCTACCACCCACCCCGGCCTCCTCCTGCGGCTTGAGCCCCACTCCCGCTGGGCTGTGGCTTGGACACCATGAAACGGCCTCTTATACCTGGGGGCGCGCCATGACAGCCTGCCCCCACCGCCTCCCCAGCGCCCGGCCTGCCCCGCCGCTACAACTACAGCGGGCTGCCAGCTCCCTGCGCCGCTTCACTCCTCCGCGGCCGGTCCCCGGGCCTGTCCCGGCCGCGGCCCAGGCCGCTGGGGCTGAGGCAGGCCTGCGCGCGTTGCCGTAGCAACCCGGAAGGACCCGGCGCGCAAGCGCAAGGCCCCATCCCGCGCAAGGCCCGCCGGGAGCTGCAGTTCCCGCCCTGCCCCCCGGCGCATGCGCGCCCCGCCCGCCCAACGCACAAGATGGCGGCCGAGCGTCGTGCTTGCGTCTCGCCGCTGCGCGCCAGGGCAGCACGCAACACCCGCTGTCCCTTTCCCACTCAGTGCCATCGTGTTCATTCTGGCCGCTACTGACGGCAAGCTGAGCAGTGGCCTATGCCCCGCAGCTGGGCAGGGCCTGGCGGGAGGGTCCCACGCTTGTCCCTGGGGCTTGCAGAGACCCCCGCAGGCAGGACCCACGCCAGGGCAGCCATTTCCACTCTTTATTGCTGGTGCGGGTGGCAGCTGGTCCCCGGGGGGCATAGCAGCGGGCTGCCCCACCCCCTACAGGGTTACGGAGTAAGGGGGGGAGTGGAGGGGAGATGGGGGGCAGGGTCAGCTGTAGGGGAGGGGTCCTCGGCGGGAGCAGGGCCACCATCCAGGCTGGCCTGGCGTACCACACGGCGGGGCCGAGAGGAGGGCCGGGGGTTGGGCTGGACCCCCACCACATCACCCCCTGCTGCTGCCTTCGTGGCCTCGAACACCTGCAGGGGAGGGGGGGACACTGTGGGGCTCAGCCAGTGCCACAGCTCTGTGCCCCCAGCCCCTCCGGTCACCTCCTGCCCCGCACTCACCTCCTCGGCGAGGGGCTCCCCTGGCAGCTCGGGGGGCTCAGGGGGCTCCAGCTGGCTAATGCTCCGCATGACGGCGCAGAGGGAGATGCGGGGGCGCCGGGAGGTCCCCAGCAGGCCCCCCCCACTCACCTCCTCAGCGGGCTGCGGGGAGGGGGCCGGGGACAGGCCTCCTGGGCTGGCCTCCGGGCCTGGCTGGGGCTGGGCTGCCTGTTCGGCCGCCCGGGGCTCCCACAGGCTGCTGTGCCGGCTGCCACACACCTACTGTCAGCAGCGGCCCACGCCCCTTCTGTGGTGGAGCAGGGGTCCCACAAGCTCCGCCTCCGTGGCCACCCCGCCCACTGGGGCACGGCCACAGAAACCCCGCCTACCCCTCACAAAAGGGGTGTGACCACAGGAAGCCCCACCTGGCCACATGAAAGGGGCGTGGCCATAGGAAGCTTACCCCTACCAGATGGGCGTGGTCATAGGAAGCCACACCCACCACCACAAAAAGGGCGTGGGCATAGGAAATTCTGCCCATTCCATGGGAAAAGAGGCGTGGCCACAACAGGCTCCACCCACACCACCCAAGCGGTCACAGTCAAAGCCAACCCTGCCCAGCCCAAGGGGGTGTGGTCACAGAAGGCCACGCCCTCTCTTGCACATAGGGGCAGAGTTGCACCGGCCCCACCCACCCCACTCATGGGCGTGTCCCACCCCACCCCTCGCCCCACCCACCTGGCTTGCAGGATGCCCTGGTAGAAGTCTAGCTGGCGCATGAAGCCGGGGTTGGGCAGGACGCCGGGGCGGCAGTGCCGGACGTGCCGCAGCGCCCGCTCCAGGGGCCACCCGAACTCCTTCATGGCGTAGGCCAGCACCGTGGCTGCCGAGCGGCTCAGCCCCATGCGGCAGTGCACCAGCACCCGGCCCCCACCGGCCCTGCAGCACCCACCCGCACTGCCACTGAGCTCCCGGTGCTCCCCATGTCCCCAGGGACCCCATGTCCCAGGGCTCCCCGTGTCCCCAGGGATCCCATGTCCCAGGGCTCCCACTGTCCCCAGTGCACCAGTGTCCCAGTGCTCCCCATGCCCCATGGGTCCCCTGTTCCCAGTGTCATCGGTGCTCCAAGGTTCCCCATGTCCCCAGTGCTCCCTGTGCCCATTGGTCCCCTTTCCCCAGTGCTACCACTGTCCCCAGGGCATTAGTGCCACAGGGCTCCCCATGTCCCCAGGACTCCCTGGCCCCCGGGACCCCCAATGTCCACAGACCCAATGCCCCAGAGCTCCCACTGTCCCTAGGACTCCCAGTGCCCCGATGTCCCCCACCGCCTCAGTCATCAAGACACCTGACCAGTTACACCCCCCCCATCCCCCACCCAGCCTGCTGCTGCCTCCAGCCCCTGCCCCTCCATGCACCTCACACCCTGGCCCCCCCTTGTATGCCCCTGATGTCCCCCCGCCCCGTGCCCTGGGGCTGCCCTGGCCCCACTGACCGGACGCGGGAGAGGAAGAGGAAGGTGTCATTCCAGTGGGGCAGGAGCTGGGCTGTCTCCTCGTCATACACCCGCACGTTCATGTAGGTGAACAGCGCAGGGAAGAAGTTGTCGATCTCCCGCGCCACATTCAGGATGTGGGTGACCCTGTGGTGCCACGGGCAGGGGGCACAGCCAGCATGCAGGGTTGGGGCTCGGCCTGTACTCTATGGGGTGCCCCGCAGTGCCCCATGCCCACCTGCCACCAGCCCCATCACGCCACCATGCCCACCCTGATGGATGCTCCCGGTGCCCCACGTCCACCCCACCATGGTGCCACAGTCCTGCTGCACCCACCTCACTAATGGCCCATGGTGACCCCGTGCCCACCCTGCTGTGTGCCCTCCAAGGACACCATGCCCACCCCAATGGGTGTCCCACAGTGACCCCATACTTACACCATCAGTGTCCCATGATGAGCCCACACCCACCCCACCGGACCATCTCATGATGACCTCATACTTGTACCACCATTATACTCCATGACGATCCTGTGTCCACCCTACCATGATGACTTCGTGCCACCCCACCTTGACGTCCCAGATGGCCCTGTGCCACCCTGTGCCATCCCAGATGACCCATGCGACCCAAATATGCCACCCCATACGATCCCATGCCCACCCCACCACGCCAGCCCAGATGACCCCATGCCACTCCACACTCACTGGTTCTGCTGCAGCTCCTCCAGGTTAGCCGCGTTCCACTCGGAGCCCTGCATGGTGGCAGAGGTGAGGGGTGGGGACATCCCTGCCCACCCTGCCCACCCTGCCCGCCCTGCTGCCCACCAGGTAGAGGTGTGGGAAGATGTGGGAGGGCCGGTCCATCTGTGCCAGCACCAGCAGCATCTCATTGTCGATAAAGTCCTTGTGCTGAGCCAAGCTGTGCCCCGTGCGCCGCTCCAGCTCCTCCCGCACCTGGGCACCGCCACGGGGTGAGGGACGGCCCTCTGCCTGCCTGCCCCTGCCCGCGAGCCAGGCTCTCCCCACCAGGACCCCTGGCTGTGGGCACCCACCTCCTTGGAGGTGACGCTCTCCAGGTCAGCGGTGGCCATCACATCCCGCAGCAGCGCCCGCACCGCCTGCTCCGACAGCTCCGGCACCGCCAGCCTGGCACCCACACCACCGCATCACCGTGTCACCTGCCCCACTCGGGCCCCGCCCTGCCCACACCCTACCTCCTCTGCTCCCAAGCCCCTCCCCTAAATGCAAGCCCCTCCTCCCCATGCCCCTCCCTAGATGAGAAGCCCCGTCCCCTCCATTAGCCACCCCTGAGCACAGACCACGCCCCTCCTTCCAACCGAGCCCCATCCAATGACCACACCCCTTTCCCACAAGCCCCACCCCGCCCAGGAGCAGTGTTGATTGGCCAGCGGGCTGTGGGTGGGGCAGGGGGCGGGGCATACCGGAGGGGCGGGGGCGAGGCGGGGCGCACGGACTCCAGGTCGGCCATGGCCAGCCACTCGTTGAGGCAGCTCTGCTCCGAGGTCAGCGCCGCTGCGTAGCCACAGGCCCAGGCCAGCGCCGGGCCCCCAGGGATGTGCCCGCCACGGGATGCCTCCTCGCAGGCGCGGTGCAACTCCTGCAGCACGGCCCTGCCACACACCACCTGCGGCGACTGCACCACCCCAGCACCGCCCCACGGCTCCTCCCCGCCACCGTGGCCAGGGCATCTCACCAGGGCCGTGCCAGTGTCCCCCTGGCCTGACTTCCCACTGTGTGTGGGTGTCACTTCCCCTCTCCTGGCCATGGTCCATGTGCCCAAACCCTCCCCACACCCCCACTCCCACGTGCCCGCAGCAGTGCCCCTATGCCCATGCCCTGGCTGTGCCCATGGTGGTGCCTGCACCTCCCATGCCCACACTGCTACCCATGTCCACCATGCCCACAGTGGTGCCCACGTCCTCCATGCACAAGGTGGTGCCCACGTCCCCCGTGCCCATGGCAGTGTCCATATGTCCCTTGATCGTGGTGGTACCCACATCCCGTGTGCTCGCAGCAGCAGTGCCCACATCCCCCGTGTCCATGGCGATGCCCACATCCCCCATAATCATGGTGATACCCACATCCCCCATGCCCATGGTGGTAACTGCATCCCATGTGCCCACCACGGTGGCAATATCCCATGTCCACGGCAGTGCCCATGTCCTCTGTGACCATGGTGGTGGCCACGTCCCATGCCCACCATAGTGCCCATGTCCCCATGCCTGTGGCAGTGCCCACATTCCATGCCCACAGCAGTGCCCACATCCCCCACAAACATGGTGGTACCCACATCCCCCGTGCCCACAGTGGTGCTCACATTCCCCTTGCCCACGGTCACAGCCGGGGCTTGCTCACCACATGGTCTGGACAGAGATGGGCTTGAAGATGCGGGTCTGTCCTCCTGATGTCACACTGAACCCTCTGGGCACCGTGGGGAGACATGTGGGTCAGGGTGGGCACCCCAGCACCACCCCTACTCACAGGCCTCACCCAATTTTGTGAGACCCACCCTCATAAGCCCCTCCCTTTCCCAGAAGTCCCGCCTACCCCTTACCCATCACCATCGAGGAAGACTTGGGTGTCGCTCCAGAGAGGCAGCACCATGCCCAGTGTGCAGCGGGTGGCCCTGGGGCGGGCAGAGGTCAGGGGGTGCATCCACCGCCCCCCCTGCCCCCCCCCTTCCCACTCACCCCTCGTGGGCAAAGTCCACACCAAGCAGCGCTGTCTGCCCCTCGGCTCCTGCCTCCTCCGGCCGCACCACCAGCAGGTACCGCACCCGCCGTGGCCGCACCGACTCCAGACGCACCGCCTAGGGTTGGGGCGGGGAATGAGGGGAGCCCCTGCACCCCCAAGATCTGCCCCCTATTGCCAGGGGAGGAGCAGCAAGCACACTGCAGGGCAGGCTGGGCTGTATCCCATCCCCATCCTGTCCTGTCCTGAAGTGTGCTGTCCCCATCCTGTTCTTACCCCATCCTACCACATCCCCATCCCATCCTGCCCCCATCCTTATCCCATTACATCCCCATCTGGTACTTAGCCTATCCAATCACATCTCCATCCTCAACCCATCCCATTGCATCCCACCCCACTGCATCCCTTCCAGTCCCCATCCCATACCTTACCCATCCCCATACTGTCCTTATCCTATCACATCCCCATCCTCAAACCATCACATCACATCCTACCACATTACATCCCACCCTGTCCTCATTCCATTCCCATCCCTGTCCCATCCTGTGCTGTCCCCATCCTGTCCTTATCCCATCCTATCACATCCCCATCACCATCTTATCTCCAATCCTCAACCAATCCCATACCGTCCCCTTTCCATTCCATCTCTTCACTGTCCCCATCTCATCTCCATCCCATCACAGTCACTGTCACCAGCCCTGTCACCACCCTGTGCCCTACCAGCTGGATGGCATCCTGGGGGCGAAGCAGCTGCATCATGAGCTGCAGGTGCTGCTCCTGACGCCCCGGGACCTGGCCGGGGGGTGCAGCTTGGGGGGGCTCAGACACCAGCGGCTCCTCGGCAGGCAGCAGCAGGGCAGCCCCCTTGACCATGACGAAGCTCTGCCTGGGGGGCAGGAGGGTCCTGAGCGGGATGTGGGGCCCAGCCTTTGCGGCCAGGGTACCCTCAGAGCCCTCTTCCGAGGTGGGGGAGAGCTGGGGGGCTGGGGCACCATGGGGTAGGGAAATGCTCCTCAGGGGGGTAGCTGTGTCCCCTCCCCACCCCGGTGACCCGTGTACCCCATCCTGTGCCTTTGGAGCCCCTTCTCACCGCCGCTGTAGCTGGCCACGCCTGGGTGCATCTTCCTCCTGCAAAGCATTGGGGGGGGGGGGGGGGGGGGGGCGGGCAGTGCCCCCCGGGGAGCATGACCCCGGGGCATGGACCATGCCTGGGGGGCCCAGCAAGCATCCCCAGCACACACCATGGGCCAGCGACACCCTGCCTGACTCACCCCCTCCAGCAGCATGGGGCACCGGCAGAGCCCTGGGGGGGAGCGGGGGGGGGACCCTGGAGGGGGCCTACTGGGGAGGTATGTCCCTGGGGATCAGCCTTGGGATGCCAGGGGGGGTCCTTGCCCTGTGCCCCCCACCCTGGCTGGCCGTTGCCCGGGGGAGAAGTGCTCACAGGGGGGTTCTGGGCTGCACACCTGCAGATAAGGCCCAGTAGTTACCTGGGGGGGGGCGGGGGCACTGGGAGCCACTGGCACTGTGAGGGGAGCACTGGGAATAGTGGGAGCAACTGAGGACAACTACCCCTCCCACTCCACCCCCCACCACATAACTACGGGGCAACCCCCGGCCGGGAGCAGAGGAGACCCCAAAGTGTGCTGGAGGCAACTGGGCTCCCAGTAACTTCCCACCGGGAGCGCCTGGAGCAGCAGGGACAGCCCCCCCGCCGGGGGAGCCGGGACACCCCCCCCTCCTGCCGGGAGCCCCAGCGGCAGCCGCGCTTCCCACGGGAGCGCCGGGGCGAGCCGGGACCGGCCTCCCGCCCCCGCCAGCCGCTCCCCCGGCCCGGCCGCACGGCGGGGCCCCGGGCAGCCCCGGCGCCGGTCCCGTCCCGTCGCGCACTCACCGCGGGGCCCCCGGCGGAGCCCGCCGCCCGCCGCACGGTGACCAGCGCCATGCCCCGCCGCACCAGGAAGCGCCGCCGCTGCCCCGCCCGGACGGGAACGGGCACGGGCACGGCACTGCACGGCACGGCCTGCGGCCGCGGGGGGGGCTGTCCCGGGCCCGGAACTCCCAGGCTGGCGTTCCCCGGAGCGGGACCTCCCCGAGGTCCTCGGGACCCCCCCAGCGGTGCTGCCCCGGGAGCCCCATCCGTGTTGACCCTGGACCCCCCCAGATTCACCCTCCAGCACCTGAGACCCCGCTATGTTCCCAGCAGGCAGAAGCCCCCCAGGTGCCCAGCACCTTGGACCCCCATCCATGTTCCTGGGACCCCCCAGGATTCACCTTCCAGCAGCCCGGATCCCCCAAGGTCCCCAGCAGGCAGGAACCCCTGAGGGTCCCCAGCACCCAGGACCCCCCCCCCCCCCCTGGAACCCCTCACCCTGGCACTGCTGTGGGTCCCTTGGCCGTGCCCCCACGGGTGCTGGCCCACCCCGACACCCTGCCTCAGACCTATGCCCAGGAACCCTCACCCCCACACTGGTGGCGGGGCACACCACCCCACATCGGACACCCCATTGCCCTGGCCCCCCCCAAACCCCTTGTCACCCCACGGCTCAGCACTGGGTCCCCAGCCAGGCACCCCCTCCCTGGGCGGGGTTCTCCACAAGTATAGATTGAATAAATTATGTTTGGGGTAAGGAATGAGGGCACAGGGCAGGACTGGGGGGGGGCAAAGGGGGATCCCACCAGTGCCCATCCTGCAGGGTCTGCCCATTTCCCCAGGCCTCTCCCCCTGGGCCATGCCCCCTCAGCGGCCCTGCCAGACACACACCGCACACATCCATGTATATATATATATGTATATGTATATGTACATACATACCCCCAGCCCCCCCCTACCGAGGAATGAGGCCTGGGGGTCCCTGCCTGGCCTCACAGCCCCCGCAGTGGGGTGCCTTTACATTGGGGTCAGCCACCTCCCACGGGGACCCCCAGGTCCGTCCTGCCCCTCATGGGGTCAATGTACAACACTGAAGAGGAGGGGGATCCCTTGGGTGGGGGTCCCTAGGGTGGGGGTCCTGGGGATAGAGGTGTCCCTGGGGTAAGGGGTCCCCAGATCAGGGTCCCTGGGCTAAGGTTTGAGTCTGACAGGAGAGGATCCCTGGATCGGGGGTCCTGGGGGTAGGAGGATCCCTGGATCAATTCCCCCCGTGTGGGAACTGTGCCCACATCAGGGGGGTCCCTGGCACGGGGGTGCCACCCCGGCACCGGCTGTGCCCGTGTTGGGGTGTCCCAGTACAGGACGGTGCCCACGCCGGGGTGTCCCCGTGTGAGGCTGTGCCTGGCGGTCCCTGGGTGAAGCAGTGCCAGTGGGGCGTCCCTTGTCCCTGCGTGGGGTGTCCTCCCGGTGGGATGTCCCTGTCCCCGTGACGAGCACCCCGGCACTACTTGTCGGTGAGGGAGAGGCGCAGGATGCGCTGCAGCTCCTCATCCTCCTCACGCCGGCGTCGCTCCTGCTCCTCCTGCTCCTGCTCCGAGAGTGCCATGGCCAGCCGCAGCTGCTCCGCAAAGCTGCTGTAGCCGGAGGATGCCGGGGGGCTACCACCGCCTGCCCCGGGGGGGGTCCCGGCTGCCGGGGGGTCGGTGCTGGGGCCCGCCTGCAGCAGCATGCTCTCCTGCAGGGCCCTGTGGGGAGAACCGCTGTGGCCACGCCCCCTTGCCGAGGCCGTGCCCACAGCGGCCCACCCGTGTCCCACCCCAGGTAGCCACGCCTACTTCACAGCTCCACCCTGCGCTGGGCAGTCACACACCTCCGCAGGCCTCACCCATCTGCTAGCCACACCCACCCCGCCATTATCCCCGCCCACTATAGCCACACCCACTCCTGCTGTTAACCCTGCCCATTATAACCACACCCACCCCGTGGTTAGCCCTGCCCACCTGCTAGTCACGCCCACCCCTGCTCTTAGCCCTGCCCATCATAGCCACGCCCATCCCTCTGATGGTCCTGCTTGTCTGCTAGCCACATCCACCATTGCTGCCAGCCACGCCCACTACAGCCACACCCACTCCTGCTGTTAGCCACGCCCACTACAACCACACCCACCCGGGATCAGGCAGCCCCTCCCCTCTAGACCACACCCATGCCCCACCCCTTGCCCCACCCTGCCCCTTCGAGGCCCCCTGGGCCCAGCCCCACCGCTCCAGCTGCAGGGCCTCGTCGTAGGGCGGCGGGTCAGCGCCGGGGCGGGTGTTGGTCAGCGCCTCCCAAATGGTCACCTGCGGGGGGTGGGGCTGAGGGGCGGGGCCTGCACCCGGGGGCGGGGCCAAGGCGGGAGGGCGGAGCCAGGCCCGCAGCGGAGTGGGGTGGGGGGTCCCACCTGGTCAGTCTCAGTGCCGGCATCGAGCAGGCTCTGCTGGATGGCGAACTGCAGCAGGTCGTCGTCCTCGTCCCGCAGGGGCTCGCTGCGCCCCGCGCCCAGCACCGTGTACCCTGCTGGCACCTCGAACACCCCCGCCTCCACCTCGCACGGGAAGGGCCAGCCTGCCGCAACGCCCACCCATGGGGTGCCCTGAGCACCGCGCGGCAGCCCACGGCACCCATGGCACCCCACAGTGTCCCGTGACACCCTGCTGGTGTCCCAGAACACCCCGTACCCCATGGCACCCCGCAGTGTCCCACGACACCCTGTGGCAGCCCACAGCACTCTGCACCCGACATTTCACCAGCATCCTGTGGCACCCTGTGGCATCACATGGCACGCTGTGGTGTCCCACAGCACCTCGTGCCATCCCACAGCACCCCATGGCACCCCGTGCCCATGGCACCCCAGTGTCCAACGGCACCCCATGGCATCCCATGGCACCCCACATCGGCAGCACCTCACAGTGTCCCATGGCACCTCACGGCATCCCATAGTACCCTGCACCCATGGCACCCACACCCATGGGTGCTCTGTGCCCCTGAGCACCCCACAGCACCCTGCACTCCCAGCCCATGGCCACACCACCCTGTGACCCATGGGGGGCCCATGGCACCCCACAGCACCCACCACCCTGTGCCCCATGCCCAGCCTGGTGGTACCCAGCACCCCCGCCCCAGAGCACCCGGCAGCACCCTACATCCAGGCATCCCCCCCAGTGCCCAGCACCCCGCACCCACAGCCACCAGCTCTGGGAGGACCCCTACCCCCAGAGCCCCGCAGCCCCAAGGCACCCCACATCCCACAGCAGCCCCCCAGCCTCACCTCTGGAACCAGGGGGCTGGGTGCCAGGGGGGTGGGCACCTGGGGGCTGGGTAGGGGCGCACACCCGCACGGAGCCCAGCGGCTGGTCGCACCCACAGAGGTTGCTGAAGGTGATGCGGGCGTTGAGCACGTGGAAGAGGGGAATCTCTGAGGATACAGGGGTCAGTGGCCCCGCCCCTGGATAGGCCCCTACCCTGCCCTGCCCCACCCCACCCCACCCTCACCGATCTTGACAGGGAAGCCAGGGGGCAACTTGAGGGTGATGAAATCGCGCAGTTTGGCGAAGTGGGCGTTGGAGATGGCCATGAGGTCGATGATGGGCGTCACCTGCTCCGCCAGTGACAGCGGGTGCTGCTCGCACAGCCACAGCGTTGCCTTGAACCTGCCCGAGCACCAGCGTGGGCACGGGAACCCCGCCATGGCCCCTGGGACCCCACCCCCACCCCCATGGCTCCTGACACCCAGCGCCACATCCCTTAGGACCCCACCACCACCCCCAAGGATCCCAACAACCAGTGTCATGTCCACAGGACCTTGTCACCACCCCCACGGTGCCCTGCCACTCCAGTGCCACCTCCCAGGGACTGGCTCACCACCCTCACTGGGTCCCTACACCCCAGTGCTACATCCCGGGGGGCCACATCACCAACCCCATGGGTCCCACCACCCTAGGGCCATGTCACCGTCCTGCATCGTCTCCCTGTCACCCCAGCACCACATCCCTGGGACCCCGGCACCCCGGGGTGGTGGCCTCACCTCTGCACCTTGCTGGACATCTCAATGGGGCGCCCGATGTTGCGGGTCTCCAGGTCGAAGTGGGGGTCGAAGTACTCCTCGGGGGTGATGGCCGTGGGGTTGGTGGGGCTGGCAGCCTGCAGCACGGGCGCCTGTGGCGGCAGCAGCACCCCTCAGCCCTGTTCCTGGGGATTCCCAGCACTGTGGGGGACACCCCAGCCCCTGGGGGACCCCCCCCCCCCAGCCACTCACCCCGTTGTGGGTGCCATGTTGCTGCGCGATGCCCAGGAAGGAGTGGAAGGGGGTCCTGGAGCCTGGCCAGGTGGAGAGGGAAGGTGCAGGAGTGCAGCATAGGCAGGGGGCACAGCACCCCCACAGTTGCCTGCGCTGTCACGGGTCACACCCTGCATGGGGTCCCACACCTGATAGGTGATACCCAGCACCCGCAGTGTCCCACGCCTGATGGGTGATGCCCAGCAGAACCCACGCCTGAGGGGTCACACCCCACATGCTGTCCCACACCTGACACGTCACACCCAGCACCCACGGTGTCCCACGCCTGATGGATGACACCCCACATGGTGCCCCATGCCTGATGGATGTGTCACGCCCAGCACCCACGGTGTCCCACACCTGACACGTCACATGCAGCACCCAGTGTCCCATGCCTGATGGGTGACACCCCACACACTGTCCCATGCCTGACCCATGTCCCACCCAGCACCCAGTGTGGCACCCAATGCCTGGCGCATCCCACCCAGGAAGGGGGTGGGCCTTGCACTAGGGCGCGGGCCTTGCACTAGGAGGGGGGGGGGGGGCACGTCCCCACACTAGGCGGGCCCCCTGATTGGCTGATGGGGCTGTCACCTTTGCTACGTGACTTGTCCTGGTCGGACAGGTGCTCTGTCCTTGTCTTGGTGACCAGTTCCACGTTGCTGGCGCTGTACACCTGCCGGGGGACAGGATCAGCCCCGGTGCGCACTGGACAGGGGGGGTCCTCCCCCCTATCCCCTCCCGGCTGTGCCCACCTTGGCCTCATAGCCGCTGACCACCTCCATCTTCTCCGAGCGCCAGCCCCAGATCCCTGACTTGTTCCTGAGGATGGGGGGAGGCATCAGCTCCCTGCAGCAGGGGGTGGGGGTGGGGAGGGGGGAGCTCCCCACATGCCGCTCGCCCTCTTGCACAAGCGTTTCCTTCCCCTTCGCACACCGTTCCCCTGTGGCAGCCCTCGCACAGCCCCCTCCCGCCGTGCCAGGCTCCGCCATGGTGCCCCCCCCGTGCCCCCCAGCACCCTCCCGGGGTGGCAGCCCACCGCTCGAAGGCGATGTTCCTGGTGTCGAGGTGCGTGGAGACGATGGGGGACGTCAGCCGCCCAGCCACGTGCTCCTCCGAGGGCTGCATGGCCGCCAGCAGCAGGTCGGGCTCGTGCAGGGCCAGAGCCAGCGTCTCGGTGTAGACCACCTGCTTGTCGTGGTCCACCTCCATCACCACCGCTCCCTCGTCTGCACACGGGGACATGGGTCAGCACCTGCCACTGCCACCCTGCCACCTGTGTCTGGGTTGGCATCTGGCACCCCATGATACCCTGAACCCCCAGCCTGGGGGCACTGCATCTCAGGGGTATCTGGGGGGGCCAGCGGGGAACTGGGGGTCCTGGCAGGGGACTGAGAGCCCTGGTATATGGGGGCTGAGGTGGTCCTTAGCACTGCCAGGAGGGGCAACTGCGGTCCCCAGGGGGTCCCTATAGGTGATATGGGGTCCTTATGGGGGGAGTACTCATAGTGCACGAGGTCTGGGGGCTCCCCAGGGTCACTAGAGGGTCCCTGAGGGTATGTGGGGCCCCAGGGTGTCCCGCCGGAGCTGGAGCTGACCTTCACCCTTGAAGATGTAGCTGCGGCGGCCGCGCTGCCACGTCATGTGCTCGAAGCCCAGCAGCGTGGTGTCGACCCGCAGGCTCTCGCCCCGCTTCCAGACGCGGTACACATCGCTGGGGCACACCTTGGAGACCAGCGGCACTGCGGGCACGTGTACCCCATCAGTGGCACAGCGGGGGTGGTGCCCCTCTAGCCCCCCTGGCCCCCAGCCCCACTCACCCCAGCTGGTGAATTCCCACTTCATCTCCACGTAGAAGTCAGATGCCTGGAAGAGATGAGGGGGTCATGGAGCAGCCAGCTGACACAGTGAGGGGGAGCCTGGAGGAACTGCGGGGGCTCTGCTGGGATTACTGGGGAGATGGGGAGTCCTGGGGACAGGGATGGAGGTCCCAGGCAGCGATCGGGAGGTCCTGAGAGAGTGGGGTGCTGGGGGGGGTGGTGGTGGTGCTGGTAGGGCAGGGTAAGCAGGGGGTCTCTGGGGAAAGAGTGGAGTCATGGAAGAGACCGGAGTCCTGGGAAGACTTGGCAGGGGGTCCAGGGGCTCCCCTCTGCCCGAGCCCCCAGCCTGCTGGGACCCCTGTGCTGGGGGGTGGGCCTGGGGGTGGGGGTGCCCACCCAGGGCAAGCTCATACCCGGCGCAGTTTGCTGAGCAGCTCGGGGATGCCGGCGAGCCGCCGCGTCGCCCGCTGGTAGTCACGGTACTGGAGGACCAGCTGCACCATCTCGGGGTCCCCCGTGCTCACCGCCTCCTGCAGCACTGGGGCACGGAGCGCCATCAGCCGGGCACAGCCAGTGCCCTGTCACCGCGCCCCCCGCCCTGGGGGGCCCCTGTGCCCACGTACCTGTCCAGCCGTTGGCGTTCTCCCGGCCCACGTTGGCGTTGTGCCGCAGCAGCACCCGCACCGACTCCAGGTGGCCCAGGGACACGGCCAGCTCCAGCGGGGTCCGGCCACGGGGGTCCGTCAGCTCCACGTCGTGCTACACGGTCAGGCAAGGTCACGGCCGCTGGCTTGGGGTTTCCCAGGCACCCCCACCCCCACCCCAGTGCCCCCTGGCACCCCACAGCTCGTCCCTGTGCCCCCAGGGTGCCCGCCCCCAGTGCCCTCCTGCTCCCATCTCTGCATCCCCCATGGTCCCAAGGCCCAGTGCCCCCAGTTTCCCAGTTCTTCTCTATCTAAAGTACTCCCAGTTGCCCTGTCCCGGTGCCACCAGTCCCCGCAGTGCGCCCAGTCCCCTCTTCTCCCAGTGCCCCAGTACCTCAGAGCCCCCAGTCTTCCTGTACTTCCAAAGCTCCTGTTCCAGCA
Source organism: Falco rusticolus (assembly GCF_015220075.1). Classification (NCBI taxonomy): domain Eukaryota; kingdom Metazoa; phylum Chordata; class Aves; order Falconiformes; family Falconidae; genus Falco; species Falco rusticolus. The sequence goes on along the minus strand of NC_051196.1, from coordinate 18,707,715 downwards.
CCCGTAGAACCCCGATCCCAGTGCTCCCAGTTGCTTCCAGCCCCCTGGTGCTACAGTCCCCTAGTATCCCAGTGCCCCCAGTCCCTCCAGTACTCCCAGTCTTCCCTTATGCTCCCAGTCCCACCTACTGCTCCCAGTGCACTGTGCCCCCCAGTGCCCTGTACCCCAAATCCCTCCACTGCTCCCACTTCCCCCTGCCCTAGTGCTCCCAGTCCCCCCCAGTGCTCCCAGTCTTCCCTAGTGCTCCCAGCCCCCACTAGTGCTCCGGGTCCCCCTAGTGCCCCCAGTTCTCCCCAGTACTCTCAGTGCCTCCAGTCCCCCCCAGTGCTCCGGATCCACCATGCTCTCATTTTCCCCAGTGCTCCCAGTCCCTTGCCATGCTCCCAGTCCCCCCTATGCCCCCAGTTCCCCCAGTGCTTCAAGTCCCCTAGCGCCTAAAGTCTCCCTCTATGTCTCCAGTCCCTCCAGTGCTCCCAGTCCTCTGTGTCCTCAGTCCCCCCCCAGTTCTCCCAGCCCCTCCAGCACTCCCAGTCCCCCCCAGTGCTCTGGGCCCACTGTGCCCTCATTCCCCCCAGTGCTCCCAGTCCCCCCAGCGCCTCCAGCCCCCTACCCCCGGTTCCCCCATTCTCCCACCGCGCCCGCCCGCGCTGCCCTCCCCCCCCGGCCCCCACCCGGGCGCTCCCGGTGCCCGGGTCCCCTCCGCTCCCCCCCCAGCCCGCGGAGGGCCCGCTGCCCGGTGGCGGCGGGGCGCGGGGGGGGGCGCTCGGTGCCGGTGCCCCCGCCGTGCCGGTGTGCCGGTGCCGGCGACGCCCACCGTTCCGGAGCGCAGGGCGCTGTCCAGCGCCTGGTGCCGGTTGTGCCAGACGAGGCGGTGCAGCGGGAAGGTGTCGGCGGGCCGGGCCATCCCGCCACCATGTCCCCGGGGCCGCGCCGGGCAGCGCGGGCGGACGGGCCGCAGCGCCGGGCCTGCCCGCAATGGCTGCGCGCGGGGGCGGCGGCGGCGGCGCAGCGCGGCGGCGCGGGGCGGGGCCGGCACCGGGCACGGCGGGGCACCGGCACCCGGCACCGGGCACGGGGGGGCACCGGCACCCGGCACCGGGCGGCCACCGGCATCCGGCACCGGGGAAGCACCGCCATCCGGCACCGGGCACGGGGGGGTGCACCGGCACCGGGCATCCGGCACCGGGCACGGCGGGGCACCGGCACCCGACACCGGGGGGCACCGGCATCCGGCACCGGGAACGGGGCGGGGGGCACCGGCATCCGGCACCGGGCACGGGGAGGCACCGGCATCCGGCAGCGGGAACGGCGGGGCATCGGCAGCACCGGGCACGGCGGGGCACCGGTACCCAGAACCGGGCAACGGACACGGCGGCCGAGGCACCGGCACCCGGAACGTTGCACCGGGCATTGCGGGACGCTGGACCCCGCCCCCGGTACCGCGCCCCGGGGCGCATCCCGCGGCGAGGCCGCCCGTCGCCGGAGTTGGCACCGGGATCCCCCGGCCCGCCCCGCGCTGGGGACCCGTCACCCCGCAGCTGCCCCGGTACCGGGGGCTGCCCCCTACCCGGCATCTCCTGCTGGGCACCGCGCGGGTCTGCGGCACCCCGGGACCCCCCTCCCCCAGCCCCGCGGTGAGTACCCACCGCCCGGCCCCCTCCCCCGCCCCCCCCCCCCCCCCCAACCCCGTTCTCCGGCCCCAGCCCCGCGCAGCACCGGCACTCCCGGGCTGGGGCGGCTGCCGCGCTCCGTCCCACGGCAGCGGCACGAACGGAGACCCCCGGGCGCTGCGGACGGGGGGTGCTGCCTGCACAGCCCCACGACACGGGCATGGCCAAGGTCACTCACGAGGATCCGACCCCCAGCGCTGCCCCTGCCCCCCCCCCCTCCCCGCAGGGCACAAGGGCAGCCCCCCGGGGGTGACAGGGCATGGGGCAGGGTGCCCCTAAACGGGTGCGGAGACACCTCTGCCACCCCCGAAATGAGGTGGAGTTGGATCTTGGGGTTTTTTTTCCCAGATTTTTATTATAAAAACTTTTTTTTTTTCCTCTTTTTCTCGCATTCTCACGTCTCTTCTCATTAAAATCTCATTCATCAGCGCCCCCGGCCCTACCTGGTGCCACCCCCTGCCCGCCCCAGCCCCTGGAGCGGATTGACCAGAGAGCAATATTTACAGATGCTGCCAGGGGGTGGGGGCCCTGGGGGCCACTGTCCCCATGTCCCCCAGCCGAGGATGGGCCCAGTGCCCCAGGAGGCTGATCTGGGGGGGGGGGGGCCCTCTCACCTGCTCCCTCCTCTTCAGCCAGCCCATGCCCCCCCAACCACGCACTGCCACCCCACAGCTTGGGGGCTGGCAGGGGGCTGGGGGGGGGTGTCACCCCACTTGCCCAGGGGGGATGGCAAGAGGGGCAGCAGCATGGCCAGGGGGCACAGGGGACCCACAGCACAATATTTACAGGGGCGCACTCACACACACACACCCACACACACCCCCCCTCAGGACTTGGCACCCACACGACAGGCACGGCCGAGCCGGGGCACACCAGCTGGCAGGGAGGTGGGCAAAGGCTACGGGTGAGGTGAGCTGGCCGGTTCCCTGCCCGGCCGGAGCGGGGCACCCACCTGCCCCATTTGGCACACACACCCATGGCGAAGCAGGCGGGCATGGAGGGGGGGCGCAGGGGCTGCCTTCATCTTAGCCGGAGAGTTGGTGGAGGACTGGGGGGATGCCAAGGAGAGGTGCTGAGCCACGCCATGCACCCAGCGCCAGCTCCGCGCCAGAGGCTGGGCTGGGACCACGCCAGCACAGCCGTGCCCCCTCCACGCCTGGCAGGCGAGATCAGCAACCGGGTGTCCTCCAACGCCCGGCCTGGGGACAACGAAAAGGAGCGGGGGCACGCGGGAACCCAACCCAATAAATTAGAGGCGGGGTGGGAAGGGGGGAGGAGGGCGCGCGGGCGTGTTGGCACGGGGTCAGAGCCCGTTGGCAGAGCGCTGGATGAACGGCACTTTGCTGAGCTCCACCACGGGCGAGCGGGGCTTGTTCTGCATGCGCGGCACCCGCTGCAGCAGCTGCTGGGCCTGGCGCTGGGCGTCCCGCAGCTCCTTCCGCCACTGCACCAGCTCGGGGTCACTCTGTGCAGGGCAGGGCACGCGTCAGGCTGGGGCTCCCCGGGGGGCCGGGGCAGGGTACAGGGTGGTCGGGGGCTCCCTGGGGTGCCAGCACTCTGGGGTTGCCCCAAGCTTTCAGTATTTGTGTTCCGCAATGGCTCGGAGGGCTAAACACACAGGGCTAGTGGCCAGCAAGAGGTGGCCAGCAACTGGCAGGAGGAGGTGGTTAGCGCTCAGCAGAGGGGATGACTAGCAACTAGCAGGAGATGGCTAGCACTCAGCAGAGGGGATGACTAGCAACTAGCAGGAGATGGCTAGCACCTAGCAGGGTTTGGTTAGTGCCCAGTGGGAGCAACTGGCACCCAGGGAAGGCGGCCGGTGATGGGCTAGTGCCTGGCAAGGGTGGCTGCTGACCCCAGGGGGTGGCTAGCTCCCAGCCAGGGTGGCCAGCCCCAGCAGGTGACCCAGGGCACACTCACATCACACTGCAGCACGAACTGCTTGCCACCGCGGATGCGGAGCAGGATGCACTTGCGCTCCTTCACCTGCGTCTCCTCCACTGAGTCGATCTCCTCCATGGTGAGCAGGGACTGCTGGGGGGACAGGCTCAGCCCAGCCCCTGCCCCCAGTGCCTCACCGCGGTCCCCCCAAGACCCCCACCCCCCTCGCAGTGCCATGCCTGCTTGTACACATCCCTCACCCCCTGTGCCCTGCACACCCTGATGTCCACCAGTGCCAAGGTGTGCCCGTGGAGTAACCCCCGTGCCCCCAACTTGCCCCACGCTGCCTTGTGCCCCTGCCGACTTGCCCCGTGCCCGCCTTACCGGCGACTCGCCCTCCCCGCGCCACTCCAGGCGGTTGGGGAAGAGGTAGAAGTAGCGGCGCTGCCACTGTGTCAGGAAGGGGTTGCCCAGCTTGGCCATGTACCCGTGCATGATGCAGTCCTTGCCCATGGCGTACTCTGTGCCCGCCGCGCCGAGGAAAGTCAGGGTCAGCCCGTGGCACGGTTGGGGGGGGCTGTCAGGGGGGAGGGCAGGACCTGGGGGGCATCAAGCCCACTCACCCTCCTCATGGCCCAGCTGCTTGTTCTTGGCCTTCTTGCGAGCTTCCAGCTTGTCGGTGTCAGCGTTGACGGCTTCGAAGACAGTCTCCGTCACCTCCTGCTGCCACCGCTCCGAGATGGTGAGTGGGAAGTTGCGGTACAGCTCCTGGTCGCTCTCCAGCAGCTGGCGGGCAGGGAGGCATCGCTGGGTCAGGGGGCACCTGCCACCGCAGCCCCCCCACGCTCAGCCCCTCTGCCCTGGTACCTTGATGCCCTTCGTGTCCTCCTCATCAAAGGAGCCGATGTCAAAGGCGTCAGCCGCATTCACCTCACCGCGGGGTGGGATCAGGGGCGGTGGGTACTGCAGGCAGGAAAGGGGTTTCAGAGGGGTGGCTGCCCGTGCCCCCATACGCCTTCCTGCACCCAGGCGTGGTGCCCCTCACCTTCTGCAGGAAAACCATCTGCCAGTCCAGACCCTTGAAGAAGGGCTCCTCCTTCACCTCCTGAGCCCTGGGGAGTGCGAGGGGGTGAGCACTGCTGGCTCCCGGCTGCAGCCCTGGGGCCAGGGTGCTGTGCCAGCACACCCTCTGTCCTTGCCTGCCTTCTGCCTAAGCCCTGGCCACCGCTCCGGTGCCCACTGTGCCCGCCGGGACTCACCCGTGCCCCATGCAGCCCAGCCGCCGGTTAACGTCTCGCTGCAGCAGCCCCTCGAGGAGGGAGCGCAACTCGGGGGAGAAGGAGTCTGGCAGCTCGATGGCCTGCAAGAGAGGGCAGGGTCGCTCACACCGTAAGCACACGTGTGCAAGGGGACAGGTGTGCACAGATACGCAGAGGTGTGCACACACAGAGCCCTGCACGTGCACAGGATACACACTGACACACACCGGGTGACGCGCACACACTTACACGTGCCTGTGCACCAGAGCGTACTCAGCAACGCACACATACGCGTGTGCATGTGCATATCCAGCCCCGTGCAAGCACATACAGGTGGATGTGCGAGTGCACACACCAGGCACACGAGTGCACAGCGGCTCACACATGTGAACAGCACACAGGCGTCTGCACGGACTGCAGACACTGCACACACCGCTGGGCACAACCCACCCGTGAGTGTGTGTGGACACAAACATGCCCATGTGCAGACATCCACTTGCACATGTCATTCTGCACACACATGTGCATACACATGTAGAGATGGTCACGAACACATACTCCGGGCACTGCTCCCCTTCAGGGACGAGGTACCCCTGCCCCCAAACACCCTCCATGTGCCCCCCAGGCCTCTGCCAGCACACGGTGGGGGGCACAGCAGCACAGGGGTGCTCGCGCCCAATCCACACCTGCCTCAGCCCTCCCTGGCACACAGGGCAAAGCCCAGGGTATCCCAGCTCACCATGGTGAGGGTCATACGGTCGATCTCATGCTTGTCCTTCGTCTTGTGCTGCCGAAAGGGGCTGTGCCTGCAGCCACGAGGGGAGAGGGAAAGTCAGCAGTGCCCACCCATGCCCACCTGTGCCCACCCGTGCCCACACACTCACCCCCGGAGCAGCTTGAACAGCATGCAGCCCAGTGAGAACCAGTCAGCGCTGCTGTCGTACGCCACTCCTTTCTGCAGCACCTCTGGAGCCATGTACCCATGGGTGCCCCTGCGGGGGCAGAGAGCAGGGTCAGGGGCTGTGCTGGGCAGGCGGGCAGGGCAGGCAGGGGGGCAGGGGGCACACTCACACACTGGCATGGGGCTTCTTCTTGGAGAAGTCACAGGCCAGGCCCAGGTCTGAGATGCGGACGTGCCCAAACTCATCCAGGAGGATGTTTGCCGGCTGCCAAGACACCGTGCCACTCCTGAGCCCAAGCGCTGCCCACAGGCATGGCAGAGGCGGGGGGGGGGGGGGCAGCGAGGTTGGGGTGCCCACATGGGTCTGGGATTTGGGGGTGTCCACAGGACTGAGGTGCCTGATGCACCAGGAAGCACCAGTGGAGTCTGCAAGCGCCCTGCAAGGCCTCAGGATGCCCGCAGCACCCCAAGAGTGCCCATGGAGTCGGGGGGGGGTGTCCTGCAGGATTGGGGTTCGGGGAGTGCCCATGGCGTCTGAGGGCTCCTGAAGGGTCTGTGTATGCCCAGAGTCCAGGAGACACAGTTCTAGAGGGCCCAGGGATGCCAACAGGGCCTCTAGACACCTGCAGGGTCTGAGGGTGCCCGCAGTGTTTGTGGGGTGCCATGGGGTCAGTCACCTTGAGGTCACGGTACACCACAAAGCGGCTGTGCATGTGCTCCAGGCCCAGGATGATCTCAGCCGCGTAGAACCTCATCTCTGCCTCCGAGAAGACACCGTGCTGGGACAGGTGATAATGCAGGTCTCCCCCTGTGATGGCAGGGACCAGCTGTCACCCTGGCACTGCCCTCTGTGCCCCAGACTGTGTGGGCAGGGGTCTCCGAGCCTGTGGCTCAGGCCAGCTGCAGCCCTGGTGCTGAGGGCCGGCTGCGGGGGTCCCTCAGGACTGGGGCCTCTCACCGTTCATGAGGTCGAGGATGAAGCTGAGCTTGTCGGGCGTGTGGAAGGCATAGGACATGCACACGATGAATGGGCAGTCCTGGCAGGAGAGATGGGGTCACGCGGTGCCGGTGGTGCCCCGGGGGCACTCTCCCTCACCATCCCTCTGCCCTCGCTTGTGCCACAGCCTGTAACCAGGGTGCCAGCCCTGCCCAGTGCCCGCGTGCCCTCACCCCAGTGCTGACGAGGGACAGCATGATGCGCTCGTTGAGGGCCAGGGTCTCACCCTGCTTCATCTTGATGCGTTTCTTGTCCAAACACTTCATGGCATACCTGGGGGCAAAGAGTTCCTGCAAGGTCCTGCTGCTGCCTGCGGCTTCAGTGCCACAGCCAGCATATGCCCACGGCCACGGTGCCACGACCCTCCTGGGCCACTACCATCTCACCACAGCCCTGCCACCCGCAGCCCCGCCACTGCGTCCCTCCAGCACCAGCACCCACGGCCACATCACTGCATCCAGCTACCACCCACGGCCATGACGTCCCTGTATCCCCCCCTTCCCAAAACCTGTAGCCATGGCAATACTTCCACAACCCCCTAACATCTGTTGTTATGGCAACACCACTGCAGATGCCCTCGGGACCACCACCACAGCCCCAACGTGTGTGTCTCTCTCCCTGTGTGTGTGACTCTCCCTCTGTGTGTGTGTCCCCGCAGGCAGATCCCTCTGGACCCCCACAACGGGGCTTCCCCCATTACATTTTGCCCGTATCTGCTTTCCGGCAGCCGTAGACCTCCCCAAAACCACCACGGCCGATGATTCGGTGAACACTGAAGTCGTTCATGGTGAGCTGGAGGGGGCGAGAAGGAGGCGGGGGTGAGCCTGGACACCTGGGTCTTGCAGCACCTGCCCTGCACCAAGAGCAGCAGGGTCCCACACCCTGCCTCAGTTTCCCCGGGTGAGGAACATGGAGGCTGCTCCACATGTCCCCACAAGTGTGGGCAGGTGTGGGAGAGCCACCTGTGAGTGAGTGAAAGCCTGGGAGGGGTGTGAGGACACCCAAACCAGCCCTAGTGAACCCCAGGACAGCAGCCTTGTCACTGTGCCCACGTCTGTCCCCCCATCCCTGGACGTGCCCAGAGGTGCCCCGAGGCGCAGGGGTCCCTGCTCACATGGATGTTCAGCTCCACGTTCTTCCACTGGCAGAACCGTGTGAACTTGTCACTGTAATGAAGCACAGAGAGGGCAAGAGTGGAGCCCCTGGAGGAACACCCCTCCAAGACCCATCTTGGGGCAGAAGGACCCCTTGGACTTGTCTGGAGACAGGCAGCACCCCCTGGGACCCCTGTCTGGGAACAGAGACCCCGGGCCAGACCTGGGAATGAGAAGAGTCCCCTGAGTCCCTGGTCTGGGGACAGGCACCCCTGGAGCTCCTATCTAAGAAGGGACTCCTGGCCCCTCTCTGCACCAGGAGACCTTGGTCCCCAGTGGGATGAGACACCCCAATCTGCACGGGACTTTCCCCCATCTCACCTCTCGATGAATTTCTGGAAGATACCCCCACGCAGGTTCTGGCAGATCTCCTCAATGTAGGGCTGTGAAGGACACAGGGCTCAGCGCTGGGTCCCCAGTGCCATCCAGGTCACCCGTACCCCTCAGGTCCCATCATTATGTGAGGTCTCCACCCCTGGGATGCCATTGCCACCCTGCCACTGCCAGGCCTGGGGGATGGTTCTGCCACCCAGGGTCACCCGAGTCTCTGGAGACCACAATGTCACCACTGCTGGGGACCCTGCTGTCACCCCGTGTCACCTCTACATCCAAGGTTCCAATTACCACCCTCTGAGGAGCCCCTCTGTTACCTCCAGCCCCCAGACTCCTGACTACCACCCCACGGGGACCACCAGCAATCCCACTCACTCCCAACCTGCCAGGGATCCCCTCACCGTCCCTTGGGGTGCCCATACCTTCGGGGACCCTCCACTATCTCTAGAGGCCCCTGTCACCACCAGCGCCCTGTAAGGATTAACCCTCCGAGCACCAGAGGTGGCAGGGAGCCCCCTCTCTGTCCCGGGTGATGCCCACCTGGAAGAGGTCTGGGGGCACCTGCTTCTTGCTCAGGCGGCTTTGGACATGCTCCGTGGCACTCTTGGAGAAGGGCTGTGAGGACAGACAGGACAAGGTCACCCTGGGCAGAAGGGGCAGGGGCACAGGGGCAAGGCAGGGCTGCTGCACAAGTGGGGGAACTCATGGAGGAACCCCCATCCACAGGGCTGGGTCTGTGGCTCCCCGAGCAGAGTCAATGATGGTTTTGGAGGTCCCTCTGAAGACACTGGGTACCAGGCCTGCTGGGCACACTGGGTACATCCCTCCTGCCTGCTCTGGGGACCCCACCCGGTACCTCACCCCACTGTAGCGCTGGCTCAGCACCTGCACAGCACAGCACTCACGTGGGAGCAGGCCAGCAGCTCCTTCATGATGTAATGGTCAAAGATATGGCGGCTCCGGGCAGTTCGCTCCTCCTCCGAGTCCAGCTTCTCATACTTCTTGATCTGGCAAACGCAGAGCTCCCATGGCACAGGGCACACCGCCCCCAGGCCTGTGCCACCATGGGGCACAGCCTTCACCCCACACAGGGTGGGCACAGCCCCTGGGACCTGGTACACTGGGAACCACTGCCCCAGCCCCTCTGGGTACCACGTCCCACGGGCACCCCATGTTTATCACGTCCCCTGGGTAACCAGGGCATCACCTCCTGGCCTCCTGGGCACCATCTCCCTTGGGTACTCTGCATGCTCTTGGTACCACGTCTGTGGGCCCTGTAGGTACCAAATCCCACCCTCACCTCTCCTCATGAACACGGGGTTGCATCCAGATGGGTCTCCCTGTCTCACCTCCTCATAAAACTCCATCAGGGGTTTGGCCTCCTCTGCCTGGTTAAAGGCGAAGTCACGGAACAGCAGGTACCCTGGTAGGGACAGAACCAGAGCATGAGAGATGCCTGCCCTGGAGTGGCTGCACGAGCCCCATAGCCCAGGCCAACGGGGTACAGGGGTGTCCCCTGGGCCTGCCTGTCCCCACAGCCACTCCCATGCAGGCCTGTGGAAGGGGAAGTGCCAAGCAGGGGACTGGGCAGGGTTTGGCAGGGTGACGCAGTGAGGCACGGCCACTGGCTGACACAGGGAGCAGCAAGTGCAGTGCTACAGGGCACTGCGGGGCAGGGGTACGGTGGGGTGGCGAGGAGGTTGATGCAGTGGGGGAGCAATGGGGCGGGGGCACAGGCGGGCACCACAGAGCAGGCTGCTGTGGGGCGGACGTGCCTGGAAACCGCCAGAGCCGGTGGGAGGAAGTGAGAGGCGCTTCCTGCCCCGGACGGTTAGTGCTGGTGCTGGGGGAAGTGACGGGGCAGGGGACGTGGGGTGGGGAGCGTGGCGCAGGGGGTTGTGTCACGCAGCCCCCAGGCGCCTCTGCCCAGCCGGGCCCCGCAGCCCCCTTGCTTCCCTCAGGCCATGCCAGGGGCAGAGGGGAACGGCCACGGCCACTACCTCTGTCACGGCTGCCACCAACCCAGCTCACCGCCACTTGCCCAGGCGCACAGCCAGCCACGTTTGTGGGTGCTCATCCATGTGCCCTCCCCTGCGCCCCACCCTGTCCCCTGCAGCCCCTGTGCCTCCAGCTCACCGATCTTCTGCGTGAAGATCTTGTCGAACGTCACCTCTCCCCGGTCCTCCAGGTATTTCTGCATGACGCTGCGGATGCTGGGGAGACACTGGAGGGGCTCAGCGCCCTGCCTGTCCTGTGCCCCCACAGCAGACCTCTGCTCCCGACAATCCCACAGCCCCCCGTGCCTACCCTGTACCTGCACACACCTCCTGTGTCCCCAGGCCACCCCAAGCCCTGTTGGCAGGCTCCCTCCCCTCTTATGTGTGTGTGTCCCCAAAGTGTGACACGTTGCTGGGCCCCAGTAAGGGTCAGGCACAGGGTGCCCCACACGCTGGGGTCCAAGAGAGGCTGGGGAGGAGGGTACCCCAAAAAAGCCTCCCTGGTGCCTGACAGCAAAGGCGCAGGAGGACAGTGGGAGCGGGGCTGCATGCCAGGGTCCCCTCCTGCTCCCCAGGGAGGAGCGGGGCAGCGTGTGCCGAGAGCGTGGGGGGCAGGCACGGGCCAGGCTGTGCTGCGGGTGTTGTGTCAGGCTGCGGCACAGGGTGCTGGGTGCTGTGCCATCTGCCACTGCACCCTGCGCATGGCATGCCGTGCTGCTGCATGGCGTGTTGTGCCGCGCTCGCTGTGCCGCTGTGTGGGGCCAGCTGTGTGTATGTGTGTGTGCGCGCAGGCCTGCGCAGGCTGGGTGTGCAAAGGGAAGTTGTGAAGCGGGTTGCGTGGGCAGCAGGGGGTGCGCACATGAAGGTGACACAAGTGCAGGGGTGGCGTGTGCAGCGGGGAGCACCACAGCTCTGCGTGTGTGTGTGCGTGCACAGGGAGGGGTAAGGTCCTGCGCGTGCTAGCTGAGCCCCTGCGTGTGTGTGTTGCTACACACCGCCTGTGCATGTGCAAGCACACAGGTGTGTGCACGCAGCCCCCTCAGCGCTCTGCACGTGTGTATACGTTTGTGTGTACACACACACGGCTGCAGGAGGGCACAGGCGCAGATGCAGGCGTGCCTGGCAAGGGAGGTGTGTGCTGCTGGGAGGGTGTGTGGGTGTGCACAGTGGGCATGCACAGCTGGGTGTGAGCGTGTGTCTGTGTGTCTGCGTGCATAGATGTGCCAGGCAGGGTGTGTGTGTCCATGTGCATGCATGTGCCAGGTTGGGGGTATGTGCGTGTGTGTGTCTGCGTGCATGTGCCGGGCAGGGTGTATGTCCATGCGTCTGTGTGTGTGCATGTGCCAGGCAGAGTGTGTGTGTGTGTATGCATCAATGTGTGTGCATGCATTTGCCAAGCAGGATGCATGTGCATGTGTCCATGCGTGTGCATGTGCCAGGCAGGGTGTGTGTGCATGCATGTGCCAGGCAGGATGCATGTGCCCATACGCGTGCCGGGCAGGGTGTCTGTGCATATATGTACATATGTGTGCACGCGTGTGCCGGGCAGGGTGTGTCCGTGCGTGTGCCGGGCAGGTGTGTGCGGGCGGGGGGCCGGTGCACGCCCTATGTGCACATGTGTGCAGGGTGCGGGGCCAGGCCGGGGGACCGGGGGCCGGGGGCGCCGGGGGCAGGGCAGGGCCCGGCCGGCCGCGGGGCCTCACCTGGGCTCGGGCAGGAGGATCCTCTTGCTGGCACGGGCGGCGGGAGCGGCGCGGCTCTTCTCCATGGCCATCAGGTAGCTCACGTCCGCCAGCACCGCCTCCAGGTCCGCCATCTTGCACCGCGCCGCCGGCCCCGCCGGCCCCACCGCCGCCGGCCCGGACCCGGACGGACCCGGAACCGGAACCGGGAGGCGGAACCGGAACCGGGGGCGGCCGCTCCCCCACCACCTCCACCACCCCGACCCCCACCACCCCCACCACCCCCCGCCCCGGAATGGCCCCGGGACGGCCCCGGCCCGGCGCGGGGAGGACGTAGGCGGCGGGGCGGCCTCAGCGGCCGGGGGCCATGGCGGGCGGGGCGGCCGGGGCAGCGCGTGCCCCTGCGCGTGCCCGAGCGTGACGGGCGGCGCTGCCGGCCCGGGGCTGGGCGGGGCCGTCCTTCGCTCCGCCCACGGGGCGGGGCCGTGCCAGCTTCAGCGAGCGGGCGCGTGTGGTGTGTGACC